>NC_138984.1:89548240-90163240 GCF_964341445.2 Mesoplodon mirus
GACACAGCTGACTCCAAGTTCCTGGAAAACAACTCAGGCAAACCTTCTATTGTTTAGGCTTGGGCCGCTTGGAGGGCCTGCAAGTCTTTTGTAGCGACCATTAAAATGACCTTGATTAGTGAAGGCAGGTGAAATGGATTTGATTAAGGATTACCCACGGTTTCAAAATGACATTTTAATGAAGAAAACCTTGAGTAAAAAAATGATACAAGATTGGCAACTCTCTAAGATTTAGCTGATTGAACTTGGAACAGAGTACTGAGACTCCAGGAAAGGCACTGGAGCAATAGCATACTAGTGGACTCATTCTCAGTGGGTAAACTACAGATAGAAAAAAGAGGGCAGACGGAACTGGACAAGCTGATCCTAAAGTTTGCATGAAAGATAAAGAATCAAAAATGGTCAAGGCACATTTGAAGAAGACAGGAAGGGAGAATTCATCCTAGAATATGTCAAAGCTTCTCGTAAAGTTACAGTAATGAAGACATTGGGCTATTGGTTGAAAGACAAATAGACCAATGACAGAGAACACAAAGCCCCCAAATAGACATATGGGCATTTAGCAGTTAAAGAGATAGCATGAGATCTCAGGGACATCACACTTTTTAAATGATGCTTGGACAAATGGATAAGCAGGTAAAAATGTAGATTTTTAAATCTCATATATAAAAATGCACTTCAGAAGTAAAAAGGAAAAAATTTAAACTTTTAGTTTAATATGGAAAATATCCATATAAAATGGGCAAAAGATTTGTTAAATAAGATGCATAAACCACAGGAAGAGATTGATAAAGTAGACTAACTGAAATTAAACTGAGAAACAAGCTGCAGACTAGGAGAAGATATTCGCAGTAAATATAACTGATAAAAGAGTGGACTCTGTATGTGTGTGTGCATGTGTGTGTAGGCACACTTATTTACTTAAGTGGGAGTGTAAATTGTCCAGTCCCTTTGGAGAGAATTTGGCAATATCCAATGTGGTTAAAGTTGAGCATATTTCATAACACAGCAATTCCTAGTCTAGTGTATACAGTAAAGAAACTTTTGTCAATGTGCATAAGGAGTCACATGTAAGACTATTCAATGAAGTATTGAAATGATAAAGAATTGGAAACAACATAAATATTTATCAATTATGAAACAGAAAAATAAATTGTTGTACAAGTTTTGGCAAGGATGTGGAAAAAAGGAAACACTTCTACACTGTTGGTGGGAACATAAATTGGTGTAGCCACTGTGGAAAACAGTATGTAGGTTTCTCAAAAAACTAAAAAAAGAACTATCATATGGCCCAGCAATTCCACTCCTGGGTATATATCAGAAAGAAACAAGAACGCTAATTTGAAAAGATACATACACCCCAATGTTCACAGCAGCACTAATTACAATAGCCAAGATATGGAAGCAACCTAAGTGTCCATCAACGGATGAATGGATAAAGAAGATGTGGTATATATATACATTGGACTACTACTCAGCCATAAAAAAGAATGAAAATTTTGCCATTTGCAGCAACATGGATGGATTTGGAGGGCATCATGCTAAGTGAAATTAGTCAGAGAAAGACAAATACTGTATGATATCATTTATATGTGGAATCTAAAAATTGCAACAAACTAGTGAATGTAACAAAAAAGCAGACTCACAGATATAGAGAACAAACTAGTAGTTACCAGTGGGGAGGGGGGATGGGGCAATATAGGGGTGGGGGTGGGAGACACAAACTATTCCATATAAGATAGGCTCACGGATGTATTATACAACAGGGGAAATATAGTCAATATCTTGTAATAACTGGAAACGGAAAGTAACCTTTAAAAATTGTATAGGGTGGGATAGGGAAGGCGGGAGGGAGACACAAAAGGGAGGGGATATGGGAACATATGTATATGTATAACTGATTAAATTTGTTAAATAAAAAAAATAAAAAAATAAATTAAAAAAAAATTGTATAAAAATTTAAAGCAGGACTTCCCTGGCGGAGCAGTGGTTAAGAATCCACCTGCCAACGCAGGGGACACGGGTTTGAGCCCTGGTCCGGGACGATGCCACATGCCGCAGAGCAACCAAGCCCATGCACCACAACTACTGAGCCTGTGCTCTAGAGCCCACGAGCCACAACTACTGAAATCCACGCACCTAGAGCCTATGCTCCGCAACAAGAGAAGCCACCACAGTGAGAAGCCCGCGCACCGCAACAAAGAGTAGTCCCCGCTCGCCACAACAAGAGAAAGCCCGCGTGTAGCCACAAAGACACAACACAGACAAAAATAAATAAATAAAAATTTAAAAACTTTTAAAAACAGCTAAAAAAAAGAAAAATATATTATTGTAAAATCATAAAATGGAATAATACTGTACAGTGGTTAAAATGAATGAATTAGATCTACACGTACCTACAAGGATACATCTCAAAGACATATAGTTGATTGAAAAAATCAATTTGCAAAGGATATATACAGTATATATACACTTTGAAACTATTAATAATTTTTAAAATTCACTAGATACTTCTATTTTGTTATGGGTAAATATATATGTTGAAACATACAATGATAAAGTTATAAAGGCAATGTTGTATCTTTCAGATTGTGATTTCCTCTGGGAAGCAAACAGGAGGAATAGTTAAATCTACATAGTTTTATAAATTTTATAAAAATGTCTATTTGTATTTTAAATCTCATCCTCTTAATATTTTTCTTTTTATGTATACTTTACCATGTACATAGGTTACTAGTATAGTAGAACACACATATTATTAATATTTATGCAATCATTATGCAATCACATGCAATCATCTTATGCAAACTGTTTTTGAAATACTTTTTCACTTACATATAAACAACTTTCTATATCAATACATCATTTTCTTCAATATCATTTAACTAGTACCCTTTCTGTTAGACATTTTGTAATATTTTCAATAATAACATATTTCTTTCTGATTATAAAAAGATATTCCTGTAGAAAATATAAAAAAGAGAAAATTTTAAATCACTCATAATCCTACTACTCAAAGAAAATCAAAATTAATATTTTTGTGAGTGTATTCTTCTATTCTTGTGTGTTTGTATATTTGCAGTATATAGACTATAATTCTAATTTTGGAAAAACTATTAAAAACTAGCATATATAGTTTTGCCTTTTTTTAACTTAACATTTTATCATAAGCATTTCTCCATATCATTAAATATCTTTAAAAACTTAAAATTTTAATAGTTGTATAGTTTCCATTGAATAGATTGACCATAAATTATTTAACCAGGCCTATATTGTTGGACACTGATAATATTTCCAATTTGCCACTATTGTAAATAGCACTGTAATAAACACTGTTATATAGAAATTGTGGTAAGCCTTGGTGACTATGGTAGACTCTGGGTCAAAAGCTAAGGACTTTTTAAGGCTCTTAATACATATTGCCAAATTGCTTTCCAAAAAGAATCAGACAATGTTTTATACCTACATGTAAGTGATATGGGGATATTAAAGACATTAAACATTTTATTTTTATATAATCTAAGTGGGCATGTTAATTCATGGAATGAATCTGTCCTTGAATTTGGTAAAAGAATCTATGCTTATGATTTAATTGCTTGCAATCCATGGAAAAAAGTATTTCTTATAAGGATAAAATGTTTTCATAATTGAAACATTAGTCATCTGACTTGATAAATGTTCTTTTAGGACACACTGGGAACTGAAAGAAAAAGTTGAATGTTTCTTTTGTGGTATAAAAACAAATGAACACATATGGAAATACTATAAATTTAAGGGTGCCTCAAAAATAGAGAAAAAATACACATGGAAGAGGAAAAGATTCAATGTTTTTAAAATAATATGTGCCATAATTGGAGCTTATTTATAAAACATTTTCATTATTAAAACCAAAACATATGGTTGTTTTTCACGAGTTGGCAAGTGTTTTTATTGCTTTATAAAAAAATATTGAATTATGCTCTATAAATCTAATTGGCATACAGATTTTTAATGGTATATATTCTCTTTCATTAACTCAGAGCTGTTTTCCATAAATACCAAATAGTGGTTAAAGCTCAAAACGAGAGCTTACAAGGTTACATCTAGGTGTTAAAAATTCAGACAAATCAGATTTTGAAATATAATTTTAGAACACGATCTAGGTCTTTTCAGGGGAGGCTGATTCAAGTGATTTCTAAAGGAATGCTTTATTCTAACTTCCAGAAATGAAAAGACTAGGAAATTATATGTGTATTGTTGTCCTGAGTTCCTTGAAGAAAAATGATGCTTATCGGAAGCAGACAAAATTGACTATCACTGGCTTAGAGTACATTGACTAATACGTTTTCTAGTAGAGGGGATTCTTTCAGCTTCATGCATGATCTCGAGACAGCCAGAGGTGCTGTTTTCACACAAGATGTGATCTGTTGGGTCATTGGTCAAATGGTTCATCATGTGTCAGTATCAGCACTTAGAAGTAATTTTATAGGCTTTTTTTTAATCCATCATGTCAAAAAATACACAGTATTGAAAAATACACAACATTATTTATTTTGAAAAATGGACAACCATATCCTAGTCGATGAACTGAAGGAGTGGCATCAGGAATTTAATGATGGCTTACTGGAAAAAGAGGAGATATGACAGACGTCATCCACTTATGAGAGCCACAGAACAAAGGGGGACCGGGAAGCTGCTGCCACTGGTCTGGGGTTGTGAAACATGCTTAATACAACCAAGCTGCATTGATAGTAGCTGAAGAATGCCTACCTGTTATTGATCTATACATTCAGGAAAGAAGATTTTATTCAGCAAAGATGTGAATATAAAATATGCCAAGTTCCTGTACGGGTAGCTGAGTTTTAGAAAAGAAACTATAAGAGGCAAAGGGCCTAGTATCTCTACAAAGTGATACAGAGGGAGTATGTGTCTGCCTAGCAAAGTGTTGGCTTACACAGTATTTCCATTCATTACCTTGGTGGATTTACATGTCCTGGAGATGGATCCTCAGTTTTACAAGCTTAAAAATTTGATTTTTATTAGCACATCAAGAGTGAATTCATCTCTCAGGACTGATTTCATGGTAACTGAGCTCGTGAGACTGATGTATAAAACCATAACTTACAATTTACTAGTTTTATTAATAGTGAAAATGTACCTGTCCCTGGAATGAACCTACTCCCAGCCCAGAAGATACACTCAATTTTTCCCTCTAGGCAATCAAATTGTAATCAGAAGGTAACTTGGTGAGTGTTGAATCAAAACAAAGGGAGTTCAAAGAATCAAATGTTCAGTTATGTCAGATTAATGTAACTTGATGCATAAGCTTACAATAGAAATGGCCTTGCCCAAGAGTTCTGAAAACCCAAAGTCCTCAGCCCGAAGCTCTCCTGACATGGACAGTGCTGTTTAATTTTCGTCTCTGAGTTATTTCATTTTCTTAGCTTCCACTGTTAACCAAACCATTCTGGTTTATAAACAGCCAGGTGGTAGGGAATTGCAGGAGAATCAGGTACAGTGTTTTAGAGGAAAGACTTAGTGTGCCCTGGAAAATATACAAGGAACTATTATTTCATTTGGAGGTGATTTTGTTAGCACTGCCCATTTCCCTTGAATCGCTCTGCACACGTAGGTCACATGGCAGTTGGCACATGGATTAGGAAGTGGTGAACTAGAATTGATATCAAGGCCTCCGTTGACGTTACTAAAGAACACTGAACTGTGTGCTCCACGTGATCATGCCTTCCATCAGGAAGATACCTATGCTCAAGTTAGCAAACAAAAAATTGAATGCACAAACTGAAATTGAGATGGGAAAAGATTACAGGATAAAGAGAGTCTGTCACCATTAATAAAGGGTCAGGAGTCTCAGGAGAAAAACTGTCTTCCAAAGTGATGTTCTCTGGTTCTTGCCAAGCATCTTTTGAACTTTTTTCTTACCCTGCCCCACCTCTGCATCTGCAGTGCAGAATTCTCAACATGGTGGTAAACACTGGCCTCCTCCATGCAGCTCACTGTACTGAGAGAAGCTGAGTTATGAAAATGACTCTCTGAAACTGGAACAATGGACAGCAAGGAAGAATGGACAGCAGAGATGCTGCCTTTTCATAAGCATTTATGTCAAACCACTAAGAGTTCCAGAAAGAAAGACTACCTCTTGGAAAGCCTTCCTTCATGCGTGTTCACTCTGAAGCCCTTAAGTAGGTCTTCCAGGCACCGCAAAGATGTTAGCCAGCATGTTGTATCTAACAAATGCTGGCACAGCACAGCCGCATAAGAGAAGTCAGCTCCAGGAATCAGGGAGTGAGCTAAATTAGCCCACATGCTAAGCAGGCCCTACTGTTATAACGTATATGAAGCTTTGGGGTTTGAAATTTCCCTTCCAGAAGCATATTTTATTGCATTATCTCCCCAATAGATCTCAGCTTTATTCTTTCTTCGACAGCCTTTCTTCTGAAGCACGAATCCAAGGGGTTGCTGCCCCAAAGAATGACATTGACAGCAGGGCAAAGAGAGCTGATAGAACTGAAGCTGAGGGCAGGATGAACTACAGAGTGAATGTGTACAGTCAGGTCATGATTTCCTCCTATTTAGTTGTATATATATTTAGTTGTATATAACTTGATAATGATAGGAAGTGGGAGGGGGAGGAAAATCTTCTTATACATTCTTATCCCTCCCTCCTCCTCTTTCTCCTTCTCCTTCTTCATCTTCTCCTTCTCCTTCTTTCCTCCCCCCTCCCCCATATTGGACAGGCCCTTATGGAAGTGTTACACTCAATTTTAACTCCTTAGTAAAAACAAGATGTGGAAAATTCAAAAGTTTACTTATTGAGAAAGTGTCTTCTGAAGTGTACAGAAGGCATCTGCTTCCCAAATCCTCTACTGACATCAAGAGCTGCTATTCTCTAAGAGTGCATTTTGAGTCGTGTTCAACTATTTCCTTTAGCTCATAATTTCAATCAACCCATCTCTAATTCCTACTGAAACTTCATTTCTTTAATTTGACCCCTCCTGTTCACTTTCCCCATCCTGATTATCCTATCTAGAAATGACTATAATGGCAATTAAGTTGGTCAGTGGTAACCACTTCTGGTCTCTAGAGCTCTATATTTACCCCAATCTCAACTTCAAATGTCATTTTTTTTTTTTTTTTTTTCTTTTTGCGGTATGCGGGCCTCTCACTGTTGTGGCCTCTCCCGTTGCGGAGCACAGGCTCCGGATGCGCAGGCCCAGCGGCCATGGCTCACGGGCCCAGCCGCTCCGCGGCATATGGGATCCTCCCAGACCGGGGCACGAACCCGTATCCCCTGCATCGGCAGGCGGACTCTCAACCACTGCGCCACCAGGGAGGCCCTAAATGTCATTTTTATTATACCATTTTTCTAAGAGAAATACTTAATTTACCAAAGGCAAAAAAGGAGCTAAGTATTTCATCATCTTCAAAATTAATTATTAGGTATTATTTCTAGTCATCTTAGTTGGTCCCCAGAATTAGGAAATAAGAACATGAAAAATCATGATAACTAGAATGAAAAGGTAACATAAACAAACTATGTTTAGTAGTTCTTGGAAATCATCTTGAAGCAATTAATCCTATTGGGAGACTTGTAAATATATTACTGATAAGATTGGAGTATCGCCACCCCCCCCAAATACTCCAATCTAAAACTGAACAAAGACAAAATAAGATGCAATCTTAGAGTGTAACACGAGACGACATATGACATATTGGTATCTTGGAAAAGAGGCACTTC
Source organism: Mesoplodon mirus (assembly GCF_964341445.2). Taxonomy (NCBI): domain Eukaryota; kingdom Metazoa; phylum Chordata; class Mammalia; order Artiodactyla; family Ziphiidae; genus Mesoplodon; species Mesoplodon mirus. The sequence continues at coordinate 89,555,976 of NC_138984.1, forward strand.
GTAGAAAAGATGGTCAGTGAATTCTGTCCCAGATGCTGTGATTCTATAAGGTTGGTATATATGCTTAGTCTGATACATGCTCATCTAGAGTCTGGGGTAGGGTAATGTAAATAGGGTAGGGTAAGGTAAATAAACTCATATGAGACTTTTTATGAATTAGGAGCCAATTTATTGATTTTGGGTTGGAGCTACAACCTGGGGAAAAACACCTGCTTCGTGTATGGGGCACTCCTTCTGAGTGAGCAGGTGAACTCAGAGGTGCAGGGGTAGGGTTAGGGGGAAGGTCCGGGTTCACATCAGTTGAGCACTTGCAGACTGATTAACCTCACATTTATGAAACAGAAACTGAAAATGCTGACCTCAAAACGAACTCTTGGACCGGGAAGACCACATACCTTTAAGCCAAACAATCTCTCTGTACAAAATTCTGAAGGAACTTACTTTTGCTTCTAAACATTTCTGCTCATAAAAATCATCTGCGGAGCTTTTTAAAAACGCAGACTGCTGGCCCCACCTCTGGGGGTTGTGAGGCAGACGGTCCACTGTCTTTACTATGAGAAGCAATGCTTGCTATAAAGGCTTAAATCTAGCTACACGTGTTTGGCACTTTTCTGTCTACAAACCACTCATTCTGAGGACATAGCTTTGCATGCAGCTGTGTGTGAACTTACTCCAGCTTAGGGATAGCAGAGGTGAGGCAAGTGGACTGCAGCTCTCTCTTCCTGGGTCCCGGGCAGACACACTTAGCTGATTCCAACACTTTTTCCTACTGATTCTTGGTATGATCTCAGAATCCTTCTCAATACTGGTTCCCAGAAGCTACTACCAGTTGATAGAATTTGGCATAGAGTCAAACTACATTGCCATCTTTGTTCTAGATCAGTGATCTTCAAGCCTGGCTACTGTGAGAAGGAGCCTCAGGCTCTACCCTTGGCACACAGTAGGTGCCTGGCATATTGCCTGGCACAGCGTATGTGTTTGGGGTTTCTCTCTTTCTCTTCACAAGAGTTAGGGAAGACTTTCAAGATCTCCTACTCCTTGGCCTGCACCTGAATAAATACCTTAATAAAACACTGTGAAGTCTTCTAGTGTCCATTTATCTGTGTGGTTCTGGAGGAGAGGGTTCTTTAAGCACCCGTTCTGTCTGGGAGGATGATCTCCAGGCCAGAGGAGTACCCAGGCCAGAGGAGTACCCTTGTTCTTGGGGACAAGTTCATCTCAGGCTTTAAATCTGTAATAGGGTCTATCGGGTATTGTCAGACTAAAACTTAATGAAGGGACAAGGCTCTGAAGAAACCCCATAGTCCTCAGCTGTAGATTTTTCACCTAGCTTTTCCTTTGAACACTGGGGAAAGGTTTTTTGTGGGTATATATTCTCCCTTTTTTTCTTTTTTTAAAATGTATTTATTTTATTTTATTTTTGGCTGCGCTGGGTCTTCGTTGCTGTGCAGGCTTTCTCTAGTTGCAGAGAGCGGGGACTACTCTTCGTTGAGGTGTGCCGGCTTCTCATTGCGGTGGTTCCTCTTGTTGCGGAGCATGGGCTCTAGGTGCGCGGGCTTCAGCAGTTATGGCTCGCGGGCTCTAGAGCACAGGCTCAGTAGTTGTGGTGCACGGACTTAGTTGCGCCCTGGCGTGTGGGATCTTCCCGGACCAGGGCTCGAACCCATGTTCCCTGCATTGGCAGGCGGATTCTTAACTACTGCGCCACCAGGGAAGCCCTCCCTTTTTTTTTAATCAAAAAAAATTTTTTTATAAATAAATAAATTAATTTATTTCTGCCTGCGTTGGGTATTCGTTGCTGTGCATGAGTTTTCTCTAGTTGCGTTGAGCGGGGGCTACTCTTTGTTGCGGTGCACAGGCTTCTCATTGCAGTGGCTTCTCTTGCTGTGGAGCATGGGCTCTAGGCACATGAGCTTCGGTAGTTGCAGCATGCAGCCTCAGTAGTTGTGGTGCACGGGCTTAGTTGCTCCGTGGCATGTGGGATCTTCCCAGGCCAGGGCTTGAACCCATGTCCCCTGTATTGGCAGGCGGATTCTTAACCACTGTGCCACCAGGGAAGCCCTGTTCTCCCATTTTTGGTTGATAATAATTTAGAACCATTAGAATAGAGGATGACTTTGGGTTTTGAATATAGAGACTTTCTGTGATTGGAAATGTTAGAATTTAACATATTTATTAAAAATAAATAATTAAAATCACAAGCTTATTATTTTAGAAAGGCACAACTCCATGGAGGCCAGTGAAATAAAAGTATTCATACAGGAAGTTGGAACTTGCTAAACAATCCACACACCTCATTTCATATGTTAGAGAACATTTGCAAATGCGGCAGAAGATCTATCATGCCTGATGTATTTAGGGGTTCTGATTAATTGTGCACTATGGTGGAAATACTATAAACGTCATCTATACATGATCTTTGCTCCTCTCCCCAGCATCTTCAGAAGATTAGGCTGCTGAGGTGTAGGGTATACCCTTGACCCTTATGCATCTCCTTCCACTCTGTCTACATTTAGTTTGTTTCACTCTATATTTTCATAGTAGGCTTTACCTGTGTCTTAACGGATCCCCTATTTGCATTACTCTGAGATGTCTTGCTAGTTAGTCAAGTGCCTGACACAATGCTGGGACACAAAGGGTAAATTTGGCAAATATTTCATAAATTATTCATTGTTTTTTTGAGGCTTTCATGGGTTAAGAGCTAGAAAGTGGTCTCATACATCCACGGTGGAGTGACAGAGATTTCTTTCATGATGACTCACAACGAAAGGCAACATTCCTTCTATTGACATCAAATACCTTTATATACCTAATGCACATATATGCCCCAACATTATTTTCATTTAGCAAAGTAGAAATAAAATTTCCTCTAAGAAGCTCAGAGGATGGATTCTTGGTAGTTTTGTTCTCTGTCTACAAATATTTTGCGTGCACAGTGGCCATAATTCCACTGAGGAATGCGTACTCTTTCCTATCTCAGTTTAGCCTGATTGAATACATTTATTTTGAAAGTTCACATGGCCAATCTTTTCTTAACAAACAAAAACATCAAATAATCCAACAAAAGAATTTGTTAGAATTTCATTATTAATTCCTAGTCCTTCTGATAGCAGTCTAGTCTGTTTTCAGCTTCACCATGAATTTAAGAAGAACTAGGCCTCCCTGGTGGCGCAGTGGTTGAGAGTCCGCCTGCCGATGCAGGGGATACGGGTTCGTGCCCCGGTCTGGGAGGATCCCATATGCCGCGGAGCGGCTGGGCCCGTGAGCCATGGCCGCTGGGCCTGCGCATCCGGAGCCTGTGCTCCGCAACGGGAGAGGCCACAACAGTGAGAGGCCCGCATACCGCAAAAAAAAAAAAAAAAAAAAAAAAAAAAGAAGAACCAAAAAGGAGAAGAATTATTGCATAGTTCAGAAAAATTTTGAAATGAAATTTGATTTGTATAATCAATGAATCATGATGTTCTAGGAACGCTTAATGACCTCAGAAGTCATCTAATCCAACTCCCTGATTTAGTAAATGTGGAAACTGAAACTCAAATTAAGAAACCTGTTGGATGCTCTACGGCTTGTTGGTGGCATACTCTGAACTACACTGTCTCTTCACCTTCATTCCCTTAACACAACTGGAAATAAATGCTTAGAATTTATTCTTTTTCATCATCATTGGTTAAACTTCTCTACACCTGTAGGAGAAGTTTAAGTGCTTCTCCTAAACTTCATGGATTCAGACTGGGAAATTCTTGATTACTAGAAGTTTTTAAACCTCAGTTAAATGCTATAACTTATACAAAGCACTACAGAGGGCATTTGGCAAATAGTAGATGATCAATAAAGATTTTTTAAAAAAATTCCTCTTTTTGCCTAAATTCCAGTTCAGACATTTGACTTTTAATTATTCTTTTCAGTAGTTGTATGTTTAAAGCAATGTTATTGGAACTGTAAATGTATCCATCCTCTTTTCCCCTATCATATCCTTTATAAGACTATTTGTATTAGATGAAAACAGGTAGGAGGTGGAGGATGAGGTCTTGGGCTCACAGGGTATTGAGCAAGATTCTCCAAGACCCTGTGGCACAAGGGTGTTAGTGACTCTTGTAGTTGAGAGACTGGGTTATAATTTGTGTTGAAGCTACATGGGTTTTCAGCAGCAGGTTTTGTACATAACAGGGAGTTTCTGGATCTTGTTAGCTCAGGGCAAAAAGTCATGCTTTGGAGCAGTTACCCCAGCAGGAGGAGAAAAGATGATGGTTGGTAATTACATCAGTTTTGCACTGTCGAGCAGATGTTCTTGCAGATAGATTTTGGCTGGCGTTTACAGAGTATCACTGGTGATTCCCATGATAGTGTCGGGGCTGCTACAAGTGGAAGACACTGCAGGTCTGTAAAACATTGTGAGAAGGAGGAAGAGGGAACTAGACAGCAGTCTGGAAGTTAAAAAGCAACTCTTAGAGAGAGCTCTAGTGAGATTTGTTTGGAGATGGTAGTTTTGCTGGACTGGATAATTAGATCTAATACATATCTGATAAGTTATTTTGCTATTTAACTTTGAGAGTAATTTGGTAGTTGATCAGTGTTTGAAAAAACAGATTATTTCTTCTTAAAGTAAGGGACAATTTAGAAAACAGATGAGGGAGCTGAACTTTGATTAAAACATACAATTAAGCAGCAAGATCAAACATAGAGTGAGTAATGGAAAAAAAACAAAAACCACAGGAGCTGTTAGCAAGGAATGCTACCCATTTGGCTAGAAATTCTGGCCAATTTCAAATGAGGCACAAATTGGGATGGTCAGCAATGCGGTACTTCTGGATAACAAAGTGCCTTTAAGGAAGAGCCTGTTTTTCCCCTCTTGGCTTAAAAGTCTTTCCAAATATATCCTGTTCATTTCTTTTATACTGACTTTCCTTCTCTCTCTCTATGCTCTGGGATATATAAGTATACTCCTAGCACTAGATCTTGGAATCTTCTTTTGTTGGTGTCATAAGTAACTATAATGTTTTGTCTACACACAGTGATGAGAATATTTTTTAGTTTACCAACAGGCAACATTAAGTTAAAAGATAAATTCTAATACATTGTAGTTGCATTGGAATCCATACCATTTCATTTTCCCTGGCCACAAAAACACTTTAAACACTGCCACCTGCTGCCATGGGCTCTTCTGGGTAAATGATCCAAAAAATAAAGAAAAGGAGGGAAGGAAGGGAGGGAGGGAGGGAGCAAAGGAGAAATAAAGAGAGAAAGAAAGAAAGAGAGAGAGGAAGGAAGGAGGGAGGGAGGGAGAGAGAAAAGAAAAAAAGAAAGAAAGAAGGAAGGAAGGAAGGAAAGGAAAGGAAAGGAAAGGAAGGAAGGAAGGAAGAAAGAAAGACAGGAAGGGAGGAAGGGAGGAAGGGAGGAAGATAAGAAAGATCTATGGTGGCACCAGTGGAGGTGAGGAAATGTGGGTGAATATGGGAGGGCCCAGTAGAGCATTTCATGTGCACTCGTGCTTAATAACACTTGAATGGTTTAATCAATGGATAAATGAAATGATACAAGATTCTAGAAAAGTCACTTCTGAGCACTAAGTTACCTATTATAGCACTGCCAAAAGTATTCTCTTTTGCAGAGGTAGTATACACTTGGGCATGTACCTTTTGGGAAACAGATGCACCATTGTTTTGTGAAGCAAATCTTTGGTTTCAGAATTGATTGGTAATATTAGGAGAGCCACCTGGCCCACCTCTGTGGCTCTAAAGAGAGGACCCGTGTTCCTTCCTCACTCTCTTGGTTTACAATCAGCTCAAACTTGGCCTTTGTGAGTTGTTAGTTTCATCTTGTTAATCATTCAGTGATGTTTATTTTTCTTCTTTCACAAAACGTCTATTTCTTCTTCTCTGCAAAATGGGACTACAGGAAGTTACTGTAATATAACCAGAATTTTTTTCACTTAGCAAAATATCAGAGGCATATTTTCACATATTAAACATTCCTCTGCAATGATATTTTAGTGGCTATACAGAGTGTGTTCCACTGTATAAACTATAGTTCTTGAGCATTCAAGTTTTTTCAATATTTTGTTATTATAAACTATGCTCTCATGAACAGCTTTTTAGCTAAATCTTTGCCATACCCATGATTATTCCTTAATATAATTTCAAAAAAGTAGAATTACTGGGTCAAAGAGTGAGATGAATCTTAAATGGCAAACTTCAAGCACAATGGCAAGTGACAGGAGAGATGTTTGGGAAATGTCAGGATTTACTGGTATTTCCCCCCCACCCCCCCCAACAAAATGCCATCTAGCCCAAGGATAATTCTAGGCAAAATAATAAAGTGAGACTTTTGCTTTTAAGCTCCTTTTCATGTTCTTTTTTCTTTTTATAAACCCACTTTCTTTTTCTTTCCCAAAGCACTCAGTGTATTTTAAATTGTAAAGTTATGAATTTTTTTCTAGGAAAGGATCTAATAGATCCATTTATGTTAGGATCTAAATGACTGATATGGCATTAATTCCAATTTCCTTAGGGAATAAACCTCTGTTTTGGTAAGTTGAAGGATGAACATCCAAGTAAGGGGTTGGGACATCCACTGGAGAGGTCAACAAAAAAGCCTTCCAAATGTGCTGACATTATACCTCACAGGCAGACAGACATTCACTCCTATTCAGGAGGCCACCTCTCATGTATGACATCACAGATCTATTTAGTGTTTATCCTTACTATCATCTCCATGGGATGTTGTAGGACCTATATACCCAACTCATATAGTAAAGAGATCTCATTTCATTCTGGTTCTTAGGAGTTTACAAAAGAAATACTCTTGCTAATAATGATAACCCCTGAAACTGAACTTTAAAACCAATACAGGAAGCTCTTGGTATCTAAGGATAATTGTTAATGGAAAAAGCACACTTGAAGTAAATTTACATAAAATGAGGAATCAAATTTCATAATATTTTATCAAATATGGGAAACTCTAGCTTAAGAATAAAACAAAACTTATACAAACAAACGTGTTTTCTCTTAAGTCTGACCACCTTTGGATCATACTTGCAACTATGTGCCAATCCTAAATAAAAGGACCAATCTAGAGTTGATTTTTTTTGGTATAATTTTTCTGATGCCACTGTGACAACATGACTCAGCGTCCTTTATGGCATGTTTGACCTTTTCATTGTAAGTGTGAAGTTGGTTAGTTTACAAAAAATAGTCTAGGGTTTCATCCAACTTCCCAAAGGCCTCATTTTATTCCTGGACACTTACGTCTTTTTTTTTTTTTTTTTTTAATGTATTTATTTATTTATTTTTGGCTGTGCTGGGTCTTTGTTGCTGCACACAGGCTTTCTCTAGTTGTGGCGAGTGGGGTCTACTCTTCGTTGCGGTGCACAGGCTTCTCATTGCAGTGGCTTCTCTTGTGGAGCACGGGCTCTAGGCGCCCGGGCTTCAGTAGTTGCGGCACGCGGGCTCCATAGTTGTGGCTCGCGGGCTTAGTTGCTCCGCAGCATGTGGGATCCTCCTGGACCAGGGCTCGAACCCGTGTCCCCTGCATTGGCAGGCGGATTCTTAACCACTGCGCCACCAGGGAAGTCCAACATCATTGTCTTTTGAAATGCCTGTTGCATTGTTGATGCTTAGCTGGTCTAACTTGGCCAAATTGTCATTTGTCAATGGCTTTGCTTCAAGATTTGAGCAGTTCCAGGCTAATGTTGAGAGGGCATGTATTTTTTAAGTCAGTTCATTAGTGAATACATTCATGTTCTGGTGACTTTTGCTTTCCTACTCAACCTTATAACTGTAGGGACTCAACTAATACTTGGTTAATGAGCAACACCCTGTTCTCAACTTCTTGCTGGATGTTTGGTGTTAAGATATTTGTGTTAAGGAGCCAAGGGTCATTCATTCCATTCTACAGATGTGTAAACTGAGGTAAAGATGGCATCAAGCAGTGTCTAAATTCAGAAAAGCAAATTTGGAGTGATACAGGTTCTCTCTCCATCTTGTACTCACCCACCAAACCAGCTCCATTACTCTACGTGGTGAGCCCTTATTTAGGAGTGATGTTGCTGGCAAATGGGAATTTGACCATTAAGAAAAAGAGCATCTTTACCCTGGCCTATACCATAATAAACTGAATGACAGAAAAACAAATGTCACTTATTAGAACATTGAGGTTTACTGTTCAAGTGATTAACTGTATGATTAAATGCTGGAAAATAATTTGCTTTCCCCATGAACCTATAGCTTAGATCTCATTACACAGAAGTGCTGCATATCAGTTGAAGCAAATTAACATTCAAACACTTTCTGAAGTGGCTGCTAATCACAGGCTGTTAATTACTGTCATTACATTAGGCTGCAGCAGAGACTACCAGAAGAATCATTCTCATGATCTTGGTATTTGAAAGTGATCTTCACCAATAAAAACACACGTCAGACATACAGAAATTGCAAATTGCTAAAACTGCTGACGGGGTTGAAAATTCTGCTGACTGTAAGTACCCATCTGGTGATGGATGCATTCTTGACACAGTTTCAGTGTTTGGACTTAGGAAATAATGAGTATCAATGTCCTAGCAAGGGAATATGCAAAGATGAAGGAGCCCTTTTGTATCCTTAATTAAGGAAAGTAGTAGCAGAACTCGTTCACAGATAAGTGACTGTACATAATAATCATGTATTTATGTAAGGGACTGCTATGCTATATAACTGTAGTGGCAATTAGATTTTCACAAAGTCGTTTTAATAAAAGACATACTTACATAATAAATAAACAAAACCGCTCATTTTCATGGCAAGCTTTCTAATTATCCACTGGCTTAAAATAAAATGTTCAGCAGTGCGAAGTTAAACATAGACTCTAGCTGCCTTCCACAATGTGCCCCAAATCTTTTTCACCCCACAGTCTCAGTGGCCCCAGGAACTCTGCTAAACAGTGAAAGAGTGTGCATTTCGCTTGTTCTGTATAAAGGAGGAATCATTTGAGAAGTTAAAGGTCAACGCTTCTGGTATCTACTGACCTGACTTTACTGCCCAGAAAGTTTGCTGCCCACCCTGTGACTGCCAGTAATTGGGATCACCCAGAACCAGTACGGTGAGAACTGAGGTGACCGTGTTGGCTTTGCAGGCAATCCAATTCACTGGCCACACTATGTGAGGGAAGCCCAAGCCATGACCTTCTGAGGATGCATTTGTAGGTCTCCTGATTCTGGCTTCTCATTCTTTCATTAATTCATTCAACAAGTATGTTTTAAACACATTCCTTGTGGAAAACATTGTACTGGGTGCCCCAGGAATGCAAAGATGAATTAGATATGGATCTTGACTTCAAAGAATTTATAGCTTAGTATGGGGCAATCATCTTACCAACCTAAGCCTCTGGCCCCAGGGGGACAGAGGAGGAGATTTTGGACGGATCTACGTTAAGTCCTTCTTTGATTCTGTAACTGTGGAACATCTCAAAAGAGTGTGGTTACATTAGTGCCAAAAGAATCCCTGGCCCTAAGTTCACAGGCAGAACACCATCTCCTAAGGATTAATGAAGACACATTCACAGCTACACCCTTCCTTCCTTCCTCCGTTTCTTTCTTCTGTATTTATTCAGGGTTTGTAATGTGTCAGCTTCTGGGGATTTGAAAATGAACAGGATGCATATCATCCTGCATAGAACTTGCAGTCTAGTGAGGAATATAGATATGTAGACGGGTACTCCCAACATGTGTGTATCTGGTAGAGGTACATCTAACATGTTATGACTAGCTTATAGAAGGCAAGAAGATGGGAGCAATGAAACCTGATACTGGAGATGTAGGGCTTGTAAATAACAGGAAAGAATTTAAGATTTGTCCCAAGCATTTTCTAAGAGAAGTTACTGACGTTTTAAAATAGGGAATGGCATGATCAAGTCTCTGTTTTAAAAAGATCACTCTGGATTTGTGTGGAGAATGAATTGGAAAGGGGCAAAACTGAAGGCAGAGAGAGCAGTTAGGATGCAGGCACAGTGGTCGACAAAGTTTGGGTGAGGTGGTAGCAGCAGATGTGCAGCTTGATTAGATAGGCGTGCGCGCGCGTGTGTGCGTGTGTGTGTGTGCGTGTGTGTGTGTGTGTGTGTGGCTGGTGTGTTGAGGGCGAGAGAGAAGTCAGGGATGATTCCCAGGTTACTTGGTTTATGGTGTTCTCATTCCTAAAATGAGGAACTCAGCAGGTTTGGCGGGGTGGGGGGGCGTTAGTGATGAGCTTGGTTTTGAATGTTGATTAAGAAGTCTACTTTAAGGACTTGCCCAAGTGGAAATGTCCAGTCAATAGCTGGATATGGAAATACGGGGTTCAGAAGAAAGAGCCAAGGTGCAGAACAGTCCTTGCCAATGCCCTTTGTGTTTATTTGCTTTTAGTTGCTTGGTTTCACTACATTTCATTAACAGAGGCAGAGATTAAAGTCAGTGTTTTACTCAACAGTGTTTCTCTCCCAGCATGTGTATATACCTTTTAATTATCTTGCTTTATGTATTATTAAATATAGGAAATTGTGCTTAGATATCATGGGCTTAATTTAAAATGACAGAGGCAAAAGACAAGTTAAAGTTGCTATGTTTCCCTTTAATGCCTTTAAAGTTTTCATTTATTAAAAGGAAATTTAAAAGAAGTGTTTGTGTTCTTTTCTGGAAGATGTATTTCTGGAACTTGTCCAACCTTGAGGCAATTTCTTGACATGGTGTCCAAAGGGAGTATATAATAGACACAAATCATCTTTGGGTGGATTTATGATATACTCTTCCCCCTTTGACAGGAGTAGTATCATGTTTAACGATAAGAAGACACTCCAAGGGGCTCGAAAACCTGAGTTTCATCTGGCCCCTAGCCTTCTCTCCATTTCTTTCTCCACTGAAGGTGCTCTCAGTATCCAACTCCACGCCAAACCAATGATAGGAATTTTTAGCAAGACTAGCCTTCCTGCGGAAAGCTAGTGGGTGGGTGGGGTCACCAAGATCTGCCTGCCAGCAAAATAAGAGCAAAGGGTTCTCTTCTCAGAGCAGTCTGATGAATATGTGAGACACTACACAACCACATGGCACAGAAATAAATTCATCCACTGTTTCAAGATTGGAGGCATAGTGTCCCTATCACAACTCACCGAGGAGAAGCTATGATGCAATTTGTCTGCTTGTTCAAGAGACCAGATTCTCCTGGCAGAACTCTACTTTGTGAGAGATTCCAAAGTTACATGGGACAATGGCATATGCTCTCATTTGACAGGAGAACCTCAGCCCACTTTGTAGGATTGGGGTGGCTCCATCCATCCTCGCTCTTTCCCATCCCACTAACCCCTGGTAATACACATGGAAGCCACTGGACAGAGCTAAGCTAACAGCTTGTTGAAGGACCAACTTCCAATAATTCAGAGCCATGGGGTCTTCACTACGCCAGGATTCTTTGGTCACTCTATGAATTTTTCCAAACTGAGGTGAAATCTGGCTTCAATGAATACGAATATTAGCAGTATTCAACCAGACTCAGATGATGGGTGACCGAAATCTCTAGGGGTTATTTGTGGGAGACAGAGCTCAGTGGTGGGGTCTGTGGAGGTTTGGGGTATAAAAACATATGGAATGGGGCCATCCCCAGGGGTGAATTCCTTCCCAGAGTTCCCTTCCCAGAGTTCTAGGTCCTGGGGGGAGATTTATAAACTTGAGAACATTCTGGGGACTGTCCCTGGCAGGTCAGGAGTTGGGGATAAAGTGGCACAAAGGCAAAAAATCGTGGGGGAAGCAGGTTGTGGGTAGAAAAGGGGAAGATAAGTATGATGGATAGGTGGCAGGTCCCAACTAACCACTTGCTAAACAGTGAAAGAGTGTGCATTTCACTTGTTCTGCATAAAGGAGGAATCATTTGAGAAGTTAAAGGTCAAGGCTTCTGGTATCTACTGACCTGACTTTACTGCCCAGAAAGTTTGTTGCTGCTGGATACAATGGAGGATCATCTATTTACACAAATTATAAATGAGTATCATAGTAGATCTGAGGGCTGATTTTAATGCTAGGAGCCTCCTTTGGCCATGTCTTCCTACTCATTACACAGCCCCCAAAGAGCTGGTATTTCCCCAAATCCAAACCCAGATCAATCACTACCATGTGCTTTACCCTAATGACGACTAACATAATCACCAACAAAGCTGCCCAGCCAATGACCGCCAAAGTAAGCTGAGTCTCATGGATAATAATTATATTTGTTAATAATGAGCACCATGCACCTATTCGAATGACAGGCTTCAATAGGAATATAAATATTAATATGCGTCTACTTACTGGTAGCATTGAATAATGAAGCATCTGCACTTCAGCACAATTGAAATAATTTATTAGACCAGTATTACTCTTTGTTGTGCAAAATTAGAGTAACTAGTGTGTCCTTATATATGAGTATCAATGTAGACAAATTTACATAACTTCCCCTAAATCTTGATGTTCCAACCCCCCACATGCCAGACTGTAGCTAGAATGGAATTAATTCTTTCTATGTCTTTTACTTTCAACTTTCTGAACACCAGCCCCTCTCCCCCAAGTCTTACCCAGTTTTTCACATGAGTCTTCAGATGTACCGCATTCTCACACACTCTCCCAACTCGCCTTGTTAATTTATCTGCTCACCCACCTGGCCCTCCAGGAGCACTGTCTGACTCTAGACTGCCAGTAAACCACTACTTTCACAGTCCTCAGTCTGTTCCTGGGCTGTGTTCCTATCACCAAGGAGACTTCAGCAAAGTCACACCTCTCTCTTCTTCCACGCATACCTAAGCATGGATGAGAGGCCCTTTCCTTGACCTTCCTCCCCCCAAACACACACACACACACACATCATTGAACTTGGGCTGAATCACAGAACAAGACTTTTCTGAAAGCTCTGGATTAATGGAAGGAAATCACAACTCTTTACGACTTGTTCTTAGGCTGCCCCAAAGCCCACAGACCCTTGCCTGTGCTCATGGAGTTCCCGTAAAAGCTGCCTCTAAGCTCACCTGTAGGGCTTCTTCCCTTCCCAATTAGAGAGACAGTTTTCTGGCCAGCCACGGCACAATTTCTAGTCCAGCCCACTCCTGGATGCCTCATGAAATGAAGCCATATTCTTTCCAACACCTAAGAGTGCTTTAAGCATGTCTAGACTCCTGGGATTAAGGGATAGATCTCCTAGTCCAACCACTTGATCACCCATTAGGGAAGAAACATCTTTCCTTACCTTGGTTTATGCTGGCCTGACTTCTGCATCTCCCCCCGGGGATTTTCCTTTTTTCAGGATGATTGTTAGTGAGAATATTCATTTTCTTTTATCAGTAGAAAAGATGCATAAACAATAGCTGTTCTTTCCTCTCACTCTTCCAAGTCACAAAGAGAAAAGATGACTTCTTTTATTTTTACAGTTCCCAATACTGGGGTTATTCCTTTTAAAATAATACCATGTCCACACCAGACCAGGTTAAACCTCTGAGTCCACTCAATTGAGTTTCCATTTTACAGTCTTTTCTCCAATGAGAGTTGGAGATCAGGCCTACAAATCCCTGAAATCTCCTTGGTCTCAAAACCTGATGTCCTATGAACAACCAATCAATCAGGATCAACATATTCCCACAACAACCCACCACCGTTTGAAGGCCCAGGGCGACCTAAATCCACACTCATTGACTCACTAAATATTTACTGGGCACAAACTTTGTTCTAAGTCCTATGCTCACGGTCTACAGAGATGCAACTCTGTCTACATCATAAACAATGTATGAAGTATCCCCAGGTTACCCCACCATGCCATACTACTCCAAATCCATCAAGTGAAACTTAAAATATGAACCTCTTGTGATCTTTGCTTCTCAAAGATCTCTACTTCCAATTAAGAGATCTCTTTTCCAAGTATAACACTTATTCTGGTGGTTAAAAACACCAACAGTATATTCTTTCAAAACAGAAAACACTTGTGTCTTTTGAGATGATGGCTTTCTCCCTCACTCCTTGAAGCAAGTTTCAGGCTGGACATCCTGATTCAGCAGAGCAGGTGGTATGGTGCAGTGCAGTGAGTGCATTCGAGGCCTGGAAAGCTGCCCCACCACTTATTAGGGCGTGGCCTTGGGGTTAAGACCAAGGTAAAATATTTCATGTCCTTGAACCTTAGTCTCCATATCTGTGAGATGAAAGACCTGATGACTAGCTCATAGAATTCTATAAGGGTTGAATTAAATGAGGTAACTATATTGTGCCTCTATTACCTGGCAGGCACTATGTATGGACAAAATAGAGGTGCACCATAAGTGCCAGCTGACTTTAGAACCCAAACCCAGGAAAAGATATACTTAATCCTGACAGCAGTGCTCCTATTGGATGCCAAGGTTATAGCCCAGAAAAACGAAAACTGTAATGGAAAGTCTTACAAGGAAGAATTAATGCTATTCTAGCTGACTGTAAAATGTCTAGATATAGTCCCAGGCTAATATCCAACACTTTTCTGAATGCTTATATAACATGCAGTTTCAAAAAAATATAAACGGGGCTTCCCTGGTGGCGCAGTGGTTGAGAATCTGCCTGCCAATGCAGGGGACACGGGTTCGAGCCCTGGTCTGGGAAGATCCCACACGCCGCGGAGCAACTAGGCCCGTGAGCCACAGTTACTGAGCCTGCGCGTCTGGAGCCTGTGCTCCGCAACAAGAGAGGCCGCGATAGTGAGAGGCCCGCACACCGCGATGAAGAGTGGCCCCCGCTTGCCACAACTAGAGAAAGCCCTCGCACAGAAACAAAGACCCAACACAGCCATAAATAAATAAATAAATTTAAAATATATATACATATATATATAAATGGCACAATAGGTTTTATTTACTTATTAGTAACTTTTAATTTTGATACAGTTGAAATAATAGTACAAAGAACATTAGCATATTCTTTATCTAAACAAAAGGTATACAGATATTAATGTTTCATTATTGTTACTATTCATTTGCTTTATCATTTGTCTCTCTCAGATAGATGGATAGATATAGTTTTCTGAACCATCTGATGGTAACAGACATCATGTTTCTTTACCCCTAGATATTTCAGCATGTATTTCCTAAGAACAAGGATATTCTTTATATAACCACAGTACAATTACCTATATCATGAAATTTAACATTAACTATAATACCATTACCTAGTCTACAGTCCATATGGAAATTTTACCAGTTGCACACCCTCTACCCTGATCCAGGTTCCAATCCAGGATCCTTAATTGCATTTAGTTGTCACTTCTAACCTTAGTTTCTTTTAATCTGTAATGGTGCTTCAGCCTAATTTGTCTTCCACAACCTTGAATTTTTTAAAGTGTACAGGTCAGCTGTTTTGTAGAATGTCCCTAAACTTGGATCTACCTGATGTGCCCTCATAACTGGATTCAGGTTATGCATTTTTAGCAGGAATACCACAGAGGTCATATTGTGTCCTTCTTAGTGAATCATATCAAGAATCACAAGATGCCAATTTTTCCCAGTTATCAGTGATATAAACTTCAATAAATTGGCTAAGGTGGTGACTGTCAGGTTTCCTCCTGTAAAATTGCTATTTTTCCTTTTGTAACTTATATATAGTTTGTAGGGAGATACTTTGAAATTATTTAAATATCCTGCTCTTCATCATAATTTCATTCATTATTATTAGTATTTATTGATAATTCTTTTTTTTTTGCAGTACACGGGCCTCTCACTGTCGTGGCCTCTCCCGTTGCGGAGCACAGGCTCCGGACACGCAGGCTCAGTGGCCATGGCTCACGGGCCCTGCCGCTCCGCGGCATGTGGGATCTTCCCGGACCGGGGTGCGAACCGGTGTCCCCTGCATCGGCAGGAGGACTCTCAACCACTGCGCCACCAGGGAAGCCCCTATTGATAATTCTTGCTCAAACCTATTATTACTATGATGCTTGCAAATGGCGATTTTTAACTAATTTTTCTACATTTAAAGTTTGCATTCTACTATAAAGATGACCTTTTCCTTCTCCCTCACTTACTTTTCATTCATTCATTTATTCAAATCAATATGAACTCTAGGCCCTCATAGATTCTATTATTTATTATTCATTATTTACTTTGATGCTCAAATTGTCCCAGATTTGGTATCTTTTGTGACATGTCTACATTATATTTCGATCATTTCCTTACTTTCTGACCAAAATTATTCTAGATGTATTTTCTTTATCCCATTTCTCAGAGGAGTTCCAATTTCTTTTAGTGTGAAATGTTACCTAATAACCAAGATCCGAGCACATACAATATTTTAAATAAATAATATAAATAATAAAGAATGAACGTAACTATATAATTTTTCTCACCTAAAAACTTCGTACTTGTTGGCAGATTATGGGGAATTATGGCCACAGCCATAAGTATATGCTCCCAAGATGGAGTCAGTTAGGCAGTCAACTCTATTGGGTAGGCTAGAGGTGGATGGATGGTGAAAAGTTGAAAGTCTGAATATTTTGCTGTTTCTTTAACCTTTTAAGAAGTTGAGAAAGAAATTTTTCAATAATTTCCACACAAAATCATTTTTATTCTTTCCTAGCCAGTAGAGTTGCTAAATTTACCAACAGCTAAACTTAGCTTAACAATGGTATAAAAAAATGTGTTCCATATAAATGAGCAACATACAGAAGAAAATATGCATAAAGAGTTGACATGTAAAGAAAACCTCTGCATTTATTAGTTCATTTTACATGTGAAGAAACTGAGCATCATGGAGATTATATGATTTGCTAAAGACCAGACTGCTAGTCTCCAAAGCAGGATTTGCACCTTGTTGTACCAGTTTCTAAGTTCCCTGTCCAATCTGTCTTCAACATTTAATTAACTTTAAATTTTATATATATATATATATAAATGAATATATATATTCATTCCCAAGGGCCCTTCAGAATGGAACTGGTCCTTTGAGCCTTCATTTTTTAGGTGTTTAGCTCAATTGTCTTTAAAATAATAACAATAGTGAATATTTCTAGAAAAATGTCCATGTGTTTTATGTATTATCTTATTAAACCTCCAACACCTCTAGAAAATGACTATCATCATCCATCCATCCATCCATCCATCCATCCATCCATCCATCCCATTTGTAAATGAAGGGAAAAACTTGCCCACAGTAAAAGCCTGCCATAGGAGGAACTCAGATTTGAACCCTGATAGTACGGCTCTAAAGCCTACATTTTTTAACCACTGTGCTCCACCAGAACCCATTAAGGTTGTGGAGGTGTTCCCAGCAATCCAGCGGTTCCCTAGGACATGCCAGTTGTAGATGCCTAGGCTTACCTGTGGCAACATGCTTCTAGTGCTGGAACAAACCATTTTTCTTTCCTATACAGTCAACTCTTTTTTTTTTTTTTTTTGCGGTACGCGGGCCTCTCACTACTGTGGCCTCTCCCGTTGCGGAGCACAGGCTCCGGACGCGCGGGCCCAGCGGCCACGGCTCGTGGGCCTAGCCGCTCCGTGGCACGCGGGATCCTCCCGGACCAGGGCACGAACCCGCATCCCCTGCATCGGCAGGCGGACTCTCAACCACTGCGCCACCAGGGAAGCCTCTATATAGTCAACTCTTAACTAACCACGTAAAGTAAGGAAGCGGTAGTAGCAAGACAGCTCACAAGTCATGGATTCTGCTTTGGAGTGTACAGTGATATTCTCCCTAACAGATATTGCCTCTTAAATCTGTCCCTGAAAATAACCTTCACTTTTATCAAGAGGAAGTAAGTTGTAAAGTTGTTGTTTGTGTGTGAGATAGCAAATTAGTATTAAGATGTTATTGTAGATAAACTGCCAAGTAGAAATTGCACTGACAGACAATCCAGAGTTCACCACATTAAAGAAATCCAGTGAAGACTAAGTCCTCTAACCATGGCAAGCAGGAGTTAGGAGACAGACTAACATGGTGGTTACAAATGTGGGCTCTGGAGTTAGACTACCCCTGTCTGAATCCTGGCTTTGCCAGCTCCTCACTGTGTGACTTTGAGCAAGTTACTTAAACTCTCCTTGTCTTAGTCTCCTTGACATACTGTTCTTTCTACAACACTAGCCCCCACCCTACCTGGCTTGTCATGCTAGGGGTTTGAATAAGAATCTGTAAGGCAAGGGAGGATCAGAGTATGCAGGTGGAAAGGCTACCTAGGAAGTTATGATACTCCCAACTCCATCCACTTTTTTTCCTCTGCCCTATACCTGTATGGAGAATCACTGACGTAATGAACTGCTTGGAAAACTGCATATTAGTTATAACACTAGTGGTTATAATCAACACATCCAATAATGTATAACAGCTAAACATGATAGATGTTTGCTTTTTATGTGAAGCCCAAATGGGTGTTTCTCTTTGGTGGTGATTCAGAGACTCAGGTTCCTTCTAGCCTGTGACTTCAGTTCAGTCTTGACTTACAAGATTACTGTGCTGTCTGCATCAAGCTGGCAGAAGGGGAAAGAATGTGGAGGATGTATCTGAGAGGTTCTTATGAGTTAGGCCTGGAAGTGCCTTCCACTCCCATTCCATGGGCTGGAGCTGAGCCACATGGCCATACTTATGTGCAAGTACGCTTGGTAGATGTAGTCCAACTGTGTGCTCAGGAAGATGAGAAAATGGGTCTGATGAAGAGCTAGCCAGTCTCTGCTATGAACAACAGAAGCAAAATTAAGAAGTTTAGAAGAAAAATAGAGCTTCGGATTTGCAACTTGTGTTGTTTTAATAGTAACACAGTTCTGTACCTCTTTCATTCTGATCTCAGCCCTTTATGTTAGACCTGCTGATCAGTGAGTCTGATCTGACTCTTGAATTCCTAAAATGAAGTTTTACTATGGACACTTTCATCAAGCAAGTGTGACACTGTGAAAGCTGATCTAATACCTGTGATCATATAGATGGTATAGATTGGCACATTAACAAAATATTACCATTGCCAGAGTGTGCAGAGGCCATTGTGAAAGTGTTACTGCACAAACAGCCCACTGAGAGAAGTTAAACTTTGATACTCCAGTGAGCATAAAATACATGGTTGCATTTGTATGTGTTAATTATGAAAATAATCTCCAAGCAAAGAAAGCCATAATAATTAAAAAAAACATCTTTTCATCTTAAGCCTTCCTCCCCAAAGTATTTATGCACTCTAATGAAACAAATAAAAATAGCTATGGAAAAGCCAAAATAATAACTTCTATTAAAGTAGTATATACTCTCCATAATATGTAATTATGTTGCACTTAAATAGCAGCAGACATAGTACAAATCCATTTATTGAACAGCAACAAAATAGACACTAGATTGTGAATGTTACTATTTCCTTTACTCTTCCTTTATAGTTTCTGGTATACGTAAGTTATGAAAAAATACAACCTTGGCAAGATTCTCACCCTATCGTATGCATTTAAAAATTTCAAAAGCTAAGATTCTGGCTCGAAGACATCAAATAGGATTGATTTTATATGCTAATTTCAACCAACTGGAGTGGCTACTTGGAACATTGCACAGACTTGACTGGCTCTGTCCAAACTCACTGGAGAAAGTGTCATGATCTGTTAGTGATGTCTGCCTAGGCATAGCAATAGGGAGTGGTGGCATTCTTGTCAAGTATTTCCAAGCATGGTTATATACTCATTAAATAGACTAGAGATAAAAGAAAAAAGAATATAAGCAAAGGGTCCAATTTGGGTCCTTAAATTGGATATATATCCTTCCAATTTTAGGAACCAATAGGGTAAGCAGACAAATCCTAGAGCCAAAAGCAACATATAGTATATAAAGTTACTTAAGCTGCTTTTCTGTTTGTTTGTTCTTTACCTATTAGTTTTATTTCCCCTGCTCATGACAATGTAGATGCATCACCATAATGTAGCAATTTTTCATACCTTTGAGTTGCAGTTCTTAACACTTTGGCTTTCATAAATAAATGCAAAGTCAACCCTATGTTAGGAATGATTATTCAATATCAAGAAAAGACATTAGAAATTCAAATATTCACTTGTTCAAAGTGTTGAGAAACTAAAAGAAATCTGCATATAAAAACCTAAATTAACTTATGATTCAGAGAAAATGATAAAAACCACAATTTTTCTCTCACACTTATATGGAAAATTCATAATGGAATTTCCTTTAGAATCAAAGCATTTCTGGGGCAGAGCCAGAGGTGATTTCAGTGCTTCAGGGGTTCTAAGCAGACTTGCTCCAAAATCTCTCACAGAGGGTATCACTTGCCCCTTATCACTTAGAAGAAAGAAGGCATGAATGTGTTCACTTGTTTGTTTTTTATTGTTTGCTTGCTGTATTTGTTTGTTTGGGGAGCAATTTGAATTTAATCCAAAATTACTCACTTCTTGAACACCTCACCTCCTACCTCTTTCCCCCAGTGAACCAGTTTTGCCTTGAAGTAAGTTCTTTGCTACATGCAGTTTGACAAATTGCATTTATCTGGATGCTCTAATCTTTCTAATATATCTGTACATGCACTGGCCCCAAGGCTTCCCTTTCTACAACAGAAGGTTTCTCTGGCACACAGTTCTGCATACTCACCCCAGTGCTGATCTCCTGCTGACCTTATAGCTTAAGCTGTAGGCAAATGCTAACAAGCATAAAAGGGGAAATCGACAGTAACACATTCATAGTAGGGGACTTTAACACCCTACTTTCACCAATGGACAGATCATCCAAAATGAAAATAAATAAGGAAACACAAGCTTTAAATGATACATTAAACAAGATGGACTTCATTGATATTTATAGGACATTCCATCCAAAACCAACAGAATACACATTTTTCTCAGGTGCTCATGGAACATTCTCCAAGATAGATCATATCTTGGGTCACAAATCAGGCCTTGGTAAATTTAAGAAAACTGAAACTGTATCAAGTATCTTTTCTGACCACAACGCTATGAGACTAGATATAAATTACAGGAAAAGATCTGTAAAAAATACAAACACATGGAGGCTAAACAATACACTACTTAATAACCAAGAGGTCACTGAAGAAATCAAAGAGGAAATAAAAAAATACCTAGAAACAAATGACAATGGAGACATGATGACCCAAAACCTATGGGATGCAACAAAAGCAGTTCTAAGAGGGAAGTTTATAGCAATACAATCCCACCTCAAGAAACAGGAAACAGCTCGAATAAACAACCTAACCTTGCACCTAAAGCAATTAGAGAAAGAAGAAGAAAAAAAAAAACCCCAAAGTTAGCAGAAGGAAAGAAATCATAAAGATCAGATCAGAAATAAATGAAAAAGAAATGAAGGAAACGATAGCAAATATCAATAAAACTAAAAGCTGGTTCTTTGAGAAGATAAACAAAATTGATAAACCATTAGCCAGACTCATCAAGAAAAAAAGGGAGAAGACTCAAATCAACAGAATTAGAAATGAAAAAGGAGAAGTAACAACTGACACTGCAGAAATACAAAAGATCATGAGAGATTACTACAAGCAACTCTATGCCAATAAAATGGACAACCTGGAAGAAATGGACAAATTCTTAGAAATGCACAACCTGCCAAGACTGAATCAGGAAGAAATAGAAAACATGAACAGACCAATCACAAGCACTGAAATTGAAACTCTGATTAAAATTCTTCCAACAAACAAAAGCCCAGGACCAGATGGCTTCACAGGTGAATTCTATCAAACATTTAGAGAAGAGCTAACACCTATCCTTCTCAAACTCTTCCAAAATATAGCAGAGGGAGGAACACTCCCAAACTCATTCTATGAGGCCACCATCACCCTGATACCAAAACCAGACAAGGATGTCACAAAGAAAGAAAACTATAGGCCAATATCACTGATGAACATAGATGCAAAAATCCTCAACAAAATACTAGCAAACAGAATCCAACAGCACATTAAAAGGATCATACACCATGATCAAGTGGGGTTTATTCCAGGAAGGCAAAGGATTCTTCAATATATGCAAATCAATCAATGTGATACACCATATTAACAAATTGAAGGAGAAAAACCATATGGTCATCTCAATAGATGCAGAGAAAGCTTTTGACAAAATTCAACACCCATTTATGATAAAAACCCTCCAGAAAGTAGGCATAGAGGGAACTTTCCTCAACATAATAAAGGCCATATATGACAAACCCACAGCCAACATTGTCCTCAATGGTGAAAAACTGAAACCATTTCCACTAAGATCAGGAACAAGACAAGGTTGCCCACTCTCACCACTCTTATTCAACATAGTTTTGAAAGTTTTAGCCACAGCCATCAGAGAAGAAAAGGAAATAAAAGGAATCCAAACTGAAAAAGACGAAGTAAAGCTGTCACTGTTTGCAGATGACATGATACTATACATAGAGAATCCTAAAGATGCTACCAGAAAACTACTAGAGCTAATCAATGAATTTGGTAAAGTTGCAGGATACAAAATTAATGCATAGAAATCTCTGGCATTCCTATACACTAATGATGAAAAATCTGAAAGTGAAATCAAGAAAACACTCCCATTTACCATTGCAACAAAAAGAATAAAATATCAAGGAATAAACCTACCTAAGGAGACAAAAGACCTGTATGCAGAAAATTATAAGACACTGATGAAAGAAATTAAAGATGATACAAATAGATGGAGAGATATATCATGTTCTTGGATTGGAAGAATCAACATTGTGAAAATGACTCTACTACCCAAAGCAATCTACACATTCAATGCAATCCCTATCAAACTACCACTGGCATTTTTCACAGAACTAGAACAAAAATTTTCACAATTTGTATGGAAACAAAAAAGAGCCTGAATAGCCAAAGCAATCTTGAGAACGAAAAACAGAGCTGGAGGAATCAGGCTCCCTGACTTCAGACTATACTACAAAGCTACAGTAATCAAGACAGTATGGTACTGGCATAAAAACAGAAATATAGATCAGTGGAACAGGATAGAAAGACCAGAGATATCCCACGCACATATGGTCACCTTATCTTTGATAAAGGAGGCAGGAATGTACAGTGGAGAAACGACAGTCTCTTCAATAAGTGGCGCTGGGAAAACTGGACAGGGACATGTAAAAGTATGAGATTAGATCATTCCCTAACACCATACACAAAAATAAGCTCAAAATGGATTAAAGACCTAAATGTAAGGCCAGACACTATCAAACTCTTAGAGGAAAACATAGGCAGAATACTCTATGACATAAATCACAGCAAGATCCTTTTGGACCCACCTCCTAGAGAAATGGAAATAAAAACAAAAATAAACACATGGGAACTAATGAAACTTCAAAGCTTTTGCACAGCAAAGGAAACCATAAAGAAGACCAAAAGACAACCCTCAGAATGGGAGAAAATATTTGCAAATGAAGCAACTGACAAAGGATTAATCTCCATAATTTAGAAGCAGCTCATGCAGCTCAATAGCAAAAAAAACAACCCAATCCAAAAATGGGTAGAAGACCTAAATAGACATTTCTCCAAAGAAGGTATACAGATTGTCAACAAACACATGAAAGGATGCTCAACATCACTAATCATTAGAGAAAAGCAAATCAAAACTACCATGAGATACCATCTCACACCAGTCAGAATGGCCATCATCAAAAAATCTAGAAACAGTAAATGCTGGAGAGGGTGTGGAGAAAAGGGAACACTCTTGCACTGCTGGTCGGAATGTGAATTGGTACAGCCACTATGGAGAACGGTATGGAGGTTCCTTAAAAAACTACAAATAGAACTACCATATGACCCAGCAATCCCACTACTGGGCATATACCCTGAGAAAACCAGAATTCAAAAAGAGTCATGTACCAAAATGTTCATTGCAGCTCTATTTACAATAGCCCGGAGATGGAAACAACCTAAGTGTCCATCATTGGATGAATGGATAAAGAAGATGTGGCACATATATACAATGTAATATTACTGAGCCATAAAAAGAAATGAAATTGAGTTATTTGTAGGGAGGTGGATGGACCTAGAGTCTGTCATACAGAGTGAAGTAAGTCAGAAAGAGAAAAACAAATACTGTATGCTATCACATATATATGGAATCTAAAAAAAAAAAAAAGTTCTGATGAACATACTGGCAGGACAGGAATAAAGACACAGACCTACTAGAGCATGGACTTGAGGATATGGGGAGGGGGAAGGGTAAGCTGTGACGAAGTGAGAGAGTGGCATGGACATATATACACTAGCAAACGTAAAATAGATAGCTATTGGGAAGCAGCCACATAGCATGGGGAGATCAGCTCGGTGCTTTGTGACCACTAGAGGGCTGGGATAGGGAGGGTGGGAGGGAGGGAGACGCAAGAGGGAAGAGATATGGGAACATATGTATACGTATAACTGATTCACTCTGTTATAAAGCAGAAACTAACACACCATTGTAAAGCAATTATACTCCAATAAAGATTTTTAAAAAGTTAATTTTCATTAATTTGCTTAGTCTTTTCATTTTACCATGCTAACATATCCCCAGCTGCTTTATTTCTAAAGAGAGAAATTACTCCTTTTCCCCCCCTCCCACCTGAACCTACATTTTAAATTATATTTAAGCAAACTAGAACAGCTTTAGAATACAGATATGGAATGGTTTCTACACAATTTACTGAATAAGGGAGATTTTATTGTCACATATTCTTAAATCCCACTATTCTTTTTTTTTTTTTGGCTGCGTTGGGTCTTTGTTGCTGTGAGCGGGCTTTCTATAGTTGCGGCAAGTGGGGTCTATTCTTCCTTTGGTGCGCGGGCTTCTCACTGCCGTGTCTTTTGTTGTTGCAGAGCACGGGCTCTAGGTGCGCGGGCTTAGCTGCTCTGCAGCATGTGGGATCTTCCCGGACCAGGGCTCGAACCCGTGTCCCCTGCATTGGCAGGTGGATTCTTAGCCACTGTGTCACCAGTGAAACCCAAGTCCCACTATTCTTTATTTTTACAGCTTCATGGTGATCCACAAAGCTCAAGATCTGATTTTTCTTTATTTCACATAGCAGCTGAGTTATTCTTTTCCTATTGTAAAGGCAAGACTTGCCTTCGATCTCTTTTCCTCAACCCTAAGAAGTGGTTAAAATGAGTTTTAAACTTTATCTTCTCCACATGGACAAATATAAATGATGATGTTATGAGGAAAAGTTATGGAGAACGATTATAAGCTACTTGGTAGATTTAGACTGTTCTGTAAAATTTTAACTTCATCCATCACCAGAATACCAGTCTTCTCCCCACAGCATGACTACAATTGGCTTATTTTCTGCTGCTGCCAGTCACTCAAAGGCCAAAAGCTAACTAAAATTCCTCAGACTGGGCTTCCCTGGTGGCGCAGTGGTTGAGAGTCTGCTTGCCAATGCAGGGGACACGGGTTCGTGCCCCGGTCCGGGAAGATCCCACATGCCGCGGAGCGGCTGGGCCCATGAGCCGTGGCCACTAAGCCTGCGCGTCCGGAGCCTGTGCTCCGCAACGGGAGAGGCCACAACAGTGAGAGGCCTGCGTACCGCAAAAAAAAAAAAAAAAAAAAAAAAAAAAAAAAATTTCTCAGACCGCTGCTGAAAATTTGAGAGCCTAAATCCAGACAACATGGAGGAGACAAGAACTGTCACAGGTCAGCAGCATAGAAGGGGCATTGCATGGTACCCTGGTCAAGACCTGGGCAGAATTTCTCCTTTTCTCCTTGATTGTCCTGTGAAGACTATACATACATACATACATATATATATAATTTCTCTTCACTGCTGAATAAGGATCTAGTTGCCTTCCCATATTAAATCTGCTTTTGAATAATTAATATTATTTAATTGCCTATTATTTACCAGTTTGTTTTTTATTGATAATTTGATTTGCTACAGACCTAGGGACCTCTGTGGGGCAGGAGTTGTAACCATCTGTAGAAGTGCTAAAGAGAGACCAATTGAAGAGCCGAGGATGAACTAGAGATCAACTAGCAAATGGTCAGCGGCACGACAGACGGGAGGCCTTTGTCATCTCCGGGCACTTTCCAAACATACAAATCAATAACAATTAAAGCAGATTATGAAAAGGCAATACTGAATTATTAAATCTTTGGACTTGATTTAAACTGGGCTAAATGCTTTCACATGGAAGTTTACTCCATGAAGAGGGTTTAAAGCTTGCCAGGGAGGTTAATTTAGGGCTGTAGATTGAGCTAAGGTTTGGAAGCATAGCTAATACTCTCTCATAATCATACATTATATATACATACATAGATATACATTTCTAGCATATGAGGATTGTGATATATAGATATCTGCCAGAAACTAGCATAACAAGATAAACTTGTATTGTTTTTCAGGGTGTTGGTATGTATGCCCTTTCCTGCCCACCCATAATGTGACAGTTATTGCTGGGTCCTTGGAGAACTCTGAAGATAGAACTCAAAGCAAATTGCTGACCTCACAGAAAGTCTCAGGGAAACTACAAAAACAAAACTAAAAAATGAATTACTTATCTGGGCTGATGCCCTGCAAAAGGGTTTGAGCAGCATAATAAAGATGCACTACTGTCCTAATATCTTTGCACAATGTAAGGAATTTTCCCCAAAGATTATGCAAATTTCAATTTACTGTTACAATGTAACTTCCATAGCTGTGGGAGAACCAATGTTTCAGTGAAGGTACTCAAGGCAGAAGAAAACAAAAGAACCTGGTGAATCAGTATTTGGATCAGTTGATAGAGTTTGGAAAGCCAAGTGGTAAGAAACTGCTTGTAGAGAAGTTAAGAGGTTGGAGGAGACTGAGGCAGTTAAAAAGGTGAAAGATCCATCAAATTCCATTTAGTCATTCTGCCTGTCAAAAACAGAGACTCCAAAGGCCACAGAAGTGAAGGGCAGGTTGACCTTGAACTTATGGGAGAGGCAGATTGTTTACAAATAGCACTGGGGCCAGAAACAAAACAAAGATGCTTGCAGGGGAGACTCTGTAAGAAGGGAAAGCCTTCACTTAACAACTGATTAACAAACAGGGCTCACCCAAGGCATGTTCTCATGGTCCCACCCAGCCTTCCCGACTCCTCTATCATCACTTGCCTATGGTCCCCAGCCTGTTCCCTTCCCCTCCCTCCAGTTTGATGTCCTTCTCAGTTTTTCCCACACACCGCTGAGTGCAGGATCTTTCTGCAAATCTCCCCCAGCAGAGTTAGTCTCTTCCATCTCCGTGCATCTGTGGCTCCCAGGGCAGATTGCTCCTGGAGCCCTACACGGTCATACTGCATGGTCATTCTCTGTATACACACCTGCAGTCCCCACCCACTAGTGAGTTCCAGACAGGCAGGGGTGGCCTCATATACAACCCTTTAGCCCCAGTGCTTTACGCACTCACCTCTGGGTTCAAAGTGGCTGTTCCATCCTCCCATAGTCTTTCCCATGTCAGGAAATGGTGACTCTGTCCTTCTAGTTATTCAGGTCAAGAAGCCAGGGGTCATTCTCTCTATATATATCTTTTGGGCCTTGGCACAGAATTAAAGCTCTAGACTGGCATCATCTAAACCAGTGGTCCTCAACTCTGACTGCACGATAGAAACACTTGGGAAATTTAAAAACATTAAAAATAAAACAAAACAAAACTGGTGCTGTGTCCCCACACCAGACCAATTAAATACAGGGCAGGGGTGGGGAGCCCCAAGCATGGGTATTAGAAGACAAAACAAACAAATAGAAACTCCTTAAAACTGACTTAAAAGGATTCCAGTGTGACACCAGGGTTGAGAAACCTGAACTCTGGTGCTGTATTGGGGATGCGATAATCCACAGCCCTCAAACTGCGTCTAGCCACCTCTCTCTCTCTCACTTCCTGCCTGATGACTGTCAACCGCACCCTCTATGCTCTCCTAGCACTTGTGGCCATCCTCCTCTGCCACTGTGATCTAGGTCCTGCTTATTGAGTCCTTACTCTAAATAAGACACGGTGCAAAGCACTACGTTATCTCATTGAAACTCCTCAGGTATTCTACGGGCGAGGGCTATCTTACCCACTAATCAGATGAGGAAACTGAGGCTTAGAGAGGTTAAGTAATCAACCCAAACTTAAAAAGCTAGTCAAGTAGCCTAGCTGGAATTGGAAGTCAGGTTTTTCTGGCAGTCCCTCTTCTTAGCTACTCTGCTAACTCATCTCAGTCTGACCTGAGATGGGGACTTCTAACATCCACTCCTGGTGACCCTTCCTTTTCAGATGGTTTGTCTTCCTCAATCTACTAGCCCCAACTATTGCTCCTGAGTCCCAAGGACCCCTTTAATGTACTTCTGGGTGTCCATTAAAATAATTTAATACCAGCGTCTATGATTTGTAGCTGATATTGCACAAAATGAATAAGTTATCTCAGTAGTGCCCACTGTGACCTCATAGTCACTGAGAAGCTTCAAATCAATTACTCTAGATTGGATGTCCTTTTAGAGGCTACTCACGGGCTTCCCAGAAAAGGAGCCCTTGGGATAATCTGTTTACTATGGACTTAGGAAGGCTAAAGGGTATCTTGGGACACAAGCCTCTGAGGTTAGAGAGGGAGGCCTTCCTCGGAGATGCTGCAGCCTTGGCTTGCAGAAATGGCATGGTCTGCGTGACACCGATTCCTTTCCTAGATGGAGCTGCTTTTAGTTTTAAATGTTGCTGCTGGCACTGAAAAAAGGTGAAGTGAAAAAGTAGAGCTGATCTACACATAGCTGCAGCTTTGTTCCTGTGTTCCCAAGGACAAGTGAATATCAAAATAAAGCCAATGCTGGAGAGTTCAACGCAAGTTCATCTCTTTAAAAGGACACAGGTGGCCTGTTGTTTCACCTCTGCTCCATCCTATTCCTCCACCCTCTCCAGGTGGCCTTGTCCTTGCACTGCCCACCCTATTGAAGCCTTGCTCCGTCCAGTCCAGGCCCATCTCTGCTCCTTCCTTTTTCTCCCTAGGAGGCTCGTCGGGGGTGAACGTTTGCTCCGGAGACTGTGATCTGTGAATAACGGGCTGTGCTGTGTGAACGATGGAGGCTAAACACAAAGGATGTGTTTAAAAGTCGTGTGTCGTGCGAGCTTCGTCTTGATGCTACAGCCTCCCGTTGGTTCCTGCGCATAACAGAACAAACCACAAACAAGCAGAAAATCCCCAAACCTGGTGAGGTAGGTAATGATGACTGTCAGGGAGTGAACATGCTGGCAGGGCCTCGTGGCTTATCTCCAGGGCAGCACGAGGAAAATCTTATTTAGATGCCCCATTTGGCATTCCCGTTGCTTCCTGTGCTTAAGCCTGCCACAGCATACATTCAGGACTGGGACCACCAGTTTACCAGCTTAAGTCAGGTGCTTTAGGTGAAAGTGAGTTGTTTGGAGCTAAGAATGGGATTCCTACAGAGTGTCACAGTCCCCACTGTGCTCTATTGTCTCCTGTTGCCAGTAATGAGCCCCCACTGCCCCTAAAGCACCATGTGTACACAGACAGTCTTCACCCTGGCGAGCTTCACTCATGGGCCTCCCCCACTAGCCATCAGCTCCTTGAGCATACAAGAGCAGGGCCCGGGGCTCTCTTGTACAGAACTCCACCCTCAAGGCCTAGAACAGGGCCTAACATGCAGAAAGGGCTCAATATAGATAAGACTGTGAATGAATAATGAATGAATGAGGGAAGTAGAATATAATTCCTCCTGATCTCATCACCTCAGGTCCCTAAAATGACCACTTTTCAGCTGTATTTCCAGGGCCCCTTGATTTATTTACCTGTCTTGCTGTTCCATGGCCAGAGATAAAATTTTTATTCTAAAATTAGCTGTGAAAGGTATAAAAGGCAAATGGCCTGGTAGAGGTAAAATATTAGAGTGAATTGGTTTCAGACAAGTGAAAACATCAGCTGTTTTCCTGTTCTGATATGAGGAGAGTATTAGAGACACTGGAACGCACTGGGATTCTGGACTTGGGGGAGATAAAATAAGAATTTATACAAAAAGGCTGTGTTCATATTCACTCATGTACTAAAAACAAGAATTGTGGGCAGAAGTTTTCTGTATAGGTGCTACTGCAAAGGCCTTGATTTTGCAAGAATTCTGTTTGTGTCTCACTACATACCCCTGGCTCTAAGTTTGGCTGCTAACTGGTTGCATAGTAGAAACACAAACTGCATATGAAATGAAAATGATCTGGCCTTGAACCCTGGTTCAGCCATTTACTGGCTGGGTAACAGTAAGCAAACTTCAGCTCTATAGGTCTCAGTTCTACACCTGTAAAATGGTACATAGAAGATGATTAATAAATATTGCTAACCTACTGGTTGATTCACTTAATGAATGGATAAATTAACTAGGTAGTTCTCTGTTCATTTCCTAGGGCTCTCATAACACATTGCCACAAACCTGATGGCTTAAAACAAAAGAAATGTTATCCTCTCACAGTTCTGGAGGACAGAAGTCACAAGTCTAGGTGTTGGGAGGGCCGTACTCCCTCCAGGGGCTCTAGGGGAAATTCTGTTTCCCACCTCTCTCCAGGTTCTGGTGGCTCCCGACATTCCTGGGCTTCTCCGCCTCAGAGTCACTTCTCTGTGTCAAAATTCTCTGTGTATTCTCTGTGTCAAATCTGCCTCTCCTAAGAACAACTGTCATTGGATTTAGGGCTCACCAGAACAGTCCAGGATAATCTCACCTCAGATCATTGACATAATTACATCTGCAAAGACCCGTTTTTCCAAATAATAAGGTCACATTCACAGGTTTTCGGGATTAGGGTGTGGACATATTTTGGGGGGGACCACCATTCAACCCACTATAGGTTCCCAAGGCCATTATTAATGTATTCTGTGAAGCAAGATCCTTTGGAATCAGCCCTGAGAAAGTCAGCTCGAGCAGTGCTTCTCAAAACTGATGTGCATGTAAATCACCTGAGGACCTTGGGAGAACACAGGTCCATTCCAAGGCCTGAGATTCTGCATTTCTGACAAGTTCCCAGATGCCGACTCTGCCGTTGGTCAGTGAAACACACTTTGAGGCTTTAGAGCACAAGCCTTTGCTGAACAAGCCCCACCTGAATAAGGGGTTGTCATCTGAGGGCGAGGTTAGGATTAGGGGGTCCTGGGAGCCAGTATGGCCACCCTTCCTCCAAGCCTTGCCAAGGACCTGTGTTGGGCAGCCCAGGTAAAATGGCTGTTTATGAAGCATGAGTAGAAGTTCTACTTCCAAAAGGATTTAATTGAAGTTTTCTATTTTCTTGGCAGAGAACCCTTATATGTGCCTGACTTTTGCTGACGGTTAAAGCTCCAGGTGGGGGAGAGGGATTTAGGTGAAATTCTTCTGGTACCAGAGGTGTTTTCTCTACATACAGTTTATGATGTTGCCTATTAATGTGCAGTCTTCAGCCCCTTCCTGTTTAGGCCTTTCTGCAATTGATTTGTGGTTTGCTTGATTGCCCACAGGAGATGAGAAGTCTTCCTGTTAGGGCCCAGGCTAGGGTGAGGCAAGTGTGGTGCCTTGGGTTCAAAATGTAAGGAGATTCACTCTCACGGGCGTGCAAGCACAGGGCGGGCAGCTTCAGAACCCTGAGAGTGAGGGCCTCTTCATGTTCAGCTCCCTCAGAGCCTCACTTGCTTCACTTCAATCCTGGACCTGCTTTCTAGCTCCCAGGCAATTAGATTTCTATTTCTACTTCTCTCATATTGTGATTGAATCTTCTCTCTGGTTTGCTTTTCTCCAATGATCATAACCTTCTTGCTAGCAAATGGTGTTTCCTTTTAAAAAGTATTTACAACCTTAGCATGATACACAAGATCTTCTATGATCTGGCTCCTAACTACCTGTTCAGACTCACCTGTGATCACTCTCCCTCTCTCCAGCTTCCACCCCTTGCCCCTCACATAACATTCCAAGTACATTTTAATTCCCTGGCCATATCATGCTTCTCTGTGCCCCCATGCCTTTGTTTACGTTAGTCCACCTCCATGGAATGCACTCACAGCCTTGTCTCTCTGGCAGACTCCTATTCCTCCATTATGAGTGAGCCCAAGTGTCGCCTCCTCTGTGTGGCCTTCTGGTTTCTCCCATGTGGATTAAAGCATTCTTTCCTCTGAATCTCCAGGCCCCAGTGCATATTGAACCTGCATGCTGAGTTAGAACTGTCCATCTCCCCACTGCCTCTGAGCACTGGAATGAAATGAGCACTTTTTTCATTCTTTGGGGTTACAACTGTTACAGAATAGATAGGTCTCCAGCATCAAGGAACAGACTTTTTCATTTATACCTTCTCAGCCCCTCATGGGGCACAATTAGTTGCTGAACCAATGAATGAATAAAAGAAACACTGAAAACACTCAGTTCCAAAGGTGGAGTAACAGGGACCAGATTTATCTTCCTGTTTGAAACAACCACAGTAAAAAGACAAAATACATAATACAATAGTTCTCAAGACACTAGACAGCAGGCAATGAAGAACAGTAATTCCTGAGAGAAGGGAAACAAATGAGGTGAGCTCTATGATTTCTCCAGCTTACTCTTCTGCCTCAGAGAGATTCCAGGCTGTGGCGTGGGCAGGGGGGACTGAAGCAGAGCCCAGGAGGCACCCTGAGCTAAGGAGACAAAGCAGAGAGCCCAGGGAGACCAAGGTGAGGAAAGTTCACAGAGTTGAGTACTGGGGAGAAAAGAGCTGCATAGAGGGAGAACCTGGGGAGCTACAGAGGGTTCCCTTCAAGTATTCAGCAGAGTGCTGATCAGTGCATGTATGTGAGGAAACTGCCTGAGGCTGTGGGAAAACACATCCAAAAGGATTAAAGGGAGCAGTTGGTGTGCTCATACAGGGCCAGGAGTAGTGCTCTTGCCACCAGCCAGAATGGAAAAACTCGTAATTCACAGAGCATTGGATAGAATACTGAGGAAGGTCTTGCCTCAGTATGGGGAGTAATTATCTCCAGACTGAGCCCTGCTCTGGAACCACCTAACAGATTATAAAAGCAAGATCTGAGAGGATCATACAGTTTCCAAACAACTGTATCCCAAAATAAAGTTCAAAGTAAAATTGATAATGTTCGATCAATGATTACCAGGAATGTAAGGAAGCTGGATGACGTGACCCTTAATTGGAAAATTATCAACGCACTGAAAAGGACCTAGAACTGATATAGATGTTAGAGTTAGTGTAAGAGGACATTAAGATAGTCATTATAACTATGTTTCATATGTTCAAAAAGTAAGTAGAGACATGGAAAATATAAAAAAGGCCCAAACTGAACTTCTGGAAGTGAAAAGTATATCTAAAATGAAAAATACATCAGAAATGATTAACAGTAGATTAGACATTGTTGAAGAAAATATGAGTGAACTTGAAGGCATAGCTATAAACACTATCCCAAATACAACATGTAGAACAAAGAGAATCCAAACAAAATTAAAAGAGCATCAGTGAGTTATGGGACTACTTCAAGCAGCATAATAAATATAAAATTGGAGTACCCAAAAGAGAGATGAAAGAGGATGAGAAAGAAAAATATTTAAAGAACAAATGGCTGAAAAACTTCCAAATTTGAAGGAAAAGAATCACATGAAAGCTCAGGAAGGTCAATGAACAAACAAAAGAAACATGAAGAAAACTATATAAAGACACACCATAATCAAATTTCTCAAAACTAGTGATAAAGAGAAAATCTTAAAAGCAGCCAAAGAAAAAGGGCACTTTATGGACAGAAACTAACATAAGAATTATAGTAGATTTCTTGTCAGAAACAATACAAAACAGAAAACAGTGGAGCAACATCTTTAAAATTGTGAAAGAAAAAATTGTCAGCTAGAACTACACCCAGTGAAAAATCTTTCAAAAATAAATGTGAAATAAGGAAACTTTCAGACATAGAAAAGCTGTAAGAGTTCATCACCAGCATTAAGAAATGTTAAAGGAATTCCTTCAGGCAGAAAGAAAATGGTACCAGTTGGAAATATAGGTCTATACACAGAAATAAAGAGTGCCAGGGGCCTCCCTGGTGGCGCAGTGGTTGAGAGTCCGCCTGCCGATGCAGGGGATACGGGTTCGTGCCCCGGTCTGGGAGGATCCCATATGCCGCGGAGCGGCTGGGCCCGTGAGCCATGGCCGCTGAGCCTGTGCGTCCGGAGCCTGTGCTCCACAACGGGAGAGGCCACAACAGTGAGAGGCCCGCGTACAGCAAAAAAAAAAAAAAAAAAAAAAAAAAAGAGTGCCAGACATGCTAACTACATGGATAAGTATATTAGATGAGTTTCTTATTATTTAAATCTCTTTAAAAGATCATCAACTGTTCAAATTTTAAAAATACAATATGTTGTAGGGTTTAAAACATATGCATAGATAAAACATACAGCAAGCAATAACAGCACAAAAGATTGTGAGAGAGGAAATGAAAGTGTACCTTTTAAGGTTCTTGTCCCTAAAGAAGTATAATATCATTTGAAGGTAGACTGTGATAAATTAAAGTTGTATACTAGAAGCCCAAAAGCAACCACTAAAATAACAAAACAAAGAATTAATGCTAATAAAACAAAGGAAATTAAATGCAGTCATAAAAAATACTCAAGTAATCCAAGGAAACTAGAGAAAAAGAAAAATGGATCAGATGAGACAAATAAAAACAAAGAGCAAGATGAGAGACTTAAACCAAATCATATCAATAATCACATTAAATATAAAGAGTCTAACCAGGGGTTGGCAACTTTTTTCTCTAAAGAGCCAGGTTGTTTTGCCACATAGATTCCTGTGGCATATTTTGTCTTGTTTTGTTTTAACAACACTTAAAATGTAGAAACTATTCTTAGCTTGCAAGCTGTGTAAATGTAGGTGGCAGATTTGACCCTTAGGCTGCAGTTTGCCACCCCCCACCCCAGTCTAAGCATTATAACTAAAGGCAGAGATTTTCAGATTGGATAGAAAAGCAAGATCCTAATATATTCTGCCTATAAGAAATGCACTTTAAATATAAAGACACAAATAGATTAAAAGTGAAAGGATGGAAAAGGATATACCATGCTAATTTTGCTCAAAAGAAAGCTAAAGTGGACACATTAATATCAGACAAAATTGATTTCAGAACAAGGATAAGTTATTTTTTAATCATAAAGGGATCAATTAAGAGGATATAACATTTATGCTCCTGATTAAAAGAGCTTCAAAAAACATAAAGCAAAAACTGAGAGAACTGCAAGAAGAAATAGACAAATTCACAATTATAGTCAGGGAATTCAACACCTCTCTCTCAATAATTGACAGAACACCTAGACAGAAAATCAGCAAGGATATAGTAGACTTTAAAACACTATCACCCAAGTTGACATTCATAGAACAGTCTACTCAACAACAGAAGAGTACACGTTCTTCTCAAGTGCACATGGAACATTTACCAAGATAGATAATATTCTAGGCCATACACTAACTCTCAATATATTTAAAAGGATTTAAGTCATTCGAAGTATTTTCTCTGACCACAATGGAATTAAATTAGAAATCAATAACAGTAAGATAACCAGAAAATCCCCAGATATTTGGAAATTAAATAATTCATTTCTAAATAATCCACAGACCAAAGAAGAAAACAAACAGGAAATTCTAAAGTATTTTAAACTGAATGAAAATAAAAATGCAATATATTCATGGGAAACCACTAAAGCAGTACTTATGGAAAAAACTTATACCATTAAAAGAAGAAAAGCTTCAAATTAAAACCTCAACTTCCACTTTAAGAAACCATGAAAATAAGAGCAAATTAAAAAATAAGCATAGGGGCTTCCCTGGTGGCGCAGTGGTTGAGAGTCCGCCTGCCAATGCAGGGGACACAGGTTCGTGCCCCGGTCTGGGAAGATCCCACATGCCACGGAGCGGCTAGGCCCGTAAGCCATGGCCGCTGAGCCTGCGTGTCCGGAGCCTGTGCTCCGCAATGGGAGAGGTCACAACAGTGAGAGGCCCACATACCGCAAAAAAAAAAAAAAAAATAAGCGTAATTCAATAAGTGGTGCTGGGAAAACTGGACAGGTACATGTAAAAGTATGAGATTAGATCACTCCCTAACACCATACGCAAAAATAAGCTCAAAATGGATTAAAGACCTAAATGTAAGGCCAGACACTATCAAACTCTTAGAGGAAACCATAGGCAGAACACTCTATGACATAAATCACAGCAAGATCCTTTTGGACCCACCTCCTAGAGAAATGGAAATAAAAACAAAAATAAACACATGGGAACTAATGAAACTTCAAAGCTTTTGCACAGCAAAGGAAACCATAAACAAGACCAAAAGACAACCCTCAGAATGGGAGAAAGTATTTGCAAATGAAGCAACTGACAAAGGATTAATCTCCAAAATTTATAAGCAGCTCATGCAGCTCAATAGCAAAAAAACAAACAACCCAATCCAAAAATGGGCAGAAGACCTAAATAGACATTTCTCCAAAGAAGATATAAAGATAGTCAACAAACACATGAAAGAATGCTCAACATCATTAATCATTAGAGAAATACAAATCAAAACTACAATGAGATATCATCTCACACCAGTCAGAATGGCCATCATCAAAAAATCTACAAACAATAAATGCTGGAGAGGGTGTGGAGAAAAGGAAACCCTCTTGCACTGTTGGTGGGAATGTAAATTGATACAGCCACTATGGAGAACAGTATGGAGGTTCCTTAAAAAACTACAAATAGAACTACCATATGACCCAGCAATCCCACTACTAGGCATATACCCTGAGAAAACCAGAATTCAAAAAGAGACATGTACCAAAATGTTCATTGCAGCTCTATTTACAATAGCCCGGAGATGGAAACAACCTAAGTGTCCATCATCGGATGAATGGATAAAGAAGATGTGGCACATATATTCAATGGAATATTACTCAGCCATAAAAAGAAACGAAATTGAGCTATTTGTAATGAGGTGGATAGACCCAGAGTCTGTCATACAGAGTGAAGTAAGTCAGAAAGAGAAAGACAAATACCATATGCTAACACATATATATGGAATTTAAGAAAAAAAAATGTCATGAAGAACCTAGGGGTAAAACAGGAATAAAGACACAGACCTACTTGAGAATGGACTTGTGGATATGGGGAGGGGGAAGGGTAAGCTGTGACAAAGCAAGAGAGAGGCATGGACATATATACACTACCAAACGTAAGGTAGATAGCTAGTGGGAAGCAGCCACATAGCACAGGGAGATCAGCTCGGTGCTTTGTGACCGCCTGGAGGGGTGGGATAGGGAGGGTGGGAGGGAGGGAGACGCAAGAGGGAAGGGATATGGGAACAGATGTATATGTATGACTGATTCACTTCGTTATAAAGCAGAAACTAATAAAAAAAAGTGAAAGTAATGAAAAAAAAGCAGAGAAAAAATTATTGGGAAAAAAAGACAAAAAAGAAATAGAGAAATATCAATACAACTAAAAGCTGGCTTTCTGGCAAGATAAACATAATTGATAAACCTCTAGAGAGACTGATGAGGGAAGAAAAGAGAAGATACAAATGACCATTATCAGGAATGAGAGAGATTGTATTGCTACAAGTTTTATAGATATTAAAAGGATAATAAAGGAGTATAGTGAACTTTTGTCTAAAAATTTGACAACTTGGTTGAAAAGGACAAATTCCTTGAAAGATACAAACTACGAACGCTTACTCAGAAGAAGTGGATAACCTAAATAGCCCTGTATTTATTAAACAATTGAATTTGCAGTTAAAAACATCCCCATAAAGAAAACTCCAGGCCCAATGGTTCACTGGTGAATTCTACCAAAAATTTAAGAAATATGCTATAACATAAGTGAACCTTGAAAACATTATGCTGAGTGAAGATGCCAGTCAAAAAGGACCATATTGTATGATTCCATTTATATGAGATACCCAGAATAGGCAAATTTACAGAGATTAAAAAAGGTAGGTTAGTGGTTGTATAGAGATGGTAGAAATGGGGATATGAGACGACAGCTAAAAGGTGTAGTTTTTTTTTGGGTGGGGTAATCAAATGTTCCAAGTGTAGTGTGGTGATTGGTACACAACTCTGAATACACTGAAAGCCATCGAGTTGTATGCTTCATATGAGTGAATTGTATGATATGTGAGTTATATCTCAATAAAGCTGTTTAAAAAAAGGTTTAAGAAATAATACCAATGAAAACTACATGAGACCATTGTCCTTCATAAACATAGATGCAAAAATTCTGAACAAAATGTTATCAAATCAAATTCAATAATATATAAAAAGATAATATACCATAATCAATTGGGGTTTATTCCAGGAATGCAGAGTTGGTTTAACATTAGAAAATCAATCAACATATTAACAAACTAAAAAAGAAAAACCACACGATCATGTTAATAGACATAAGAAATTGTTTGACAAAATCCAACGCTGAGGGCTTCCCTGGTGGCACAGTGGTTGAGAGTCCGTGTGCCAATGCGGGGGACACAGGTTCATGCCCCGGTCCGGGAAGATCCCACAGGCCGCGGAGCAGCTAGGCCCGTGAGCCATGGCCGCTGAGCCTGCATGTCCGGAGCCTGTGCTCCACAACGGGAGAGGCCACAACAGTGAGAGGCCCACATACCGCCAAAAAAAAAAAAAAAAAAAAAAATCCAACGTTGATTTCTCATAAAAACTCTTAACAAACTAGGAAGGGAAGGAAACTTCCTTATTTTGATGAAAGATATCTATGAAAAACCTGCAGCTATACTTAATAATAAAGACTGAATTTTCTCCCCTAAGATCAGGAATAAGACTAGGATGTTTGTTCTTGCCACTTCTATTTAATATTGCAGTGAATGTTTTAGCCAGTGCAATCGGTCAAGAAAAAGAAATAAAAGCCATCCTGATTGAAAAAAGAAGAAAAAAACTATCTTCATTAACAAACAATGTAATTGTCTAAGTAGAAAATTCAATGGAATCTATAAAAAAGCTATAGAACTAAATACATAAATTTAGAAACATTGCAAGATATAAGATTAATGTATAGGCATACTTTGTTTTATTGTACTTTGCTTTATTGTACTTTGCAGATATTGTATTTTCTACAGATTGAAGGTTTGTGGCAACGCTGCATTGAGAAAGTCTATTGGTTCCATTTTTCCCACAGGATTGGCTCACTTCACGTTTCTGTGTCAAATTTTGGTAGTTTGTTCAATATTTCAAACTTTTTCATTATTATAATATTTGTTATGGTGATCTGTGATCAGTAATTTTTGATATTACTATTATAATTGGTTTTTTGTTTTGTATTTTTAAATTAAGATGTACTTTTTTTTAGACATAATGGTATTGCACAATTAATAGACTATAGTATAGTGTAAACATAACTTTTATATGCACGGGGAAACCAAAAAATTCATGTGATCATTTTATTGTGATATTCAGTTTATTA
This sequence comes from Mesoplodon mirus, assembly GCF_964341445.2. Taxonomy (NCBI): domain Eukaryota; kingdom Metazoa; phylum Chordata; class Mammalia; order Artiodactyla; family Ziphiidae; genus Mesoplodon; species Mesoplodon mirus. The sequence goes on from NC_138984.1 coordinate 89,595,259, forward strand.
TGGTGATCTGGAACTGAACCCACAATATCTCCAAGGTACACCTATATAAAATCAATTGTATTTTTACATGCTAACAACAAAGATTCAGAAATTTAAAAAAAAGCAATACCAATAATTTAATTTATTGAAGTAAAAAATCAGTAAGAGTTATAGCAGATAAAATTTATAATCTACTTAGGGATAAATATGAAAAGATGTAAGATCTGTACACTGAAAACTAAAATGTTGTTGAGATAAATTTTAAAAGACCTAAATAAATGGAGAAAAATACCTTGTTTGTGGGTTGGAAGACTCAATATTCTTAAAATGTTACTTCTTTCCAAATTTTCTATAGATTTAGTACATTCTCAAACAAAATACCAGCTTGCTTTTTTCAAGATAGTAACAAGATGAGTCTAACATTTGTATGGAAATGTAATGACCTAGAGAAGCCAAATGAGTCTGAAAAAGAAAAACATAGTTGGAGGACTACTGCTACCTATTATCAAGACCTAATACAAAGCTACAGTAATCAAAACAGCATGGTATTAGTGTAAAGATAGACAAATAGGTCAATGGAACAGAATAGACAATCCAGAAAAAAGACCTTGTAACATAAAGAAAACTGATTTTTGACAAATGGACAAAATATTTGAACCGACACTTCACCAAGAAGGTGTTCAATATCATTAGTCATTAGAGAAGTAAAAATTAAAGCCACAGTGAGATATTGCTATACATCTATTAAAATGGCTAAAATTAAAACAGCTGACCATATCAATTTTGATCAGGATGTAGAGGAACTGGAACCCTCATATACTGCTGGTGGTAATTTCAAAAGGAACAGTCACTTTGGAAAGAAATTTGGCAGTGTAATCCAGCCATTGTATTCCTATGTATTTATCCAACAGAAAGAAAACATGTCCATACTAAGGGTATATATAAATGTTCGTAGCAGTGTTATTCATAATAGAAAAAGACTGAGAACAAGCAAAATGTTCATCAACTGGTGAACTGGATAAATAAACTATAGTATATAGATATAATGGAATGTTACTTGGTAATAAAAAAACTACTGATACAGGCAAAAACAGGGATGAATCTCAAAATCACTGAGTGAAAGAAGCTAGACACAAAAAAAGAGTACAGAATAAATGAGTCAATTTGTATAAAACTCTAGAAAATGCAAACTAATCTCTGGTGACAGAAAGCATTTGAGTAGTTGCCTGGGGGAGGAGGCAGGGCTTACAAATGGGCATAAGGAAAGTTTGGGGGTGATGGTTGTGCTCACTACCTTGATTGTTATGATGGTTTCACAGGTGTATACATGTGTCAAATTTAAAAGTTGTACACTCTAAAGAGTGCAATTTTCTATCTCAGTTATACCTCTGCAGAGCTGTTTTTAAAAAGTGACAGAAAAGTTAGTAGAATAATGAAAGACTGAAAACAAATACACCTTTGACCCTGATTTCCATGACAGACATCTTTGTTGCCTTGATCCCAACGCTGCAGCCTCACATGGGGCCCTGGTTTAGCCCCCTGCCCTACTGCAGGTCCCTCTTGTGTGGCTACATTTTGGCTCACTCTGCACTCACTTGTCTGACATTTAAAGGATTTATAAGGAACTGTGAATGAATAGCCTCTTAAGTGACTCATAAAAGTGATCTGTGTAAGAATAGATTCTTGTGAGACAAGGGGTGGGGAGTGGCAAATTGCTAAGTTTCTTACTCCTGGTTTCAGCTGTGACGGTCTTGGCTGTTTGGGGGTAACCTAGGAGGGCTAGGAAATATCACACCAAACCTAATCAAGACTAGGTCATATTTACACATCACTGTAGTAAATTCATGATCAGTTGGTCTACTGTAGTTTGTAATGAAAGTTCTAGTTTCCATGTATGTCATGTGTGCCATGTGTGAATGTCAAAGGTTCTCATAGTCAGTCAAAAAAAAATTGTAAGCAATTACACTGCATCTAATTCAAATTCAAATGTTCTTTCACTGTCCTCATTTTAGAGAATTTTCAATACCACTTCAAGACCTTGTAGCCAAGACTGTTGGTGTTAAGAGAAGACCATTCCACTGTGCTCCCCAAAGAGCCCACCTGTCACCTTTGCTGAGAAGCCTTGAATGTGAAGAACATAAGAGCAATGTTAACTTATAAAATAAAAAACTCTTAAACGGTGTGGAACTCAGGTGTATAAAAAAGTCTGGACAAATCTGGAAGTAGAGTTAATTACCTAAAATCAATCATGACCACTATATTCCAAACTATTTCTTGAGCACACATTTTATTTTTAGCAAGGAAAAAAAGACAGGTGTTCTCATAATAAGAATACTATTTCTCCTGACCATTTGATTTACATTTCCTTTCTTCTTATTTTTTTTAAACCAACACAGAAAGATCACAAATGTTCCTATTCTGCACAGGGCTCTGCTTTTGCAGCAGAAGCAGGTTTTATGCAAGAGCAAGTATCACTGTGTGATTGTGTGCTGTAGTGTTTACCTTCGCTGGGGCTGCCTGGCGATTGTCGAGCCAGTTGAAATGATTCATGGGTCTGACAGATGTCTGGTACAGCTGGATGTGTCCTTGATTATCCCAAAAGTCTGGACAGCACTGTCATTCACCATTGCCCAAATTATCTTTGTATTGACTGTGGAACCCTCTGTGACAGTACTGTAATGGCTAATTACCCAGGATATCTTGGGTACTCACTTCATAATGGTTTAGTGGCAAAAGAAAAAGACCGTAAGGAAATGAGAAAAAAAAAAAACCAATAAATAACATCCTGTTCTTTGTAAAGAACCCGTACTCTAGTGTGATACAGAATATATATTTATTTGATATCATGCAGTTTATGTTAATGAAATCCAGGGCCACAGGAGCAGAAGCATAGATTTCTCATGAAACACATAAGAAGAAAATAAAATGTAAAGAACCTTGACAGTGATAAATTATGGACAACAGAAGGAGCTATTAGCTGTGAGAGAATTGTATGTATAACATACTTGAGAAAGGAATGACAAGTGGCCATTTGCCTGCCTCATATGTTGCAGGGGGAGAAAAGAACATGTTCTGTTTAGCAAATCACCTACCCAGAAATAGAGAAGAGGGAGGGAGAACAGAGGAGATTCTTAGTAAAGCTGCCTGAAGGAACAAGAATTGAAAGCTGAGGTGTCATTTTTCCCTATAATACCATAAATTAGCACATTTTGACAAACATAGCTCCCACAAAGCAGATATATATTAGGGGGAAAAAAGATAAGGGAATAGAGGGTACAAAATCCCATTTTGACTTTTAGTGGAGATGATGAGATCCCAGGAGGGCAGACAAAGCAGACTGGGAAGAGCTTTTCACACAAAGAATACAGTAATTTGCCATGTTCTGTCCAGGCTGTGTTTGAATGTCACTCCCGTCTTAATTACCAGACTAAAAAAGCTATTCTGTTATTCTGGAATTGCTGCCACAGTTCCTGCAATGCAAGAGAGCAACTGGGAAGAATTGCTCATGGATCATTACTAAGCGAGGAGGTGAGGCAGGCGGCCTCCGAAGGAGAGGGAGCAATGGGGCCCTGAAAGGAGAGGAAGGCAAAGGTGCCCTTATGAAGACCCTCACTTGCTCTTGGGTTTTGGAGTGCGTAGAGCTTGGCAGGGTGAAGTGCTTCAGCTTGTACTGAGGTTGGAACCATAGAGCGTCGGCTCTACAAGCCCTTGGTGGAATGAAGTGAAGACTGTCCCATCTCTCTGCTCCCTGGCTGTGTGTCAACCTCATGCCAAGTAATCCATAAAACGTAGGGCATAGCCATTCTGACCTCAAAACCTTGGTTACTGAAATTCTGACTCATTAAATTGTCCTTTTAACCATGATAAAGAAGAAAGCCCGTCTCATTTTGATCTATGGCTGAAAGCATTTCTAAGCCATGTCATTCCACTCTTCTGGGTCTTTCTCAGCTTATTCTTCAATGTTTCCGAGACACCTCAATAATTCTCACCAAGGACCTTGGTGGTGGTTTAGGTGAGGAAGGTGCAGGAGTTTGGGCTGAATGTTCCCTTCGTTCTGTGCAGACGAACATCCACCAGGGGTGGGGGGGTGCGGTCGGATATTGAGTGTGACTGTTTATATTCAGACTAAATAAGTCTGTACCTTATTGTACCCATTGCATCCTTCTCCTTGAAAAAGACTTACAGTAAAAAATTTAGTTAATCATGGACTCTGGTTAGTTGGAGTGTTTTTGTATTTAGAAAAGCAGCTTGCTGCATTTCAGAAGCATTTAGGTGATACGTTTATGTTTCCTTTTCAGGATTTGGGTGTGATCCAGCAATGACACAGTGTACGGAAGAAGAGGAAAATGAAACACAAATCTTTAGTTCTGTGTCCATCCCAGCTGAATAGCAATTATCTGTCCTTTATATTCACACCACTAAAATGATTAAACAAAGACAAAATTTCCTGATCACATTTAATTGACAATAATTAGGATTTTATTTGGAGGACATGGACACTGACCTAAAAGTATTCTGCAAGCAACGTATTGGAATAATTATGTTAAATGCTAGTTAGTCAAGCTTAGTAAAAAAAAAAAAAAAAAAAAGTAAATTGCTCTTATTTTTCCTTTTCCCTTTTAAAAGAATTTAAGAAAAGGAAGAATTCAGTGCTACATATGCCTGGCTTGTCTTTCACACTGAGGTGCCATTCAACATGACAAAAGTTGCTATAATGGCTAATTCTAGGTATAATGCAAAGTTTGTCTTAAAGTTATTTTTCAAGAGGTAGTAATAGTATCAGACTCCTGAAACCCCTGATTACATCAATAGTATTTAAATAAGAAATGAAAGGAGGGTCTGAAAATAAAGCAGGTGGCCAAAACTTGAAGAGGTGCATATCTGTTGTAAGCAGACAACAGAAATTATGTTACGTTGGATTTTTTTTTTAAGATTTTTTTTTTTGATGTGGACCATTTTTACCGTCTTTATTGAATTTGTTGCAATATTGCTTTCTGTTTCATGTTTTGGTTTTGTGGCCCCGAGGCATGTGGGATCTTAGCTCCCCGACCAGGGATCCAACCCAAACCCGCTGCATTGGAAGGCAAAGTCTTAACCACTGGACCACCAGGGAAGTACCTGTTACACTGGATTTTAACTAATTAAGTGTATTAAAAACACATCATGTAGTCATATAATTGTTTATGCTTTTCCTTATGAATGTAATGTATAACTTGAAATTAAAAGCATGGTTTTTTAAAATGCCTTCAGTTTTAATTGCTCTGAAAGATTGAAAATTTCAAAATTGAAACCAGAAAAAAAGAGAAAACATTCTTATATATTGTTATGAAATAAGAGTATTATCTTATGAAGACAATTGTAAAAATGTACATTAATAATTGTCTGTCTAGACCTAATTGCTGTGGAGGTAATAGGCCCACATGTTTTAGTCACTAACTAACTCTGTGACAATGATGGACCAAAATTCTAAAAGGGGAGGAAAAACATCCCAAAAAAAAAAGAAAAGAAAAAAGGCAGTTCTGCATGCTGACTTAACGATTTGCCATTTTAAGAGCTGACAGCATTTCCTGGGTGTAATTATTATTAGTTACATTAAAAATTAAAAACCTGTGGCACAGAAAAATCTAGGAGCTGCAAACTTAGATGCTTACAGGGGCCAGGCAGGAACATAATGGGCAGGTAGGGATGTGGCAAACTGGAGTGTGTCTAAACTGAAGCAGGCATTCTACCAATTGTCGTCATGTGGGAATGCAGGCCAAGTTTGCCAGATCTCTTACATTTTCAGAAAGCCTGAAAATCCAAATATGAAGAGATGACGAGTCCCTGTGGCCTCATCAGCTCCTAGCCTGCATGGGTTTGCCGAGCATTGAAGAGACAGCTGGGCTGAGGGGGACCTAATGCATCATTCTGGTTATTCAATACATGGTAAGAGACATAAAGAGCAGAATACTGTTGGCCATTGGGTAATACACGGCTGATTACAATAGTGTGCTTACATGTTTCTAGTTTAATTCAGTTAGTAGCACTTTCTCCTGTCTCATATCACCTAATTCACACAGTCCGAGGATAAAGGTCCTTCTGCCCCTCCCATTTACAGGTTCCTCCTCTCACACTGGCCTCTGCCTCGTCTTCTCGTCTTCTTTCCACCTCCTCTTCTTCTGGAGGACTCACCTCACCCTTCAGGGCTCAGAGAAGACTCCTAACACCGCTCTAACTGGGCTGGGACCTTGTGCCATGCCCCTGGACCTACCTGCCCCAGATACCATATATCACTATCACAATTAAGAATATGTAATTTTTATTGTCTGTCTTCCCTACTAGACACTAACCTCCGTGAGGACAAAGAACTGCATCAGCACCTACCTCAATGTCCAGTATGCATTTGTTGAATTAATGTTTATAGGAAAAGAGACATTTGAATGAGTCACAAAAATTTTATATATGTATCCAGAGATTATTCTTGTTATTCAAAATTGTCTCTGGAGAGTCTAAATGAGAGCTATTCCTTTATCTACTGTCAAGTGACTTGTCACTCATTTCTGAGAATTCTTCTGAAGTGTCTCTTTTGAGTTGAGGACTCAATTTTTCTGGGGTTCTTGTTTCTCTTTTTCTGAAATGTATAAATAATGGAGGTTTCCTAATGCCCATTGACAAGTACTCTACTTCATCCAGACAATTGGATGAAGAATGGATGGGAAATACTAATTAAGAAGACTGTAAAAATGGCTGCAAATCATTTCCCTCCCCTTTATCCACGCCCTTGAATAGTCCCCTCATACATGGCTTGGCTATGTGACTTGTTTTGGCCAATGTGACAATTCAAATATGATACAATCAGAGACTTGGGTATTAGGACATATTCTTTCTTGCTGTTCTTGAAAACCCTGTGGCAACCAGCCACCAGCATATGAATAAGCCTGGGCTAGCCTGCTGAGGACATGTGGGCCAGTTACCTTCATTACTCCAGCTGCAGCCTACAGACAAACATGTGAGTGAGGTCATCCTAGACTAACCAGTCTCCAGGTGACCTGCCATCTGGGTTCAGCTGTATGAGTACACCCAGGTGAACCCAACAGGACATCTGCCCAGTTGAGCCCAGCCTCTATTGCTGGCCCACAGTATTGTGAGTTGATAAGTGATTGTTGTTTTAAGCTACAAAGTTTTGGGATGGTTTGTTGTACAGCAGAAACTAACAGATACACTAGACTAGAAATCTGAATATCAATTCTCCTTTCCCCCAAACCCACACATGCACTGTCACTATTAGCTTCAGTAAAGCAGAAACCATTAAACATGGGAGAGCAGCCTATCAGAGACAGGGAATGTGGCTGGAAGGGACAGAGTTCCCCCTATTCTCCCAATAGCATCTCTTCAGATTCATTAACACCAGAGTGTGGGCAGCAGATCTGAGAGGCAGGGAGGAGGAGGAAGAAGACAGTAGGTGGTGGTGAGAGCCAAGCTGCTGGGAAAGCTTATACAGATAAAAAGAAAGAATCCATTGTACTGACATTATATCACAATATCCTTATTATATTTAAGAAATCCAGGCAAAGTTTCTAGCCTCTAAAGGCTAAAGAATGAAGCCGAGCAAATATGGGGACTATGCAGTGTATCATATTAATAGAGAGAAAACACACACATTAGATGTGTAAGCTTGCCTTTGTTTTAGGCCTTTAAGCCTTTCTTAGCATTTTTAGGAAAATGCGTTGGAAGTAACAATTTGTTACTTTCTAAAATGCTGTTCTGGAATTTTTAGTATGTTTTTGTGCTGAATCTTGATATATAGTAATTTACAAAAGCAAGAATGACGCGAAATGCAGTATGCTGTTTCAGAGTTGGGGTAGGATAGGGTGGGTGTTTACTGAATGCTTGTTATTTGCCGGGACCTTATCTCATTTAATCCTTGCAACCACCCTATAAAGAATCTGTACCACCCTGTAAAGTATCTTGAGCTTTATTAAACAGATGAAGAAACTGAGGTACCAAGAGGCTAAGTAACTTGGCCAAGGGCACACAATAGTGAGTAAGGTTATAAGTTACAGATACAGACATCAAGTCTGAATCCACTGGTTTGTTGCCTTGGCAAGAATACAGTCGTTTTATTTTTATTTATTTTTATTTTTTAATTTTTTTTTACCAGTTAAGTTTAATTTTATTTTTTTTCTGCTTTATAACAAATAGTTTTATCATCAGTAATAATAATGATTATTTTTTATCAAGCCCTTATTATGTTACTTTTTAAATTAATAAAATAATAGCTGAAAATTGAGAGTATATATGCCTACAATGTTCTAAGAATTTTACATATAATAAGTAAATTATCACTAAAACCCTATGAGGTAGGTACATTTGCCTCCATTTAAAAGAACTTTTCGGGCTTCCTTGGTGGCGCAGTGGTAGAGAGTCCGCCTGCCGATGCAGGGGACACGGGTTCATGCCCCGGTCCGGGAAGATCCCACATGCCGTGGAGCAGCTGGGCCCGTGAGCCATGGCCGCTGAACCTGCGCGTCCGGAGCCTGTGCTCTGCAATGGGAGAGGCCACAACAGTGAGAGGCCCGCGTACCGCAAAAAAAAAAAAATTTTTTTTCATTTGTTTTGTCTCCAGTTTTGAGACAATGAAACTGAGGCACAAAGAGGTTAAATAATTTGCCCAAAGTTGCATTTTGCCTCTTGCCTTGTCTTTTCATAGCTTCTGGTTTTTGGCATTCCTTGGCTTGTGGTAGCATAACTCCTATCTCTGCCTCCCTCTTCACATGGCTGTCTTCCTTCTGTGTGTGTCTGTGTCCAAATTTTCTCTTTTTATAAGCACACCAGTCATATCGGGTTCAGGGCCAAACTCTAATCCAGTATGACCTCATCTTAACTGACATCTGCAAAGACCCTATTCCAAATAAGGTCACATTCATGGGTTCCAGGTGGATATGGATTCTGGGGGGGGAACTATTCAACCCAGTATAAATATTTTAAGAATTTAAAATGTGTTGTTACCTACAGGGCCAAACATAAGAGGAGGCAGGTTTGAGCACATGTGGTCAAGGCTGGGAAGGGTCTCACCCATGCCCAACAAAACAGCAGCCCCAAACTCCTTTAGGAATAGGCTTGACTTTTAATTTCAAACACCTATGAAGGCAAAACATGGTAGTTCCTATCAGTTGTTATATCTTACTGTGAATTAATTTCTCTCCTCTGAGAGCGGATTTGCATGAAGGTTGTGGAAAAAAAGCACAAAAGCTAAATTAAGTAAGTAGGACGTTGTAGGGAAATGCCACTGGACAAGAAAAAGAGGCACAGTTGCCAGATGCAGAAAGTATGGACGGATCCATGCCAAGATCAAAGAGAGAATAACCTTGGAACAAGAGGCAGCTGGAAGAAGAGACCTTTCTGTTGGTCATTGTAGAGGCATCTGATTACAGGCACCAAGACCTACCACTTACCAAGGGATGGTATTAAAGGCAAAGTCTCTGTAGATGTTACAGAAAATTCAAGAAAGCCACTTGGAATGAGTACAGTAGATCAGGAGCCTAAGGCAGGATGTGAATCTTAAGAAATGCATAGGGTTTCCTAGGAAAGATGCCATGTATTTTCCTATTTTTTCCTACTCTAACACACGGCACCCAGTGAAAGTTCTGCCTTACTAGCAGATCAGACACTACTGTGCTTGGGAAGTCAGAGGAATGTGAAATAATCCTGCCGGAAGCTCTCCCAGCCAGGGTGAAGAATCTAAACATAGTCACCATACCCTGGGGGCAGTGCCATGGCTCAGAAGCTACAGGAGATGAAGGAGGGCTTGACTGGCCCTGAGGTGGAGGCTGGGAGAGGCACCTTCCCTTGGTTGGTGGTCTCTGCAGGTCTCTCCAGGCTACCTCTGGGAGACATCAGGGGATGACAGAAAGGACATCGGTGAAGAGTTGGGTTAGCTGTGTGGCCTTGTATGAGTTACTTACACTGAGTTTCCCCACTAAAAAAATTAAACGAAAATATTCATGCAACACCGCCCTTCTGGGCACATAGTACCTGCTCAAAAATTGTTGTTCTCTTCCACTTTCCTTGATCATGGAGTTTATTCTTCACATAAATCTGTTCTGTGAGCTACATTACTTTAGCTGAGTTCAGAAATGTTAATCTTAATCATAACTTTGTTTGTTTTGTAAAAGCTCTTAATTCATCAGGGCCTAAACTTTCATTATGATTTTAATTTAAGGACCTCAATTGGGTACTTGGCAGAGGTAGAGTAAAATATGCTGCTAAATCCGTGTTGCTAGGATTTAAATTTTGATAAATGCATAGCTTTTATCTTCTCAGTTCAATTTTGCTCTGCTATGTACTGCAGAATTTTTAAAAAAACAAATGTTCGTTTTAAAGGAAAATTTCTCCTTTGCCTTTGGGTATTTTTGTACAAGGGAATGGGGTAGGGCAGTGGGTGCAGACTATGAAACAATCCCAGAGGTAAATTTGGTGATACTGTTAATGAAGAGTTTAAAAATGCTAATTAAGCTCTTTATTTAACCACTTGCAACTTTCCTCAGGATGGTTACAATACCAATGATTAAAAGTTGCAAAGGTATTGTAAACTTCTCTGCGTGATATTTTTTTCAATAATGCAAATGATTTCTCCAGCTCTTGTGGCATCATTTAAAAATGAATTTTGATTACTTCTAAGCTTGTAAAAAATGGAATCGTAAATGTGCTCATTTCCCACAATGAAGGGGGACAGGGAAGGTAAGGAGCAAACGAAGACATCGCATTTCTAAGTAAGCAGTCACAAAAGACCTTTAAATAACCCAACTTCCGACCATAGTTTATTATCTTCTCTCAGTTTTACAGCATTATCTACCATAGAAATGCAGGGAGATTTGTAAAACACTATAGCATTTAAGTCATTACATTTTATAGCTAATTTCTAATGTGGATTTGATTTTTTACGAGCAGAAAAAGAATCTAATTTGCATTAGTGACAGTAACTAGAGAAATTTAACACCTGGCCCTGGTTGTATCAGAAATTGAATATTAGGTACTTGGGTGCTAAAAACCCATTCAGATCTTCAAGGGGGATTTTTCATTTATTTATGCACTGCTCTCATGTTTATCATTATAAAACTGTTCATATTATGGTGGAGGAAAGCTCACTGCCTGCAAAAATTCTGGATATACATTTTTCATCCTCTGAAAGAGAGAATTATTTACCCATTAGTAAGAACATACCCTGAAAAAAGCACCACCATTCCACGCATGTAAAATAATATAACAGCAGCACTGCATGAGAAGCTTTGACTCCTGCTGGCCTTTCCCATCCCCCCCCCACCAACTTCTAGTTTCTCAAGTCTCCCTTTATTTTCTCTTCCCCACTTCCCCTCCCCCAGCGCCCCTCTATGCCTGTCGCTGTTTCCCGGTTAGAAGCTTGAGTGCAGTGTATCCAAGCAAAATTAAACCTCTGTTAAGAAGATCACATTGTTGTTACAAGAACAATCCATATGTTTATAAAGTATAGAAAATTAGGAGCTGCAAAAGAGATGAAGCTGGTGTTAAATGATATGGGAAGTGACACTTTACATAGCTAGTTACAATTAACACATTGATGGCATTTTGCTGGCTCCTTGCAGTGATAATGCTGTTGTCAAATGTGTTTAGTGCACCAAATCTCCTGGAGCCTTCAGCCAGGCAGCGAGCTTTTGACAGATTGAAGGTTCGAAGATAGGCTATCATGACAGATGGAAACTGGCACCGATGTTCAGCTTTCGCCGATCACAGGGGACCTGCCCCCCTTATTCTGCAGGGCTCGGCTCTGCAACCTTCCCCCTTCTGATGAAAGCAGGGGATGGCATTGTTAAATAGTGCATCTGTGTGAGTTAGACTCCTCTGATGAAAGCATAAGGCAGACGCGCTGTGAAGCAAAAGACAGCCTCTGCTCTAACTGCATTTTAGATAGACTTCAGGAAGACCCTAGGGAGCTGGGAGAAACTTTGGTAAATTTTAGACAAAAACAGAAAAAAGACCTCCCATTAGTTTCTTCTCCTCAAAGAATATAAAAATACACCTCTGATAATAAAAGTCTCAATTAATGACTTTCATTAATAGTTCCCCAAGCTAGCACTCTTTATGGAGATGTGTAGATGTGGTTTTCTTCTCTTATTATCATTTCCTTGATATTAATCAATTAATTTCCAAACAATCCAAGGAAATCTGTAAGGAGGTGCCCAGGGGTAGTTGTGAATAGTTGACTTGTTGGAAACTAATTCAATTACTCCAAGACACTTTTCTTGACACTGGGCTGGGTTCTTGAATCTTGGTTTTAAAATCCAGGGCAGGGGCGGACAGAGCTTTACACAGCTGGGCATAAATGGGCAGATAATATAGTTAATTAACCTTTCACCCTCTCCCACCAACCCCCTTTTAAAGAAAAACATCAATCATTTTATTTTGAACACCCATCTATTTCAAAGGCTTTCTCTTCAGCTCCTGTAGTTCTTTCTTCCTCTCGCTGACAAATTCCTCTTTAATTTCCTTAAACTGGCTGAAGAGCCCTCTTTCTTTGCAATCTTAATCTTCAATTCCGCTCTTGCCCATACAGGTTGGGAGCAGCAAGTACTGCAGCCCATTTGAGGTATGATAATCAGCTGATTAGCTAGTGGAGTCGTTTTCCCTGAGGCTCTTTTGTGTGAAAAATCCTCACACTCAATTGACATGTGGACATCATAAAGCTGATGAAATGCAATTGTAATGAACAAGAGGGAGCGGCATCTGCAGCCGTCTAAATGAAGGACCCTTCCCTCTCACCATGTTAATTCAGAAAATCTGCTCTTAACGTGTACTCCCCCTGGATTCCAAATCCAGGCGCATCTCCATGAATGCATATTCAAGAAGTGAATTAGCCTCTACGGCAAGTGAACGCCTAGCCTGGCCAGACTGATTCTAATTTCAAGACAGATAATACTGCATCAACTGTAGTAATGATATGACAGTTCATTTGTGATGAGAGTCCTACAGTCAGGTTTACTGCACAGACAGACACAGGTGCAAGGAGAGAGCCAGCAAAACCTCTCAGACAAGACCAAAGGTTGCTTTGCTGTCAAATTATTTCAGCCAAAATAGCCCAATGAAGGAGAAAAGAGGTAATGCGTTAAAAAAAATTAATGTGTCCCCATATTTAAACCTTGGTTGTAATGGTGGTCAATGGATGCTCCCTTCTCTATTATAGGATCATGTACAGTTGGCAGTCATTAAATCAGGAAAGAGGTGAGCTTTCCCTCCCACACCCTTTTCAGAAAACTACATTACTTGCTAAGAAATTTCCAAGTGAATATAACTTGTCATACAAGGGTTTTTTTCCCCTAAATTGAATTTCACAGGAATCAGTTTGTAGGAGAAAAACTCTCCAGTATTAGGAAGAGAAGCTGTTCATTTCCATTGCCTGTTCTGTGACAGTTGCTAATACAATATGACAGGTTTGTTCATCACTATTTTGGATCACCTTTCGGTTTTCTGTACTACTCTTTCTATTAATACATGTTAATTAATGATGGCAAGGAATGCTCACCTTTATATCAAAAAGCTCAAAGCACTTTTCAGACACTGATTTATTTTTGAGAGTTAGACAGAGGGCAGGTATTAGCACTGTTATTTTTTCAGAGGTGGAAATAGAAGGTTGGTGATGAAGTGACTTGAGCAAGGTCACACTGCAAGCAAGTCCTGGATCTCAGCCTTGAGCTCATTCTTACCCCTCTCCATAGCTCTAGACACAGAAAATACCCCAGGGAAAGGTGTTGCTAATGCAGAAAATACCCGAGGGAAAGGTGTTGCTAAACCAGCATTAAGGAGACTCCTTCATAAGCACTGCTAATAAATACAGCACAGGCCTTAAAAGCAAATGAACAAGACAAGCTTAATAAGGACTGTTGTTAGTACCTGGCAAGCCACCCAGTGTCTGCACGGTTCACGCGGAGGTCCTTGTCAAGGAGCCGCATTTCCGAGATTACAAGAGCCACTTCTCAGCCTCCTTATGCTTCTCACTCACATTGACCTTGACCTATATAGCCTTTCAATTCAATGTAATTCAATAACGGGGCAGCACGTGTGTCTGTAGACACGATCATAGATTATTTTGCTTCCTCCAGTATGTTTGGAGGCGAAATTTGGAGTGGCCGATGACAGCTGTCACTGTACAGCTCCCTCCTCTAGCGATCAGGAGTTACCCAGCAGATCACTGGCTGTCCGTTGCGGGCGAAGCAGTGCAGTAGGTATCAGGAAGGTACGAGGAATGAGAGAAGTCCGTCCCCAAAGGCGAAAGTTCGTAACACTCATACACAATAAAGACAGACACATATAAGCAAACAAACCAGAGAGCAAGAACATCGCTCCAACTGTGCCAAGACACATATGTGGCCCCCAATTCACCAAGTGGCTGTTTTATCCAAAATCTGCTTGTAAATGAGTTGTTTCAAGCTCACAGTTCGTTTTCCCATGGCAGCTGAGCTCTAAGTGACGGTTAGGCTTTCCGGTCGGCTGTCAAAGCCATACCGAACTTGTAACACAGCTGAATGCAACACTAATAGTAACTCCGAGACCGGGCGGCATGTGTTCAGATCTCAGCCCTGCTATGTACCATCCTGGGACCCTGAACAAGTGTTTCATCTCTCTAAGCCTCAATTTTCTCATCTGTGGAAGGGGCTGATAATAGTGCTTAGTATCAAAAGAAGAATACTATTTTGTGACACTTGATAATTACATGAAATTCAAATGTCAGTCTCTGTAAATGAAGTTTTACTGGAACACAGTCGAGACTCACTTGTTTACATATTGTCTATAGATGCTTTTGTGCTACGACAGCAAAAATGAGTGACTGTGACAAAGACCATATGGCTCACAAAGCCTAAGTTATTTACTATCTGGCCCTTTAACAGAAGAAGTTTGCCAACCTCTGGTCTAGACCCAAGAAGATTGATTTAGCCTGGTTACTGCTGAGAGGGAATAAGAGGTTCACCAATCTAAATCAAGGTACATATGCTAAGCCTCAGACTGGCTGAGATGAGAGTGTGATTGTCTTCCACTACCAGAGCAAGGTTTTAACGTTGTATTCTGAAATATATTAGAGGCAAAGCAGTGTAGTGGTTGAACCCACTGACTCAGGAACCAGGCTGCTGGGATCCAATCTTGATTCTAGGACTTGCCACTTCTGTGACCTTAGGCAAGTTACTTAATTTTCCTTGTGTCACTGTTTCCTCATCTATACAATGGGATTGTTTGGAGGATTATGTGAGTTTTTACACCTAAACTGTTTTGAAGAGTTCCTTGCCCATTGCCAGCAGTATGCTAGTTATTTTCGAAATCTCACGACTCTTCGGGAAAAAAGAGAAAGATGCCTTCCTCGGAACGGCGGGCAATGTGTCTGCTCAGATTCATTCCTCACACTGTCTCTGCTGGGGCAACACACCTCATTATTTAGTCCAGCACAGAAGTCTGCATCTTTCCCAGCAAACTTTCCTTGAGTCATTTACTTCTTTGTGCTTCCAGAGTACATTGTACATCCCTCCTTTAAGGCTGTTATATAGAATAAAAAAAGAAATTTATGCACATTTTTGTTGGTACTAGATGGCAAACTCCCAAGAGGAAAAAATTTTATTGTTTTTGTCTCCAGAGTGCCTAGTGTGTGGAATATATGGTATGCAACAGAGTCAGTGGATATTTAATGAATCAGAGGATGAATAACAGGCCAAGAAACTGCAGGGTTAATAAGTCTTCTGTGATTTTTTTAAAAACATGTGAAAGCCTTCTAAATGTGGCGATTACTTGATCCCTTCAATGTACAAGCTTGCAATGCAATTAAACTGGAAATTATGAGGCTTAAAATAAAAGGCAGGTAGATACTTTCACTTACTGAATGTGTAAATCATAGAACAGAAATTCTTGATCTGGGGAGAAGCTTAGTATGAATAGGCTAAAATACCCTAAGTGGCTATGTGATTTTGGTAGGGCACTTTCTGACTTTGGACTTTCATGTTTCATTGAAAAACAAGGAAAATGCACAATAGGTAATCAGTAAGGCTTTTTCCACTCCCCAAACTATGATTTCTGCTTCTCCCAGAAAACTTACCAAATTCTGCTCCCCTGTGAGCAGGGCTTCTAGATAATGCTGGTAGGTAAGTTACTTAAGTTTTCTGAACCTGAGTTTGAGAAGTAAAGGGTAATACTATCACTGAATTGTACACTCAAGAATGAGAGGCAAAAAGAGAATCCACAAAGGAGGTTGGGGCTGGATCATGACAGGCTTTGGGTGCCATGCTAAGGAGTCTGGACAGTCTGCACTTGATGGAGAGTAGAAAATAGGAGGCTATGGATGGCGTTAAGTAGTGGAGGGACGTGACCAACTGTGTGTTTTGGAACAAGGACTCTGGCCACAGTGTGGAAACTGGATTGGAAGGAGAGAAGGGGAGCCAACATATAGCAGTGCTGGAGGAGATACCGGCTAGAGGGGTATTTAAGAGGTTGGATTTTGAATTTGAGAATTTAGATAAAGCTGAGCACCTGGGCAAACGGAATGCCATTTACATGACAGGAAACAAGAGAAATAAATACTCATGGTCAACTTTTATCTCTTGTAATATAGTTTCAACTAGGAAAAAGTCACGGACTTACGTATCTGTAGAATCACACTGGAGCCAATATAGGGTACCTGCTAAGAGTTTAGGCCCTAGGTTTAAATCTTAATTCTTAATTAGCTCTGAGATCTTGGGTAATTCATTTTACCACTTTAAGTCTTAATGCCTTCCCAAGGTCAAGGTGAGAATTAAATAAAATGATGCATATTAAGGTGCATATCATAGGGTTTAGTAATCGGCAAGCAGTAGATTACGGTCAGCTACTATGACAGAGTGGGTTTGCTCCAGCTGCAAGTCTCAAGCTTTCAACTATGTTTTCATTCCAGAAAGAGACATTTAGAAGTCTGCCAGAACTAGAGTTTTTAAAAAAATTAGATGACTAAAAATGTTTAAAACCACTATTCTAATATTTTAATCCTTGGAAACCCAGAAACAATTCAATGAAGCTATTTGGTTAAGTTAAATGCAGTTCTTTGAAATCAGCTTAAATGCATGACTTGCTACTCAAAGGTTCCAGAGAACTCCATTTGCCTGCTTGGGAAGCAGCAAACAAGGTCAGTATTGATAGCTCACGCTTCAGTGAATATATCAATTTAAAGCTTCATCAGTGATTCTCACTCATCTGCAGCCCTGCACGGCTGTTGTCTTGTAAGAACGGGGTGACTTACGAACCTATTAAGTAACTTCCTCACTTGTGCTCTAATGAGCCTATTGTTTCCCTGGAAAACACAAACACCTGAGTACAAGCACAAACTGAAGCCACAAATAAGAGGGTGCAGATTTCAGCCCTGCCTTACCTAGAGGCACTCTTTGTTTTGATTCTCTATGCTTTTCAATTGCTTTACCAGCCTAGCCAGGCACACTTTTATGTCAAGTCCTGAGTAGGGCTGTTGGGGTCCCCCCGTCCAAAAGGGCTCTGGTCACAGCTGACTCATCTGCTGTACAGGGCGCATGTGTGTGACCTTTTGGAATTTGACTATCAGACACTTGCTTATCTACTGTTCCCCCTGCACCAGCAAGTGCCTCTGTAGTGAAGATTACCACCCTCCGCATTCCAAGGTCCACACTGCATATGCAGAAGCAGGATGAACCTGCTGCTGTGGGGAGGGGGCACCAAGTCCACCCACAAAGAGGGCATCCGTGGGGATTTCAGCCAAGAAGTTCTTGTGCTCTACCCTGAAAAAGAAGGCGTTGGCCCCGTTTTTCTGCTTCCATAATTCAAGGTTAGGTTCCCTTGTCCTCCATATACCATATCACTGATGAGAGATGAAAGACTGAAAATTAGTTCCTTAGGGATTGGGGCCAATACTGTCAATGGAGGTATAGTGGGTAAAAATATATATTATATATACTTACACTTGGCACCTGACCCCTCTTAGGAAGGGAACTCTTTGTTTAGGGAACCATCTTGATGAGTTTTAAGGGTAAGGGTAAGAAGAAGATAAACATAGATAGCTAACAGTTTTAGATCAGAAATGAACAGAAATCTGTGGGTGGACAGGGGCCAGGAGGAGAGGAGAAAGGAAAGGGAGGGAGAGCCAGGAGCTGGAGCCAGCGTGGGAGGCTGGAGCCTATTCAGAAAGATGGTCATAGCAGGCAGCGGGGCTAGAGGATTTTTAAGAATGTCTAATCCTCAATTTTAAGTCATTTGCATGGCTCATCTACCCAAAGTTTCATAAGTTACTTGTTTGAGCTCAGTAAGAAAGGGAGGCAAAGGGGTAGAGTTTCCTGAGTCTGGGGGGAGAGGAGGATGAACAGAGGAAGAGAAGAGCCCAAAAGGCAAGAAGTGAGTAAAATCAACAGGAGCCAAAAGTGGTCATGAGAACATAAGCCCCTGGGAATTTCCAGAAATCGTGGAGGGACCTTGAACTTCCACAGAATGCGGGATAGAAAGCTAGGGAGAATTTCATTTACATTTTAAATGAGACCTGGGTTCCACAAACTCTGCAGTAAACAGCATCCATTTGTCACTGATGCCTTCTAAGCTGTTGATTCTCTGTCTCCAAAAGAGACACACCTTGTCTTCAATGAGTTTTCTTTGACTATAAAGATTGACACATATTTGAGTCAAACAGAAAAATAAATTGGGTCAAACAGAACACTGGGAAAGTAGGAATTATAATAGTCAAGACTTCTTAAGATTATTGGAACTCATTTTCTGCTTTGTATCCTCTCTATGGCCATTACAGGAATGGGAGTGGCAGCTCCCCTTGCGGGTAATGAGACCCTGTTACTGGAGGGTTTAAGCAGAGCCTTTGTGACCAGTTGACCCAGAGTTGTGCAGGGGATTCATGCGTCTGGTGGAAGCTGGACAGATAGGCCTCTAGGCCCTTTAAACGAGTTTCTATTACTTGGGGGTGGGGAGGACTTAAAACTTTCAGAGAAGTTTAAAATATTCCAAGTGTCTGTGGCTGTTTCCAAAGAATGTGTATCTAGCCCTTTCCCCAGCTCTACGTTAATCTGTTGCAGTTTATGCTAATTATGTTCTCATTATTTGGGAGGAAGGAAGGAGACTTGGACCCTCTCCAAGGAGTGGGGGTGGTGAGCTGCTCACGCAGTGCACTGGCAGGAGGTGGCATGGGGGGACCTCCAAGTGCCCACAGCACTGCAAGGGATCTTGCTGGTCTGTATTTGGATCCTATGGCAATGTGGGGGGTTCTGAAACCACATTACACCAGTTTGCAGCAGCTTAGATTGGGGTGGCTATGGAAGAACCACATCTGTTAACATCCGTCAGGTTTCTTCTGTAGATCAGAGCTATGGGTCAAAGAACTCTAGGGCCTCAGGAGTTAGGAGGAGTAAAAGGTGAGAGTGTGACTTCATTGGTAGGGGCATAGTCAGAGTTTCTCCTGATAATCTATCATTCTCTTTCTCTTTAGTTGCAAAGTTCTTGAAGATAGGTGTGAGGTAGGGAATCACAGTTTGCTCACATTGCAACTCAAAAGTGCACCGAAAATGCACTTTGAAGATTTGTCTCTACAACTGATTTCTTTCCTTCATGAACCCCAGCTCGGAATATCAGGGGAAAATCTATTTTCCAGCTCATTCCTGTTTAAAGCTGTGTCTGATACAATAATTTGCAAATAAACTGCTCTATCTTTCAGGTGCCTCACTGCCTCTGCTTCTCTTCCTAATGTGGCTTCTCGATGGAGTATATGTGACCTCAGGGCTTTGAGAAAGGCACTCAAGATGCATGCGGTGTTCTTGCCCCACCCACTGGCTCAGTCATGGCAGCATCCACTTCTACGTGTCCATTCTTATTTTGTTGGCATTTGCTCTTACGTCCCTGACTGGTGTAGCCTATGGTGTGGTCATACTCCTGGGGATGCTCTTGATATAGGCATGGGGGTGCCCCTGGTCTACCGACTCTGCCCCTCCTGGGTCTAGCTGGCTTCAGGACTCCCTGCAGCCTGGCCCAGGTAGGGGTTACCAGATTTAGCAAATAAAAATACAAGATACCCTATTTAAAACTGAATTTCAGATAAACAATGAATTTTTTTTACCATTAAGTATGCCCTAAATATTACATATAATATTATTTGTTGTTTATCTGAAATTCAAATTTAATTGGACGTTCTCTATTTTATCCAGCTACCCTCCTCCCAGGCCCAGTGTCCTCTGCCACAAGGACTATGGATCCTGATGGAGGAGTCCTTTTGGACAACTCACTAGCCACACCTTCAGGAACCTCCTGTGTCCTTCACAAGGCATAAGCTAACGTCTGGATACCTTCTGTGCCCTAAGGAGTCAGGGATTCCCTGCGGGAGCTGAACACAGACCCTTTCTGGCTAAACAACTATGCTAGGCTGCCACTCCTCCCCAGCGTGGGCCACCGCACAAGGACCAGGGAAGCTTGTGGGTGTGGGGCAGGACCACCCTCCCCACATATCTCTCATCTCTGCTGTCTGCCTCTTCCCTTCTCCTTCTTGCTTGACCACCCCCGAGGCCAGAGCAGCCTTTCTCTTTTATTTCGCCTTTGTCATATCCTCCTCCTACTGTAGCACAGCAAGCAAGCCTTGTGCCTGGCTGCCATAGCAGAAAGAATAGTTTCTTTGCACTATACGAGGACTCAGTGACCTTCATTCTCCAATCTTGTTTCTGGTTATGTTAAAGACAGAAATAAAGGAATATAGAAAGCCCCCTCACCTGGCTTGCATGGTTGTTGTCTTGCTACAAAATCCTATATTGAATGTCAAATTTTTTTTTCCTTTTCCTTGCATTCCTTCTATACCAATCTATTTCCCACCCTGGGTAGAATGATATTGCCAACTGACTGGAGAGAAGATCAGGAGCTCTGAGAGGCTGCAGAGAAAGAGAACATGAATACTTTTTCATATTGTCTCCTCATTGTATTTACTTTATGAGGGTCTGCCCAACATAGATACTTCTACTTTGAGCTGTGTGCCCTCCTTCTCTCACTACTAAGAAGCTTCTTGTAATATGAACTTATATTATGGGGGAAGTTGATTTTGTCTCCTGAAATCTTCAGGTCAATTAATTCCTGGACAGTGAAAGTTTTTTTAATTGGATTATGACATTTCTCATACTAACTCTCAAAGACATAGAAAGGTAAATGAAATAAAATAGCAGCATGCAGGTACCTGCCATCCAGATTCTTCAGAGAGAATCTTACAAACTTGATAAGGATAGCAATCAATTTTAAAAGATATGAAAATTGTTTATAGCCTTTGTCCTCAAGGTATCTTCTCTATATTTTCCTAGTATTTTAGGTGGCAGGTTGTGCCACTCTGAAGGAAATAATCTAACTACAAGGATAAAATTATATTATTTGATAGGACACAACAGGGAGATCGCAAACAAAGGGAAATTATGTATACAGATGCATTTCATTTCTGACTTCTTAAATGCCATTTGTAGGTTGAGCTTTGGGGAGAAGAGTATGTAATTCTGTTAGTTTGAAAACAAAATCATTGCTTACTCCAGGTAATCGGTGCCTCTGGCCTCCTTGTCTGCCTTCTGCTCTGCCTAAGTGGACCCATTGCTCTAATATGTGTTATCACAAGAAGTGAGCTTTGTGAGGAAGACGCTACATAACCAGTCACTCCTGCATTCTTACTGCATGCTTTTAAGTTGCACCATGTTCTACAATTTTTCTTCTTTGGTTTCACAGACTACTTGAGGCGGAAGCTAAAAGGGAGGTAATCCTGTGCAATCTCCTCATTCTGTAGTCTGAGACAGACGTGAAGTGATTTGTCCTCCAGCCGGTAGAGGCAGCGCTGGGTGAGGAGCTGTGTCCAGTGTCTGGACCAGAGCAGCCTGCACGCTTCCTTCACCTGCTGGTACCACCGTCCTTCCGCTGAGTAACAAACAACCCACCACACATTCTGGGATCGAGAATGTCGTAAAGTTTAAATTAGCCTATCTTGTAATTAACTACATTTTAAGGTTTGGAGGTGGGTTAAACGCTCCACTTCAGCATATTAACAGTCTCCCAAGGAGGAAGGGGGGTTTAAACGGAAGACAAAAAGGGAAAACATGTTCTTTATTTGGTAGCAATGAATTCTGTTTCAATGTTATTAGATTATAATGTCCCAATTTTTATCTAGAATCTGTGCCTCTGGAAGCACAACCCTCAAAAATGAGTAAAAATTATTTTCACACTTTTTATAGGTTAACTTCAATAACTGCAAGTTTACTTGTGGCCATTTTCATATGCATGGGTTTTTTTTGTTTGTTTGTTTTTACATACAGTCTTCACTGAGAAACACTTGTTTTCTGCATCATCATTTATTTTCAGTAGAAAGAAGATCCAAACCTTTTATGTTCAGATTGAAAACCCTCCGTGCTCTGATTACACTTAACAAGTACACAGATTACTTCTTTTTTGCCTCCTAGTTCCAAATTGGACCACCTAAACACAGCTTCCCTGCTCTTGGTCTTGCTAATGATTCACTCACTTTCAAAACTTGACTCCTGCTTCTAAAAGCAGCTCAGATGAGACTTGCTTCCTAAAGCTTTCCCTCATTTGATTCCCATGTCTACCCTCTACAAAATGAATCTTTACATCCTTAGTGTTCCCATAGCCCATTATTTATATTTCTGATCTACTAAATAACCAACATGTGGAAAACTTGGCACTTTATCAAATGCATTTTACTTAATTATTTCACTTAGTTACACCACTTGCAAGGTTCTGCATTATTACTTGGCTCAGCATCTTAGCTCTTTCAGTAGAATGTAAGAACCTTAACAGTAAACCTTGATTTCATATTTGTTTTTGTGTAATCTACTGTATTATGTTTTGCACATGGTAAGTGTCCCAACTGATATTTATTAGCACTGAATTGATAGTGGAGTCCATACTGACCAGAAGGGATTAAATTCTTAAATGTCAATAGATTGTTCCTTGTCCCCAGATGAAGGCTGTGATAGTGACCCAGCAGGGGCAGGCACTGCTAGTCTCAAATTCCACCTCAGACTTTGAAGTCTGGCAGCCAACCTCAGAGCATTAATAGGCAAAACTGTGACTTGTTGGGTAATAACACACTGCCTTGGAATAATCATTTTCAAATGAATCAACAACAGCAGCTATTTGCCTGATCTAATTAGCGTCACCTTTTTTTGAGCAGGCGGAAAAAGGTTGGCATATTCTGTATGATGCAACATGCAGCAAATTATATAGACAAGGCAACATCACAGGGTCAGGCACTCACCTCCGTGGCTGAGGGCTTCCTGGCAGTCTTCCCCCTCTCTTCCCACCCCCGTGCCCCCCACCAGCTCAATAATAAGCTTGCATCATTTTAAGTATGAGAACTGCAAGGGAATCCTTAATTTGAAATTTAGCCCAAAGGTGGTTTCTTTTTTTTCTTTTTTTTTTTTTTTGCGGTATGCGGGCCTCTCACTGCTGTGGCCTCCGTCACAGAGCACAGGCTCCGGACGCGCAGGCTCAGCGGCCATGGCTCACGGGCCCAGCCACTCCGCAGCATGTGGGATCTTCCCGGACCGGGGCACGAACCCGTATCCCCTGCATCGGCAGGCGGACTCTCAACCACTGCGCCACCAGGGAAGCCCCCCAAAGGTGGTTTCTGTGTTTAAGGAGACTTGCTTCATAGGAGCATTGCAAGAACAAAAGTGAAATTCCCTTTACATCCAAGAATATTTGGGAAGTGATTTAACCTGAATGAGAAGTTAACTCTGCTTATTTACCTGGTAGGAATGTCAAGACTGAACAGTGTTATGCTCTTGTCTCTCCTAAGAGTTAAGAGGCCTTTGTTTCTAAAGCCCAGGCCCAGGCTATGGATGTTCTGTGAGGGGGTGGGCTTGAAGGGAGGACAGGCAGAAAGGATGGCTCTGTCTTTAATGAGGAAAATGATTTACTAGAATTGGAAGGAAGATATGTGTGTGGGGGAGGGTAGTCTGCTAATGGCTGAACATAGTGCCCTCTCTCTCTCTCTCGCTCTCGCTCTCGCTCTCGCTCAGATGGTGGTATGACCTTGGATTGGGGAGAGGTGATGAAGGTTTTGGGGTGTGAACCCTAAGGCAGGGGTGTGTGGAGCCAGCGTCAGAGCACCTCTCTTCCCAAATGCCATCATGGAAGCCTGAAAACTGCCCTTTCCCCATATTTTCAGGACTACGTAAGCCCCCTAGACTCTTAGAGGACCCTAAGAAAAGGAAGAGCCCTCTATGATGACTGACACTGAACGCTCTATCTGCCCCAGTGAGGCTGAAGCCAGATATAGTTTGGTTTTGAAACATAAGATGTGGGCTCTAGAGCCAGATTTCCTGTGTTCATATATCTGGACCTGCAACTTGTTACGTGTACCTTGTTAGGTAGGCAAGTTCCTCAATGTCCTCATCTTTAAAATGGGAAAATTATACTATTATTAGGTTGCTGTAAGGATACAGAGAATTAATACATGGAAAGCCTTTAGAGCAGGGCCTGGTATAGACTAACCACTGCTGTTACTGGGCAGAGGAGGGGTTGTCTGGTGGAGCATATTCATTATGCTGCATTAATAGTCCTTTTACTGTGTGTCCCTTCCTGTCTTCTTCCATGCTATTAACTTTAGATGGCACGTTCTTAGAGGGTATGTGCCAGGGTCTGTCTATGTATTGTCTTTGCACTGCCTCTGTGCTCTCGTAATACCCCTTGTCACGGCTAGTTTTGAATGTGTCCACTTTGTAAGTCCTCATCTCTGTAGCTCCCCTAGCTCCTGACACATGGTAGGCACACAGCAAACAGTTTTTATGCTGAATTGACTTTAGATCTGTCATAGGATATTCAGCGAGCATTCAGCCGTTAATCAAAGCTTTCTGATGAGGCTGGTTGAAAAAAAACTTATTAACAGGTTTGAACAAATATGGCTCCTTGGTCAAGAGGAAACAGGCCCTAAAGGAAGTCATTACTGATTACATGGATATTTAGAGGCAGAATCAGCTGGCTCCCTGAGCCCTCCCTGCTCTAAAGTCTTCATGGCCAGTGCTTCTCTCTAGAGGGAGTAACCGAAGGCCAAAAGACCTTGATCAAAGTAAAAATTCAGAGGAACCCCAGGTTGCCCGTGGAATTGGATTTTTCAGGGAGGGAACGGCTGTTTCACAGGAAGCAGAGATTTCAGTGGGGACTGATTTGTTAACTAGAGCAGCCGATGAACTTTTCTTTCCTCCTCCAGCCCTAGGAAAGTGCCTAGCCCAAAGACACATTGCTTTAATTCATAAAGGAGTGTTTCTATGAACTTCGGGGCTTAACGATTCACCGAGTATCCTTGTAACAGTTAAGTCCTCTTTGCTTAACAAATAAAAACGAAATGTATTTGGAAAGACAGAGGCTACATGGCTACATAGCAGGGGTTAGCTTTCTGAATTAATATTCCAACGATACGGCTTCCCTGGTGGCTCAGTGGTTAAGAGTCCGCCTGCCAATGCAGGACACACGGGTTCGAGCCCTGGTCTGGGAAGATCCCACATGCCGCGGAGCAACTAGGCCCGTGAGCCACAACTACTGAGCCTGCACTCTAGAGCCCGCGCACCTAGAGCCCGTGCTCCACTACAAGAGAAGCCACTGCAATGAGTAGCCCTCGCACCACAACACAACTAAAGAAAACCTGCACAGCAACGAAGACCCAACGCAGCCATAAAAAAAAATAAAAATAAAAATATTCCAATGATAATAGTAACAATGGACAGTGATGAGGTCCTGTGCTGGGTTTATATGGATGTCATTTCATTCAATCCTTACAGGAGCCTTAGAAAAAACCCTATTATTTCCTTCACTTTACAGAGGAGGAAATGAGGATGAAACAGATGTTCACTGACTTGTTCAAAGACACACAGTCGGTGAGCAGTACCCAGGATTGGAACTCTTCTTTCTGCCTGGAAGCACTCCCATCATCCCCTCTAAACAGAACAGTTTAAAAATTAAAGAATGGACCAACTTGAGCTACAAAG
Organism: Mesoplodon mirus; assembly: GCF_964341445.2. Taxonomy (NCBI): domain Eukaryota; kingdom Metazoa; phylum Chordata; class Mammalia; order Artiodactyla; family Ziphiidae; genus Mesoplodon; species Mesoplodon mirus. The sequence goes on from NC_138984.1 coordinate 89,621,235, forward strand.
GAGTAGGAATAAATAAGGCTGAAATAAGTTCACTTATCTCTGAAATAATGGTCACAGGGAGTAAGGATTTCAAAATACACACTAAGTCTCTGGCTATCAAGGTTAAAACTGTAGCATTTAAAATGCTAGTGTTAAGAGAAAAAAGGAAACTGCTGTGTAAAGTTAGCAAAAGAGAGAGGACCATTAAAACAGCAGGAATGAATAAAACCCAGAAAGCATTAAACAAGATGGGATCAGTCGGCTCAAACTTACTTGTTATGACTGTGGGGAGAGGCCAAGCTCCCCTTCTCCCATTTAACTATAAATCCAGACAAAGTGACAGAGAAAGGTTAGAAGTAAAAAAATAGAGCACAGAGTTACCTTAGAAATACAAGTAAAAGGCGGCCAAGGACATGGCATCATTTATGGCAAATCTTGTAGAAATCAAAGGAAAAACAATGCTTTAAAGCAGAGGACAGTTTTTAAATGAGCGTTAGTCTCCAGTGAGGATATAATAGAGGAGAGTCTTATGCACAGTAGTAGTGAAGGACATTAAAATGCTGTCCTCAAAACCTGAATTATCAAGTAGGCACAAAAACTATAATGTCGTTTAGCCCAATCACCCGAACCACAGATCCTGCTGGTTTAGCAGCATTATTTTAGACCATTGGCTAACATATCTTCCTGCCCTGGGGGCCCAAACCCTACAAACAGTTCCAAGGGGTTTCTTTATTTGCTTCCTTCCTTTCCCCTTCTTTGTGACGCCCGTAAACACACTGCACAATTACAAAGTCGCAGCCGCACGCAATATTGGAACAGAGACACCCTGTTAAATCCGTTCCTGACAGCTGTGAGCCCCTTTTAAATTTCAATTATAAGATCAACAACCATAATCGCTGGCAGACCATTACCACTCAGGGTTCAGGGAGTTCTGGGGATAGAGCAGGACACCCGGAGGGGGAGGAGGCTGGGCTGGGAGAGCCTCCTGACCTCCTGACCTGGCCAAACCTGGGTCGTCTGCACCTGAACAGTAAATTCCGGCGCAAATGGGAAAAGCTTAGGCCAGAAGCAACTTCAGCCTCGGGGCTGGAGGCTCTGGCAACAGCCTGACCAGTGCTCTGACTGCCCCCTAGTTTTCATTTCACCTTGATTGAGCTTGGAAACCGGGTCCCTGGTTTCAGAACTCAGGAAGGACAAAGGCGTGATGTTCCCTGTTCTCAGTACAAGGACTCAAATTCTGCTCTATCAACCAGACCCAGCTCTCGCCCTTTGAAAGTACGAGCCTCATGCTGTCCCCAGCAATGGCAGCCTCAAGTGCCCCCGTGCTCCTGCCCAGGGCTCTGGCCTGCAGAGGGAGGTCTTGGTGGAGGGCTCTCTAGCCTTCACCCTCGACCACAGCTGATGGCGATGTACCTCAAGCCTCCGTCAGTGCTCAGGGCAGCTGAGTCATTAGCCAGATTTTAACAGTTCCCAAATGAAATAGCTGAAAACGCACGTTTCCATGCAGGGCCTTGCTTTCTAGAATGTTTCCATCCCATGCACCCCAGGTTCCTTGCTTTTAGGACTGAAATTAGACTGACCCTCATCCCTTATCCCAAAACTCATCTCTGAGTTTTCTGGTATAAAAGGTCATTTGAAATGAAATTTAGTTATCAAATATCCACTGAGCTTCTGAAAAGATCTGGATTCTTCATCTTCAAGGTGCTTAGAACTTGTAGATAGCAAAATTTATTATCTTGTACCTGACCTCTTGGTTATGTTGTAAAGTCAATGCATGTCTCTTTTGTTAGAAAAGACACATTCAAAAATGTGCCCACCAAAGGCTTCACACATCTTCCCCCAGAGCTGATTTGGCTGTTTGCAGAGTTTCCTAAAGAGAACGGCCTGCAATTGCTACATTCACTTCAAAACCCTGGCCCCCCACATTCTTCCTTTGAGAACTCTGAAAAGCCACATTTCACAGATTAGGACTTTCATACAGAAGTCCTACTAATTAGCTTGGCTCCCCAAGCCTGGGACCTCTAGCCAAAAAGGAATGAAAAGGTATGTGAGATGTCTTTGAAAATTTCGAAGATCTTTCAGGCATTCTTCTTGGCACTACTATTAACAACCCTCCCCACTTGGTCCCCAACAAGGGTCTGAGACAGAAAGAGACAGAGTTTGGTTCAGAAGCAAAGGAAAGCTTGATTCCCTGATCAAAGAAGGGAGAGGTGCAAGCTCTAGAGCACACACTCTCCCCCAAGAGCTTGGGGCTGCTTTATAGGGTCTTGGCGGCAGGGAGGGGTAGAGTTCTTTTGGGTCAGGCACAGCTGTGCTGCTCACAGGGCTCCAGAGAGAAGTGCCAGGTGCAGCACCTCTGCACACAGATGGCCAAGCTGGGGTGTGGGGCACAGTGGTTCTGCACTGGGAACTCTAATCCAACATGTTAGGTGCAAGGCCTCTGCACACAGCAAGTGAAACTAGACTATACGCAAGGGAAACTAAAAGCACAAAAGCACAAAAGAAGAGGTTAGATCTTATCACCTAGATTCCACCTTATTCTCCCCCCGCAACTCGTCGCCAGATGGGAGTGGGCTTTGTGAGTGACACTACTCATGCCCTTTGCCTACAGAACACTATGAAGCCAACACTGGTTGTCCCGATAGAGATTAACTGAAGAGAATATGGTCAGTATGGTGTGTCATTGAAATAGGTTTGTAGAGAGCATTTCATCTGTAGCACTCAGATTTTTTTCTTGCTAAATTCATGCTTATGGCAAAGCACTTGCAATTGTGTGTGTGTGCATGTGTATGAGAGAGAGAGTCTTCTCAGCCAGATGCACTGTCACATGGCACTCCTCCAGGGACTTGGGGAAGCCTTGCACACTCTTTATGAGAATATACTTCAAGCATATGCTTTTATAGGACCTAAACCTCTAAACCAGTATCTTTCAGTGCTTAACTCATATATGCCTGAAAAAGGACTGTAACATTCTACACAAGACATCCTTATTTGGATCTAGTCTGTATATCAATATTTTGTTAGTGAGACCTTTTTTTTAAAAAAAAAGAGTGCCTAAACTTCTAATTTAAAAAAATCTTTGACAAACAATGGCACATCTTAAATTTCATCTCCTATTGTTTAAAAATTGTATTTTGGCAATAAAAATTTGAAAATAAATTTGATAAAGATGGATTGGATAAAGATTATCTCCCATAATTATCAGGATTTCTTTGTGTATTAGATAAATAACTATTAGTGATAAAGGTCTAACAATATCTCATCTACAATTCTTAAACTCCAAAACTTTAAACTTTTTGGAACTTATTTGGCAGCAAAACCTGACCCAAACCAACACGAGGCTACTTATATCTTTATTTCTTCCACTTCTTGTGAATATTCATATGTTTCCCTACAGAAATATCAATGTGTTGACTATAGAGTGCTGCCCCATACCCTGTTGGGGATGTTACGTAAGTTAATGTGCCACATTATGTTTCTAAACTCTAGATAATTTTTAAATTCCAAGACATATCTGATCCAAGGTTTTAGATAAGGGATTTTGAACCTGTCTATAAAATCAGACTGTAGCTCATGCCATTACATTTTTCTTTAGGATTCGATCTCTCTGTTTGTTCTTATAGGAAGAAACCATCTATGCATAGTATTTACACAAAATTCACATCTGGTTGCAATGAGAATGGTGTCTATTCCCTGGAAAAAGTTTTTTTTTCTTACCAGTTTTCCCCATCTTTGTAACTATTAGGTGTCTGTAACATTCTCAATTAAGTTCACCATGTTTTGCTTGTCTACTGTCCAGGCACTGTGCTGGGATTCCTGACGGATGCAGACATGAGCAGGATACTATCAACCACTTAGAGCAACCTGATTGGGGGTGTAGACATGTAAATACCACTCATCTGTAATGACAGGTTGAATGTCATAAAAGGCAGAGTAACAAACAAAATGCTGAGGGATCAAAGAGGAAGAGTAATTATGTCAAGGGAGGCTTCACAGAGGAGGTGTCACTTGAACTTATGCATTGTGCCTTTTCCAGGATGTTGAAATTTTCACATGTGAAGAAGTAAGGGATGCTATTCCAAAGATTTTCACTGGTCAGAGAAGCCCTGACCTTTACTATTTTTTTAAAGGATGCTAGTATATAATGACAGAGAAAGAAAGAAAATAAGAAATTTCAAAGCAAGGTTACAAAAATTGAGGTATATTTTAATGTTTACTTTGAATGCTTTCTGCATAGAAAATGCAACATAAAATTGTAGTCGAGGGATAATTGTTAGGTTGCAAAACATGTTTATGTCTAGTCCATCTACAGGGGCAGTCTGGTTTAAAAAGGTGTATGAACACCATCTTAGAATCTCATCAGTTATCCCTTTGACTGTATGTGTTGACTTATTTAGAGAAAACAGAAATGTCTAAACTTACAGGCCCACATGAAAGTGAAACCGGTATGAAGTAAGAGCTTCTGAGTCTCCATCAGGAGACTCGTTGCTTGCCCACCCCCTCTACCTTGTTAACCCTACAGTTGTTTGGAGGAATCCAGAAAAAGGGAAACAGCACAGTGTCAAGTGAAAGAAGCTTAGATTTAATTTTGTACATGTATCATTCAGGATATGTTGGATTATGCTGCAGTAACAAGCAACCCCCAAATGTCAATGAATTGACACAACATTTATTTCCTGCTCACATCACATGTCCACAGAGGGTCAAGCAGGAAGTCTCTGCTCCTTGTCATTACTCGGACATCCTGGCTGATGGAGGCTTCATTTGATGTGCATTTCTAATGATCACCTGAGCAGTGTGGCAAATCACATGCTGCTTCTTAAAGAGTCTGCCCTTTGACTCTTCCACTCACATTGACAGACCAAAGCAATTCACATGACCACACCTAGTTTCAAAGGGGGTGGGAAAGAACAACTCTATTCTGGAAGATCAAGAGCTAGAATTATCAGGTCAAGAGTATTAATGACAACTTTAGCAAGGAACAGGGAGTCATATAAGATTCTTTAAAAAAAAAAAGAAAAGAAAAGAAAAAGAAAGCCAGGAACATATGGTTGAGCTAATAGATAAAGTAAAGGAGCGCATAGATTATCTGAAATTGGGTGCCTGGGGAAAGAGAGCTGGGAGAAACATTGGACTAGCAGAGAGCAAGAAGTGTAGGGTTCTCTTAGCAGTCCCTGACTGAAGTGTGCATTCACATTAAGCAAGATACTTATTCTGGCTTCGCTTCAGTACCTCCAAGGGGAAAAGAGACACAGAGATGGTAATGTATACAGCCTTCCTGTTAGTGTGAGGGTTAATGAAAGTTGGGGGATGAGGCACTTAACTCCCTGTTTTCTATTCAGTTCTGGGGAGATCTGCCTCTTAAACAAAACGAGCCTTTTTCTTTGAGTTCGCAGTATATTTCTACAGTGACAAATTTTGCCAACCTTGCCAAAATTTGAGCTAAACCTGAATAATAAGTTGACTATTTATTTTATGAATTGGATGTGCATCCTGCCAGGTTTTCCAAGTGGTTATGACAACAGAATCCCTCATCTATAATATCCATCCACAGCCCTCATGTATAGCTCCCTTGTTTGCTCTGAAGATAATATATTGATCGAGCCTCTTTTGATGGCATTCTTTCCATGCTTCTCACATGAGGAAGAATTACTGCTGTTTTCCCCAGGGGACCTAAAATGACTGCATTTTTACACATGTTATTTACTGTATACATTCTAATATCAAAATGGTCAATTCATTTATAATCTTTTTAACATGCCTTAGAGAATCAAAGGTCTGTTCTTATGTTTGTATGGGGAGGGTTTTTTTTTGCATATAAGTTTTACAACTCATTAATGGATCTTGTGCCCATGAATGGGTAGCATTAATTATGCACAATTAGCATATGATAATGTATGACACACATTTCAAGTGAATATTAGACAGCATAATTATACTGAATATTATTGTGGTCAGCTATGCAGGTTTACAAAATACCATGGATGGTGTGTTCGTCTCTACTGAATCCATTTACCTGACCTAGAGTGATGATTTAAAAATGAACAGTTGGAAATAAATGCACATAGGCTGAATACTGTTATGCACTAAGGAATATTTCCAAGTAGTAAAAGCTGGAGGTCAGTTGGCCAGTTCTTTTGCTTTTAGCTAGAAGATTATTTTAGATGCATATTGTAGGGTTTTAGAGCTCCGCTTTGAAATCCTTCAGAATTCAAAGGCTGTTTTATGTAAAGTGTTCTGACAGGCAAAATGATTCCTTTTTAATCATAATTCACCTCTGCTCTTTAGGCTTATTATGAAGAACAAAAATATCTATGCATAGAAACAAATAACTATTTTTGGCATATGCCGAATTGAAGGTGCTTAAGAAGATGGGAAACCCTACTACATTGTACCGTTGGTCTAAAAGCACCAGATGAAATCAAGCAAGAGAGAAAGAAAGCTTGGGTAAATCCTCTCACCTGCTTGAATTATTAACAAGAGTTTATCTGTCTTTTCAAATGTTCTTTCATTAGAGCTTTTGAGTTTTCTATTCAAGTAAAATAAGGTCAATGAATAGGCTATGATTGAACTTTGACTTTCTAGTTAAGAATTCACTATTTGAAAAGTCTATTAGCCTCACAAAAATGAGAGTTCCTCTAAAAAGAACCACAAAAACCCACAGTAAAGATAACTTTATGTTTCCCATTGTGAGCACAGAAAATTACTCTGTTCTGAGTTGTCACACAAACCAATTTTTGTACCTGGACTTGATCCAGATATTAGGCTAACTGAGAAAGGCTCATTCTGCTCTCCTGCCCCCTCCTTTCCTTTGTGTCCTCACATTAACTTCGAGGAACCCACCTTGAGAGCTCTCGGCTGATTGACATTTTAAGAACCTAGTTCAGCCACTGTTAGTCCCCAGTTTGTCTGGAATTCTCTCAGGCATTTGAAAGATTCCAAGATCTTAAACAAGCACTTTTCAAATTTTTCCACTGTACTATCCGTCAAGGCAGAAGAAAGTCATCTTTGGGGGCCTGAGGCCCTACAACAAAATGGAAAATGTCTTTGAAGTGTTTCTTTTGCCATAAAGTTCTGTATACTTGTATTCCTCTAGATAACACAACTGACTTTTTAAAATAAAAGATATTAATATTCTAAACTATTTATCATTGAATAAAATGGATGGTCCAGGAAGACACACTGTGCCTATGGCTTTGAACATTCCCTAATACACTGTTAAGTGTTCACTGGGGTACCAGAACTTCAGGATGGAGGCCTAATCTGTTTTATGGAAAATCTTTTGATAAAGTGAGCTAAACTAATTATTAAATGTTTGCAATTACAAACAGTGTATCAAAGCAAGTGTCCATCAACAGAGAACTGGATAAATTCACTAAACTACATCCAAACAGTATAATACTATGCAACAGTTTAAAAGGATAAACAGTTTAAAAGGATTGTATTTTCATAAAAAGATGCCCATTATATTTTATATATAATATATATGGAAAAAGTCACAGAATAGTCATAGTGTGATCCCATTAATACATTGGTACAAAACATTTGAAAAACTTTGAATCTGGGTCTGAGGAAATATCACTTTGCGCAGGAATGTATTGTCTAACTTTTCTGCAGTCAGTATGGACTACTGCAACCTAAAACAACTTATATAATCCTATTTTGAAAACAAGAAAAAAAAGCTTTGCATAGGTCGCGCCTATGGTAAACCTAACCAGGTAGAAACAGTCCCTGCTTATGCAGCTTTTTTCCTGGTTATCTGTAAAATCTTTACACTAGAAGGAAAGATAGATTCTAGTCTTCTGCACAAATTAGGAATTCTTTCTGTAGTATTCCTGATGAATGGTTATACGGACTTCTTTTGAATAATTTCATTTGATGCTTTGGTACAATTTGTGGTAGAACACTTAGGACATATGGGAGAGGATTTAAAAAGAAAACAAAAATATCCCATATTCTGACAACTGAGAAACAACCTAGAGGTTCTTCTCAAGTTGAGCTGAATCTGGGCTCTTTTGTGCAACGGCCCTGGTTCTTTTTTCTAAAGATGCATTTCTAAGAATTCATCTCCTCCCTTTTCTAGGTGACAGCCTCTGAACCAAGTGAAGGCAGCTTTTATGTTTCTCCTTAGACGTCCCTAGATTAAGCAGAACTGTTAACTTAAAATATTCCTCAAAGCACACAGTTTCCTTTGGAGGTTAAGAAGTTTGACATTAAAACCTGCCCATCTTAAAACCTGCCTCCAAATGATTACAATCTTGATATCATAAAGCTTCCTATGCACTGTGTATTAGTCGGTATAACATTTATATTTTATTAAAAATTAATATTTTAAGTTACTTATCATCAAGTAAAATGGGTGGTTCAGAAAGCCACACTGTGCTTTAGCTTTGAACATTCCCTAACATACTACCAGATGCCATCCTAAATGGTATGTTTTCAGAAGCAGTTGCCACAGTATTGTTATTACATTGTCATTAAAACAAAGTTCTTCAAGTACAAATGTCATTCTCTTAACCATCCAGTCCTCTGATAAACATTTTTCTCTACTCTATACAAGGCACCAGGATAGATACCATGAGAACCTAACAATCTCACTTCCTGTCTTCCCAGAATTTACTATCAAGGGAGGGATTCAGACAAGTAAACGGGTAGTTACAAGGCAGTGCATGTGACACTATGATGGGCCATAGGATCCCACAGGGGTCACCTAACAGGTCAGAGGAAGCTTCCTGGAGGAAGTGATACCTAAGTTCAGGTCTGAAGGAACAGTGAGAATTAGCTAGGGCATGGGGGAGGGCAGGGGAGGTGTGTTCCAGGGTGGGCTAGGCACAGAACACATGAGCACAGTCCCAGGGGCAAAAGAAAGCACATCATATTCAAGGATGGAAAGAAGTTCAGTATGACTGAGAATGGAATTAGAGGTTGGGGGTGGTAAAGTCTGCTGTTTGAGAAGGTAACTGAGGCCAGATCATGCAGGACCTTGAAACACTTGGTAACAAGTTTAGACTTTGTTCTAAAGGTCAGGAGAATCTGCTAAACAATTTTAAGCCAGGGAACAGATTAGAGGTGGTCCACCACCAGACTGTAGGTAAGGAGGCCAGCCTTAGGCACTGATTTATTTTGATTTTCTGAACTTCACTTTTTCATCTTTAAAATGAGGACAATAGCACGTATCTCAAGGATTGTTATGAGATTTAAATGAGATATCAGAAAAAAATGAAGCTAGATCAGTGTCTGGCTTATATTAGGAGCCCAGTAATATCTCCTGACACCTCTTAAGTCTATGGTGGTGTATTTTTATTGGTATCTTATTTATTTTACATGTTGATAATTGAATTGATATTGAGTTACTGAATGATTCTTTAACTATAGCAAGCCCATACTGCCATTCAATGAATGACCATGACTATAAGCCAAGGGACAATCAATGTTCTTGTACAAGTTAATAGAATTGTGAGCCACTTGTTAATGTTATTGAACCAGGTTCCTTCTGCCCTACACGCATCTAGCCAAAACGCTGAGATGCTGAGGTGTATTCATAAGGCAACCAAGTCAGGAGATGGTAAGTCTCAGATCTGCCTCCCTGAAGACAAGGGGCTTGGGTTATTTATGGAATAAAGAATAAAGAAGCAGAATAAAGGTTTGGGGCGTTGAGGGAATGGGGAGCACGGGGAAAGGTGATTGGAAAAAGGTGCAGTAATCATCGTAGCTCTGTGCAGGTGTAACTGAGCTACAGGCCTCTGCACCTGCTTAGCATGATCTGAGCATGGAGTTTTTGGCCCTCTGACATCAAAAGGTTATCAAGGGGACACTCGCGGATGCCCAGCTGGAGGGTTGGTGGTCCTATCCAGTCTTAACCAGCTCAGCTCAAACTAAACATAGCTGACTCTAAGTACCTGGAAAACAACTCGCGCAAACATCTTATTGTTTAGGCTCCGTGCCACTTGGAGGGCATGCAAGTCTTTTGTAGCAAAAATCAAAACGACCTTGATTAGTGAAGGCAGGTTACAGGTGAAATGGATTTAACTAATGATTACCCACATTTTGACTAACTTTTAGGACTACTGGAAGCAGCAACACTGGCTGTTTTTTCTTAGTCCTTTGTCCTTTTAACTAAGCAAATGTGTTACTTTCTCAAATTTAATATTTTCTTTCGAGTTTATATATTGTGTTTTTAAGACTGCTCAATTGTTGCTAATGTACCAAACCATATCCATGGTGGAATGGAGAAAAAGGTGGGGGGGAGAAAAGGTGGAGGGGGTGGGCAACCACAACTGAAGAATGACACTGTTTTGCTTTATGCAATGTAACATAAATCTCTCCTTTAGGCTATGGAAAACCGTATGCCAATCAAAAATTTAAAATTACACAAAACAGTAACCTACTGATAGTTGAAATCTTATTAGCAATATGCATGTTTGAAGCGTACATTTTATGAAAAGATGAAATCATCTTTGGGAATGTGATTTTCCCCAGACCTATACAAGTAGATTTATATTTTCCTTTATTATTTTATCAAGTAAGTTTGCTTAGCAAAACCAAGCAATAGCAACTCTATTATTCTTGAGTATTACTTTAAAAATAATCTGGCTAGGGAATTCAGCCTGGGATCCAATGTTCTAACCAGGCAGGGATTCTTTTAAGGTACCCCAGGCTGTAGGTAATTCTGAAGTCATACCAAGATGGAAGAAGCATAATGAATTCTGTCCAATACCAGTGGGAAAGTGGAGAAAACAACATAGAAACAAAATTCTGGGACCTCTTTTTCCCAGGAATAGGCAAATTATTTAATAGAAGGCTAGATATTTAGCAGAAACCACCTGGCCCTTAAAACAGAAACTGATGCACAGAGAAAAACATTATATTCTGTGTAGCTATAAGGTTAATGATAGTGATTCAAGGATTGACATTTATTTTTCACATTTCATGGGCAGAATTAGTACTGTATGGCAACTAACCATTGGGAGGTTAAAAATCACAAGACCATAAATTTCTGCTTTTAAAATAGAAAGGATCAAAATGATTTACGCTTCTCTTTCTTTTTATTCTACTTTCCTTTTTCCTTTTCTTTCCCTGGTAAGTTCACCATACAGTAGCAATCACCCAGAAGACATTTAATAATAAATTGGTGATGATAAACATTATGTACATGTATATGTAAGACACGAGCTTGGGTTTACCAGTTGAGGGGGAAGGGCTCTATCAAAAATACTCCTTTATAAGGGATTACCCACTTTTTTCTCATTCTCCTGAAACTTTAGCTAACACCAAGCATTCTTTCTCTAGACTTCTAACGATTATTTTCTTCATCATTTGATTTTAAAGTAATATTTCTACTTAGAGGTGCCCCAAATATTCTCCCTATCACTTAGTGCCCCAAATTACACTGTTAGAGTTTTATTCCTTTAGTTGAAAACTAAGTGGCTTGCTACAATATAAATATCCCCATAAAAAGGTAGCAATTAGTCTTTTGCATCATACTGGGACTCATGAATCCAGGGTAGAAAAGGAAACTGAGTGCCCCATATCATTAGGAATATCACTGCAGAAGGAGAAAGATCTGCTTATCTATGCAGCTGCCAACATAGATAAGCTGCTACCCAGAGAACTGGCTGAGCTCAGCTACAGGTGCAGAGGGTTCCAGGTAGGTGGCTCCTTTTATCTCCATGGTGTGAATATTTGTAGGCAACAATGCTAGAAGATCTGCATTTGAGTCCTGGGGCAAAATCTTCCAGGCAGCAACCAGTGGGAAAGCTTTTTCTGGCTGACCCAAAACAGACCCAGTGGGTAGTCAAAGGTATTCCAGAAAAGTCACAGTGCAATTCCTTCCTTGAATGGATTTATCAGAAGCAACAAGGAACAGAAATGGAAGGGCAGGAGCAAGAGTAAAAAATAATATTGAATTTGTAGTTGAGGCATAGTGTTTACACTTCAAGAATGGAGCTTTAGGACTTCCCTGGTGGCGCAGTGGTTAAGAATCCGCCTGCCAATGCAGGGGACATGGATTCAAGCCCAGGTCTGGGAAGACCCCACATGCTGCAGAGCAACTAAGCCAGTGTGCCACAACTACTGAGCCTGCACTCTAGAGCCCGCAAGCCACAACTACTGAGCTTGCACGCCACAACTACTGAAGCCCGTGCGCCTAGAGCCAGTGCTCCGCAACAAGAGAAGCCACCGCAGTGAGAAGCCCGCTCACAGCAAGGAAGAGTAGCCCCGGCTCACCACGGCTAGAGAAAGCACGTGAGCAGTGACAAAGACCCAACGCAGCCAAAAATACAATATAAATAAATAAATAAATTTATATGTAAAAACAAGAATGGAACTTTGATGATAGAGCTAAAGATCTTTTTGCAATTAGTAAGTGACAAGAGGAGAATCTGGGGGAAAATCTGAGTGGAGACATTTGCCGGTATACCCAATCTAACGACCTTCTTAATATCCAGTGAGGTGGGCTCCAGAGTTGACACTGTCGGCACGTTTTAAGTTACACTTATCCGTGGATATTTCCAGCGATAGCCACCATTTATCACGCACTGCAGCAGATGCTACAGTAAGCTTTCCTCAGTTAAGTTTCATAAGAACCTAGGCATTATAACTATCATCATGTTACAGATGAGGACACTGGGGCTTAGAGTTAACTAGTTCACCCCAAACTTCGGAGATAAGCAATTGTATTCATTTGCTAGTATGAGAAAGCCATCTCGGTGGCTTAAATAATAGAAGTTTATTTCCTCATAGTTCTAGAAGTCAGAAGTCTAAGATCAAGCTGTCATCAGAATTGGTTTCTTCTGAGGCCTCTCTCCTTGGCTTGTAGATGGTCTGTAGATGGCCGTCTTCCCTCTGTGTCTATGTCCTAATCTCTTCTTAAAAGGACACCTCACAATGAGATTACGATCCACCCTAACAAACTCATTTTATTTTAATTACCTCTTTAAAGGCACTCTCTCCAGTAACAATCATATTCTGAGGTGCTGGGGGTTAGAGCTTCAACATATGGATTTTAGAGGGACACAGTTCAGCCCATAACAGCAATTCTTTTTCATTTTTAATGTAGGTATAGATTTACCATAGATAACATGATCGAATTACAACCATAAACTAGTAGAGAAGCCAATGAAACAGAAACTACTCTAGGTACGTCAAAACAAGAAATCTGTTGCAAGAAATGGTTACATAGATGACAGAATCGACGAGAAGCCCAACACAGTCAACCTAGAGATGAATAAGCACAGGAAAGCATTCTCCTAGGATTGGTGGGACAAAGTGGGTAGCAGGTATCCCTGGGGCCACCCAGTGGATCTGAACTGCTGTGAGCCTGCCCAGGACAAGCTGGGACTACAGAGGGAAGGCCTGCCCAGGACAAGCTGGGACTACAGAGGGAAGGCCTGCTCAGGACGAGCTGGGACTACAGAGGGAAGGTCTGGACAGCGATGGTGCCATGGAGGAGGCAGGTGCTAAGGACATGCCACCTGAAACATCTTGAGGAGGAGAAACATCTTGACTTCCCCCCTCTGCCAGTGCCTGCCTCTAGATGGACCTCCCCCAAAACTGGAGGGCATGAGAACCACAGAGATGTGGTTCCCGTAATTCCCTATGATAAAGAGCAGAGCAGGGGAAGGGCAAGAATGGCTATGAGAGCAAACAGCAAAAGACCAACACCACTATGTAGAGTTTGACAGGCTGCACGTGATGTTTCCCGACTACTGGTTTTGTGGACCTTATAATGTTACCAGTTAAGTCCCTTTAACAATGTTACCAGTTAAATCCCATAATTCAGCTTCACTGAATCTATTGTGAAGCAACAATGCTGAGTTGTTTAGACCTGGTTTAAGGCTAGGATGCTAGTGCTTGCTTCTATAGATCAGAAAAGCCCCATATTCTGTACTGATGGGCTGTTTCCTTCCTAGTTTCCCTTAGCCCATGAGACTGTTCTCTAAATGAGCAAATGCTTGCAAAGATCTTTGAGACTGTAGAAATATGACTTATCTGACAATTGCTTGCTTTACTTGCTACCTGTATTTTGCATACTTTCTCCTCTCATCTGCAGTTCTTTAAGGGAAGAGCATCTCTTTGCAGAAACCTGTGGTTCCCAGCAGCATCAGGATTGATCATAACATATGAGGAGCCCTTTGTGGGGAGGGGACCGGGAGAAGGGGAAGTACATGTTTCACGTGGCTAGAATCCTCTGCAGCGATGCACAGGAGGCATGGAATGTCAGACATGTGAACAGAATCATTTAGAGCCACTGGTTTTCTATGCAGAGACTCTTTCAAGACCTGGGCTGGTTTTGCCTGCTTAATGTGCTCTGCATTTCTTGCAGTCAGACTCCACTGCATGGTTAATGACACAAGTTCCAGGAAGCTTGGGGATTCTGCTGGTAGACACCAGAGACGCTAACCTTGTCAAAGCAGAAAGAGACGACATACTTACGGTACTGTAAGACACTCAGTTCCTAAGCCCCTCAGGCAACTGGGAACCAAGAGATCTGATGCAGACACACTAATCACACCAGATTTCCCTGAAGGCAGTAGCCACCAATCCTCCCTCCTAAAAATGCAGATCAACAGAGGACTCAATTCCGAGTAATTTAGTGAGACAACAGGTAATAGAGGCAACTGTCCTAGGGGTGGGTGGTGGTGAGCAAGTAGCCATGTGCATAGTATAGCACACACCAAGTCATCTCTCTGGCCAGCATGCCTAACTATAAAAGGCATATATATCAGAGGGACAGCTCAGGAAACCACTGCAAACGGAGGTTCATTCATTAGTAAATACAATTCAGCCGTCAGGATACTGCCACACCCACTGAGAACTACTACATTCACGGGATTAATATTTGTGACCCGGGACAAATACTAACTTAAAACAGGAGACTCACAAGTGTAACTCACTCACAAGTGTAACTCCTTGTTTCTTGGTGGGTCTCCGCTGGTCAGGCTCAGTCTACATCTAGCTGCTTTCCCTGCTAACTTGCCATGGTCACTGACTCTAAGCTACCATTTTGGTGGGGCTGTATGTATATTTGTATTTGTTTTATCCCCAGGATCCAGCAACAGTGTCTGGCACATGGTGGGACAAATTAATATCTAAGATGTTTTTTGAGTCTGCACATAAAATGTTTGAAGTATTTTGTCATCATATTTAATGAACACTGGTTGAAATTATTTACTTTCTTAGCAAATGGAATCATAATGTGATTTCATAATGTGAAATCATAATTCAGCTTCACTGAACCTATTTTCGAATTCTGTCTCAGATTTTTTGGAATAAGGGTTATTTAATTATAAATGGGAATTTGGGTAAGAGGCTTCAAGTTTGGAGTGTTCCAGAGCTCTGTGGAGGCTATAACATGTTAGTCTTCAATTTAGGATACATGGGAGTGCTTGATATTTAAAGTGGTTTTCAAACATGGCTGCTCACTGGAATCACCTGGGGAGTTTTAAAACTTCTGATGCCCTGGTCCCAGATTCTAAAGTAACTGGTTTGAGGTGCAGCATGGGCACTGGGAGTTTAAAAAAAAAAAAAGGTCCCAGGTGATTCTAATATGCAGCCAGAGTTGAGAACCAAAGTAAGACTCTTCTCTACGGCAGAATACTTAATATTACTGAGGATGAGTCTCAAGTGACCTCATCAATTTGTTTTCTTAAGTTACCAACAAAGGGAGATATAGTCCATCCTTCATGGAAGTCAGTGTGTTTTCTCATGGACACCACGTTTGGCAGATCGGTGACACAGATTCATGCAGCCTGCTTTCCTTTCCTCTTTATAATGGATAACACCCATGTTATGCTTTGGGGTTCTCTCCATCCTCCCCCACCCCCGCCACTTATCCTTGGCCCTCTGCCAGCTTTAGAGTGGACCATAATCCTGTATTCACCCCTCTGCCTTGTGGGCTTCCAAGAGCATTTGATTTTAAGGAGCTTCCTACTAATCACTATGAGGAAACTGGTATAGAGCAATGAAACAGCGAAGTTACCAAGGTTCCAGAAGTTTCTAACCATCTTGATAGTGGCAGTCTCTTTCATAGCTCATGCCCCGCCCATCTGAGATGGTGACTAGATGCTGGGGTCCACCAAACCTCTCCCCTGACTTCCAATTTCTTTCTCTCTTAGACGAAGATCATGCCAAGATTCAGCCACCAACTCACCCCCACCCCCCACTGCCTGCTGCAGCATCTGGGCAGGTGGATCCTGGTCCTAAGTGAGCCGTTTTGTTTGTATGAGCCCCTCCAGCCCAGGGAATAGACACCCGCATCGCTGCCTTTTATTGTGTCAGCCTGGCCACCTAACCTCTTTTAAAACATTGCCTCTATGGAAAAATGTGTTTCAAACTGGAAACAACTCACATACAAATAAACTTTGGGGACTCAATCTGTTTGTAAGTTGGAGATACTTATAATGAAGCAAATATTATTCAAAAGAAAGAATTATAACATGAATTAACCCATTGTTTCAGCCTTAAGTGATAAATAATATTAGCAATAAAACTAAGGTGCTGGAAAGTGTCAGAAGGTCTATTGGGAGCATACTGTGTGGTGTTACTATATTCTACCACAAGCTACTGCCTACTATCGAGGTAACTGCCAAGGTCTGAGGAGGTGCCTGGTCCTCAGAATTAGCGTAAGTGTGTAATAACAGTGTAAAGAAAATGACCCTTACTATGAGTCAAACACATACCAAATACAATTTAATCCTCACAAAAACCACATGGATTAGGCTCTATTATTACCCACATTTTACAGGTGAGTAAACTGAGACACAAAGAGGTGAAATAACTTTCCTACAGCATAGGGCTCATGAATGTGGAAGGCATGATTTTCAGTGGGCAATAGGACCTCTGAGGCAGCACACATCACCATGTGCAGGTCATGACAGTCAGGCAGACGATGTCATCTGAGTCACGTTTCACCTAAAGATGAAAAAGGAGCACACTGCTTTGGCCCTGCAGTTCCTGCTGATGAACGATCAGAGAGGGCGGAGTCATGTGTGTGATTGCACAGGAGCTTGGAAGTACACAGTTAGACATTTGGCTCATTTAAATTTAACTGTACTGAAGGATTGGACTTTGAATGCCTTGCTTGTCTGACTTCCCCAACACTATTCTTGCTCATCTCATCACTAAGATGGCCATCTTAGAGGACACCCTGAAGTCTAGACCTTCTTCCGGTCTTGAAAACAACTGAGCTTTTTCTATTTAGGTTTTCGTAAAATACAGTGAACTTTGCCTTTTATGAATTTCCAAAATCAGCTTTAAACGTATTTCCCTCTCTGAGAAAAATACCCTTTATAGGAAAGATAATCAAACCTCTAACATTAAAACAATTGTATTTTGGAAGTATTAGCAATTTAACCCAAAACAAACTGTGAATAAATAATTTATAAGCCTCTTGAATGAAGAATCCAAGTTCTTAATTTTTGGAATAGTTTTCATTATCTGTTAAGATTCAGCTATACTTCTCCGAGGAATAGGTTGTACATTTCTATGTCCTCAGGGCAAAATGATAATCACTGGTCCATTAAAATAAGCGACAATTCACCATAAACTAGTATAGTTTTTCTTGGAGATCAAGGAATGAAGTATGAGTAAGATGCACATAATGTGAATAAAATATATGAGATCAAGGAGTTACAGATTCAAATTTCCACATTTAAAAAACCATAGGTTCACAATTTTAACCCACAATTTTATAATTTAAAAAATCTGTGAACACAGCATTTCCATAACTCTGTTGATGGCAGGCTTCATTTGAACCAGTGTGATGCTATTTGTGGGCCCTGAAAACCACTTTTTGAATGCTTATCCATATGTTTTGCCTCAGAAATGTTAATGTGTTTGATTATTGGGTTGTACCCAGGTCCTGCTGTGGATGTCATATAATATGTAGCATGTATACAGTATTAATTTTTTTAAATGGAAAAATTCTAAACTGAAAAAAAAAACGCTCCAAGGACCTCAAACAAAAAATTTTAGACCTTTTAAAAAAGGAGCATTTGACTGACATAAATTCAGCAAAATGCATCACTTAATCTGCTTTTAAAATTTTACTCATTCTTATCACAAAGAAAAATGCTTTTTTCCTATATCTAATGTTGTATCTGTATGAGATGATGGATGTTCACTAGACCTATTTTGGTAATTATTTCATGACATTTGTAAGTCAAATCATTATGTTGTATATCTTAAACTGATACAGTGCTGTATGTCAATTATATCTCAATAAAACTGGATAAAATTCATTCATTGATTGAGTTAATTAACATCATTTATTGAATATCAAGGCTGGGGATATAATTGTGATTAAAACTAGAACAATATAATGAGGAAAACAGAACATTAAATTGTCACACATAGGAATATATATACACAAACTCAGTTTAGTACTCTAAAGGACTTTTGATATCACCCAGCCTACAAAATACATGTTTTAAAATACTTTTAAACTGATTGTGCTGGTATCAAGTCACCATGGTGATAGAGCTAAATGGTTCTTTCAATGCTTTAATGTAAATGCATATGAAACAAGGATGTGTTTGCCAGCCTACAACATGGAAATGGAAGGTAGCAAATGAAAAAGCCATTTGCTCAAAAGAAAGAGGGCATTTGGGTGAGAGAAAATATACTGAATTCTATCTGGAATGGCTGGAATTTGTGAATGTTTATTTTTATTTTTTTCATTGTTTGGAATTTGTGCATGTTCATTTAAATGTCTAGTTTACAGTGTGTGTGTGAAACAACTTGTTTAACCCTTGCAACCTAATGCAATATATAAATAGCAATCATATAAAATAGGTGTTATTATTACCACTGTCTTATAGATGTGATAACTGAGGCACAGAGAGGTTATGTAATTTGCTTGTCTCACATAACTAACAAGTGGCGAGCCCTAAATTGAACACCATACTGCTCCTGTATGCTAACTGTGCTTATAAATGTGGAGCATAAATCAACGGGGATTAAGGTGAGAGGGACAGTGTGGGAGAGTGAAAGAACTTTGGAGAACTGGGTTCAAGTCCTAATTTTACTACTTACTAGTTATGTGATTTTGAGCCTTAGCCGTAAACTATAGATAATAATTACTGCTTCTCAGGGTGGCTGTTAAGGCTGAATGGACATCCACTAGATTGGCAAAATTAAAAGTCTGAAAATAATGTGTTGATAAGAACATAGAATAATGGGAATGCTCCTTATACATTATTGGTACGAGTGTAAATTGGTAAACCTTTGGAAAATAGTTTGGCGTTATCTTGTTAAGCTGAATAAGTGTTTACTCCATGACCCAGAAACTCCACCCAGAGAAACTACACTAGTTTATATATACAAGAATGTTCTTTGCCACATTACGTATAATAGCCCCAAACTGGAAACAAGCCAAATGTCTACAGACAGGTGAATGGATACATCAACTGTGGAATAGTGACACTATGGAACATAAGAAAATAGTGAAAGTGAATGAACGTGAGCCAACACGGTTCAATTTTAAATCCACTGTTGAGTAAAAAAAAAAACAATTCTCAGGAGACTACATGTAGTGTGATACCATTTTTATAAAGGAATAAAACAAGTACATTTTAAAATATCTTGTTTAGAAATAGAGCCATGTGAGGTTAAATTATTTTTGAATAGTGAGGGAATGATAAACTCAGAATTCAGATAGTTGTTATCTCTGTGGGTGATAGGGTATAGATAGGTGTGTGTGTGGGGGTGCTCATCTGAGATGAACACATCATATTAATGATGTTCTGGTTTCTCTATCAGCTGGTGGGGTCAGAGATGTCAATTTTTAAAAACTGTTTTTCATAACATATATATTACATATAATCTTTTTGTAAATATCAAATGCTACATAGTACTCATTAAAAAACCCTACTTAATGCAACTCTAAGTCTTTTGAGTAATCTCACTCTTTGCTCCCCCTGTTCTCAGCAACTTGTCCAACAGTAGACACACACAGTAGATGCACAGGAAGGATTAATCAAATAAACTACTAATACTTGGCTACAAAGAAAATAAAAAGATACAATATTCATGAAGTGCTTTGCAAATAAAAATGCTATACAAACAGTAGGTATTATTAAAAGAAAAAAATTTACAGTAATACCTTTTAGTTCTTGCTCCCTTAAGACTGATTTGCTTTAATTGGTGGTCTTGCAAGGAAAAGCCTGCCAACACTTTCCATCGGAGATGCATAACACATTGAACCTGTGCCCTCAGACCCACTAGTTTCTGGGAGAGCACCCAAGTTATTTCCAACTTGTTCTTTGTTTACGCTGTAGGAGTGAGTGTTTTTCGTAGTAGGTGGGGGTGTTCACAGTGGAAGGAACACTTGTCAGTCTGAGAATACTGAAAATGATGAGGAAAAAAGAACCATGCACTCTTCTTCAAAAACACTTTTCTACGTCCCTATGGGAAAAACCCAAGGTGGCTGTTAGGCTATCAACATTTTTAGAGACAAGGAGGGAAGATATGTGTGTGGTGTGCAAAAACAAGTAACACGTGTTTATGGTTTGTGCTCTGTGTCTGAACTTTGTCTTTCACCTACCGCTGCAAAGCGAGGTAAGAAGCTAGCCCTTCATCTTTTCACTAATGGCCCACTCTACCCAACTTTACTACTTCATATGTCTTTTACTTAGATTTTAAATGTATTCTCAGTTCGACCTTTTTATTTTTGACTATCCCTTTTCTTATGCATCCAGGCATCATTCTTGTCTCAAGAATAAAGGGGAAGAACTAAGATAGAAATTCTTTGTATAATTATCAAACAACAATTAGAGTTTTTATTGTGTGTGTGCCTTTTAATCCTCTACTGTATTTTCCTTCCTCAAAACAGAGCCAGCCCTGAAGTGTGGTTATAAGTCTGTTTACACCACCCAGATATCAAATTGACTTGCTAATGGTAACTCTTCCTTGGTATCCATGGGTTACTGTGTCATGTGATTTGACATCAAGTACAGACAGTGCTGATTAGGAGCATCCAGCTCTGTCCATCTCCGTGCATCACTGAACCATCTGGTCATTTATTCACTAATAAGCCCCTAATGGCCCAAATATTCACCGGCCTGTCATTGTGACATGGCATAAAATGCCTACATCTTTCAACTTGCTTTGACATGTTGCTTGTTTCACATCAAAACCCGTCATTTACAGGAAAAGAGCTCAGAGGGGTAAAAACTTGACCTAATCTGCAGTGTTAACACAAAGACAGAGGCTTGGTATCTAGTAGCCTGACGGAAAGCATGTAAATGGGCAGGAATTCATTTTGTACATTTTTTTCCATTCTCATTTTACAACATTCTTTAAGTTTAGTATCATTCCTAATATGGGATTTTATGTGGGCTCTGCGTTGAAATATCTATCCTGTATCTGTTTAAAGAGCGCTTTAAAAGGAAAAAGCTTCCTGGATACATGGAGCTTGCCTGTTTACATTTAAATGGGCAGGAAAAAAATAATACAGAATGGACCCAAAAAGCAGCTCTATGCGATTCTCAGAAGATTATGGTTTGTTATTTTAACCCTCTCTTATTCTCTGTTCTTCTTTTCCAGTTTAATATGATTTCCCCCCACATTATATCTGTATATGATAAGAAATTTGAGACTATCCATGTTTGGGGCATTTGACATTATCACCAGAGAAACAGTGAAAGGCTGGAATCCCCACTTTCAGTCACAACCATTAGGAAAGAGAGCCCCAAACGCTACAAACAGACTGGCATAAGCAGAGTTAAAATAATAAAAATTAGAAAGGGGGTAAGGAGGGGGGAAATATAGCTTTCTAGTGCATTCAGTGCTGTTGAAATCCTAGTCCTTATGTGGAGTTAAAACATCACATAACTGAGGTTCACTAGCTGCTTTTAGGTGGTTTGTATTTTGTAGATGTCACTAAAATGGACATTTTTCTAAAAAATCTCTCTACCCCATGTGTCTGTCTCCTTTTATCATTTTCTTTTTTAAAATAAAGGTTTTTAAATGGCATGCTGGCCCAGTTTAGGTTTAGAACATCATTTTCCTATTGTCTTCCCCTACCCTTCACCGAGGTCCAGGGCCCCACCTCCTCCCCCAGGTCTGTAGGCTAAGAGAAAGCGAGCATCTTTCTGAGGATTTCTCCCAGCCCATATCCAGAGGCCTGTGGAAACCAAAGGGGGTGGAGGTTGTGGTGAAGGCACATCGAGGGCTTTCCACTTTGGCACGCAAGATGGCAGGGGCAGCCTGGTTTATCTGCCACTGGCTGACCTTCTCCGTGGGCACGGTAGAGCCTAGATATAGTGCTGCTGGTCCCATGAAGCCCATTTGCTGGTGGGCTCACACACCTGTTGGGCTCGGCTGACCTAGCACTGCACCTATGCCAGCAGCCCTTTGCTTCCCGTGGGACGAAGCCAGAACCAGAGCCTCACCTGAAGAATGATGAGCAAGGTAAAGTTCACCACCAATTCTTCTCCAGTACTCTCTCCACTCTGGTTTTCCAATGTATTGATGTAGATCTTTTCCAAAGAGCAGCCCTTTTACTTCACCGCTGACTGGAAAATAACCAAAGTGCTCCACTGCCCCAGTAGCAGCTTTTCAAATTTTAGTTTTCTTTTCCTCTATATTTAGAAAAAGTCGACTATGTTGGTCATTAACTTCCTCATCCTCCTGTGACCACTCATTCTCCATTCGTGGTAGCTTCATGAAAGTTTCAGAACAAATAAAACTGAGTCTTGGTCATTCCACAGGACTGCAGCAAAGCCTTACCTCCTCTCCATGCTGTGAAACTACATCATGAAACTGAAGAGAAACTCGAAAGTGCCTTGTTTCTTTGGGACCTAGCACTCCTGATTCTTGGGATACTCCTTTTTAAAATATTCCTTACTGTCGTGCTTTTAATCAGCTGTGCGTAAAACTAACCACATGGCTTAATGCTTTCTGCAGACAACTTACATTTATTTATTCGCCCATTCGGTTGACAGGCATACGTTGAGCATCCAGCATTTCTCTGGACACCAGGGAAAAAGATGACTGAAATGTTGCCCCAGCCCTTAAGGAGCTTACAGTGTAGTAGTCCTTTCAGAGTATGGGATTTGGGGGCAGGTGGGCAGAAATCAATAAATGAAGGTAATAGGGAAGACAGAGCTGGCTATTACCAAAGCTTGGTCACAAAGAAACAAGTTACCCTAAAGCAATAACTCTAGTAACTCTAAAAACGGAAAGTTGAAGGTAGTATGGGAATACAGGGAAGTGGCTAGAATACCTGTGTGTTCCTGTACCTTTATCCTTCTCTTGTAAACAAAGACCCACATAGCCCTCTTGATCACCTCCCTATTTCCTCTCCCTCCTGTTCATACCCTCTTCTCTCAGCATGAGTAAAGGAATAGTGCCTCCAAAGCACAGAAGTACTCTAGCATGGAATGGAAAAAGAAGGAAAGAGGGAGGGAGAGAGGGAAGAAGGGAAAGGAGGAAGAGGGGAAGGAGAAGGAGAAAGAAGAGAAAAACAACTACAAGAGAGGTAAGGATAGAGGGAGGGAAGGAGAGAAACTCTTGGAAGAGCTCCAAGCCCTCTGAACTCAGAAGCCTCTGGATTAAATGCCTGGAAGTCCCTTACCTTATATGATAATCAGTGGCTTTCCCCACCAATTGCTCATCATCCTTCGTAGATAGGAGGAAGGCCTGGCACAGGACATCATCTACCCCCTTCTCTGTCCCATCATCTCCCCCCTTCTCTGTCCCATCATCTCCCCAGTCTTTTCTGATATCTATGATCATTTTCATTTGCCTTTTCTATGGCTTCTCTTGATCTCCCCTCTTATTTTCCTCCAGGATGTGTCCTCTATGCTTTTCTGACAAGTGGGGGAGGGGTGGGATGGGTGTCATCAGAAGTGGTTATGTCCTTGGCTCTGTTCTTCCAGCCAGGGGAAAGAACTAGGGAGCCATTCATCAATGTGATTCCAAGATTCTGAAAAGATTCCTGGGGTTACCAAAATGATTAATAGAACACACTGTTTTGTCTGTTTGTTATTCCTGATATGTAGAATAATATGTAACTGGGAGTCAGAAGACCCCTTTCTGTTCTGCTATCATCTAAGTGCGTGATTGTGAGAGGTTGGTCATTGCTCTTACATCAGACTGGCTGGGTGCTTGGAGGGCCACTGATACAACATTTAGGTGAAACCTATTTTATATTTCAAAAAACTTACAGAATCAGAGAAACTGAGATCTTAGGTACACAGTAAGGTTATCTAGGTAAACCAAAAATCCAATTTCTTTATTTTATTTTTTACTATGGTAGATATATATAAAATGTGCCTTCTTGAACATTTTAAAGGGTACAATTCAGTGGCATTAATTATACTCATGATGTTGTGTAATCATCACCACTATTTTAAAAACTTTTTCATCACCTCAAACAGAAACTCTGTACTCACTAAACAATAACTTCCCATTGTCCCTTTTCCTCAGCTTCTGCTTAACTCTAATCAATGTACTGTCTCTATGAATTTGCCTATTCTAGATATTTCATATAAGTGGACTCATACAATATTTGTCCTTTTATGTCTGATTTCACTCAGCATAATATTTTCAAGATTCATCTGTGTGTAGCATGTATCAGAACTTCATTTCTTTTTATGGCTGAATAATATTCCACTGTATGTATGTATCAAGTTGGGTTTATTCATCTTGCTGTTGGACACCTGGGTTGTGTCCACCCAGTTTCCTTAACTTTGATTGAAATATTATCAAATTATGCTAATCAAAAGTCTCAGAGAAATAGATGTTACCTAGTTAGAAAGGCAGTGCAGTGTAATGATGAAGAACTTGAGTTCTAGAGTTAGACTTGTGCTCAAATCCCATGACCTTTCCTATCAAATTTTCAGTCTTATGCTTACCTTAGGTAAGTCAACATCATCTATCTGAACCTTAATTTTTTTCGTTTTAAAAATGGGAAAAATAATTCCTATTCCATTGAGTACCTGTGAGACTTAAACATAATAACGTAAAGCACTTTGCATATTTTCTACATATAGTTAGCTCTCAATAAATATAAGCCATTTTTTATTTTTTAAATGAAGTCGGAAAGGCAAACATCTTTCACAATATGGGGTTTGGAGGAGGTAGTCAAAGAACAATAAAGGAGGGCCTCAGTGATGAAAAGTTTGGGAACTAGTGAGACTTGGTGGTCCCTAAGGTTATTTCTAAGCTCTAAACGTCTGTAATTTGGTTAAGTTTTCAGCTTGGTTCCAATGATCTAGAGGGAGAAAATAAAATGCCTTAAAAATTAGAGAGGCATATTCTATTGCATCACTGACTCCTCTGCAGCTGCCTTTAGGGTATGATTTAGAGGCAATGGACAAGCATATTGCCTTACAATTAACAGCATTAAAACAAATTCACGAATGCCCATCTATTTGTGTGGTACTTTCCAAAACACTGTTTGTGGATTATATTAGGAATTTTTAAAGTGCCAGGGACTGGAATTCAGAAGTCAAATCTGTGCTTTTTAAAAGGTTGATTGAAATATACACTGTTATCTCTGGAAATAAGAAATATTCACAAACAGATGGCTTAATCTACCACCATCCATCCTTCTCCTTTCATGGCACTGTTGCAGCCAGAAACTCCATTTTTCCACCTCCTGCTTCTAGGTGGGACCATACAACTGGTTCTTTCCAATGAAAGATAAGAGGGTGAAACTTCTTTGGCCTCTTCCCCCACCGTCCCTCCTCTTGTCAGGATACAGAACCATAGGATGAAATCAGTAGGCAGAGGAAGGCCACCCACCTGCATTAAGTGTTAAATGAATGAAAAATAAATTTCCAATTGTGTTAAGCCAATGAAATTATGGAGGTGTTTTTTAAAAATCTGTTACACCATTAGTATTACCCTAACTATACACTATTAGTAATAAAGAATGATTCAAATGTCAGAGAATCACTGACAGTTGTGCGTAAATTGCTTTCTCCTTTTAGAAACTTCTGGTTAATCTTCTTTGACATTCAAAGATTCATTCATTTAACACTCTGCTAATTATTTAAAGTTAGCTCAAAGTCTCTCTTCTAGAGGGACTCATAGTCTCTTTTGGGTGAAAAAACATAAAAAATTAAGAAAGCACACAAGGCAAAATTGATGAAAATAAAATGAGTAGAAAAGAAAAGAATTCTGAAGGTATTCAGAAAAGGACTGATTTACTGGTAAAAATTTGTGAAGGGACTTCCGGGTAAGATGGCGGAAGAGTAAGACGCGGAGATCACCTTCCTCCCCACGGATACACCAGAAATACAGCTACACGTGGAACAACTCCTACAGAACACCTACTGAACGCTGGCAGAAGACCCCAGACCTCCCAAAAGGCAAGAAACTCCCCACATACCTGGGTAGGGCAAAGCGGAGAGATCCCCACACAGAGGATCAGTGCCGAGCGGCACTCAGCAGCCCGAGAGGCTTGTCTGCTCGCCCGCCGGGGCGCGCAGCGCTGGAAGCTGAGGCTCGGGCTTCGGTCAGAGCGCAGGGAGAGGACTGGGGCTGGCGGCGAGAACTCAGCCTGAAGGGGGCTAATGTGCCACAGCTAGCCGGGAGGGAGTCCGGGAAAACTCTGGAGCTGCCGAAGAGGCAAGAGACTTTTTCTTCCCTCTTGGTTTCCTGGTGCGCGAGGAGAGGGGATTAAGAGCGCTGCTTAAAGGGGCTCCACAGACGGGCGCGAGTCGCGACTGAAAGCGCGGAGCCCAGAGACGGGCGTGGGACGCTGGGGCTGCTGCTGCCGCTGCCAAGAAGCCTGTGTGCGAGCGCAGGTCACTGCCCACACCGCCCTTCCGGGAGCCTGTGCAGCCCGCCACTGCCGGGGTCCCGGGATCCAGGGGCGGCTTCCCTGGGAGAACGCACGGCGCGCCTCGGGCTGGTGCAACGTCACGCCGACCTCTGCCGCTGCAGGCTCGTCCTGCACTCCGTGCCCCTCCCTCCCACCCGGCCTGAGAGAGCCAGAGTCCCCGAAGAGGCTGCTCCTTTAACCCTGTCCTGCCTGAGCGAAGAACAGACGCCCTCCGGCGACCTACACGCAGAGGCGGGGCCAAATCCAAAGCTGAGACCCAGGAGCTGTGAGAACAAAGAAGAGAAAGGGAAACCTCTCCCAGCAGCCTCAGAAGCAGCGGATTAAAGCTCCACAATCAACTTGATGTACCCTGCATCTGTGGAATACATGAATAGACAACACATCATCCCAAATTGAGGAGCCCGGAGTCAGTGCTGTGCCTCTGAGGTGGGAGAGCCAACTTCAGGACACTGGTCCACAAGAGACCTCCCAGCTCCACATAATATCAAACGGCAAAAATCTTCCAGAGATCTCCATCTCAACACCAGCACCCAGCTTCACTCAACGACCAACAAGCTACAGTGCTGGACACCCTAAGCCAAACAACTAGCAAGACAGGAACACAACGCCACCCATTAGCAGAGAGGTGGCCTAAACTCATAAAAAGTCCGCAGACACCCCAAAACACACCACCAGACGTGGACCTGCCCACCAGAAAGACAAGATCCAGCCTCATCCACCAGAACACAGGCACTAGTCCCCTCCACCAGGAAGCCTACACAACCCACTAAACCAACCTTAGCCACTGGGGACAGACACCAAAAACAACGGGAACTACGAACCTGCAGCCTGCAAAAAGGAGACCCCAAACACAGTAACATAAGCAAAATGAGAAGACAGAAAAACACACAGCAGGAGAAGGAGCAAGATAAAAACCCACCAGATCTAACAAATGAAGAGGTAATAGGCAGTCTACCTGAAAAAGAATTCAGAATAATGATGGTAAAGATGATCCAAGATTCTATTTCCCAGATCCAAAATCTTGGAAATAGAATAGACAAAATGCAAGAAACAGTTAACAAGGACCTAGAAGAACTAAAGATGAATCAAGCATCGATTAAAAACACAATACATGAAATAAAAAATACTCTAGACGGGATCAATAGCAGAATAACTGAGGCAGAAGAACGGATAAGTGAGGTGGAAGATAAAATAGTGGAAATAACTGCTGCAGAGCAAAATAAAGAAAAAAGAATGAAAAGAACAGAGGACAGTCTCAGAGACCTCTGGGACAACATTAAACGCACCAACATTCGAATTATAGGGGTTCCAGAAGAAGAAGAGAAAAAGAAAGGGACTGAGAAAATATTTGAAGAGATTATAGTTGAAAACTTCCCTAATATGGGAAAGGAAATAGTTAATCAAGTCCAGGAGGCACAGAGAGTCCCATACAGAATAAATCCAAGGAGAAATACGCCAAGACACATATTAATCAAACTGTCAAAAATTAAACACAAAGAAATCATATTAAAATCAGCAAGGCAAAAACAACAAATAACACACAAGGGAATCCCCATCAGGATAACAGCTGATCTCTCAGCAGAAACTCTACAAGCCAGAAGGGAGTGGCAGGACATAATTAAAGTGATGAAAGAGAAAAACCTGCAACCAAGATTACTCTACCCAGCAAGGATCTCATTCAGATTTGATGGAGAAATTAAAACGTTTACAGACAAGCAAAAGCTGAGAGAGTTCAGCACCACCAAACCAGCTTTACAACAAATGCTAAAGGAACTTCTCTAGGCAAGAGACACAACAGAAGGAAAAGACCTACAATAACGAACGCAAAACAATTAAGAAAATGGGAATAGGAACATACATATCGATAATTACCTTAAATGTAAATGGACTAAATGCTCCCACCAAAAGACACAGATTGGCTGAATGGATACAAAAACAAGACCCAGATATATGCTGTCTACAAGAGACCCACTTCAGACCTAGAGACACATACAGACTGAAAGTAAGGGGATGGAAAAAGATATTCCATGCAAACGGAAACCAAAAGAAAGCTGGAGTAGCAATTCTCATATCAGACAAAATAGACTTTAAAATAAAGACTACTAGAAGAGACAAAGAAGGACACTACATAATGATCAAGGGATCGATCCAAGAAGAAGATATAACAGTTGTAAATATTTATGCACCAAACATAGGAGCACCTCAATACATAAGGCAAATACTAACAGCCATAAAAGGAGAAATCGACAGTAACACAATTATAGTAGGGGACTTTAACACCCCACTTTCACCAATGGACAGATCATCCAAAATGAAAATAAATAAGGAAACACAAGCTTTAAATGATACATTAAACAAGATGGACTTAATTGATATTTATAGGACATTCCACCCAAAAACAACAGAATACACATTTTTCTCAAGTGCTCATGGAACATTCTCCAGGATAGATCATATCTTGGGTCACAAATCAAGCCTTGGTAAATTTAAGAAAATTGAAATTGTATCAAGTATCTTTTCTGACCACAATGCTATGAGACTAGATATCAATTACAGGAAAAGAGCTGTAAAAAATACCAACACATGGAGGCTAAACAATACACTACTTAATAACGAAGTGATAACTGAAGAAATCAAAGGGGAAATTAAAAAATACCTAGAAACAAATGACAATGGAGACACGACGACCCAAAACCTATGGGATGCAGCAAAAGCAGTTCTAAGAGGGAAGTTTATAGCAATACAATCCCACCTTAAGAAACAGGAAACATCTCGAATAAACAACCTAACCTTGCACCTAAAGCAATTAGAGGAAGAAGAACAAAAACATCCCAAAGTTAGCAGAAGGAAAGAAATCATAAAAATCAGATCAGAAATAAATGAAAAAGAAATGAAGGAAACGATAGCAAAGATAAATAAAACTAAAAGCTGGTTCTTTGAGAAGATAAACAAAATTGATAAACCATTAGCCAGACTCATCAAGAAAAGAAGGGAGAAGACTCAAATCAATAGAATTAGAAATGAAAAAGGAGAAGTAACAACTGACACTGCAGAAATATAAAAGATCATGAGAGATTACTATAAGCAACTCTATGCCCATAAAATGGACAACCTGGAAGAGATGGACAAATTCTTAGAAATGCACAACCTGCCAAGACTGACTCAGGAAGAAATAGAAAATATGAATAGACCAATCACAAGCACTGAAATTGAAACTGTGATTAAAAATCTTCCAACAAACAAAAGCCCAGGACCAGATGGCTTCACAGGCGAATTCTATCAAACATTTAGAGAAGAGCTAACACCCATCCTTCTCAAACTCTTCCAAACAATATCAGAGGAAGGAACACTCCCAAACTCATTCTACGAGGCCACCATCACCTTGATACCAAAACCAGGCAAGGATGTCACAAAGAAAGAAAACTACAGGCCAATATCACTGATGAACATAGATGCAAAAATCCTCAACAAAATACTAGCAAACAGAATCCAACAGCACGTTAAAAGGATCATACACCATGATCAAGTGGGGTTTATTCCAGGAATGCAAGGATTCTTCAATATACGCAAATCAATCAATGTGATACACCATATTAACAAGTTGAAGGAGAAAAACCATATGATCATCTCAATAGATGCAGAGAAAGCTTTCGACAAAATTCAACACCCATTTATGATAAAAACCCTGCAGAAAGTAGGCATAGAGGGAACTTTCCTCAACATAATAAAGGCCATATATGACAAACCCACAGCCAACATTGTCCTCAATGGTGAAAAACTGAAACCATTTCCTCTAAGATCAGGAACAAGACAAGGCTGCCCACTCTCACCACTCTTATTCAACATAGTTTTGGAAGTTTTAGCCACAGCAATCAGAGAAGAAAAGGAAATAAAAGGAATCCAAATCGGAAAAGAAGAAGTAAAGCTGTCACTGTTTGCAGATGACATGATACTATACATAGAGAATCCTAAAGATGCTACCAAAAAACTACTAGAGCTAATCAATGAATTTGGTAAAGTAGCAGGATACAAAATTAATGTACAGAAATCTCTGGCATTCCTGTACACTAATGATGAAAAATCTGAAAATGAAATCAAGAAAACACTCCCATTTACCATTGCAACAAAAAGAATAAAATATCTAGGAATAAACCTACCTAAGGAGACAAAAGACCTGTATGCAGAAAATTATAAGACACTGATGAAAGAAATTAAAGATGATACAAATAGATGGAGAGATATACCATGCTCCTGGATTGGAAGAATCAATATTGTGAAAATGACTCTACTACCCAAAGCAATCTACAGATTCAATGCAATCCCTATCAAACTACCACTGGCATTTTTCACAGAACTAGAACAAAAAATTTCAAAATTTGTTTGGAAAAACAAAAGACCCCGAATAGCCAAAGCAATCTTGAGAACGAAAAACGGAGCTGGAGGAATCAGGCTCCCTGACTTCAGACTATACTACAAAGCTACAGTAATCAAGACAGTGTGGTACTGGCATAAAAACAGAAAGATAGATCAGTGGATCAGGATAGAAAGCCCAGAGATAAACCCACGCACATATGGCCAACTTATCTTTGATAAAGGAGGCAGGAATGTACAGTGGAGAAAGGACAGCCTCTTCAATAAGTGGTGCTGGGAAAACTGGACAGGGACATGTAAAAGTTTGAGATTAGATCATTCCCTAACACCATACACAAAAATAAGCTCAAAATGGATTAAAGACTTAAATGTAAGGCCAGAAACTATCAAACTCTTAGAGGAAAACATAGGTAGAACACTCTATGACATAAATCACAGCAAGATCCTTTTGGACCCACCTCCTAGAGAAATGGAAATAAAAACAAAGATAAACAAATGGGACCTAATGAAACTTCAAAGCTTTTGCACAGCAAAGGAAACCAAAAACAAGACCAAAAGACAACCCTCAGAATGGGAGAAAATATTTGCAAATGAAGCAACTGACAAAGGATTAATCTCCAAAATTTATAAACAGCTCATGCAGCTCAATAGCAGAAAAACAAACAACCCAATCCAAAAATGGGCAGAAGACTTAAATAGGCATTTCTCCAAAGAAGATATACAGACTGCCAACAAACACATGAAAGAATGCTCAACATCATTAATCATTAGAGAAATGCAAATCAAAACTACAATGAGATATCATCTCACACCAGTCAGAATGGCCATCATCA
Organism: Mesoplodon mirus; assembly: GCF_964341445.2. Lineage (NCBI taxonomy): Eukaryota > Metazoa > Chordata > Mammalia > Artiodactyla > Ziphiidae > Mesoplodon > Mesoplodon mirus. Next base: position 89,653,212 of record NC_138984.1, read on the forward strand.
AGAAATCTAGAAACAATAAATGCTGGAGAGGGTGTGGAGAAAAGGGAACACTCTTGCACTGCTGGTGGGAATGTGAATTGGTACAGCCACTATGGAGAACGGTATGGAGGTTCCTTAAAAAACTACAAATAGAACTACCATATGACCCAGCAATCCCACTACTGGGCATATACCCTGAGAAAACCATAATTCAAAAAGAGACATGTACCAAAATGTTCATCGCAGCTCTATTCACAATAGCCCGGAGCTGGAAACAACCTAAGTGTCCATCATCGGATGAATGGATAAAGAAGATGTGGCACATATATACAATGGAATATTACTCAGCCATAAAAACAAATGAAACTGAGCTATTTGTAATGAGGTGGATAGACCTAGAGTCTGTCATACAGAGTGAAGTAAGTCAGAAAGAGAAAGACAAATACCGTATGCTAACACATATATACGGAATTAAAAAAAAAAAATGTCATGAAGGACCTAGGGGTAAAACGGGAATAAAGACACAGACCTACTTGAGAATGGACTTGTGGATATGGGGAGGGGGAAGGGTAAGCTGTGACAAAGCGAAAGAGAGGCATGGACATATGTACACTACCAAACATAGGGTAGATAGATAGTGGGAAGCAGCCGCAGAGCACAGGGAGATCAGCTCGGTGCTTTGTGACAGCTTGGAGGGGTGGGATGGGGAGGGTGGGAGGGAGGGAGATGCATGAGGGAAGGGATGTGGGAACAGATGTATATGTATGACTGATTCACTTTGTTATAAAGCAGAAACTAATAAAAAAAATACTCTAGATGGGATCAATAGCAGAATAACTGAGGCAGAGGAACGGATAAGTGAGGTGGAAGATAAAATAGTGGAAATCGGCCTTCCCTGGTGGCGCAGTGGTTGGGAGTCCGCCTGCCGATGCAGGGGATGCGGGTTCGTGCCCCGGTCTGGGAGGATCCCATATGCCGCGGAGCGGCTGGGCCCGTGAGCCATGGCCGCTGGGCCTGCGCGTCCGGGGCCTGTGCTCCGCAACGGGAGAGGCCACAACAGTGAGAGGCCCGCATACCGCAAAAAGAAAAAAAAAAAAAAATAGTGGAAATCACTGCTGCAGAGCAAAATAAAGAAAAAAGAATGAAAAGAACAGAGGACAGTCTCAGAGACCTCTGGGACAACATTAAACGCACCAACATTCGAATTATAGGGGTTCCAGAAGAAGAAGAGAAAAAGAAAGGGACTGAGAAAATATTTGAAGAGATTATAGTTGAAAACTTCCCTAATATGGGAAAGGAAATAGTTAATCAAGTCCAGGAGGCACAGAGAGTCCCATACAGAATAAATCCAAGGAGAAATACGCCAAGACACATATTAATCAAACTGTCAAAAATTAAACACAAAGAAATCATATTAAAAGCAGCAAGGCAAAAACAACAAATAACACACAAGGGAATCCCCATCAGGATAACAGCTGATCTCTCAGCAGAAACTCTACAAGCCAGAAGGGAGTGGCAGGACATAATTAAAGTGATGAAGGAGAAAAACCTGCAACCAAGATTACTCTACCCAGCAAGGATCTCATTCAGATTTGATGGAGAAATTAAAACGTTTACAGACAAGCAAAAGCTGAGAGAGTTCAGCACCACCAAACCAGCTTTACAACAAATGCTAAAGGATCTTCTCTAGGCAAGAAACACAACAGAAGTAAAAGACCTACAATAACGAACGCAAAACAATTAAGAAAATGGGAACAGGAACATACATATCAATAATTACCTTAAATGTAAATGGACTAAATGCTCCCACCAAAAGACACAGATTGGCTGAATGGATACAAAAACAAGACCCAGATATATGCTGTCTACAAGAGACCCACTTCAGACCTAGAGACACATACAGACTGAAAGTAAGGGGATGGAAAAAGATATTCCATGCAAATGGAAACCAAAAGAAAGCTGGAGTAGCAATTCTCATATCAGACAAAATAGACTTTAAAGTAAAGACTACTAGAAGAGACAAAGAAGGACACTACATAATGATCAAGGGATCGATCCAAGAAGAAGATATAACAATTGTAAATATTTATGCACCCAACATAGGAGCACCTCAATACATAAGGCAAATACTAACAGCCATAAAAGGAGAAATCGACAGTAACACACTCATAGTAGGGGACTTTAACACCCCACTTTCACCAATGGACAGATCATCCAAAATGAAAATAAATAAGGAAACACAAGCTTTAAATGATACATTAAACAAGATGGACTTAATTGATATTTATAGGACATTCCATCCAAAAACAACAGAATACACATTTTTCTCAAGTGCTCATGGAACATTCTCCAGGATAGATCATATCTTGGGTCACAAATCAAGCCTTGGTAAATTTAAGAAAATTGAAATTGTATCAAGTATCTTTTCTGACCACAATGCTATGAGACTAGATATCAATTACAGGAAAAGAGCTGTAAAAAATACAAACACATGGAGGCTAAACAATACACTACTTAATAACGAAGTGATCACTGAAGAAATCAAAGAGGAAATTAAAAACTACCTAGAAACAAATGACAATGGAGACACGACGACCCAAAACCTATGGGATGCAGCAAAAGCAGTTCTAAGAGGGAAGTTTATAGCAATACAATCCCACCTTAAGAAACAGGAAACATCTCGAATAAACAACCTAACCTTGCACCTAAAGCAATTAGAGAAAGAAGAACAAAAACATCCCAAAGTTAGCCGAAGGAAAGAAATCATAAAAATCAGATCAGAAATAAATGAAAAAGAAATGAAGGAAACGATAGCAAAGATCAATAAAACTAAAAGCTGGTTCTTTGAGAAGATAAACAAAATTGATAAACCATTAGCCAGACTCATCAAGAAAAAAAGGAAGAAGACTCAAATCAATAGAATTAGAAATGAAAAAGGAGAAGTAACAACTGACACTGCAGAAATACAAAAGATCATGAGAGATTACTATAAGCAACTCTATGCCAATAAAATGGACAACCTGGAAGAAATGGACAAATTCTTAGAAATGCACAACCTGCCAAGACTGACTCAGGAAGAAATAGAAAATATGAACAGACCAATCACAAGCACTGAAATTGAAACTGTGATAAAAAATCTTCCAACAAACAAAAGCCCAGGACCAGATGGCTTCACAGGCGAATTCTATCAAGCATTTAGAGAAGAGCTAACACCTATCCTTCTGAAACTCTTCCAAAATATAGCAGAGGGAGGAACACTCCCAAACTCATTCTACGAGGCCACCATCACCTTGATACCAAAACCAGACAAGGATGTCACAAAGAAAGAAAACTACAGGCCAATATCACTGATGAACATAGATGCAAAAATCCTCAACAAAATACTAGCAAACAGAATCCAACAGCACATTAAAAGGATCATACACCATGATCAAGTGGGGTTTATTCCAGGAATGCAAGGATTCTTCAATATACGCAAATCAATCAACGTGATACACCATATTAACAAATTGAAGGAGAAAAACCATATGATCATCTCAATAGATGCAGAGAAAGCTTTCGACAAAATTCAACACCCATTTATGATAAAAACCCTGCAGAAAGTAGGCATAGAGGGAACTTTCCTCAACATAATAAAGGCCATATATGACAAACCCACAGCCAGCATCGTCCTCAATGGTGAAAAACTGAAACCATTTCCACTAAGATCAGGAACAAGACAAGGTTGCCCACTCTCACCACTCTTATTCAACCTAGTTTTGGAAGTTTTAGCCACAGCAATCAGAGAAGAAAAGGAAATAAAAGGAATCCAAATCGGAAAAGAAGAAGTAAAGCTGTCACTGTTTGCAGATGACATGATACTATATAGAGAATCCTAAAGATGCTACCAGAAAACTACTAGAGTTAATCAATGAATTTGGTCAAGTTGCAGGATACAAAATTAATGCACAGAAATCTCTGGCATTCCTATATACTAATGATGAAAAATCTGAAAGTAAAATCAAGGAAACACTCCCATTTACCATTGCAACAAAAAGAATAAAATATCTAGGAATAAACCTACCTAAGGAGACAAAAGACCTGTATGCAGAAAATTATAAGACACTGATGAAAGAAATTAAAGATGATACAAATAGATGGAGAGATGTACCATGTTCTTGGATTGGAAGAATCAACATTGTGAAAATGACTCTACTACCCAAAGCAATCTACAGATTCAATGCAATCCCTATCAAACTACCACTGGCATTTTTCACAGAACTAGAACAAAAAATTTCACAATTTGTATGGAAACACAAAAGACCCCGAATAGCCAAAGCAATCTTGAGAACGAAAAATGGAGCTGGAGGAATCAGGCTACCTGACTTCAGACTATACTACCAAGCTACAGTAATCAAGACAGTATGGTACTGGCATAAAAACAGAAATATAGATCAATGGAACAGGATAGAAAGCCCAGAGATAAACCCACACACATATGATCACCTTATCTTTGATAAAGGAGGCAGGAATGTACAGTGGAGAAAGGACAGCCTCTTCAATAAGTGGTGCTGGGAAAACTGGACAGGGACATGTAAAAGTATGAGATTAGATCACTCCCTAACACCATACACAAAAATAAGCTCAAAATGGATTAAAGACCTAAATGTAAGGCCAGACACTATCAAACTCTTAGAGGAAAACATAGGCAGAACACTCTATGACATAAATCACAGCAAGATCCTTTTTGACCCACCTCCTAGAGAAATGGAAATAAAGACAAAAATAAACACATGGGACCTAATGAAACTTAAAAGCTTTTGCACAGCAAAGGAAACCATAAACAAGACCAAAAGACAACCCTCAGAATGGGAGAAAATATTTGCAAATGAAGCAACTGACAAAGGATTAATCTCCAAAATTTATAAGCAGCTCATGCAGCTCAATAACAAAAAAACAAACAACCCAATCCAAAAATGGGCAGAAGACCTAAATAGACATTTCTCCACAGAAGATATACAGACTGCCAACAAACACATGAAAGGATGCTCAACATCTTTACTCATTAGAGAAATGCAAATCAAAACTACAATGAGATATCATCTCACACCAGTCAGAATGGCTATCATCAAAAAATCTAGAAACAATAAATGCTGGAGAGGGTGTGGAAAAAAGGGAACACTCTTGCACTGCTGGTGGGAATGTGAATTGGTACAGCCGCTATGGAGAACGGTATGGAGGTTCCTTAAAAAACTACAAATAGAACTACCATATGACCCAGCAATCCCACTACTGGGCATATACCCCGAGAAAACCATAATTCAAAAAGAGACATGTACCAAAATGTTCATAGCAGCCCTATTTACAATAGCCCGGAGCTGGAAACAACCTAAGTGTCCATCATCGGATGAATGGATAAAGAAGATGTGGCACATATATACAATGGAATATTACTCAGCCATAAAAAGAAATGAAATTGAGCTATTTGTAATGAGGTGGATAGACCTAGAGTCTGTCATACAGAGTGAAGTAAGTCAGAAAGAGAAAGACAAATACTGTATGCTAACACATATATATGGAATTTAAGAAAAAAAAAATGTCATGAAGAACATAGGGGTAAGACAGGAATAAAGACACAGACCTACTAGAGAATGGACTTGAGGATATGGGGAGGGGGAAGGGTAAGCTGTGACAAAGTGAAAGAGCGGCATGGACATATATACACTACCAAACGTAAGGTAGATAGCTAGTGGGAAGCAGCCGCATAGCACAGGGAGATCAGCTTGGTGCTTTGTGACCGCCTGGAGGGGTGGGATAGGGAGGGTGGGAGGGAGACGCAGAAGGGAGGGGATATGGAAACATATGTATAAAACAAACAAAAAAAAAATTTGTGAAGGATGCCAGGACTTTATGAGTACCTTGAAAATGGAGTAGGATTTGGAAAGACAGAGATGACAGTACGGATATTCAAAATGGAGTTAGCAGGGTAAAAAAATGCATAAAAATAGGAGTGAACAAAGATATATTTAGAGGACTGCAAGAATAAGGGATCACAACAGTTAAGAGGATGCAATTTGAAATTATTTTAATATCCATTTAAAAATATTTATTGATCATATGGTTCAAACACTAACTAAGCATTGGACAGTAGAGTCCTTACTTTCACAGAACTTACAGTCTATTGGCATAGACAGCTCTAGATTCAACTTGTACCTCTTCCAGTTACTAGCTATTTGAACATGAGCAAGTCACTTAACTTTTTGTAATTCTTGGTTCTCTCATCTACATAATGAGAATGATAATAGCCCTACAAGGCAGTTAGGAGGATTAAATGAGATGAAGAAGTTGAGGCATTTAGTATAGTGCCTCACACAGTAAACTCTCCGTAAGTGTGAGCTGCTGTTGCTAGGTTTGATGGTGACGGTGGTGCCAACAGCAGACCATTTGGACAGGAGCAGAGAGTTTACGTTGGCAATAGTGGCGGCTGAGGTTGGAAATGGAGTTTTGGCCAAATTCATAAAGTCCCCTGAATGTCAGATCAAAGACTTTGGATTTGATCTTTAGACAACGGGCAACCCTTGAGGATTTTTGAGCAAGGAAGTAAAGTGGCAACACCAAACAGAATGGATTTGGATTGGGGGGTATGAAAAAAGAACAAAGGCAAAGAAGTCTATTAGGATATCTACTAGGACCAGAGTAGTGAAAATGGATAATAGGATGCTCCAGGATAACTCTAAGTTTTCCAAACTGAAAAGAGATGCCAGCATAATGGTGGGAGAATAAGTTTGATTTTAGGAATTGTTGGATTTGAAGAAATCATAAAACATTCAGTTGGAAATATTCATCAGATAATTGGCTATATGGATTTGAAGTTTGGAAGAAGAATTGGAAATATAGTTTTGTGAATCATTTAAATAGACTTGATAGCCAAATGGATGACACCTCCAAAACAGAGTGTGTATGGATTAAAGATTGAAATCTAATTAAACCTTGGAAAATGCCCCCAGTGAAGCATAGGAGGAGAAAGAAGAACCAGCATAAAAGTTGTCAGTGTAGGAAGAAAACCACCATCACAGAGGTCAAGGGAAGAGAAATTTTCAAGAAGGTAGAAGTGGGCACTTCTATCATTTCATTCAGCGTTCAGTCTCATGGAGAAGAGTCCAGCTGAAGTCAACTGCATAGGTTGCTCTACCTGGTGGTGCTGCTTTCAGGGCCTCCTTGTGTTAATGGTATTCTAATGAGAAAAACCAAATATAAATAAAATAAACCATAATCAGGGATGGAGCAGACTGTGATCTATCTAGCCCCACCTTCTGTGAAGGTCTGGGGAAGAGTTTGCAAGGGGTCTGTGCAAAGAATAAAGGGTAAGATTTTAAAAAGATAGACTTGGGTTATAAATAAAAGGGTTATACTGAGTTTGTGAATTTGAGAATTTCTTAAGTAATGTATACCTGTTCTTCTTGCCACCATTGTGAGTGGGTCAGGGAAAATAAACTGTTCATTCAAGAATCCACATTGTCTAACATGTAATACCTGGTAGCCAACACTGTATCAAAGGAAAACCATAGGCTGAAAATGATAGAGCTTTTGTGAATTAGCCTGGCTGAGGAGCAGCCATGGGAGCTTGCTATCTGGATCACTCTTTCTACCCCTTGTGATGAAAGGGAAAGGCAACCTTACCTAAGCAAATTAGCTTAGGACAGTGGTTCTCAGACTTTAGTGTGCGTCAGAATCACGTGGAGGGCTTGTGAAAACACAGACTGCTGAGCCCTACACACCAGAGTTCCTGACACAGTAGGTGTGGAGTAGCCCTAAGAATCTGCCTTCTAACGCTGTACTAGGTAGTGCTGCTGCTGCTCGTCCAGGAACCACACTTTAAAAAAAATTTTTTAAATTAACTTTTACTGGAGTATAGTTGCTTCACAATGTTGTGTTCGTTTTTGCTGCACAGCAAAGTGAATCAGCCATATGTATACATATATCCCCTCTGTTTTGGATTCCTTCCCATTTAGGTCACCACAGAGCATTGAGTAGAGTTCCTGTGCTATATAGTAGGTTCTCATTAGCTATCCACTTTATAAATAGTCAATCCCAATCTCCCAATTCATCTCACCCCCCTCTTTCTCCCTTGGTATCCATATGTTTACTCCCTACGTCTATGCAGAGACCACACTTTGAGAACCACTGGCTTAGGCAGAAGGAGACAACATCCATGGCTGCAAAGAAGTCAGGGAAAATGAGGACTAAGAAAAAGTCACTCATTGGCTTTGGTAACTGCCTTTTGATAACTTTTGAGATGGATTTTTTTTGGTATGAAAATGGCAAAGAGCTTCTAGTATATAGCTGGTGAAAAAATGGAAGTAACATGTATATACCATTGTTCAGTAAGTCAGTTTCACATTGGGTAACACAATTCTGGTGGGGAAAAAAAATTTTATCCTTTGAACAAAACCTGAATATGTCATTCATTCATTCACTCAACTTATTTATTTAGCACCTAATATGTACAGGCACTGTGTTAGACTCTGAGTGATCACAATAGACATTGTCCCTGACATCTCACTGAACTTACAGTTAGAGAGTATTTAGAAAAGAAAATAAGCAAATGCACACCCATATGATAAATATAGAGATCAGGGAATTCACAGAAGGGGCATCAAAATAGCAAGATTCAGGGAAGCTTCCTAGAGTAAATGATAAGTAACCTGAGCATTAAAAATATGTAGGATTATCCATGTGAAAGTTGGGGGGATTGGTGTGGGGAGGATGGCAGAGGGAACAAGAAGTGCAATAATCCAGAGGCAAGACAGAGCATGCCAAGTTAAGGTAATGCCAAAGTAACTCAAGATGGTTAAAGTACTTGGGCATAGGGCACGAATAAACCTGAAGCTGAGCATAAATCCTTAAGACCATCATGGATCCTGTCAACAAATCTCAGACTTTATATGAAGAACAATGGGGAGCCACTGAAGAGTTGTGTGATTTTTTAAAATAACAGTTTTTTTGAATATATAATTCATGTAACATGACTCATCTATTTACAGTACACAATTTAACGGTTTTTAGTGTATTCACAGAGTTGTCCAACCATCAACACAATCAATTTTAGAACATTTTCAACACCTTCCAAAGAAACCCCATACCCATTAGTAGTCACTCCCCATTTCCCCCAATCCCACCAGTCCTAGGCAGCCACCAATCTATGTTTGGCTTCTGAAATCACACAGCGTGTGGTCTTTAACTGAAGAGGTTTAAACCAGTGCATGGCACCATCAGATCTGAGATACAGAAAGACCTATCTCTCTGACATATATAGCCTGGATTGGATCAGGGGAGATGATGGTGAGCCTGGAAGCAGAGAGACCCATTAGGGAGTTGTAGAAGGAGTCAGACCAGGGAGGTGTTTGTGGGGATGGAGCAAAGAAGATGGATTGAAGAGATATTTAAGAGGTAGTATGGGCTGGGCTTGGTAATTAATGGGATGTGGTATATGAGGGGGAGTGAGCGAAAAAGATGGCTCTCAAATGTCAGCCTTGATGGCGGGTTGCTGGTGGCACTTGTCACTGAGATGGGATCAGGAGGATCAGTTCTGTGATGAGATGGAGAATATGATGAGTCAGTGTTTACTATGATACACCACTGCCCACAATTAGGATGGCATCAGCATGTCATAAACATGGTGATACAGATCCTTAGGAAAACAGGAAGATGGTATTATTTTTTCAGTCTTTCATAAGGTCCCAGAAAGACCAAAGCAATTACAGTTTTCATACTAATTCAATAAAATTAGAAGTTTACTTAAATTTTAATAGAAGTATGTTGGTACAAAGGGGAAATTTTAACTTCTTTGCCTTGAATACTTTTTCTGTGTCAATAATCTGTCACCTTTCAAAATCATAACCAAAGGAACTTCAGGGCACAAGGGGCTTTGTGAGGACACAGAATGTATTCCTCTGGACCTGGTGAGGAATTCACCTGAATTAAAAGAAATAGGGACTGATTACAGAGTCAATTTTCAATTACCTGTACTAATAGAGCAGTGGTGTGGGTAATCCCAACCTGTGGTTAACCAAAAATCACTTATATTTGCTTCTGGATTGCATTATTTAAGCTATTTATAGCAGCAGCTGGGATTCTATCTACATTTTTCTTTTGTAATTACTAGCATTAATTTGCACCCTCTGACTTCACACTTATTTTTGGCAAATGGAAGTGGCCCAAATATGGTATATGAGAAGGATATATCACATGGGGATTTTACATATCCCACACAGCATCTAAAAATTTGATAATTCACATATATAGATTTTTTTAAAGGTCTGTGAGGACAGAGATTACAAATCTCCCTTGATATCCCACTTCTCTATTTAAGAACGTTGACCAATGGGGAATGATTTTCCAATGCTAATCTCAATCCTTTTGCTAAAATACAAACTGATATTTCCTTCTTTCCTCAATGGGCAAAAAAAGCAAAGAGGCTCTGTCCTCTATGGACTTAACTCTGATAATGCTGAAAACTCCTCTTGAGTCTTTTCTTTTTCAAGCTGAACCAGTACCATTATATTTGTTGTCCTGATTTTTTAGCCGATCACTAGCTGATCCCAGAAACCAAAGATCATTAAAAAAAAAAAAAAAAATGAAGAACATGTCATTTTCTAAGAAACAAAATCACCTGCATTTTGTAAATAAAACCAAAGAGATTCTGCAATAAGAAACCAGTTAAGAAATTTTACCTTTCTTTTTCAATTAAGAAGTAATATATGTTTATTAGAGAAAATAAGAAAAAAATAAGCATAAAGGAGAAAATTTAAAGCATCTATGATTCCACCAGCTGATGGTAAAATAACCACTGAATCATGGAATCATCTAATTTCCACTGCAGCCCTCAGTTCCTGGAGGAAATATGGAGGGCAGGCACTCTAGGCAAAAACACTTTACTCAGTATTAGAATCTTTTTCACAGTATTACAATTTTTAAAAGCTACACCCTCATTTAGAATCTTTAGACCTGATGATCTAGATAGAATCACATGGAAACCTCAAAGACTCCTTCTGTGCCTTTAGTCAAAGGTCTACACTAAGAGCAGATGGGGCAGCCTCCTTAGACCATGGTCCATTTCCTCTATGCACACAGCCTAATCTCAGTCCTTATGCCTTGATGTTCTAGGTGTCATCCACAGACCAGGTGCAGTGGCATCACCTGGAAGCTCATTAGAGTTTCAGAATCTCAGGCCCCACCCCAGACCTACTGAATCAGACTCTGTGTTTGATCAAGATCCCCAGATGTGACCAGATTCTCAGTCATTGGTACTGCTGCTCAGCTGAGATGCATTGCTAGTGTTTATCAATTAACTGTTGAGTAAAGAGGAGCCACAAGCAAAGAAGAGCACAGGAAGAACATAACAAAGAGAAGAGAAATTCTTCACGAGGCCTAGAGCTGAGCTGCTCCGGGTGGCTCGACCCTGGGCCTTCCCCTGCAGGGCACTTCCCATGTAGAAGACATAGCTAGCCTTATTGCACCAACTACATGTCAGAAAGTGGAGAAATGAATTGAAGATTAAGTCATGGTCCACAGCAACTGGTTTAAACTGTTTGTTTTTTACATTGAAGAATAACCTTCTGGCACCAAGGGCCCAATATCCAGCCTCTGGTCTTTAATTTAGACACCTTTGGGGGAGAACAGCATTGGGATATGGAGGGGGTCTTGGGCACCCCCTAGAGGCTAACAAAGGGATACAGACACTCAGTCTTTTCTGTTAATGTCATCCTGTGAAAGTGTAACCCAGTGGTTCCATGTATCAGGGGTTTGCAATTAAGAAGCACAGTTTCAACAGCTCCATGTCTACCTTTAGCCCACTTCACTGCTATTGATCCTTTCCCTTCCCTCCTCCCACACTATGTAAATTAAATTACTCTCTCTGCAAATTCCTTCCCTCTTCCTTTGTTCTTTCCTATCCTTCTCTGTTTTCTGACAACAACAGCAAGAGCAACAAGACTTATTTAGGCAGGAAATGGAAGTAAAGTGTGTGTGTTGGGGACAGAGGCAGGAAGGTTGGAAAGAGAAAAAGCTAGGAAAACTCTTTCATTCACCCACATACACACATATGCACACAATTATGCTTTTTTTCCTTCAAAACTTGGGTCATACCATTCAAACTGTTTCATATCCATTTTTTATTAATACTTTATGAGCATTTCCCCAGATCAGTAAATAGTCCTATAAAACATATTTAACAGCCTCATAGAATTCTAACGTATGGACACACCACATATCATTCAGCTAGTGTCCTGTTGTTGGACATTTAGGCTGTCTCCCTTTTTTTTTTTTCATATTTGTAAGTAATGCTGAAATGAACATACTTGTACATAAATAAATCTGTTTCCACATCTCTGGTTAGTCTTTCAGGGTAAATTTCACTTGACTTTGATAACAACAATAAGCAACTTGACCTTGGACTGAAATATCTTTGTTTGTCCAGTACTCAATTATAGTGTGGCTTTTCTCCAAAAGAAAACATACTGTAGGGTCTGAATGTCACGTTTTTAATTAAGCAGGTTCTACAAGATTGACTCTTTTGCAGCTACCTGAAATTTTAGCCACAGTGAATTGCAGTAAAAATATCTCCCTTCTACGGCTCAGATAGGACAAATTTATCCCTGGGTACCTCAGGATTGGGACATATTGCAAGATAGTGACTCTCAACTCGAGGTGACATTCTACCTTATGCCTTATACCTTACTTTATACCTTGCTTTCAGAAACTCTGCTCTTCTAGGAGTAATGCTCATTATATTTTAGGTTAAGACATTGTCCATAAATTAGCAAAGGCTCTTTGTGGTTCTAAACCTTCTTTATTTGGAAGTCTAGAGAGAAGTAGAGTGATTAAATTATCAGTATGTGATCTTCACGTGCACAAAACCATTAATAACAACAGTAATAGACATCCTTTATGGAGAATATACTATGTGCCATGTACTGTGCTGAGCACTTTACAACCTGCATTAGTTATCTATTGCTGTGTAACAAAATACTCCAAAATTTAACATCTTAAAGCAACAAATATTGTCTCTCAGTTTTGGTGGGTCAGGAATCTTGGTGTGACTTAGTGCCTCTTATAAGGCTAAAATCAAGGTATTCACTCCTTATTGCCTTAAAGCTCAGCTGGGAAGATCCACATCCAAGTTCATTCATGTGGTTATTGGCAAAAATTAGTTCGTCCCAGACTGTTGGACCAAAGGCCTCAGCTCCTCGGTGGTTGTTGGCTGGAGGTGTACCTCAGATTCTTGCCACCTGAGTCCCTTGTAGGGCAGCTCACTACATGAGAGCTGGCTACCATCAAAGTGAGTAAGAAAGGGCAAGCAAGATGAAGTCAGAGTCTTTCTGTAAATGAAATCTTGAAAGTGACACCATCACTTTTGCCACATTCCATGAGCTAGAAGGGATCACTAGGTTCAGTTCATACCTGAGAGAAGCACATGAATCCCAGGAGGTGAGAAACACTGGGGAATATCTTAGAGGCTGTCTACCACACAACCACTATCTCATTAATTCAAACAACATTTCTTTGAAGTAGATATTGTTAATCCCCATTTATAGATAAGGGAACAGGTGCTCACAGCCAGTAACTGGAGTCTGAGATTCAAACCTGTTTCTCTGACTTCAATGCACATATGCTTGTTCCCTGCACTCTCAGACACTTGATGTGTAAAGGTCATGAGGTCCCAGAAATATTTTAGTAGAGATTTGAGTCTTATTTTAGCCTCTTTGGTTTATTCTTGGCATTCTTGATCTTTTTCTCACTTTCTATCTTCCAGTATTTAAGTGAAATTGCTTAGCTTACACTAAGAAGACGGCACAATCTGAGGGTGTTAGGTTAGAGATGGAAGATCCAGAGTTGCTCAACTGCCCGCCTTTTCTGGGTTCTGGTAAAAATTCACTAGCTTCTAAATCTCCATCCAGAATTCTTATATATCTTTCCCATTCCTAGTCTACACTGCATATTAGCATTAAAGATGATCTGCAAGATAAATATCATTGGGGAAAAATCCCCATGGTCAAGAATTAAACACACATGTGCGATTCTCGACATGTTCTCTAGAAGATGTCTATTCATTTTCTCTAACCAGTGGAGCTATAAATCCGGCCTGTACTCGGCACACTCTATGTGTTTTGCTTTATGAAGGCATAAATCACCAAGATACAATTTGTGTTTGATTTTTTGGACACTTAATTTGCTTAAATGTTCAGCAGTTCATAGACGTAAATTGTGCTAGGCATAGCTCCAAGTGGAATAAGCTGAGAGCAAGAAAGCTATACATATTAGGATGTAATTCAGAAGAAAAATCATCTCAGCCAGTCAAGTAAGTCCTCTTTATAAGTTACTTATAAATAACTTTCCTCCATAGGCAAGATAAACACTTAGTAAATACTCCTAGAGGAGGGAGCATTGTAGTAAATTTAAAGAAACCTCGCATATATTATGCTTCTACATGTTGGTACGGGCGTAATGTTCAGGGGATGTACCATGCATGTCTGATACAGAGACCATATTGATTGATTATTGTTGAATATTGGAAGAATGCCTCATTGAGGATCAAAGCATGGATTTTCACCCTGTCTGCTACTAACTAAATGTGTGAACTTGAGCAAGTCATTTAACTTCTCTGTGCCTCAGTGTTCTTATCTGAAAATGAGGGGTTGGATTAAATAATCTCTGAATTCCCTCCCAGCTCTAAAATGTTATGGCCCTAAATACTTACCGGGCATCTACAAAATACCCACCTCAGTACCATGGAGAAGACAAAGGAAAGAGCTTAGAGGCCAAACACAAGAAGTTTTTGAAACTAAATACTAATAGAAGAGCTACTTAACTGTTTGAGTGTAATACCACAGAGAACTCAATATAAATTGATAGAGGCTGGTGTTTCCCAAAGTGTGCGGTGGGTGTCTCTGGGCAGGAATGCCTGAAAACGGCCCTGGGAGCTGCCTGAGAATGTTCAGTGAGGCTGTTGGGATTCTGGAGTGCCTCCTTTCTCCAACGATGAGGCCACACCTGAGCTTCTTAGCTTTCCATGGGAATGAAGGCACCTGCTTCCTGGCAGAGGTGGATGCAACTTCCCATACATGCTGGGTAGCTGGTTTTCCCAGACAACTCCTGGAAATAGCTGCACCCAAAGCCAAACTGTCTTGTCTCCCTGCTTACAAGTTTGCTCGCCTGCTTGCCTTTTAAGAAAGAGCAAAAATCGGGCAAGGTCCCTCCACCAGCCACAGACCCACTGTGAGTCCAGCAGCACCTGGCCCAGCACCTCTCTGGAAGATGATGGGAGTAACAGGGAACCAGTGCTGCTTCTTACTGACCCTTAGATATGAATTTCCCCAATAAAATCTATTTCTTAACCCAGTGGTTCTCAAACTCTCCCATGTATCAGAATCATCTGAGGACTTATTAACACAGTTGCTAGGCCCTGCCCCTCGAGTTTCTGATTCAGTATGCTGGATTAGGCCCAAGAATTTACATTTTTAACAAGGTTGCAATGCTGCTTGTCCAGGACCCACACTATGAGAATCTATGCCATAAGATATTATAGAATTTGTCTTGAACTCTATTGTAAGACAACTGGAAATAAGCAAGATCATTTAAAGTGCTGCATGGGTAAAATATTTTTTACTTAAATAGCTATATATTCAATGTGTATTAAATGTGTGCCTTCTATTGTTTGACAAATGCTGGTTTTCCACTTACAGTATCAATATCAAGTTAATTTTGTATACATTTCTTTTAGCAAAAAGGGAATCAATTTAAAGAAACTATTCATGTAAACAACAGAACACGTGGTATATCATAACAAAATTCTTAAAGGTGGTAATATAAACTTGGATGAAATTTGGGAAATACTGGTATAAACAATAAATAGAAATTCCTACAGCAGAACTACTGGATCAGACTAACTAGTAAGGGTGGTTCTGCAGAGGACACGTACTTGCTGTGAGTCTTAATGTGGATAGAGTTAGAGAAGCCAAGAGACAGTGAGAATATGCAGCAGTGGATGGACAGTGCCTGGTAAAAGCCACAAGATATGCGTATATCAATGTCAAAAAAGGAGTTGAACAGAAAAAACCTCTTTTGCTCAGCTTGGTGTTTGGTTTACATGACAACAAACAACCATTACAGTGGGTTTCCATTTTTGATTTGTTACTTTGGTAATGGACATTGGCCATAATCAGTCTCAGTAATTTTGTTCACTTTGTTTTCACTTGCTATTTGCTTATCTTTATCTGGTGAGTCTATCAAAGCAGAGTTCATGGCTCTAGGTTTCTTGCTTACTGAATCATCTTTAGAGGTCAGCAGACCAAATGAAGACACTCTCAGCCCAATAGCTGTACAGCCAGTATTGTAAACCATCAGATGTTACTTCAAAAATCTCTGAGGAATAAAACTGTTTCTCTGTTTTCAATTAGCTGAGCTTGC
This sequence comes from Mesoplodon mirus, assembly GCF_964341445.2. NCBI lineage: Eukaryota > Metazoa > Chordata > Mammalia > Artiodactyla > Ziphiidae > Mesoplodon > Mesoplodon mirus. Next base: position 89,669,637 of record NC_138984.1, read on the forward strand.
ACATTTAAAAACTGCTACTAGAAGAAGATTCCAGGAAGAAGTGACCATGTGGTCTATTTCATTTTGCTAGACTATAATTTAATGTTTGGAAATAAGTTGTTATGGCTGGATATAAACTAAAAGTATTATTTGCCATTTTCCTCAAACTTGTCATATAAAGAGCAATAAAACCATCCTACTGTTTTTGCATCATATAAATTCATTTTCTTCCCATAATGGCCCACGATGAGAGAGCATTTTTAGGTCACATGCAGATCACAAACAGGGGTTTGGAAACTATATGTTCTGCTATGCCTTACAAATGGTCATTGAACTGCTACTTTCAAAAACAAATGCTGAAGACTAACAATCTAGTTAAAAGACTTCTGCACTTGCCTTTAAGAAAATCCCACTGCCTTGGCAATCAAAGGTAATTTGCTCTAATTAGGCAACAGTGTAGGAAAAAACTTATAGAGCCTTCCCTGACTACTGGCTACTTGTGACCTGGACCACTGGCTCCCAGCTAGATTCACTTGGAGGGACTGTTAAACCACAGGCCGCTGGGCCCCAGCCTAGAGTTTCCAATTCACCAGGTGTGTGGATCAAGCATGGCAATTCCATGAAGTTCCCAAGTGGTGTTAATGGTGCTGGTCCTGGGACCACACTTTGGAAACCACTGACTTAGAGGAGCCTAGCTCTGGTTCGCCCTCTTTCCCTCTGCAACTTGTACCATCTGATACAATCATGACAAATATTTGCAGCACCTAAGCAATGCCATGCTCGATCCTTCTGTCTGACTGCCTTCCCCATCTTTATCTGCATGTCAAAATCCAAGCTCCAGGCTTATTTTAAGAGTCAACTCCTCTGAGAACCTCTTCTAAGGTTCGTATCCCATCTGTGGTTCACATATCTAGCAAATAGATCTACCATAGTATTGCAATTATTTCTTTAAAATTTTAGACTTCCTGCCATCATTACTGTGAGCCCTTTGAGTATCTTTGCCTCAATTTTTTAATCCCCAATCCTTATACATACTAGACACTCAGTAAAAGTTTCCTAAATAAATGAATAAATGTAAAATCTTTAATAATGTATGATATTTAATGCAAATCCAATTGAGAGGGAGTATAGCATTGTGCTTAAGCATACAGGCTTTTGGGGTGGGACAGACCTGAGTAGGTATCAGACCTGTGGGACACTGGGCAAGTCACTTAGCCACTGTGAGTCACAATCGCCTTATCTGTAATTGATAACTCAGGTATTCATTAGGAGGGTTACATGAGATTTTTAGGCAAGGTACTTAGTATAAGGCCTGGATGACAGAAATGATAATAATTATCATTATTATTATTAATGATTAGTATATAAATCAAATTTACATACTGAATTTCAGAGGAAACATATTCAAGATTTTTGGCTCCTGTCTTACCCATTAACAGGGTACTTCGCATGTGCAGAGATTTCTGTATGATGTTTCTGGTAATTTAGATAACTAGATAGCTATTTGCACATGAAATTGCTTACTATTCCCATTCTGACCACTATTTTCATTCAGGCCAGAATTATCCATTCAGTGGATATTTTTTTAATGCCCGTAGTGTGCCCAGCACACTGTGCTCAGCTTAAAGGAATACTTAGTCCCTGCCCTCATGAAGCTCAGTTCAGCAGGGAGCCTGACAGTAAACACATAATTTATGAATATTAAAATTCAACCATGATCAGTACTTTGAGGCAAAGACAGTGGATGTTTATAATCTGTATGTTCCTCTCCTGCATAACTCACTCCTCCTCAGCTAGGTTCTGAAACTTCATCTCTAACAATCCACACAGGACAGTTTTGTCATCTGAATATCCCAAATCATGGAGGCTGAATCTAGGGAGTTTTTCCTCACTAAGTGCTAAAAAGCTGGACCCATTTTGACTCAGTAAATGAATTACATGTCTTGGGTGAGGCTTTCCCTAGAATGTGCTTGACATGTCTGGATCAAGCAACCATTTAAGGGAGACTTCTACAGGAAAAAGTCACAAAAGGCCATACTGAAAGAAATAAGTGGAAGAATCGTCCTACCTTTGTGTCTAAAGAATGGGGGGGGAGCATACTTTTTGGTCTTTTTTTTCTTCTTTCTGGTGGATGAGAACCTGAAGACTCATTTAGCACCAGCTACGGAAGAATATCTCTTCTTATTGCTTCACAAGGTCTCTGCTCAGCACCAAGAAGATGTGCAGACCACCCAAGAGCAGACCTGTGGCTGTCATGTGGTTCTTCCCACCTGAAAATGTCTGGTTATGACCAGCTGGGGAAACCTGTCCTTCACTGATGGGAGTGTCTGACATCTGATTGACGGAGAACCCTGTTCAAGTGATGAAAAATCATCTAGGCCTATTTAAAATCAACTCATGAATTATGGAGAACAAAGTCCCTTCCAAATGGAAACTTGTCCTTTGCTAATTTCTGTCTTCCAAGTCACCCAAACAAAGCTGCAATATCTGTATAATTTTATATCCCTAGCCAAGTGTTACCATCTTTGCTCTGTGAAGTTCAAGCCCAGGGAAAGTTGACTTCAGGGTTTCTATATGACCTTTTTCAAAATAATATTAATGTTTCTTTAGGGATTTTATCCCTATCTTAATGTGTGTGTTTGTGTTTTATGTGGTGATAACTCCCCATAGTATCTATGGTTATTGATTATAAATAAGATTTGGGTAAACTACATCAATATATCAACAAATTTTGTGATCATAATATGTTCTACATGCTCTATGAAATTAACAGAAAATATAAAATAGAAAATTTTAAAATCATCTATTATTCCGTCTCCCAGAGCTAACCATTATAACTGATTCAAAACTTTTAGAATTTATTCAATAGATGTTTAGATAAAACAACAGTAGCACCGTGTATTTAATGTGGGTATTTGTGTGTGTGTGGGGGGACTTTTCATTTTCCTTAAAAAATTGTGATTTTTAATGGCTAAAAACATTTCACTATATGAAACTATGTAAGTACTTCTGAAAGTAGAAAATAAGCTGGAATTCAGCCAAGCTTCACTTGAGGTATCAGTGAAAGTACTCCAGGTACAATTCATTGTGGAGTCCTAGGCTCATGAAGTTGGAAAGGACCTACAAGGTCATGCATGAACATAAGAAGGCTCCAGAGAAACTCATGAATTTAGTTATCTTTTTCTCAGCAGTATAAACATTATCACAACTTCATTTGAAAAGTAAAGGTAATTAACCCTCACTGTAGCCATAACTCTTTTTTTCCTTTTTGTATTTTGGATGCTGGGTGACTGATTTTAAGCAAATGTACATTTATCCCAGATAGAAAACCTAACTAGAAATTTTGCCTGAAGAAGTTCAGGTTTGTGAACATTTTACATTGAAGTAATTACTACCAAACAGTAAAAGAAGGACCATGAGTTATTTCTCATTAGATCTTTCCTTCAAAGTTTGAGAAATCTGAATTCATACTAAAATTTAAGTATGAAAGTGTCTGATAACTTCAGTAGTTTCTTCCTTTACCTTAATAGACACTGCCCGGAACTCTACTTTCACAAATATGCCAATGATTGTCTTCTCTATTACCCCACAAACCTCACCACCACCTTTTATACCCATTATATGGTTTGCTGAGGGAAAGCAAGATAATAGAAACAATTTCCATATAATCTGAGGCAGGATCAATCTACCCTGTTGAAATCAGTCTGGTTCCAAGGGGGGTTTTATAAAAGAAAAGTATAGATCTATCTACACGATACTGATACATTATAATTAATAATATTAACTGAATCAAGATTAAATATCTTAGTAATTCTAATAACTAAGAGATAGATATGAATGTCATTAAATAACAATGATCCACACAATAATATTTTTGCTCACTGGTGCTAAGTATTACCACATTTACTACCACAACCAATAGGACAGGTCTGGAATTTGTATTTGTCCAATTCTTCATGAAGATGAAGAAAGAGTTTCAGATATTTTTAAGTGTTTATAAGGAGGAAATCTCAGCTTTCCAACCCTAATCAGCTATTTGTCAGACCATGTGGCCTCATTGGTGGGGTATATAAACAAGTTTAATTTTTTTAAAAGGCATGAAACTTATTTAAGAATATCATTTAAAAACTTTGCTCGTTGTTTTTTTAACAGTTTAATATTAAATTCACTTTATTTTTTCTACTGTGAAGAAGCAGGACAGATAACTTCATGTTACTGCTCAGGCATATTGCTAGATAGGAAGGGGGGACAGCTTTTCTGAATTAATCTGCAACAATGCCAGTCTGATATCCTGAGGTCTAATCGCCACCAGGTATCTGTATATCAATGTTAGTCTAAGTGGATGAAAGGGATTAGATTTCAACTCCCCAAAGTGAATCCTCTTTGGGGGTGTTCTTTCCTTATCCTTTCTCCTTAATGTTCTTCGAGGTTTTATCCTTGGTCCTCTTCTTTCTTCTGACATTCCCTCCCTGGCAAATCACCATCTCTGAAAGCATCAGTGATTCCCCAGTGTAGGTGATTCCAAACTGTAATTTTAGCTTAGTTCTCTCTAGAGTACAGTGCTTGCTCCTGGCATTTCAAACTCAGCATTTCTCAAACTGAACTTTTCTTCCTTAAACTTGCTTCTTCTCCTGGCTTCTCCATTTCTGTAAATGGCACTGCCATTCTCCTAGTCATCCTATCTTGAAAGGAGTCTTTGAGATCTTTGACTCTTTCCTCTCCTATGTCCCCTATATCTTATCCATCTCCTTCCACAGTCTCTCCCATGTCTGTCTCCTTTTCCTTTGCCACAGCCCCAGTTCAGCTGCACTAAGGCTGCACGTTAGATCATATGATGAGCTAAACAACAGCAGCAGCAGCAAAACCATGCCGGCTCCCATCCCAGACCAACTGAATCAGTAGCTCTGAGGGAGGAATCTAGATTTCAGTATTTTTTAAAATCTCCTCAGGGTAGAATAATGTGAAGATGTGCTTGATAAGCCCTGAGTTAGATTCTCTGCAAAATAAATCCTACATGTTTTCCCCACCTCTGACTCTCTCGAGTCCAACCCTTCCTCTACATCTCAGCTCTAGCATTAACTTTCTTACTGCACTGCTCTAAGGCAATAAGTTGCTTAAGTGCCTCCCACATCTCCCCACCACTGCCTTCAAAATAAAATCATGTTCCTTATCCTAGTCATGGAATTATTCCAGAACTTGGCCTGTACTCTCCAACCTTATTTCATGGTAGCCCTGTCCATATACTATAAGCAATTGCCAAAATAAGAACGCTCTCCTTGCCCTTAGTGAATTTCTTTGCTCCTTATGTTCTCCCTGTCTGAATGAATTTCCCTAATCTTTGTGCTTCACTTAGGATGCTTTCAGCCCCAGGTTACAGAATATGCAAATAAAAGTGGCTTAACAAATAAAAAATTGTCATTGCACATAAAAAGAAGTTTGAAAGGTAGGGAGTTCTGGGATTGGTTTTTTATGTGTTGGATGAAAATTGCTTTCCCTGCAATTCTCTTGCTTTCCCCCCAGATACCAAGATTGTAGCTACTACTCCTCCAAGCTTCACATCCTTGTCTGACAACGTTCAAGCCAGGAAGGAAGCACAGTTTCTTTTTTTTTTTTTCCTAATCAGGAAGTAAACCTCTTCCCAAAGGCCCCATATCCAATGTCTCTTCAGTACCATTCACCACTGAGTCAAAAGACCACACTCTTGCTTCAACGAAGACTAAAGAAATGAATGCCTTGCGTGTTCTCTAAACTGGGAGGCTGGCTCTCCTAGCCAAGAAGTGAGTTGGGAAGGTAACAACACTGGGAGGCAAACACCAGGGAGGGTCTCTCATATTTGTCTTTTGAAGTACAGTATTTTCAAAATTCCATACAAATGGAATTTGAATTCCATACAAAAGACCTTCAAGAAGTCTTTCCCAATCCTGACCAGGCAAAAGTCTTTTCTCTGAATTCCCATGATATTTTTGTTCAAATTTCTCTTCTTGATTTATGTGTGCTTCTGTTGGTTGTCATGTGATTCGTGTATGTCTTATTTCCCATATTGAATTATAAGCATCATGAGGGCAGGGGCCATGTCTCAGTTGTCTTTGTATATCCTGTAGTACCAAGTCAACTGAAAAATATTTTGTTGTAAGAATGATACAACCTGGCACTTACTGCCTTCACATTATTTGTTCAGCTGTTTCCCTTTTCAAACTTGTTTCCTGTATACTTATTCTAGGTGGTCAGTCAGCTGATGGAGGTTGAGTCATAGTAATATCAGGATTCAACTACTGTCTTCTCCTTGGCGATCTCCTTCTACCCAGTCAGCTGAGGGGAGCAATCTCCCCGTTCTCATTTCTGCCAGTTTCAGACAGAACAGATTCAGTGGTAATAAACTAGTTGTCACACTCTGAGCACCTCTCTCAGTAAAATATTTGCAGTTCTCTGATTAGAGCCTCAGGCTAACTGGGCTGCAATACATGCTGCCTGTAGGGCTAATGAGAAAATTCCCACCAGGCAGCACCTCATCCCCACTGGGCTCTCCAGGGACGGTCAGCCCAGCAGAGAAGGGTGCTACATCTTCACCCTGCTCAGGGAGACACTAGCTGCAAAGACCAGGCTCTGACAGGAAAACAAATGCAAACTGGTGGGAGGCGGTAGCATTGAGGCAACGGGACTCATTTAAAGAACAGTAATAATGATAGTTTTCAAAGCTTTGTTTATCTGAGAATGAAAGGACAGGAATTTCATTGGCCTGAAATGCCAGAAGCTAGGTTGCTCTCAACCACCCCTGTGGTGCTTCAGCAGAACTCACATGGAGTGTTCTGTGGGAGCAGCTTCTGGGAAAGAGGAAGCAGCTTTTACACCCTGGTTATGTTTTCCTGCACATGATGTATGGAACAGACATGGCCCTTGAAAATTGTGTTTCTGCCCTCCCTGTGGCTCATAATCAAAGGGGGAAATGTGCTCTAGATTGTTGAGTGTCTGTATATGTGTGCGTGTGCACACACATTTTCATGAATAGTCTATTTGGGGACGCCACTTGAAAATGGGTTCACAGGCATTTTTTCTGTCTTGGATGAAAGGCTCATCTGGTGCAGCAAACACAGAGGAATTAAATTGCATTTTCCTGGAGTGGGGAGGTGGCAATGGTAGAAGCCTGGTAGAATTAAGTAAAGCAGTGGGGGGGGCTGCCTGTTTCCCTTAAGGAGGGTTGTGGTTTGTTGACCAGTCTTAAACTATTGTGACTCAGAGGAAATCAACTGGAAAACTTTATGTCTTAATTGGCCATTTGAACACGGACAGGGGCTCCAGAACAATTTGATATCCTCTGTGTCCTGTCAGAGGATGCTGGGGGGCCTTCTCCACTTCAACTTTTTTCTTGAGCAGCAATTCTTTGCGGTTCTTTCCCTTCCCACTTAGGTAGCTATGGGCCTAGAAGACTGTTCCCTGCACGGCACAAATAGTGACTGCTTTCTGAAATCCGTCTTTTCTAGTGCCCGAGGGCCAGGGATAGGGCCTCGTGGGGTGGATAGGATTCGTACTTGGCTCTGGCCAAGTTACAAGGACTCTGAAAGGATAGGGCTCAGCTGGGTGAGCTTATAAATTTAGATAAACCAAAGGGACCTCTTGTGTGAGTAACCCTAATGCGCCATAAGATGATGCCAATACTGGGAATACTTTCCCAAAGTCACTAATCTGGCAAAATGAAACAAACCAAGTTATAACGTTCACCCTTCAATAATTTTACTGAGCGATGGATATGTATGAGGCTCTGGACTAAGCACTATACATATATCATCTAATTTCATATTTGAAACAGCCCCTTGAGGTTGCTACTGTTAGCTTTGTTTTACAGATGAGGAAACTGAGATTTGAAAAGTTTAAGTCAGTGATTTTTGAACTTCAGTGTGCCTCAGCATCACCTGCAAGTTTTGTTAAAACACAGGTCTCTGAAATTCCTTCCTGTCTGACTGCCTGGGAACTGGAACATTGGATTTTCCCCCTGCCTTTGGACTTGAACTGAGACATCGGCTCTTCCCGTGTCTTGAGCCTGCCAGCCTTTGGATGGGAACTCCACCACTGGCTCTTCTGGGTCTCTAGCTTGCTGACTCACTCTGCAGATCGTAGGACTTGTCAGCCTCCATAATCATGTGAGCTAATTGTAATAAATCTCTTTCTATAGGTATAAACATCCTATTGGTTCTGCTTCTCTGGAGAATCTTGACTAATACAGATTTTCTGATTCAGTAGGTCTGGGGCCAGGCCTGAGAGTGTGCATTTCTAAAGAGTTCCCAAATGATGCTGATGCTGCTGGTTTAGAGACCACACTTTGAGAACCTTTGCCTTAGGCTAAGGAAACTCAAACAAGCTTCTTTAATAATTCTCTCAGCCCAGATTTTATTGCCTAGATTCTCCCAAGAGACCCAACTTTCTTTAAACACACACTTAACTTGTTGTGTACGTGAGATGAACAAGATACAACTCTTTCTTTCAAGATGCTCACAGTCTCTCTAGAGCTGAGAGTAGGAGACAGAATACAATATGTAAATAAATCATTTCACTAGAATGTAATGTCTATACAGAGTTCAATGGGGGCAAAAAAGAGAGAGGAGTCAGGTTTACCCGAGGGCAGAGGAGGCCTGAAGTCTTCACAGTGGAAGGAAGACCAGGGCAGGAGAGGAAAGATGCAAGAAATCAAAGCTCAGAAAGTGGAGCCAGTGCCTCCTTGCATCTTGTTTACTTTCAGTTTGGCCTGGTTTCTTTCAGCTCTGCTGGGGCCTGATTACTCTGGCTGGTGCTTTCGGCATCTACCCTGAAGTGCACTGGTTCCCTCCCTGCCAACTATCCCCACACCTGGTCTGTTCAGGCCCATCCAGGAGACACTCAGGAGGAATGCATGCTGACCCCCTTCCTTGTCAATTGTTCTGGGGATTGAAAGAGGCTCCATGAGCTTTACAACCAGCGAAAATTGTCGCCAGCTTCACAATTCTGGCCAACATGTCTACGCTTTGAAGTCTGGTTGCTGCCTTTTACAATTCTATTTTTAAAATGTATTAAAGATGTTTAAACGTGGCAGAGACTTCCAATAAAAGCTGGGCTGCTTGAGAGTCAGGATGCTGGTCTCAATTTAAAGTGCCTGTTAAATAATAGGATACCCATGTAAAAGGGGCTCCGAAAGACTGACCAAATAGCTCTCATGGAAATCAAGCTCACTCGCCAACGCCTCTGATAGGATTCCAGAGGTTATCAGGCCCTGTATCTGTCCTCTGTTTATGCCATAAAAGTGTCTTTTAATACAAAGTGAGTGAATTTTTGTTTGAATCAGTCACTAACAAAAAGGCACTAAACTAAAACAGGAAAAAGTCTCTAATTAAATATTTTGGCATAAACTTTGGCTAAAAATCAAGCAAGGGCTAATAGGTAGTTCCCATTATTCCACAAGGCCTGGCTCCCAGAAGAGGAGTCTGAGGTCATATTATACATCCACAGAATCACAACTCTGAACATCATTTGGGGACCAATCTTTCTTGACAGTCCATTTTGTCTTGAGAACTTTATTAGACCCTTCAGGAGGCTACTAAAAAAATAAGATGTGGTTCCTGACCTATGCCCTGCCCATCACTGCCACCCTCAGTTACTCAAAGAGCACTGTTGACTCCAGCTTCAATCTTGTCCACTTTAATCCATCCTTCCTGCTACTGCCTTAGTTCACATCTTTATTTGTGTGCCAAATACTGTAGGATGATTTATCCCACACCTGTTTCTACACCCTTTGTTCAGTGTCTCCTTATACTTTACAGTCTAGAAAGCTGCAATTCCCATTCCCAGACTCTTGAATTTAGGAGAGCCCATGAGACACAGTCTGGCCCACGAAATGGAAACCAAAGTTGGTTGGGGATTTCTGGGATGCTCTTGCTTTCCTGAAACAAGCACTGACTCTTCCTTCTTCCCATTCTTCCTCCTTTCTACTGCCTAAAATGTGATATGCCAGCTAGATCTGCAATGTCATCTTGTGATTATGACAGAAATGACAAGAGAATTGCAGAGTTAAGCTACTGAACCAATGTCTGCAATTACCAACTTTTGGACTTCTTATGGAAGAAAAAATAAAAATCTGAATTTGTTTAAACTATTACTTTTTAGTTCTTTATTACTTAAAGCCACAGATACTTCCTAACTGAGCTATTACATGGGCTCAGTGTGATTAAGTTACTGGCTGGAGCACACGCAGCTAGTAAATGGCAGAACCATGACTAAATCAGATAGATACCAGGCTAACTTTAAAACTTGTCTTTACTGAATTTTCTTCTCTGAATTCCTTGCATACTGCGGTGTCTATTTGGAACATTAACGTTTTTTCTTTCCTTTGGGAGAAGATACCTTTGAAAATCTGCTGCAATCTTTCTAGATAGATATGGCAAGTTGCCTTGCAACAGAACTTGTTCTAGGAGAGTCACTGCAAAGACACCTCTCGATAATGTAACTGTTAGGCAGTTGGCCTTGGCTGCACTGGGGAAAGAGTAACAGGCCCTTTTTGTATCTTGACAAAGGCAGCCCCTCCAAATAACAATTTGGTGTATAGATCTGGTCATTCTGGGAAAAATGAGGAAATCGTCACAGACATCAAGGAGCCTTGTAGGAGGAAACTGTGGCACTGCCAACTCCACCATTCTCCCATCTTTTGAGATTCACAACTTTAGATGTCTCTGCTGGATTCAGAGAGTTTCAGCTGAGGTCTACTTGTAGGAAAAGAAAGAGAAGACAGCCCAAGAAGAAAATCCTTATGGGGGAAAGCTCTCTAGAGTGGGTCTCTTGACTCAGTGGCAATACCTAGATGCAGAGAAGGACTGGTTCTGGCACAATGAGGACCTGCTTTGAGAATAAGAGCTGAACATGTCAGTGTGAACCAAGCACTGATAAAGTCTGTAGACATACCTGAAACAGCAAGAGAACCAGTGCACAAAGATGCATCAGCGTATCGGACCAACAACAATAGTCTTTTTCAAACTGTGGAATCTGGCAGACTCTCCAGATTGCTTTCTGAGAGACATCCAGAAGCAGGACTTGGCCTCTTTAGACTGGGGGGAATACCCAGGGTTCTTAGATAATGTAGAAGGATGCCCTCAGAAGGATCCTGGATTCTTGTTATTCTGATGAATGGGGGATAGAGCTACTCTAACTTGAAGAATATAAGATGTGATCAAATTTGCTTCCTGAGTTGGTGAAATGGGTCAGAACAGCTACACAGGTAATACGGTTAACAGACAAACATCAAGGGAAAATATTATAACTGAAATGACCAAAATATGGGTAATTAAATGGTTGGGCATTGTTAGTAAAATGTAGAAATCTATTTGAATTCAGAGCACACTGAGTCAACTAACTCATATTTCAAAGACTGCTTTTATGTTGAATATTTCCTCCCATGGTCAAGAGTCTCTGGAACCAAGAATTACACTGGAGAGGGGGTGGGTCACTGGGGAAGTCTGTATTATTTTCAGTTCCATGTTATTCACCATGACTTTATAAGCCAATAAATATTCATACTGGCTAGAATCAAAGATAGTATTAACCTCCTGGTATGTGTGAGAGAGAAGCTTTGGTCCTAATGCTAATGACCTTTGCATTACTTTATCAAGATCTGTAAACTTTGGACCATTCTGAATCACAGTATTGGAGAGTCAACACCAACATATTAAAAGTAAAAACTGTATACACAGGATAGTGGCAGATAAGCCCAGCGAGGGTAGATGAGATGGCTTAATTGGTGTTTGGCTTAATTGGCAATATTCATAATACTAAATGTTTAGGATTTTACTAATAGTGCAAGATTTAGAGCTATAGTTTTAGAGATCCATTCCAGATATACAAGGAAAAAAACAATGAACTATAACTATCTTAAAAGTCTCCAAAAGGCCTTAAGTTTTTAACTCCAAGCAGGGGTCCTAATGAAAAACATACTGTGCCAGATTTAGTTCATCAGAATGCCTCCAAAATTAATTGGGTAGGGAGGGATCTAATAGGTTTTTAACAGTTATGAAGTTGTGCCAGGCACCCTTCATATTCCTTTAATTAATCCCCACAATAATCACAGGAAATAGGTACTATTATTATCCCCATTTTATATGAGGAAATGTAGGCATGAAAGGCTTTCATGGATTGCCTCAAATGACACAGACTATAACAATCAAAGTCTGTCTCTGTAAAAGTGCTTGGTTAAGCTGCACCTAGTACCATCCTCCATCTTCACTTTCCCTCCTCTCCTCTCCTCCCTTCAAATACTTCTCCATCAGGATTAAGGAATAATCCATAATCCATACTATTAAGTCTCAACGAGAAAGAAAATTTTCCAGAAACATGTGGTTTCCCTGAATTCCTATTCAAATGTCTCAAAGGAAATATCTGCTGAAATTTTAACGGTTGGTCTTTACCATATGGTAGGAAATCTATATCCACCACTACCACTAATGCAGATTCCTTGAGGCCAGGACCTTACTAATTTTGAATCTCTTTAGGACCTGACAAATGGCCTCACTAGAAGACACTTGACAAATGTGTTGAATTGGATATAGGCAAAGAAGGAAATTGAGCTTATGCGATGTTGGCCAGGACTCTTCTCAGGCTGGGGATCAGAGCTAAACTCTGGGGTCCTTGGCTACTGGGTACATGCTGATGGTTGCTTCCATGTCCGCTTGATGGGAACCTGGCTATACTTCAATCTTGGTTCTCTTCAAGTGTGAGTGAGAATTTGGGACTCTATGAAGAAAGTGCATTAAAATACTTCTACAAAATTAATTGTACTTGATCATAACGTACTAGCATAAAAATTCTGCATAGAATAGCACTCTGGCTTTAGCAGTTGTATTAGTTTTCTATTCCTGCCATAACAAATTCATTTTACGTAAGGGAATCAGAGAAATGTGTCATTTTGTGTCAGGCTTCCTTCACTCAGCATATTTTCAAGGTTCATCTATATTGTAGCATGTATTCTTGTAAGAGTTTTATAGTTTTCCATTTAGGCCTTTGATCAGTCCTAGCCTCAAGAAACAAGAAACAAGCCCTAGCCTCAAGAAACAATACAATCCTACCTCAAGAAGCAAGAAAAATCTCAAATAAACAACCTAACCTTACACCTAAAGCAATCAGAGAAAGAAGAACAGAAAAAAACCAAAGTTAGCAGAAGGAAAGAAATCATAAAGATCAGGTCAGAAATAAATGAAAAAGGAATGAAGGAAACAATAGCAAAGACCAATAAAACTAAAAGCTGGTTCTTTGAGAAGATAAACAAAACTGATAAAACATTACCCAGACTCATCAAGAAAAAAAGGGAGAGGACTCAAATCAACAGAATTAGAAATGAAAAAGGAGAAGTAACAATTGACATTGCAGAAATACAAAGGATCATGGGAGATTACTACAAGCAACTCTATGCCAATAAAATGGACAACCTGGAAGAAATGGACAAATTCTTAGAACAGCACAACCTCCCAAGACTGAACCAGGAAGAATTAGAAAATATAAACGGACCAATCATAAACACTGAAATTGAAACTGTGATTAAAAATCTTCCAACAAACAAAAACCCAGGACCAGATGGCTTCACAGGTGAATTCTATCAAACATTTACAGAAGAGCTAATACCTATCCTTCTCAAACTCTTCCAAAATATAGCAGAGGGAGGAACACTCCCAAACTCATTCTATGAGGCCACCATCACCCTGATACCAAAACCAGACAAAGACGTCACAAAGAAAGAAAACTACAGGCCAATATCACTGATGAACATAGATGCAAACAGAATCCAACGGCACATTAAAAGGACCATACACCATGATCAAGTGGTGTTTACCCCAGGAATGCAAGGATTCTTCAATATATGCAAATCAATTGGTGTGATACACCATATTAACAAATTGGAGGATAAAAACCATATGATCATCTCAATAGATGCAGAAAAAGCTTTCATCAAAATTCAACACCCATTTATGATAAAAACTCTCCAGAAAGTAGGCACAGAGGGGACCTACCTCAACATAATGAAGGCCATATATGACAAACTCACAGCTAACATCATTCTCAGTGGTGAAAAACTGAAACCATTTCCTCTAAGATCAGAAACCAGACAAGGTTGCCACACCTGCCACTATTATTCAATGTAGTTTTAGAAGTTTTAGCCACAGCAATCAGAGAAGAAAAAGAAATAAAAGGAATCCAAATCGGAAAAGAAGAAGTAAAACTGTCACCGTTTGCAGATGACATGATATTATATATAGAAAATCCTAAAGATGCTACCAGAAAACTACTAGAGCTAATCAATGAATTTGGTAAAGTAGCAGAATACAAAATTAATGCACAGAAATCTCTTGCATTCCTATACACTAATGATGAAAAATCTGCAAGGGAAATTAAGGAAACACTCCCATTTACCACTGCAACAAAAAGAATAAAATACCTAGATATAAACCTTACATAAGGAGACAAAAGACCTATATGCAGAAAACTATAAGACTGATGAAAAAAATTAAAGACGACACAAATAGATGGAGAGATATACCATCTTCTTGGATTGGAAGAATCAACATTGTGAAAATGACTATACTACCCAAAACAATCTACAGATTCAATGCAACCCCTATCAAACTACCAATAGCATTTTCCACAGAACTAGAATGAAAAATTTCACAATTTATATGGAAATACCAAAGACCCCGAATAGCCAAAGCAATCTTGAGAAAGAAAAACGGAGCTGGAGGAATCAGGCTCTGTGACTTCAGACTATACTAAAAAGCTACAGTAATCAAGACACTATGGTACTGGCACGAAAACAGAAATATAGATCAATGGAACAGGATAGAAATCCCAGAGATAAACCCATGCACATACGGTCAACTTATCTTTGATAAAGGAGGCAAGAATATACAATGGAGAAAAGACAGCCTCTTCAATAAGTGGTGCTGGGAAAACTGGACAGCTACATGTAAAAGAATGAAATTAGAATGCTCCCTAACATCATACACAAAAATAAACTCAAAATGGGTTAAAGACCTAAATGTAATACCAGACACTATAAAACTCTTAGAGGAAAACATAGGCAGAACACTCTATGACATAAATCACAACAAGATCCCTTTTGACCCAGACCCAGAGAAATGGAAATAAAACCAAAAATAAACAAATGGGACCTAATGAAACTTCAAAGCTTTTGTACAGCAAAGGAAACCATAAACAAGACGAAAAGACAACCCTCAGAATGGGAGAAAATATTTGCAAATGAAGCAACTGACAAAGGATTCATCTCCAAAATATACAAGCAGCTCATGCAGCTCAATATCCAAAAAACAAACAACCCAATCCAAAAATGGGCAGAAAACCTAAATAGACATTTCTCCAAAGAAGGTATACAGATTGTCAACAAACACATGAAAGGATGCTCAACATCACTAATCATTAGAGAAATGCAAATCAAAACTACAATGAGATATCATCTCACACCAGTCAGAATGGCCATCATCAAAAAATCTACAAACAATAAATGCTGGAGAGGGTGTGGAGAAAAGGGAACCCTCTTGCACTGTTGCTGGGAATGTAAATTGATACAGCCACTATGGAGAACAGTATGGAGGTTCCTTAAAAAACTACAAATAGAACTACCATACGACCCAGCCATCCCACTACTGGGCATATACCCTGAGAAAAGCATAATTCAAGAAGAGCCATGTACCAAAATGTTCACTGCAGCTCTATTTACAATAGCCAGGACATGGAAGCAACCTAAGTGTCCATCGACAGATGAATGGATAAAGAAGATGTGGCACATATATACAATGGAATATTACTCAGCCATTGAAAGAAATGAAATTGAGTGATTTGTAGTGAGGTGGATAGACCTAGAGTCTGTCACACAGAGTGAAGTAAGTCAGAAGGAGAAAAATAAATACTGTATGCTGACACATATATATGGAATTAAAAAAAAAAGGTTCTGAAGAACCTAGGGGCAGGACAGGAATAAAGATGCAGACATAGAGAATGGACTTGAGGATATGGGGAGGGGGAAGGGTAAGCTGGGACGAAGTGAGAGAGTGGCATGGACTTATATATACTACCAAATGTAAAATAGATAGCTAGTGTGAAGCAGCCACATAGCTCAGCACCAAGATCAGCTGGGTGCTTTGTGACCACCTAGAGGGGTGGGATAGGGAGGGTGGGAGGGAGATGCAAGTGGGAGGAGATATGGGGATATATGTGTATGTATAGCTCATTCACTTTGTTATAAAGCAGAAACTAACACACCATTGTAAAGCAATTATACTCCAATAAAGATGTTAACAAAATAAAATAAGCAAAAAAAAAAGATAGGAGTTATGTTTGCCATTTTCTTGTTTTCTATATGTCTTACGTCTTTTTTCTCTATTCATTACTGTCTTCTTTTGTGTTAAATAGGTATTTTGTTCTGTAAGATTTTAACTACCTTGTTTTTTTTTATTATATATTTTCAAGTTATTTTCTTGGTGGTTGCCCTGGGGATTACCATTAACATCTTAATTTATAGCAATCTAGTTCAGATTAATACTAAGTTAATTTAAATAGTATATAAAAACTGCTCCAATATAGCTTAATTACTCCTCTCCCTTATACTGGTTTTGTCACAAATTACATTTTCATATATGTTGTGACCATCAACATACATTTATAATTATTGCCTTATGAAGCTATCCTTTAAATGAGAAGGGTAAAAGTAATCAGAAACACAAATTATTACTGTCTTTTATACTTACCTACATAAGTTACCTTTACCAGTAAAGTTACCTTTACCAGTGTTCTTTATTTTTTCATGTTGAATTGAATTACTACCTAGTGTCTTTTCATTTCAGCTTGAAGAATTACCTGTAGTATTTCTCATAAGCCACATCTGCTAGTAACAAACTCTTGTAGCTTATATTTATAGCAGTGAACTCTGTTATTTTCTGATCAAGAAATTCTAAGTTTTTTCCTTTTTTATCTTCTTCATGTTTATAGTATCATTTTACTGAATATGAAATTCTTGACTGACAGCTTTTTTCCTTCAGGAATGCATATGTTATGCTGCTGCCTTTCGGATTCCATGGTTTCTGATGAGAAATCAGCTGCTAATTTTATTGATGATCCCTTACACGTGTTGGGATCTCTCTTGCTGCTTTCAAGGTTTTCTCTTTATCTTTGAACAATGTGATTATGATGTGTCTAGATGTGAATCTAAGTTTATCCTACTTGGAGTTCATTGAGCTTCTTGGATATGTAGATTAATTCTTTTCATCAAATTTGGACAGTTTTCTGCCTTTATTTCTTCAAATATCCTTTCCATCCCTTTCTCCTCCTTTGTCTTCTCTGGGACTCCCATTATGTGTATGTTTCTATGCTTAGTGATGTTCTGTGTGTCTCTGGTCATTTTTCTTTTTGCTCTTCAGACTAGATAAATCTCACTTGATCTATATTCAAGGTTGCTTAGGCTTTCTTTTTTTTTTTTTTTTGTGGTACGCAGGCCTCTCACTGTTGTGGCCTCTCCCATTGCGGAGCACAGGTTCTGAACACACAGGCTCAGCGGCCATGGCTCACGGGCCCAGCCGCTCTGCGGCATGTGGGATCCTCCCGGACTGGGGCACAAACCCGTGTCCCCTGCATCGGCAGGCGGACTCTCAACCACTGCGCCACCAGGGAAGCCCAGGCTTTCTTATGCCTGCTAAATCTGGTGTTGAGCCCCACTTGTGAATTTCTCATTTCAGTTATTGTCCTTTCCAACCCTAGAGTTTCTATTTCTTTTCCTCTTTTTAATTTCTACCTTTTAATTAATATTCTGTATCTGGTGAGACATCGTTCTCATACTTTTCTTTAGACATGGTTTCCCTTAGTTCGTTGAATATATTTAAAATGCCTGACTTAAAGTCTTTGCCTAGTAAGTCTAACATCTGAGTTTCCTCCGGGATAGTTTCTCTTGATTAATTTTCTGTTGTGGTTGTTGTATACTGACCATACAGTTTTGTTTCTTTGCATGTCTTTTAATTTTTAGTTGAAAATTGGACACTTCAAATACTATAACGTGGCAACTCTAGAAATCAGATTTTTTTCCTCCTTCCAGGGCTTCTTGATGTTACTGCTTGTTGAAGTTGTTGCTCTTTGTTTAGTGACACCTGAACTAATTTGGTAAAGTCTATATTATTTGTCATGTATGGCTACTGAAATCTCTGCTCTGTTGGCTCTGTGGTCAGCTGATGACAGAGATTTTCTTAAATGTCTAGAACACTAAGTTTTCCTTTGCCAAGGGGCTGTGTGTGTGTGTTTGGGCACATCTTCAAAACTGAGTCAGGCAGCTGACCACTCTGCCTTAGTCTTTACTTCCTGCTGTGCAGACCCTCAAGGTCATCCAAAGATGAGTGGTTAGGGCCTTCACAGGTTGTTCCTAAGCATGTGCATGGCCCTATGCCTATACACGGAGTTCTAGACTTCCAGGAACATGTTGAGGTTTTTCAAACTCCTATTGACATTTCATTCCCCTCTTAAGCTTTTTGGTTAGTCTTACAGTTTACACCAACTGTAACCCACTTCCTCAGGCAGTTAGGAAGTTAAACAATTACCTGTAACTATTTTCAACAATCTTCCCCAGGGAAAAGCATTTTTGCACTGGGTAAGCTCTGATTCCAGTCAAATAAAGAGAGCCTTGCAAATGTTGTCTTCCAGGGAACCACCAGAAATGTCAAGGAATGACTATACTCTGGGAAAAGGTCTTTGAACAAGCTCTGCCCACGCTGATGGTTGCCAAGCTGTCAGTTTTCACTGTGATTACAGGCTGTTGATTTTCAAGGCTGCCACAGAGCTGGAGAAAGGAGGATGGGACTAGGGCAAATTAAAACACCATAAGGCAATTGTTCCTATCGAGATTCAACTGTTTTTCTTGAAAAATGGTCCCTGGATTGGTGCAAGCCTTTGCTTAATTTTCAGAGTTCTAAAAAAGTTGAGTCTGACCATTTTTGCCAGTTTTCTCTTTGCTTTTATGGAGGAGAGAATTTTCAATGGTCCTTACTCCATAATTTTTGCTGATATTACAGGGTTTTATATTTCAATATTTATATTTTTAAATTCTGGAATTTTGATTGGTTCTCTTTCAAATCTACTTGTTTTTGTTTCAATACTGCCTATTTTGTTTAATAATTTCTTTTTTATTTTTTTGTTACATTATTACTTCCTTAGTTCCTTTCAGGATCATAAACATACTGTACTTGAAATTTATCTTCAGATTACTCTACATTTTAAATCTGGAATGAATTCCTCTTTTGAGTGTTGATTTTGGTGTCCTCTTTCTTAGCTGGATTACTGATAATCATGTGTTTTGTAATTGTAGCTAGGAGGCCCAAGTGAGTTTATGTCTCTTCCTCTCACTCCCTTTTGCTTTTACCTTTCACCTTTCTCTGGTGCTCACTCATACTTATTTTTCTCTGTAACCTCCATATGGCCTTGAAGTCCCAGAACCAGATCTTATGTTGTCTACTCATTGTAAGGTTATAACAGATACATCCATTAATTAGGGTTGGCCCAGGCCCCACGTGCCTCTTTGATCCTATCTTCTTTCTTCATCTTTCTTTTCTGGCTTGGCATTATCTCCTCAGTCCCCAACCTGTCATAGTGGGACTGGCTCTGGTCTCTCTTGGATATAAATTCCTGGTTGCCTCTGACTTCTTCTGGACTTCATGCCCAGAAGACCAGTGCCTTTGGCTCTGCTGACTGTATTGTGCTTCTGTTTAGTTTTTGTCTGCAAATATTTATCTTATTTTTGAGTATAGTATGTTTTGTGCATCTATTATTTTTAATATTTTATCTGTTATTTCTATGTTTGGGATGTTGACAAAAAAGAAGAGGGATAAAACATGATCTTATGGTGACCTATTGACTGGAAGTTCTCCAAAAGGGTTTTTCATGTTTGGCCCTTATAACAGTAATTTAATTTTCTGCAGGTTGTTTCCCTGAAAAGGATTTTAATTTTAGCATTGCTCTTTTTATTTTCATGAAATCTGATCTTATTTTATCATATTTTTTATCTTAAGATGGTCTCCCCTAATAGACAGCTGTTCCTCGTTTATAGAAGCTCTTTCTTCACCTTCTCCTTTTCCTCCTCCTCATACTTGTTTCTTTTCAAAAATTTTTAGGTGAAAGGAGTTTGCTTCTAACTCTTACTGTAAATTACCTCCATAGATCTGAACTTTATCCCAATCATTCAGATAGTATTCTTTACTCCTGTTGTGTAATAATCTTTTCAATGGCCTCATGTTGCTTTGATTTTCTGTTCCTTCAACCTTAAACAAGAAGAAATCTTTCAGATTTGGTGTTTGTCAGCAGTTTGGTTATTTGGATGACCCTTGGCTCCATTGTTGCCGCACTCCCACCCCGAAGCTGAATATGCAAAACTCCTAGACCAGTTTTTAATGTTAAGCAGGTTTTCATCTCACTTGGCAATGCTGGGCAGAGAGGATTTTCTCTCTCCATTCCCTGATTCTTTTATACTCTTAAGATATTTAACACAATTAAAACTATTTTTAAAAAATCCTTTACACGTTGCTTCCAGTATTCTTTTCCTTGCTTTGATCTGTAAACTTTACTTTTTGTACTTTGCCTCCCAAAATAAAAAGTATCACCTCCATTCTTCCCTTATTTTCACTGATCATTTTCTAGAAGTTGAAGTCTCAAATGACACATTAGGGAAAGTGGACAAGAGTACAGGATATCAGATGACTTACAAAGTGGCATTCATTTAATGAAGGGATGGCTGCTGAGTGTTTTGATTGGTGAGGTTTTTATGTTTCTCAATAATAGGGCAGACAGATGGAGAAGATTATGTTATTCCCCCATTTACCTTTTTGATGGCAGGTGTCATTGGTTTCTAGCTGCGTAACACTGTGAAGTTCTCAGTTTTGCTTTTCATTGTTGCACCACTGGGGGAGCTACAGCTTTGAGGTTATTATTCCCACATGCCAGAATAATCACTATCTTTGCTAACATTTGGGAGGTATTATAAATTTTAGTCCTTTTTTTGGTATCTTCACGGATAATCTTAGAGAAATGTTGAGACAAGCCAGATCAGACGTTTTAAATGGAAGTCATATAGACAAATCCAAATTCCTAAGAGCAAATTCTGGTTTCTTGGTGGTGGTGCTGCAGTTTTGTTTTGTTACAAATTTTAAAGATTCTTTATTACCAATGCACACTCAAACATCAACTCTCCTTAAGTATAGGACTCCCAAAGAAGTTCTATGTGGGAAAACTTTTAGAATTTAAATTTTTGAGAATTTTGAAAGAGTAAATGTAGAAATCTAGAAAGAGAGTTTGAAATTTTTGGATAAATTTTAGAAGTATGAGCTCCACCAATGGTGGTGTTTAAACTCTTTCACAACTGGTAGATGTGAAAATCAGGAAGACAAATCAGAATGGACACTGGGTAGAATGCTGGGCCAGGGACATGGGGCCCCTGATATGCCAGGTATTTATTTATTCTTTTGTTGCTGGATTATGGTGGATTTGAAGAAGTCATGAGAGAGGGCCCAGAGAGGCAGATGAGGGAAGCATATAGGGTTCCACTTTTTGGGGCTCAGAGCAGGGGTTATTTATCAGTATAGAAGTATGTCAATATATTAACATCTGGCATGTTGATAGTGGTACAATAAGCTGAACATCAACACCTAGCCCTGGATTTTAAGCAGTGTGTGGACAGGAACCACACTCCCTTGCTACTGTGCTATCCTCAGGATATCCTTCCTTAGTACCTGTCTCATGATAAGGACACAATATGTGTGGAATCAATGAATAAATGGGTTACAAATAAATATACACATAAAAATATGCTTCACCCAATTAAGAGTGCATAGTGACAACAGGAGACAGTTTTCTATCAATAAAACAGGATTATGATACTTGCCCTTTGTTTTATTTCATAGAGAGAACTCTGAAGAGTTGCTTAGGAAAAACAATTCATTTTACTATCCATAGGAGAAAAATCCTATGGTGAATAAATCCTGGGTGGTGTTGTTGACACCATGCCTGGCACCCGTGGAAGCCAGTGTAGTCAAGACAGCAATGATGATATAATGGTAACGTTGCAGTTGCTAATTTATTTTTCAGCCAGAGTTAATAAGCAGAGCAATAGTCTGAAAATTACCATTCATTTTCTTCTGGAAAATATTTTCAATGTCTCTTCAATGAACTAGAGAGTGAACCAAAGGCAGGCAAACATTCCTTTTAGGTGGTGCCTAGTTTGTATCTAGTCCTCTATCACTGCTTACTCTCCACCCCCACTGCTCCCATGCAAACAACACAATTAATATGCAACTTTGGGAAGCTCCCCAAGGCCCAAGCGAACACACCACCAAAGGAAATTCTTTGAACGGTTGCACGCTGGTCTTGGAGAATCAGCTTGTGTGTGCCCCTTCTCAGTGTTCCCCATTCACTACAGTCTTCCCGGCCCATATGGGCAATCATAGCACTTCATTGTCCAGTACCATCATTACAATATTGTTATCATCTGAGCTGGAGTCTGACACTTTCTCTAAGACCTTTCAAATAACCCCTTTACTAGGCTTCAGTACCAAACCATTCAGGGCAAATCTCTGCTTTGTGCTTGTCAGCCTTAATAGACTGGATGTCACTTGAGCCTGTAAAAAGTGCCTGCTCCTCAGCTGTCAGTCAGTCCTGGTGGTGTCAGCTGAGAGCGTCGCTGGAGCTGGCTGGATTAGAGGGTAGTTACCACAGCTGTCAGATTACTGACAGCCTGACACCCACACTCCCAACTTCCTTTTACTGTATTTGGTTTCTATTGAGCTCTCTGGACCTTTCTTAAGGTGGATCTCTCTGTTGGAAACAGATCATAATTTGGCTAGCATCTTCAGAAGTTGGGCTCTTTTCTCCCGTTGTGATTTGTAGAAAGCGCCTTACTTTGAGCAGCTTTCATATCTCAGTAAATATTTTAAACTCCATTTTCGCAAAAAGAGTCACCTCTCTACACTTTCCAAGTTTATGGAAACTCTATGTGTGTGTGTGTTTCAATTTCAGCATACTAATTATTCAAGGATATATAACTCTCACCTGAAATGTTTCCTCTTACCTCCAGTATTTTTATCATCCTCTTTGATGATATCTTTACTCTTGCCCTTTGTGTTAGATAGGAAGCTCATTTTGAGTGTGTGTGTGTGTGTGGTGGTGGGGGGTGTATACAGAAATGGTGACTTATGTACGAATGCTTGTGGATATATATTCATACCTAATGAAAGGCAGTCAGCTAACAGCCAAGGCAGGAAGAACAAATTGGCAAGTCTCCAAACCATGCCTTCATTAATATTCACCTTCAATACAGCCAATTAGTGAATGAAGTTTGTCTCCCTGTCCTTCCCCTTCTCCCTCTTTCTATTTCTCATTCACTCATTTAATTTCTCCCTCCCCCCCTTTTTTTTCCTTCTTTACTCCATTCCTCATTTGTTAAGGGTTTACTGTCTTGCAATCCCTAAGATGGACACCAGGCAAACAGAAACAAATGTGCCTACACCCTTGTCACAAGCTCACAGCTGCCTGCTCACATTCCTCAGGTATGTTTGCGTTTCACAGGCTTTTATTTCCAACCAGGGAGCTGAGCTTAATTAAAACTTTCATTTACTTAGGCAATAATCAAGGCTGATTTGCTTTTATTAAACCAGGCTTTGGGACCAGAAATGCAAGTTTTGCACAATCTTAAATTTGCTTACTATTCTAACCTGCTACAGAATTGAACTTGAGTCTGCATTCTGAGCACAGCTTTTAGCACAGACAGGTACATGCACATTTGCTGCTGTGTGGTTATGGGGGAGATAAGGCACCAGGCTTCAGAAAACCTACTTAGACCACAAGAAAGTCACTTCATTGTGTTCAAACTGTTATCCTTTCTCTAAATTAGGGATAATGATATACTTATCTGCCAACCTCATAGGTTCGACCTATTGTCCTAATGTGACTACACACACACACACACACACACACGCGCGCGCGCGCGCGCGCGCGCAAGTACTTTCCAAACTGCAAGGTACCACAAGTACAAATTATAATAATTACTCTATATGGTTATATATAGGACTGAAATCTGCACTAGCTTATTTATGCTATTTTGCTTATTCTTATTTCCTTGGCCACACATATTTTTCTTTTTTCTTTTTTTTGCATATAATCACAGGGCTGGAAAAAAATGCTCCCCAGTAAAAATAACAGATTATGTATTGATTAAATTTACAAACTCACACGCAAATCAGGAGACTTTAGTGTCCTCCCTGGTCCTTACTATACTTTTAAAAGAGTTGTGGCTTTTTAAGAGCATTGTTGTTTTTCAGTGAGCCTCGCAAAATGGTTCAAATTAAAATGAGTCAGTATCTACCTCAATTGCTAGGAAATTTTGTATTCCTTGTATTTCAGAAACTTGACAAACTAAAATTCAAACCAGAAACTGAAAAACGTAGTAAACATATTAGAAAAGGCAGGGGGTGGGAGAGAAGGTACAAGAACTTTATGTTTTCAGTGCCAAAGCCAAAGACGTATTTTTTCCAGTACTTCCTCACCAGTCCAAAAAAAATTTTTTTTAATAAAAAGACCCTTATATTTCACCCAATTAAATGTTGGAAAACAGGCTTTCAATTATTTACAAGCATCCAGAAGTTTTAAATTCAACCAACTCTCCCACATTCTCACTTTGCTCTAACACACATTCTTTATTCCATGTGCCGTTGAGATTGTCTGCTCAGTGCCACGATAACCATGGGTTCAATTATTCAACTAATTTAGTGAAAAAAATCACATCTAACAAATAATAAGTGGGTTGTGAAAATGTTTCATTTGCAAACCAAGTGTTCTGGCCACATTTCTGCTGAACTTCCTGGGCATGGATTCTACTCTACATCAGCAATTTGAATGCTTTTTAAAACCCAATACTTTCCTGAGCCCCACTCATGAATGAAGGCTTGCAATTTGCAAGGTGACTGTCATAGGTAAGGGATTCATCTGTGGTCCCAGGGCTGAGAAAGAGAACTGACTGATGGAGAAATAGAACCCCCAGCATAGCCTGGTACCATAATTAGCTGAGGTAATAGATTGGCCACCTTTTGGTAAAAACCTCCATCTTATTTTTAACCAAAAAGTAGTAAGGGTGTTCTTCATACCTCCTTTTCATGCTCTACTACAGCCTAAATTCCAAAGTGTAAACCTCTCAAGACCATACCTGTGACAATGTAGGCACTGTAAGCCTAGCATTTTTACTACAGACTTTGATGTAGGCAGGTATTCCTGAGTTCATGTCCTGACTCTATCGTTCACTACCTATGTCACCTTGAACCTCAATCTCCTCATCTGTAAGAGAAAGAAAACTGTATTTATAAGACTTCAAATGGATTAAATAGGATAATTTATGTAAATTTGGCCTAGTACCTAGCACAAAGTGAGGGCCTAATGAATGGTGGTGGTTATCATCATCCTCCTCCTCATCATTACTGATATTTGCCGTCTCATCCTGACATAGGCTCTGAGGTCCCTAACACTTTGTGTAAAGTTGAAGAAACCTTTAAGACATTAGTCTTCTTCCTAGCTATCCCTATGCAATACATTCCTATTCATTCATTCATTCTTTCATTCATCCTTGCATTTATTGATTGATTCATTCATTTAATAAATATTTAAGGTCTGCTCTGTGCCAGGTACTAGGCCAGATGAAGAGTTACAAAGATGAACATTACTTGCCCTCCAGGGATTCCTGGTCAAGTGGAGTAGACAGATATGTTAACATTCATAGGGATATAATTAGAGCTATTATAGAAATCTGAAAATGTGACACCGGGAGCACTTAGGAAGTAGCATTTTCTTCTGCTTAGAAATGTCAGAAAAGGCTTCCTAGAAAAGGAGAACTCTGAGGTGAGTCTGAGAATTACTCGGGTGGGGAGACTAGGGAAGGGCATCTTACATACACGTGAAGACTTATAACCAGACCTGTGACCAGAGCAGGGGGGCAGTGGGGCAGTGGGGAAACTGCAGCCCGTGGTTCTGTGGGGGAGACCAACAGGGAGGTCCAGAAAGGGGGGCTTGGGTCCACCCGAGAGAGCCTGACCAAGCTTCCCTCAAAATTTAGGGATCCACTGAAGGTTCTGAGCAAGGGTATGACAGGATCAGATATGCCTTCTAGAAAGATTGCCCTGAATGCAGGTGAAGGGTGCATTTGTACCAAAAATTATCCCAGCAGGGAGATAACAAAGACCAGGGAAAATGGAGTGGAGGGAATGACTCTAGAGATTTGAAGGAGGAGGACACACCCAGGCTTCCTGAGAGCCAGGCTTGGGGAGCTAAGGGAAGCAGGGGTCCACGGCGGTTTCAAGGCTCTGACTCAGGTTTCCCAAGTGAAGAGTGGAGTCTCCACTGAGATGGCAAATACGAAGGAGGACCTGGTTTAGAGGGAGAACCTAGGGTGGGAAGGGGTTGGGTACAGAATAGATGAGTTTAGAGTTTGGAGCAAGTTAAATATGAGATGCCCACAGGACATTCAGTGCATATGTTTGATAAACATGTGAAGCCTAGGTCTGAGCTGTGAAAGGAAATGTGGGCATCTTTAGAGTGGGCTTGGTGGTTGAAGCCATAGGTGTAGATGAGGTTGCCTAAGACATGGCAGCTGCAGAGGGCACAGGCTAAAGACTAGGGGTGGAACCCCTTGAGACTCAAGTGTTAGGGACAATACAAGGAAGAAGGGTCTGGACAGAGCCCAAGAAGAAGCTGGGGAAGCAGAGAGAGTGCTGGAGAAGCCGGGTGGAGGTGGGGGGATGGGTATTTAAAGATGGTGGCTGCGGGGTGGCAACGTTCATTTCTGAGAGAAGTTTGGGAAGCTGAGCGTCTATCAGAGTGAATGAAGGTTACCAGCAACCCCGGTGAGAGGAAATTCCATTACTTCTGAGGGACACCCAGATGCTAGGTAGAGGGGTCAGAGAACAGAGGAGGGTGTTATAAGCTTATGGCGGGTGGAGTGAGAAGGACCAGCTGAGAGTGAGAGGTGGATTATGAGGTTACAGATTTCTGCTTTAGGGTTAAAGTCACACCTCTTGTATAGTGCTTTAGTTTTCTTACCACATCCTTGATTATGGCTTGTAAATCTTTAAACCTGTTCCTTTAACTCTCTTAAATACTCAGTTCAAAAATATGGAATGAATCAAAAGAATCAGCATTTGTCATCTTTGAGAATCCCAGGTGGCTCAAAAAAGTCCTGAGCAGCTTTCAGTTACACATTTTTGTTCTGAAACCTCTCCTTTCAAAATGATTGCATCACTGCCTCCTGGAAAACCCGACAGGTATGATACTCCCCTTGCCTAACCCTGCTTTCTTCCTCGCAGCAGGCAGGAGTGATGAGCTGCCTGGAAACGGCAGCTGAGGCACCCAGAGACCCAGTGTCTTTGAACAGCATCCAGCGCCTCCTTCCCCAAACTGCACCAGCACCTGCCTGGGCTGAGTAGCAAGACAGAGACATCTGTGATATCTGATGACAATCATCTCTGATTAGACTGTCACTACATAACACAGGCAAGCCGGGGCCACAGCTAATTAGCTATGTGAGGCCAGCACTCTGTTTACTGGAATTGTACTAAGAAGTTGCAGCTTTTCCAAAACAGAAGAGCCATCGCACAAATGCCAGCCAGGAACCCTTCACTCCAACAGTTTAGGGACAGAGCTGCTACTTCCTTTCTATATTAAAACCATGAAACATTAACGTCTCTGAGCTGAGAGCCACTTTTAGTCCATGTTCCCACCCTCTGTAAGCTGTCACTTCAAGACGTAGTAGTAGAATACGTTGCTTTACAGAATCCAATATTATTCTAAGGGGGGGTGTGCTTTTAAATGAACGTCTCTTCTTTTCTTTTCTTTTTTTTTTTTTTTTTAGCAGTTCTTGGGCTATGTCAGAGAATAGGCTAAGTCTGAGAAATGTAGCTAAGATTGGCCTTCTCATTTGAGCTAAAAGGACGAAAGGAACAGACAAAAACTAGAAGCTTGTGGAATTAAGGACACAGCTCTACCTCATCCCATTGGTGTCTCATAGACTTGATCTATTCATAAACATAACGTATTTAAGGTAGTTTTTTCATTTTTGCCGTAGAACCAGTATAGCTGGAATTATTTTCAAAATATTTTTCTAAGCTTTTTTCCAACATAAGGGAAATTTTCCATATAAGTTCTCATTCACACATAAGAGTTTCTCTCATAATATTAAGAAACTATATGCTATCTTTGTAGCTTTCATTTCCTTTAGAAACAAATGTATCTCTTATGACAGGTGAATTGGGAACAGTTGAGGGGGAGGAATGCTGATACATCTCTGATCGTTGTTATTATTTAAGCATGACTTCAAAATACTTCACCTTGTATAAAAATTGGAAAACTTGAGAAAATTGGACTATTTACAAAGTAAACGAAAATTAGCAATAATTATTCTTTGGATCACTTCTGCCAGAAGCTCAAACCCCTACAAGTGGACCCATTTTTTCATATGACTAATCTACCACTTACTCTTCACAGTCCCCAATTTTAGAGCAAAGTAAGACCAGTGTTTTGCTGAATTCCTACTCTCCTTCTCTTAGTCAAAACAGTTTGTTCAGGGACTTTCATAAAACAGAATTTCAGAATAGTTCTAAAAACCTGCACGTTGTTATGTAAGTGAATGACTTTTCACAGGCTCTAACACTTGAAATTGGTAAATATTTTTATTCATTTTCCAATGAAAACTATGGATTATATCTTGAAAATATGTATGAAGTTCCTAGCACCATAGTATAAAATGCAATCTATTGGGAATAAAACATTTTTAATAAGGTCTATTTACTAATGGATGTGGTATTTAATTTTGGTGCTGTTTAAAATCAATTCATTTACATTTATCAAAAGCACAATTCAGAATGTGTTTAAGTAAATCTCCATATTTAGAAATTCAAAAATTGTCTTAGACATGTTCATTCATTTTGTTTATGTCCATAATTTAAAACAAGCAACTTTTTCTCTTAATGAAAGTATCTCAGGTTTGTTTTTTTTTTTAATTTAAACAAAATTCCCTCTCCAGGTGGAAAGTTGATTACCAATCTCTGGTCTGGAGGTAAATTTTACAGCTGTTTTAAACCCATGAAAGTGGGTCTTATATTAGAAGTGCTGACACAACCTTATCCACAATGTATCGACATGGACTATACCGCTGTAATAAGCAGTTATTATGTATGTGTAAAAATAATGAGAGGCCGTGTCTGAAGAGAGTTAATGTAAAATGCTAAGCAATTATAGTTGGTTACACAGTATAGGTTAATATTCCTTCATATAGCTGCACTTTTTTCTTTTGTCCTCCAGAACTCCTAATGAAAATTTTGAGACCTGACTGTAATGATAAGCAGCCATTCACACGTCCTTTGTGTCAAGGCTGTTGCATTAATGCTTCCCTTCATATAACATTTTGCATAGCCTAAAGCATCTATTAAAATCCTTTGTAAAATTCATGAAACAAAAGTGGTGGGTTGAGTCTACGGGGAGAGAAAGTAAGCTGCTTATTAGCAAAAAGTCAAAAACACAGGGCCAATTACAGATCCGAACAAGCAGGGCTAAGGACCAGCGCAGGGAGTAATTCTTTCTTCAGCCCAATGGGCTCAAGCGAGGGGCAGGTTGGGTGAAAATATAGCAACAGTCAGAGCAGTAATTAAACGGAGATGTTTGCAGTTAGAAACAGCTCTATAACAATGGAAGGAAATGCTCAACCGACACCACTGTCTGCCCTCACAAAGATGCTAAATTGGAAGGATTTAGGGTTGCTCCCTAAAGAAGAAACAGGGGGTAGTGAAGAGGAGCAGGGGCTCAGGAGATATGTAAAGAATCTATTTGGTATTTCAAATGTTGTAAATTAGATATTTTTAAAAAGAGAGAGAGAAAGAGCCTTCCTACCAACCCAGCAACATAAAACTGAATAAACCACAATAAGATTGCCCTTTTTCTGTTATAAACTTGATATTAAGCCTGTCATGTTCAATGACAGCCTACTAGGCCTCATGCTTTACCCTTTGGAATTTGAAAGATTGGCAGGTGTCATGATTTCCTTAATATGAAAGACCTTGCAGATAATGTTCACCATGCGCATTTATACTTCCCTAACTCCACTTTCCACATTTCGGAATCATCGGATGTGCTTTCCACGCAGCTGGTGGCGCGGGGGCTGCCCAGAAGCGTATCTGGCCTGAGGACAACGTGTGCTGCCAAAGGAGCTGGCGGTCGAGGCTGTACTTTTATGATTTGCCTTAGTAGTCTAAACATGCCCCATCTACAATGATGAGCTGGTTTGTAGAACGCGGCTCTCAGAGCATTGTTACGTTTCTTTGCAATGTTGAATGCAACCAGAATGGCTCCCCTCTGAGTTGAGACTAGAAACAGGGTCACATTTAAACAATAACCCCCTCTCTGTAACTGCCCACCCCAGCCAGAGCCTTCCAATAACGCCAAGTGGGAAAAAAAAATCAACACTCAGGGAAGAACAAACCCCTATTGAAGGCTAAGAGTTCCATTTCAACTGGCATCACTAATGGCACCTGTTTGTTACCACCCAATGTCACTTTAAATTAAACAAATGAGTCTTTTCAGAGGAATCAGTGGCTAGAATGAGAATCTGACATTTTTTCCCAACCCAAAGAGGGAGAATGAGTAGTTCTAGGTACTATTTAACAGAATAGTTTCATGTAAGAAATTCAGTAAGTCTGTCCCCATGTATTTTAAACCTTTTATTGTAGGAAAAGAATTGAATATACAAAAGGAGACAGAGGAATAACTCCCGTGTTCTTATCACCCTGCTTCGACAAGTATCATCTCATGCTCATGGCCAGTCTGGTTTCATCTACACTTCCTCTCACTTCCCACCTCACACTGTTTGGAAGAAAACCCTAGGTTTCATTGATCACACCTGTATACATTTCAGGAGGTATATCTAAAAGATAATTATTCTTTGGCATCTTTTATATTGAACCACAGATCCTTTAGGATTTTTGTGGGCATTCTCCCCCCATGAGCTGCACTTCTCAAAATAATACCATTCTACTATATGTTGAAAGTACAAAGAAAAATTCAAGAGCATCGCTAGTCTCTGGTTTGTTTCAGAAGAGGGTTTTTCTCACTTATTTCAAGGATTTAGGTAGCTGAACTTTTCTTCTGTGAGCCATTGTCATCTTATTTGTAAATGTTCACTTTTGGCATTCAAATATAATCACATATTTCAGGGTATCTATCTTTGTAGAAATTGGTACCACAAAAAGTTTGACTCAAAAGTATGTGTTGATTGCTTTCTAGATGCCAAGATCTGCATTAGGTACAAGGAGAAAAAAATGGCCAGGCAAGGAACGCAAGATACACAATATTGACTCATCCCTCTCTCACTGACCTCCAAACGTTGTTGGACATCTTACGGGGATTATATTCTTCAATTGCCTTTTATATTGGTAAGTGTTGCTAAATAAGGAAGCTTTTTGGTAAGAATGACAAAAATTTGCCCTTTCCAACCCTTACATCACTGTTGTTTTCTTAACTGCCCTAAAAGATAAATCTGCTACTCAGATGTAAACTCCTCTCTACTCATTGTAGAGAGGAGTATAGAAGCCTGGAAAAGAGAAATACTCACTTATGAATAGACTGTAAAGAAACAAAAGTGAATTATTGTATTTGTTAAAACTTCTACATAGATTCCTTTTTTTAATTAAAGAAAAACATTTTTTCACCTTTAGCTTTTACATTTATATTCTCAATAATTAGCCAAAACAAAACACAATTTAAAATAACAACATTTTCTCTCTGATTTCCTTAGAAAACCAGAGGGGGTAGACTTGGTTATTTGACTTGGCAAGATGATGTAATTTTTAAAGGGCTGGAAGATATTCATCTTTTAAAAAAGTTCTGTTGTAATGTACAAAAGAACATGTGTAACAAATCTGAATTATAAATCATAATATTAAAATAACCACCCAATTCAAAAGCTTACAACCACCAGTGCTTTTGACACTCCTATGTGCCCCTATCCCACACCTCCTGAGATAACTTCTATCCTGAACCTGGTATTTATACCATGTCATAGGTTTTTAAAAGTATAATTTTGCTCTGTAATTATATATCGTTACAATTGTTTAGCTTTATTTATTTGGGGGCTTTATAAAATGTTATCATATCATATGCAGTCTTTTGAAACTTTCTTTTCTCACTCAACATTTTATCTCAAAGATTCATTCATAATGTATGTGCCTGAATATCATTCCTATTCCCCTACTGAATAATACTCCATTGTGTGACTATAACACAATTTGCTATTATTTGCTATTATTACAGATAATGCTTCTATGAACACTCTTG
Organism: Mesoplodon mirus; assembly: GCF_964341445.2. Taxonomy (NCBI): domain Eukaryota; kingdom Metazoa; phylum Chordata; class Mammalia; order Artiodactyla; family Ziphiidae; genus Mesoplodon; species Mesoplodon mirus. The sequence goes on from NC_138984.1 coordinate 89,702,013, forward strand.
TGTTTGTCTCCTGGTGTACATATGCAAGAATTTCTCCAGCGCTGATTTTTTTTTCTCCTTCTAAACATCCCAAGAATGGTAGTGGGGGAATGTACTGTTTCTGCTAATAAAGCCCTATTAAGTTCCACTAATTAAATTAAATTCAAGATTAAAATATATATATATATATATTTCTTAAATTATAGTTTTATGTAGATAGGACAATGGGATGATGATTCAACAGCAGGAAGATTTTGCATGGACTGAATCATGAAGCCCTTGAACCAAGATAGATATGTCAGAAGTTTCTGAACTGCAGGACCCAAAAACCTGCTCAAGGCAGCCATGCTGGTAGTAGCTTAGTTCCATTTGCTAAAAGTGGTTGAGTTAAAAGGAACACAGCACGAAAGGAAACAGTCATTTCAAGCCAGATGAACGTGGGAACTTCATTTAGGTTACTTTTTTTTTTCCCAAAAGAACATCATAAACAAAACAAAAGGAAAAAAACCCACATAGCTTCTATCTCTGGAATATTAAATGAAAAAGCATGTTTGGCAAAATACCTCAGAACTTTCTAAACTATTACCTCCCTATAGTTTCACTAACATGTTAACCTACTTAGAGCAATTAGTGCTTCATTAGTAAGGCTAACTAACTGTTGCCGGGCCCTGTAATGATTTGCCAGGCTTTCCAGATACAAGTGCATAATCAATGTTTTCCAATTACTTCTATAGTGCAACCACTATTTCAAATAAACTAGATAATAATACAAACCCATTACTGGAGCTGCAGTAGCAGAGGCATTTAATTGCAAGGCAGTTCTTCTCAGCTTTAAAAATTTTTCACACTAATGAAGTGTCATACAAAAAAGTTGTATTGATTTTTCCACCACATGGCTTCAACCACAAATATGTAATTATCCCTTTTATATCTAGCTGGGGGATTAAAATAATCTATAGTATATAGCCTTTACTTATCCCTGATGGGTTTGGTAGTACTTTTACCCTTTTCAAAATATTCAGCCCTTTGATGAATGAACTTTAGGCAAAATGTTGCTTTATCTGTTTCACATCTTTGCTTTTTAAAGTCAGTTTGTGTTCAGGCATTAAAGTCTGAAATCTCAAGCTTCCCAAACCACCTAAAGAACACCTTTTGATATAATTGAATTTGCTGAGAGCATCACAGATATTTTTTGCTACTGAAGAAATCAACAAGAGTGTACAGAACTATACACTAGCAGTACCCACATTTGTATTTCACTATATTACATTTTTATTCATAGCTAACATTTTATTAACCATGTTACATTTTTACACAAATAAAGTGGCCCTGGCATTAACTGGAGCCAGTTCTTTCCCAGGTGTTTAGAAAAAAAAAAAAAAAAAAAAAGGAGTAACAATCCATTGATGTTACATTTCTTATTTTCTCATTACAGTTTGGCCAATAAATCAGGAAAAAGTATTTTCTTTACAAAAAGAGAAAGTCATTATAAGTATAAAATGAATTTTGCAGAGATTGAGAATTAATACTGGGAGCATAGGGCTTTTTAAAAATTAGCCTGTCTTTCTTGATCTTTTTACACATAAATCGGTCCCTTTCAACATTTTTGCTGAGAATTCTTTTGGTTACACTTTAACATTATTTCAATTATGGTCAGTGTAAAAATAGATTCAAAAGGGTAAAAAACACAGCTTAAATGTCTACAAGACCTTGTTCTTAATATTCATGTGTCAAAAACTGTATCTCCCTATAGTTTCAGTAACATGTTAACCTACTTACCACCCTGAGTTTTCCCAGATGCAAGGATTTTCGAGATTTCCTGCCTTTCTGGGTTTTGTGGTTTAAGGAAACATTCACAGTCAAATTAATACACCATATTTCAGAGTCTGAAAATTCTGTCAAGGTGACTGTGGATATTTAAAAAATGTTATAACACTGGAAAATCTTGAAGCAAAAATTTAGTGGCATAGAGATATAACCTTAATTTTTTGTGTGACATTTTAAACCTAGGTATTTCATGTTAACTTTAAAATTTTTCCAAGCAGAACATTTATGGACAAAGAACTGTCTAAAAAGGATTGCTTCATAACAAGAGCAGGCTAAAAATAAAAATACCCAAACTTACTACGTGTATGTAGATTTCCATATCTATTATAGCATCCTTAATTTTAAAAAACACCTTTTTATCAAAAATACCTTTTTATCTGTCAATTTTATATATTATGCTATACTACCAAATTGTGAGAGAAGCAAAATGTCAACAAATATATCTTTTAAATAAATGAAACTAATGAATTTAAAGGCTAGCTGTGTACAATATTTGGATCTAACATCCATTTAAAATATCCTTCGTGGTAGAGATATTTGCAGGTAAAGGGTAAGAGGTAAATGAAAAAAACTGATAAAGTGGGGCAGCTTGGCTATTAAGGAGAGCTGCAGTTTATTTTTAAATTAATTCACACACAAAATGTTTTAATATTGATTTCTAAAAAAAAAAAATGCCCTTGAGATTTATTTCACACGATTCTTCCTATACATAGAATTAGTTTTCCTGGCCTTCTGTGGTTTGCTTTTCTTATATTGTAAAATACTGATCTATTCGTCTTTAGGGGTTCAGAGAAGCAGTGGTTGTGCCCATGCTAAAACTGGCTGGGAGGTGAAATACTCCTTCTAACGTAATGGACAATATTCCATCCAAATCTTATTTCCACATGCTATATACAGTATATGAGCAGCCTTATATGGTGGTAAAGTATAAGAAATATGACTGTATTAAGAAAAGATTATCATCAAGAATTGTGAGAAAGATAAAAAGTGAAATTTCTGTTAAGGGGGAAGAGGGAGATGGGCTCCTCATTGTGGATTTCAACTCTCAAGTCCACATGTAGCTGGTAGTAGTGTGTGTTTTCAAGATACTAAACGCCATTCCCTTGACCGTTGACATGAAGCGATCAGAGTCATATTTATTGATGAAACTCTCAGCCCCCATCCAGTCGCACTGAGTGTGCATCATACAGCTGTCAGCAGAACCGGGGCACCACAACGCTGAGCACTGGTGACATTTCCCTCTCATAATCTATGAAAACAAAAGAACTCAAAGTTTGTAGGACACCAGAGTAATTTTAAAATAGTCTCCATGAAGGCTATATTGGGGTCCGTTAAATAAGCACTTTTCTGGCTTATGGTTTTTAGGAGAATCAATTGCAAACCAAATTAGAACCATAAACACGGCAGTTATTTCAAGAATTTTAATCCTGAGGTAAGGGTTATAAGTTCGACAAGCTATTTGGGGATGTAATTAATTACCATAATACTAGAGCATAATTCTCTTCATGATGTGTGATGGTCTCACCTATACAAGATTTCACGGGTGTTTTATAAGTTTAAGACCCTAAAAAGCCACTTAATTATTTTACATCTTCAAGATAATGTTTTGCATCTTTGACATTGTTTGGTAGCTAGAAGATGCAGTATTATTTAAAACTAAAAACATTAAGCAAAGAGCAAAAGAATTTGAGTCTCTAGCACCAACTGTTATATTAGATTTGATTGAACTAGTGATTCAGTAATGACCTTGAACTGTAATTTAAGAGGGAGATTCCTCAATAAGAAGGAAGAATTACTCCTGCATGAAGAGTAGCAAATTGCACAACACTGTGGGATTTTTCGTGTGTGTGTGTGTGTGTGTGTGTGTGTGTGTGTGAAAAGCAGGATGTGTGACATAATGCGAATACATGCATCTTGGATGTGACCTTTGTACTCAAGTTGTTAAAGTATGAACTTAACCTAGAAAAGACCTAACAGGAACTCTAATCGATTGCTTGGGGTTTTTGGGGGGGAGGGGGAGTTGTTTGTTTTTGTTTCATTTTGTGGTGGGGAGATGGGGGAGGAGGGGAATGAAGACTGGAGAGAAAGCATCACTGAAAGTGAGACAGAGGTATAATTTTCACATCTCCATTCAATTCTGCTTATGATACCCACGGACTTACCTATGAAATAGATTGTGGATTATAACTGTACAATGACAAAATCACATCAAATGGGAATATACTATCTATAAATACATAAAACCATTTCATTACTAAAATTAATTTCATCTTAGTATCTTCTAACACCATCTATTCCAAACAGGGAGTGATTTACATTTCCATTTTACTACCAGGAAGCTAAGGTAGAAATGCAGCGAACATTTCTAAAATGAACTATTCAAACATAGCAGAATTCCTAAAAATGACTGTGAAGTAATTAAGGATATGTGTACAGTTGACCTTTGAACAACCTAGGTTTGAACTGAGAGGGTCACTTATATGCAGATTTTTTTCAATAAATACGGACCACAGTATTACGGGATCCACAGATGCTGAGCCTCAGAGAGGAGAGTGGCCTGTAAAGTTGTTCATGATTTTTCCCGGGCTGAAGGGTGGTGGTGCAGGCACTGCTAACTCCCACGTTGTTCAAGAATCAACTGTACTGATATACTGAAGGCTAGGATACCTTACCCAGGAAAGGCCTGAAGCCCTGTGCAAGCAGAAAGGCAGGGAGAAAAGGTTGTCTTACATTACATATATGTAAACTGGCACTAGGATCTCAACTTGATAGACACAGGTCTTCCTACTCTGACAGGTAGCCCTGGAAACACTGGGATGACTCCTCCTAGGGTGCAAGTTCAGAAAGAATGACCAGAACCACCTCTTCTCCTCCTGTTGGCATCCCTGATAGGAAGGCAGGCAGTCTTTATGCCCCACACTCTGAGCCCTAGGCCACATTTTTTATACCCCCCAACTCCCCACCTGGATGAAGGTACAGTGATGGAGAAGTGCCTCTGGACCTGAGAGTGAGCAACGCTAGTCCTTGCACCTGAGACACAACCCCTACAGGGCCACCAGTCCCTATATGACTCCTCGCAAACTGCAACTGTTCAAAGTCGGTGTCTGGGGAGGGATAACCTCTTGTATATAAAACTGAGAGTAGGAATAATTTAAAGCAGGGACATTTGTGACCAGAAGGCTGTGGACCTCTGGAACTGGTCTCTTTTTCATCTCAACCAAGGTTTATATCAGCTTCCTTATCTGTAAAATGAGCCTCATAGAGATGATCTGAGGATTGAGACAACACTCTGTAAAGCACAGACCACGGTGGCTGGTACATAGCCCTTAATAAATAAATAAAAATAAACAGCCCTATTTTATTAAGTTACTACTATTATTATTATATTTATTATATATTATTACTATTATTATTTTTATTGTTCAATGCACAAGATATTAATGCTCCTGTGAGTGTACATGTGTATGTCTCTGTGGATGTATGAGCATATATGCATGGACATATGTGTATGTGTGCATATATATGCATATATGTGTATGGACCTATCACATTTTCTCCAAAATCTGTGTGCCTATTATCCAAAGAAGGATAAGAAGGAGAGAAATGGGTTTAAAAACTGAAGAGGGAGAGAGAAGGAAGGAGGAAGAGAGAGCAGAGAGGAAGGAAGGTAAGAAAGAAAAAGAAAAAAAGAGAAAAAATGTAAAAAGTCTGGGCACCTGACCCTCCTCCATGAAGCAGGCATCCTTTCAACCTTTCCCCTTCACCCCCTCCAACTGTGGCACCAGCACAATAGGTTGGTGATGTCCCATCCAATTTATGCTGTCAGTTCATTTTTCAGATCCACTCCCCCTTACATGTATCTCCCAGAGAAGAAGCCAAGAGGAGCAATGTTGCAGGGGGGTTGAGATGAAGCCTGTCAGATAGCATCAGAGCTGAAAATTACAGCTGATTAAAGGAATAAAAAACCTCCAGGATCATTTGGTATTCTCAAAATTGACAAGTTAAGGTGCTACCCCTTTAAATATCTGCTGGTCTCTCAGCTCTGAGATGGAGCTTTTTCTGGAACCGTGTTTATAACCCTGAGAAACAGAAAGGAGTGAACTCACAACCTTTTATGAAGCTTTAAAAGCTTTGTTTTCCCTCTCCAGTGTTTTTTAATCTTAAAAACAAAAACACCGGGAAACTTGCGTTTGAGCATAAACAGCACATTTTCCTAACAGAAGTAAAGCTCCAAAAGCCTCAGAAGCTGGTGGACTCTGAATACTGCAGCTGCAGTTTATTTTCCAGGGGGTTAAAAAAGCTGCAAAGCCCCCGTTTCTCTTTCTAAAGGAGCAAAGGAAACGATCTCCTTTGCAGTGGAAATAAAAATGTGAGTTCAGTACTTACCAAAGGTCACACTAATATAATGCCCTCTAAAAAGACGGCGATAACCATATTCACAGCCATTAAACTTCAGGGATACAGTGGAAGCTAGCAGCATCGTCGGCCTTAACAGAGACTAGTGTTGCACGGCCTCAAATCTTCCTACTACCTACTGTGTTTTCTGTTTGCTGCTCTTTATGGGAGCGCACGTTTTATCTTTTTATGGATGTTAAAACATTTATAACTGTACAAGGTCAATGTAGAGGGGCTTGCATCAAGACTGAAACTGCACAAGTAGCCACAAGGGATGGATTAAGCCTAGAAGTTCGAGCGAACATCGCAAACGTCTATATGCCATTTCAGGATGCATGCGTCAAAATGGCAGCCTGGAAGCGATGAGCCAACAAACAGGAACAGTGTCCTAAGAGCAACTTGTGTGCAAGGCCAGGGTGGTGGGAGGAGTTCCCATGGCCTGGCCTGGTGCCCTGGGGGGGGGCCTCCATTCCTCTTTCTAGTCGGTTCTACTCCCGAAACCCCCACCCCGCCCCATTTCCTCACAACTTACTCGATGCTCACCCTTCCCTTTCTCTCCACACATGGTACTTGTCCCCTCCTCTGGGTCCAGCCTGGAGCCAGACTAGCTATTTATCTCAAAGACACGTGGACCTTTACTTAAAGATGTCTACTCTGAGTCTCCAATAGCCTGGTACATGTTTGGTAGTTAAAAGATTTATCATTAAAAGATGAGGCATGGGCTTCCCTGGTGGCGCAGTGGTTGAGAGTCCGCCTGCCGATGCAGGGGACACGGGTTCGTGCCCCGGCCCGGGAAGATCCCACATGCCGTGGAGCGGCTGGGCCCGTGAGCCATGGCCGCTGAGCCTGTGCGTCCGGAGCCTGTGCTCCGCAACGGGAGAGGCCACAACAGTGAGAGGCCTGCGTACCACAAAAAAAAAAAAAAGATGAGGCACTTCTTTGCATTTTTTTTCTTCAAATATTGGAGAGAATCAACTTAGAAGCCAACTGAGAAAGGTTATCTCTGGTTAGCCTTCAACCAACATTCCAGGATGTAGGGTCTCAGTTTTTGCAGGTTGAGTCAGAGAAAATCAACCAACCCAGTGAGTTAACTAACAGGGTTGTTTGGAACTATGAGAATGTAGTAAGCTGATTAGGAGAAAGGAGAGCAGCCCTACTTAATACTCCAGATTTCAGTAGCCAAAGCATGTGAAGAAGGCTTTTGGGAAAAGCAGGAGTTTCTCTTCCTGAATTCTACCACTTACTAGCCAAGCAACCATGGACAATTCACTTTACCTCTCAGATCATTAGTTTTCTTCTCTATAAGATGAGAATAAGCCTACCTGCCCCATCTTCCCAACTGTTCAACAGTATGTAAATGTTAGATTTTGTTCTATTTATCCAAAGGTAAGAAAAATAAGCTTCTAGAAAGTCTACTGGTCCAACAAGCAAAGAGCAGCATTCTAATATCCGCTTTCTCACTGATTGAGTTAACCTTTCTGTCTCCATTTCTTTACCTGTAAAATGGCATAATATGCCAGCCCTATTGCTTTACAGAAGACAGAATAAAGTATTATTGATGAAAATGCTTTGAAAAATGCCAAATGCCATACAAATGTACAGTATTATTATTTCTATTATGCAGTGAAAGCGCTTCATAAAAATTTTCTCCTGGTGTCTGAATTTGATATCTTTAGGCACTGTTTTCTTTAAAACCTGATATTTCAACCAAAATAAATACACAAACGTTTAACAATCTTCTGGTGATGCATTTGGAGTCTCAAAATATCAAGTTATCCATTCACAGATTTCTCTTTTCAAAGTGGCATATCTTCTGGCTGTCTTCCTTCTATGATTAGTCACAGACTCCAAGGCAATGTCTAGACCATGCCAATTGTTCATTGAAAAGCAAGAAGTACAGGTTTTTGCCTATGTCACTGGAGACAATGAGCTTGACTGATTATGGTTACTAAAGTAGTCTATTCAGTGCACGAACTGGTCCAAAGCTCAGACGTTTTATTGAAAATAGAAGTGTGTGGCCCCTGAGAGGTACCTGAGATTGCAGAGATGCTCACACCCTCAAGAGGCGGCAGTCTAGCTGGACAGAGGGACACACATACACAAAGGAGAAATTAAACACCCCTGTCACGTGTACAAGACTAGACTTCTGCTGGAATTTTTCTTTTCTTTTTTTTTTTTTTTTTTTACTCCCAACCACTTTCAGAAGGATAAATTTGTTTCAGCACCCATGATAATTATTGGCAGTATTCCTAAATCCTCAAACCTTTACCTGTTGCACTGGAAGATACATATGGGATTGAGGATAATAATTTATGCCCAGCTTTTTTCCTCTTTTGACTTTAGTTTTGATATCACATCATGATTCAAAGCTTGGTGCACCATAAATTTTCTCCAAATGTGTAGTAATTCCTAGGTGCAGTCCAAAGTTATGATTCATTTATACTGGAGTGACAGCATAATACCTAGGTGTCAGAATCCATTAAAACTGTTCAGTGTCTTCTGTTTATTTTTAGAACCAATTGAGACTTAACTGATGGTGAAAAATATACAGTCAAGTGTGTTTACTTCACCTTTACCAAGAATCTGTTATAGTCCCAATTAATTTGTTATTCCTGTCACAACAGGTACTGGATACTTCAAAACTGTCATTACTGTTTCTGCCTTTTTTTTCCTGAGGGCCTGTGTTTATTTTTAACCCATTCAGAGATATCTGCCTATTGTGAGCTAAGTAAGGATTTCTGTGTGTCTCTGTGTGTATGTGTATGTTTGAGACAGAGACAGAGACAGAGAGAAAGAGAGAGAGAAGTATATTCTCAGAACAACATAACCTGATACAGATTCTGCACCAGAAATCCTTTTCTTACTGCCCAAACAAGATGTTCTCCTCTATACGAACTTTAAAGATTTCTCATAGAGGACATAGAGAACCAGTCCTGGTATATTAGACCAGATAGACAACAATGAAATTTGAAATGTTCTAAATATGACAGTCATTGCCATTGAGGTATTTTTCTGCATAACAACTATTGTCATTTATCATTTATTCCTGAACATTTTATATATGTAGTTTCTAATGGGAAGGTCTACAATGCACGGAGAGGAGTGGCTGTGAGCTCTTTCAGGCAAAAGCCAAGTCCTGTTCATGACTCTTTGAAGGAACAAATTATTGTAAGGAATATCTGTAAGGAATTATTTTTTTGTAATCTGAAAATATAAAGCATACAAAAGGGGGTTTCACAGCAAGCATGAGAATTATCAGAAATAGTATGCACAAGATAATTTTCATCGCAAAAATTCCCATTTGTACTCAAGCTAAAAATGACGAAACAATTAAAAGTAATTTAGACATAGGTGTGTGAGACAACCACCCATCTCTTCCCTGTTACTGCTCCAGGAAATTGATGGAGTACTAACATGACCAAAATTCGATGATCAGCATTTTCTAGGATCACTCCTTGGCATGGAGCACACCCGAGGATGTTGTGAGGCTTCTGAGTGGGCACTCAAGAATCAGACTGCCTTGGGTTAAGCCTCAGTTCGACTCTTGGCTTTGATCTGAACTCACTTAGCAATGTGTCCTTGAATAGGCTACCTAATCTAAGTCTCAGATTTGTTTTCAAAAATGGAAATGATAATACTTCTGAACTCCTAGGAGTTCAGTGAGAATACATCATATTGGAAGCACTAAGCACAATTCCAGGCACATGATAAGATTAGCACATGTTCTGGCTGTTAATGTAAGAGGACTTACTGAGGGAAGTACAAGGTCTAGGTAACCTAATCATGGGTGCCAGAGCTCACTGGCTGTTTAGAGCCCTCAGAGGGTCTGGCATAACCAAGAGGGTGTGTTCTACAAGGACGATGGAGAGCGCTAGCAGTGCTTCCATAACTGCACTGCTTGGTACACTTGGTATCTGTAATTACAACGATCACTGTGTTGTTTGCATGTATCAACGTACAACCCATTACACTGTACTGTAATTATTTATAAATATGTCTGGCTTCCTCACTTAAACTCTTTGAGAAAACAGGTCGGAGTGCTTGATCATAAGTGTAGGTTTTAAAAAATATTGGTTAAACATCTGAATGGAGTCGAACTGACCTAATGGTATTACAAACAAATGTGAGATTGTACTTTTGAACTGAGCTTTCGGTTCACTGTAAAGAAAGAGGGTATAAGTAACAAATATTTCCAATACAGCTCTTCTAATCATGGGTATCAGAGCTCATTAGCTGTTTAGGGTCCTCAGGGAATTGGACATAACCAAGAGGACATATTCTACAAGGATCAGGGGAAGTATTAGCAGTGGTTATGTCTCTTCATTTCTTCATATACATGATATTTCAAAGAGATAACGGACAGCTATGTGACCTTGGGCAGGTTGCTTAACTTCTCTGGGCATCCGTTTCCTTTCCTGTAAAATAAGGATAACTAGAGTATCTTTCTCATAGGGTTGTGAGGATTATTTAACATGTGTAAAGTTCTTTTAAAAATGCTGGCACATAGTAAGTGCTATAGACTGAATTGCGCCACCCCCAAAAACTCATGTTGAAGCCCTAATCCCCAGTGTGACTATATTTGGAGATAGGGTCTATAAGGAAGTAATTAAAGTTAAAGGAGGTCATAAGGGTGGGGCCCTGATCTGATGGGATTAGCGTCCTTACAAGAAGAGACATCAGTGAGTTGATTCTCTCTCTTTCTGCCTTATGAGGACACAGCGAGAAGGTAGCATCTATAAGCCAGGAAGAAAGCTCTCACCAGAAACCAAATGGGCAGGCACCTTGATCTTAAGACTTCCCATCCTCCAGAACTATGAACAACACATTTTTGTTGATTAAGCTACCCAATCTGTGGCATTTTGTTATAACAGCTTGAGCAGACTAAGACAGTAAGCACTCAGCAAATGTTATTGTTACTATTATTTTTGTTAATTGATATCATACATTTCCCACCAAAAGGTTCTCAAGCTCTTCTAATGGTCTCTGGGGTGTTTTTCCTTTACTTGGCAAACTACCAAAGCAAAAAAGAAGTCCATCTGACCTTTTTATTGTTATGGTTTCAAACCAAAATTCAACCTTGGACTTTTAACAGTAGAAATGACCAGTGCTACACCTATTTCTTCAGGTTTCCAGCTTGAGACCTTCAAGCGGGTGATAAAGGTTTTGGGTTTCCTGTGCAGAGCAGAATGCCCTAGCTGACAGCAGAATATCCTTTCAATTTGGAATAAAATGAGTGGAAGATATCTGAGAAATTCTGCTCTTTCTGCTTGAGTGAATACCTGTCATGCTTCTTACATCTACTGAAGCAATTAACACACACAAAGCTATATTTGCTCAGCCAGTGCTCCCCAACGGGGGTGTTAGCTTATACCAGTGAATGGCAAAGACCTCTGAATTTTTCAGCAAGCTAGTTTCTCCCTGAGCTCCTATCCAGACAGCTATGGAGCAACTCCTGCATACGTGCTCACTACTCTCCACCTGCCTCTCTTCTCCTCCTTTACCTTTACTTTCCCCACAGTCAGGACAGCCTGGCGTTCACCTGTAGACCTAATCAGATCTTAGCTTTTTCCTATCAGCTCAGATCCTATCCTTTCCACAAAGGCTTTGAGTAGCCCAGGGCTCCCAACCCTGGCAGCACACCTGAGGGAGCTTTTTTAAAAATGCCAAAGCCTAGGAGCAACCCTGTAACAATGATATCAGAATCTGAGGATGGAACATGGGCAGCGATGATTCGAATAAGCTGATCAGGTTTGAGACCCTGAAGCAGCCCTAGTTCCAAAGCTCAGTTTCACTCTGAACGTGCATTTCAGTTCTTCACTGTAACTTCACCCTGTCTCCCAGTTTGAGTAACTGGTTCTTGGTCTTATACCTCTGTGCCTGATTTATCAGCTTGATAACCAGGTTTTTTTCCCCCAAGTTCTCCTGGAATGAAGCCCTGATTTATTCTTACCATCCAGCGCTCTGTCCCTCTCCAGGACTAGAGGCAAGTCCCTGAACCCTATTCTTAATGAGAAGATCACATCCAGCGGCAGAACCTCTCTGACACTGGCTCAAGGCCTGCCTGCTGGCATAGCCCCAGCTACCTGTTCTGAGATTTCCTGCCACCTTCTCCTCCTGACTTAACAGAGTCCCACTGTCTGGTTGGACTCTCCTGGGTCACCTCCCCACATGTCACCTGGACACCATGCTATGTCTGGACCAGATGGAGTTCTTTCCATCAGTTGTGGGTTTTCACATCACTAATCTGATTACATTCAGAAGATTGTCTTTTGCTCTGAGATCATGCCTTTCTCACTTTTTGGTGTTCTAATGCCCTTTCTTTTGAGAAATGATGGTGATAGTAGATGGCAACTGCATCTTGGCAACATTTTTTAAAAAGTGGAGAACCTTATCTCAAGTTACCTCCACCTCCAAATGGCAGTTCAACCATGATGGGCAGGTCTTGTTTCTAGATCTCAGGACCCTTCTCCCCATGTGGCCCATCCCACCAACAGCTCTGCCCCTCTTCTGGCACACAAGCTGCACTCCCTTCGCAAGTCATCCCTCCCTGATGACTGCAACCCCTCCCTTACATTGTCTTGGATCAAGTTCTCATTCCAGCAAGCAACCCAAGAGCAAAAATATTATTAGTGGTACTACGTAGGGCCAGAGGTTTTACACATAAGAGGCACTTGAGATCATCTAGCTCAGTGGTTCCCAAGTCTGGGGATTTTATGGTCTAATAAGTTAAAAAAAAAAACAAGAAAAACAGACCAACAATTTTGGGGCAGTTATGAAGTTGCCTTTTTTTGTATTTTGCCAAGATGCAGTTGCTATCTACCATCCCCATCATTTCTTAAAAGCAAGGACATTACAACATCAAAAAGTCAGGACAGATGTAATTGCAGGTTAAAGGTAATCCTTTGAATGTGATCAGCTTAGTGTGATGAAAAATTGCCTTGAGTGTTCTTATTTTTCTTAGTTTAATATACACCAATAAAAACTTGGACATGGACTAGCATAAGTTCTTAGGTGGGTGTTTAAGAACACTAATTTAGTTCAAATCCTACATTTAACTGGTGAGGAAACTGAGTCACAGGGGGTTACCTTATTTCCCCCATGTCACCTAGCAGATCAGCAGAATCTGGGCTAAAACTCAGGTGTCCTGACTCCTAGGCCAGGCCAGGTGACTGCCTGTGCATTCTGATGCCTCTTGACTAGCTGACCCTTATCTCTCTTTTTAACCCCCTCTTTTTCCTTATAGAAAGGCCTCCACTCTCTGCATCAGTAAAAGTCTGACACTCCTCGTTCCTGACAGCTTCAGTTAAAATGACGAACAGGAGTAAGATGGGGAATAATAACAACAGTTTTCTCTCATCAGCTGAACACTAAAGGCCAGGCATGGTGCTAGGCATTTTACAAATGCTACTTTTTAATCCTTTAATAAGACTAAAAGGTTAAGTAACAGTTTCTCGATTTTTCAGGTGAGAAAACTGAAGCACAGAGGTCACTTGCCCCAAATTGTGTGGTAGTAAATTCAGAACCTTGATTTAAAACCAGGTCTTCTTTATTCCAAAGCTCCTTCTGTGCAATCCTTCCTCTCTTGGAAGCAAGAGTGGGGGCCTGAATCAATGACTCAGTTCTAGATTCTCAGCTTCTTGCTATCTTTTAAAAGATACAGAATCACTGGCATACTACTAGTTCTTTAGCTTTCTGGTTTTCTTTTCTTTTTGTTAATATAGAGCACCTAATACCTACACCCATAATTCCTGCCCCATGGTCCCAAGTGCACCCTGGAGATCCAACAGGGTGCAGTTTATCATGTAAACCCAGCCCTCACAGAGCATTCGATAAATTAAAGATGTGGCTGAGACCAAATCTGTGTTTGAACTTAATGATCTTAGTGATCTCTGAAGGTTCCCATGGATAGTCCCCGAATTGCTCTAATCTGCATTTGTGTACATTGATTAGTACTTGTTATCCAGCCTAGTCCAGTCAACACAGCCTAATCACCGCAAAATGAATGTTGGTACATGCTTTAATTCCCAGGTTATCTTATTATCCAGAGATATTTGTCCTTATTATTGTTATTCTGGGGAGTTTTTGTCAGAAAACGGAATAATTTGACAATCCTGGGAAGAAAGATTGAAAACTGGGCTGGCATTAAAAACACTGAAATTTCTTGATTCAGATTTGTATAGAAATTACTCAGCTGGATAAAAAAAGAGGCATAAAAAGAGGCCCATTTGGAATCCCAATTCCAGAGTAAACCAAAGATATATCACTATGTTCTTAGACTACCAGACACAGGCACATAATCTCTAGAAGGGAAAGAACTGGGTCTTATTTATCTTTGTCTCCTAAACACACCTAGTGTTTGGCACCTAGTAAGTGCTCAATAAATGTTTGTAAAATTAAACGGTTTATTTCTGAGAAAAAGGAAATAGCATAGGGAGACAACTGAGAAATACTGCACGGAATCCAGTCAGAACGTATATATTGGACACTCACAAAGTTCATAACCAAAGGATTGTGGCTGGGGAAACCAATCTGATATCACCTCAGGTATTAGTTTCCTGTGGCTGCTGAAACAGATTGCCACAATTTGGGTGGCTTAAAGCAACAGAAATGTATCCTCTTGCCATTTTGGAGGTTAGAGGTTTGAAATCAAGGTGTCAGCAGGGCTGTGCTCCCTCCAGAGGCTGCAGGGAGATTCATTCCTTGCCTTTTCCAGCCTCTGCTGGCTGTTGGCATTCCTTGCTTATGGGCCTCACTCCAATCTCTGCCTCTGTCTCCACATGGCCTTCTCCTCCATGTCTTCTCTGTCCACCTGGTAATCCAGAATGATCTCATCTTGAGATCATTAGCTTAATTATATCTGCACAGATCCCCTTTCCAGATAAGAGTACATTCACTGTTTCCAGGATGTGGACATATATTTCTGGGAGCCATCATTCAAACCACTACTTGGCTGTGTGTTACTGAGGTGTAGAGAAAAAATACTGCAACTAGAGAGAAGTGAAACAAAGAGGTACATATCGGGGGCATAATATTTCAAAAACTGTTTATTATTCCTTCCTCCCTTTAGTTGTACTCTCTCCCACTGTGTCACTGTTATAGACTCAGGGAAACACAGGGAATGACAGCTGGGAAGGAGGAGAAGAAGTCCTATGCCTGGAAGAGGGAACAAATTTTCTTCATCTTGCAGGCCTTGAGGGCTTACTGGGAAAGAGGAGGCTAGAGATAAGAGGAGGAGATATGTATCTTTTGTATCCCTCCGTTCTGGGCCCAAGTGTTGGAGGGAAGTGTGTTAGAGAGGTCCAGGAAAGCCAAAAGCAGAGAGGTGTTTTCTCCACTTCTTATGTGAGGCTTGGGAAGGAGATGACCTCACAGGATGCCTTCACAACAACCGGGGGCTGCTATCTGGCCAAGCAAAGAAAGCCCCTGAGTTGGCACTCCTGAGCTGCCAGTGCGTGGAAGAGTCCCACACCATCTCTTCTGTGCCACAGGAGGGCCTGTGCCAATACAGGGATCCTACATGAAGGATCCCCACGGTGGAAGCTGAGGAGCCCTGAAGGCACGATCTATAGGGCAGGTTGCCTGGGCTGGGAATAAATGGGAACAGCAACCAGGCTTCAGGGCATGCACAGAATCTATAAGATCAAGCTGGAGCCAATTCACCAGACAGAGATGGAGCCAAGTGAACAGACCACAAGTTTACAGCCACTGCAGAGGTCAGCACTGGATGCCATCAGGGCACCCAGAGACTTGGAGGACATGGAATATCCACTTCTCAGGAACTAGAGGGCAGTACAGTGACCTGAGCCTGTCATCCAAAGACACCTCTTCCACACCACCAGGAGGCTGTGTAAACCCTTCCTTCCAGACACCCACAAAACTGTACCTGAGGGGCACAGGAAGAATGGCAGAAAATCAGAAAGTCTGCAATACCTAAATAGTCTATTGAAATTGTTGCTTGGAACTGAATTTAACAATTTGGACTGAGGTGTTCCCCACATCCACTCTGCCCTGGCGACACAGTAGGTTTGGAGTGCATAAAAAAAGACTTGATCAGACATGGAAAATGAAAAAGCTAAATTTTCTTTGCATAGTTGTAAGGACTGTTTGCCATGCAAACAGGTACAATCATAAAGGTGAATTGAAATCACCTCAAATATTTGAAAAAATGATTTCACCATATTCAGACCAAACATTAGTAATTTAACATCATTAGTATAGACTAATCCTCAGTACTAGAGAGATGGAAAAATATAACCTTGCAGAGTTGGAAGAGCATCAGTTCTTCTATTCCCAGAAGGTGTGTTCCCAAACCACCCTCTACTTCATTTCATTTTCTCTCTCATTGTGTTCATTCCATACATACTTACAGCAGACCTTCTTTGCATGAGGCACTGTGCTAGGTCCTGGGATAAAGAATGAATAAACCGGGGGCTCTGCCCAGAACATGTAACTATTATTCACAGACCTTCTCTAAATGCACAGTCCAGCATCTTGGTAAGCTAATAACACCTCTGAAAAGCCCAACATCACTCCCCTAGTCATTAGATAATTGCCATGTAATCAAGTATTTAATGAAACCCTCTGATTCTGTGTAGATTCTGTCTGAACCCAACATTTACATTTTTGATTACTTTCTTGACAATATTTCGTGGTCTATTTATTTACAGAGAAACCTACCTTCATTTATAACAATATTTAGGTTACTCCAAGCATTTTTATTTTTCCTTTGATTACTAAAACAAGGATTGGACTGAACAGGAAACAGCTAGATAAATAATGCACTGAAACCTCCTGCAGGACAACGGTTTTAGAATTCTTTGGGCTTCGTAGTGTTATATTCTAAACAATGGGGGTGAACTCTATGTTCAGTTATTATTTAGATACTAATTTCTCCTTCATTTTAGTGGGTGTTAACTGCCAAATCCATGCTTCACATTCTGAATAATTACTCCCTCAATGATGAACATATCATAATGGTCCATTTTAACAAAATTAAAATAATTTCCCATTTATTTTTTTCCACACTGCCTAGAAGTCATGCTAAAACAAAGGATGAACGGGAAGAGGAAGGACAACGTGAAGTGATAGAACGTGTGTGTAACAGCTGCCTTCTCTGAGCAGGGAGGGAAAACTTCATTTACTATCATTTAAAATATTGCAACAGTTCCTAAGCTTCTCGCCTGCCCTTTCTATGTTTAATCCAAAAAAATACCACTTCCAAAGCTTCCTTCTATCATAATGCCAATCCTTCTACACCTCCAGCCCAGAAGACTCACAAACAAGCGGCACAGATTTTTGTGCGAGCGCAGTTATGGTCTATCATTATTAAATGTCTCCTGGTGGGCGGGAGAGGTGCTTCATCACAAACAGCCATTCATCAGCACTCACCCAGCCGCTCACATCTGACCTCAGCAGCAATAATGCCACATCAAGTAGGCCAACTACCCAGTTTAGCAGCCGAGCAGAGAGCACAAGCTGGCTCCAAGATTAAGTACGCTGCGGCAGGCTTCCATTCCCAGGAGCTCCTCGGGCTGATGTTGTATTGATTGAGAAACTTTACCAGTAAGTATCACAAACAACAATAGCCAGGTCAAGACCGGCGATGCCTGAATAGGAATTCCCCACGGAGCGCACTCTGAGCCAGGTGCTGCTCTCATGATCTGAGCACAGGTTGAATAAGGTTTCCGAGGTAGGAAAGAGTGAGAACCTGCAGTAGGAAATGACATTTAAGCAAGTCCACGTGGGAACAGAATGAGAGACAATGATGTAATTATCTATTCCCCAGCTTCCAACTGCAGCAAAAGCCTGTCATCTCTCAGCGTTTCTATATTCCCCAAGCCTTCCACTTCTTGCTTTTAATGTCTGTTGGGGGTGTATGATGCCTAAATCCAATATGCAAACACAGGCAGCATTCAGGGTAAACAAAAAAAGAAATACTGCCATGTAACAATAGCCAAGCCATTTTAATTTAAGAAATAAAAAGGGAAATTTCTGGCTTATAAGTCTCCCATACCCTAAGAAATGCATTTAATTTTACCTCTTACCAGGTGAGCACTAAATAAGAGAAATGAGCATATATATATAGTTCACGCATATTTTTATATGTGTACAAATCATATTTTTTGACCAGGTAGAGCTTGTAAAAATGGCCCTTGTGGTTGGGAGAAGCTCTTGCACCACGGTAAGTAAGTACACATAATACCAACTGCAGGCAGGTAGCCTCAGACCCCTGGGGGAAACAGTATAATTCCTGGTGCTGATGTGTGCATGTGAAAGCACACACATACACACAGGTGCACTCTCCCACACAGTTGATGTGATCATTCTCACATCAAATCAAACTCTCATATCACATACATGCAGAATGGGATGCTATTCCATTCATAACCAGATTCTATTCTCTGGGAGAAAGATGACGCTATGCTTCCAATGTTTCTGTTGATATTAATTCGTCTCTGACCTTTCTCACCGTCCCAAAGTTAGGGTCAATCACTACCTGCTCTCAGTTCTTTCTGTCCTTTACACACACTTCTATTATCATACTAAATGATCATTATGTGTTTGCTAACCTGTCTTCCCTTCTAGACTATTCCCTCCTCAAAAGCAGATTTTTATATTATTAATGCTTGCCTTCCCAGGGCTCAGTGAAGTGCCCCACACATAGTAGGTGCTCAATAAATCTGTTTCAAACTTAACAATTGAATTGGACAGGATAGAGACAGTGAGTTGTCCATCCAACAACTAATCTATCCTGCCGCTTACCAACAGGACCTCAGCTTTTTCAGGGTAGCAATGTACCTAGGTAAAAAAAAAAAGATTTTTACCTCTTGTCAGATTGAAAGTTTACAGGTTGAGTCCATCTAGAGAGCTATTTTCCTGACTAGAAGAACAGGCTCAGTGGGCATCCATTTCCTGCCCTTGCTTCTTCTTCCAGCATGAGCTGAAAATCTGGGGCTGGGAGTCAGGTAGCCAGTCTCAATGTTAACATCTAGATAAGGGATGCTGGATTATTATATTAAGGTTTACCAGATATCAACATTCTTAACTTAAAAAATGTAAGTGGAGGATAAAAACCAATAGCAAAAAGAACTTTGCTTCTGAAGTCATTTTTGACACCCATTTTTAATGTTAAATGACAATTATCAACCAAGTGGCTTGATAATACTATGTTCTATAGTGATTGTTCCCAGTTAGATGACCAGCAACCTTTCCCCCTGAGTCCTACAACCCTCATGTGTGTCTCATGGACAGTGAAGGGGACTTATTTTATAGTCACTGAGCATCATAGATCTCATTTCTGGCAATGACAAGAAGACAAACATCATAGGACGCCAAGTCTAGGAGCTAATCTTCCTGTCATTATTCCAATTCAATTCCCAAGTGCTGTGGCAGAGATTGCTAATTGCCCTTCAATATCCAAACTCCCCTCTTTCCTGTTTAATATTAAAACCCCTAAAGTTTTAGCTAGGCACATGGCAGCCCAGCTAGAGACTATATTTCCCATACTCCCTTGCAACTAGGTATGGATGGCCATTTGACAGTGAATTGGCCAGTGGAATGTGAGCAGAAGCAATGTAGGTAAATTATGATTCTATTTAAAGGAAGATGATTGTCATCTGCTGCCTCTGTCCCCATTTCTTGGGGGCTGGGTTGTGGGTATAGTGGTGGTGAACTATATTTGATCTTGCAGATTAGAGCAACTCCCTGCAACAGGAATCAGCAAATTATGATCCATGGGCCAAATTCACCACCTGTTTTTATATGGCTTACAAGCTAAGGATCGTTTTTATATATTTAAATGGTTCAAAAATTAAAAGGACAATATTTTGTGACCCATGAAAATTATATGAAATTCAAATTTCAGTGTTCATAAATAAAGTTTTATTGGAACATAACCATCCAATCATTTATGTTTTGACTATGGCTGATTTTATGCGCCAATAGCAGAGTTGAGTAGTTGCAACAGAGACCAATTAGCCCCCAAAACCTAAAATATTTACCGTCTGGCCCTTTATAGAAAATTTTGCTGACCCCTGCACTAGAGAATGGTATAGCAACAAGGGGGACGGTAGCAGGATCAAACTTCATGAAACGTAGCCACTCACTTCCCAGGTTGCCTACAATCGTGGCGTTAAGTGAGACACAAGTAAACTTCTCCCTTGTCAAACACTGTTCTTTGGTCTTTGTTAAAGCAGCTGGACCAGAATCTTGACTAATACAATTTACCCAAGACACTTGTTAAGTATTGTCGAAGACAAACTACACTGGAACAGAAAGAAAAAGGGAAAACTGCTTCTTTCAAGTGAAGCAAATGCCTCATACCATGGATGTTTCCATGAGCGTTTGATGAGTTATTTCCCCAAGACATGCAAAAGGGACCACTGCACATTCCTGAACAGTGGAGAATATGATGAAATAGTGCTGGTAGAAGATTATTTTAGCACTCTGATGTAAAGAGAGCTGAATTAGAAGACAGCTTGTCAATGAGGCTCTCTTTCAAATTCCCCATACTCCTCCAGGAGGCAGTTGAAGTAACAGGAACTGTAACAATAATAATTATTGTTATTATATAACTTTCATTGAGTGTTTACCCTGTGCCAGGCACCGTTTTAAGATCTTTACATATATTAACTCCTTTAATCTACACATCCCTCATGTGATAGGTACTTTTATTATCATTCTCATTTTACAACTGAAGACACAGAGACTCAGAGAAGGTAACTGACTGAAGGTTACTCTGCTAGTAAGTGGCAGAGCCAGTTTTTGAACCCAGACTCACTCCAGAGTCTGTGAATGTAACCACCTTCCATGTCACTTCTAATCTTGGCACAAAATAATACGGACTTGATTCAGGGCTTATATATTTGCTAGGGAAGTGGAAAAGGAGAAATGGAAATGCAAAGAACTCTGCTGAAAAAGGCTCCCAGACAAAGATGGCATCATTGTGGGCAATGAAAGGCAACAGAGAATCTGGAAATAGTCACACTATAAGGAGTCTTAAAGATCAGTCTAGACATGTGGTTCCATACGTGGCTAAGCATCAGAATAAACCAGGAACTTATTAAAGTATGGATGCCAGGACCTTCCATAAGTGACCAAATCAGGCCTATTCAATCAATATCTCTAAAGCTAAAGAACTGTTTAAAAGCCTTCCAGATAACTTTGTACCTAGCCTGGCAAACGTTTAAGTCTGATACTGCTAACTGTTGACAAAGATGTGTAACAACAGTAATGCTTACACACTGCCAGTGGTAGTGTGATTTGGGATAAATACTTTGGGGGAAAAAAACACACTTATATACCCTATGACTTAGGAACTGTATTTCAGAGTATGTAACCAAGAGAAACTCTTGCACATATGCACAAGAAAATAAGAACAAACAAGAATGCATAAAAGAGCCTTTTTGTGTTTGCAATAAAAATGTAAACAAATGTCTATTACCAGGGAAAAAGATAAATAGTGGTATAGTCATACAATGGGCTACTACTATACACAAGTGAAAATTAATAGGCAATAGTTACATACATTCAGCATCAATAAATCTCATAAAATAATGTACGGCAAAAAAAGATAAAGTCACAGAACAAAAACAAGCAAAACCAAATAATATTTTTAAGAGTACATTTATCTGTAGTAAAATTTTAAAGAAAAGCAAAGAAATAATAAAATTCAAGATAATTTGGAAAGGAGGAGAGGTATGTTATGTGTGAATAGTGTATGGGTTTTAAAATTAATTATTTTTAAAAAATAATTATAGGGGCTTCCCTGGTGGCGCAGTGGTTGAGAGTCCGCCTGCCGATGCAGGGGACACGGGTTCGTGCCCCGATCCCGGAGGATCCCACGTGCCGCGGAGCGGCTGGGCCTGCGAGCCATGGCCGCGGAGCCTGTGTGTCCGGAGCCTGTGCTCCGCAACGGGAGAGGCCACAGCAGTGAGAGGCCCGCGTACAGCAAAAAAAAAAAAAAAAAAAAAAAAAAATAATTATAATTAAAATAATTTTTAAATAATTATTTTTTCTTAACTGAGTGGTACATACACATGCATTTGTTTTATTTTTCTATAAACAGGGCATATACATTGTACATATTTATTTGTGTATATGATGGCATTCATAATTTTTAAAATGTAAGAAAACATGGCTCAAGATATATGTATATTTACTTCAACATTTTTCTGAATGTTGATCAGTAAGGGAAGTTTGAATTTGATCAGTAGGGGACTGGTTAAATATGTTAGGATAAATTCATATTATGGTATATCACGTAATTATTGAAAAGAATAAGTCCAATCTCCATACATTGACTTTGGTGGATGTTGATAATACATTCAGAGAAAAAAAAAAAGCAAGTTATACAAAAACGTGTACAATATCATTCATTTTAATAAACAACCACAAAAGAACCACCAGATGAAAACTCTATACATTTGTATATGTTTGTACGAGCATGAAAAACAAGTATGGAAAGATATGCACTGGTGAAGACATTGCCAACTGCCTTCCTGTCAGCCATACCCTCCTTCCTCTTTAGAATTATAACTAGTTGTTATCCAGGCATCTTACCACTCAGAATAAAATACTACATTTTCCAGCCTCCTTTGCTATGACTGTGATCATGTGATTCAGTTTCAGCCAATAAGATGTAGACAAAATTGTGTGCTTAATGGGAGATAACTCAGATGGGAGGGATTCTCCTACCTCTTTTTTTTTTTTTTTTTTGCGGTACGCGGGCCTCTCACTGTTGTGGCCTCTCCCGTTGCAGAGCACAGGCTCTGGACACGCAGGCCCAGTGGCCATGGCTCACGGGCCCAGCCACTCCACGGCATGTGGGATCCTCCTGGACTGTGGCACGAACCCGTGTCCCCTGCATCGGCAGGCAGTCTCTCAACCACTGCGCCACCAGGGAAGCCCTCCTACCTCTTTTTTATTTCTTCCGCCTTTCATCTTTCTTCTGGCCATCGGTATGTCTCTATTAGCTGGAGCGCCAACAGCCATTTCTGAATCATGAGATCACTTGGAGGATGGCAGCTATGAACTAGGATAGTGGAACAGAGAGACAGAAGCCTGAGTTCCTGATGACACCCTGCAGCCACTACACCAGACCTGGACATCTTACCTCTGGACATCTTTTAGGTGAGAGAGATATAAACTTCTATTTTGTTTAAGTCAGAAGAGGGTGGAGCATTACCAAAGTTTTTCTTTATATGTCCATTTTGCTTGACTTCTTAAAACAAGCACAAATTACTTATATAATTTAAATACTCTCTAAATAATTTTTTAAAAAGAAAGTCTTCTAAGTGCATATGATATGATTGAGGACAAGTTTGGAAACCTTCTCTCACATTTCACAGATGAGAAAACTGAGGCCTACAGCTCATACAGTGAGTCAGAGGTAGGGCCAGAACTGGAACCTAGATCTTTGGGTTTCCAGTACAGTGCTCTTCCTTTCATAGCACAACAGAAAATATTTTTAAAATGTGAGGCTCTGAGCAACTTGAAGCTTGTCAGAAACAAAGAAGAAATTGCCTGGTTTCTGATAGGTTTCAGGTTCGCATGGAATATCCAAGTGCCTAATTTAAAAAAAGATGATTAGACAGAAGGCGAGAGCAGGTTTGAATCCAGATGAAATAACAGTTTTGTTCTAGAACCTTTTCTATGTAAGATTTGGCATTGTTTTAAGTAGTAAAACCTGTCTAGTGATTTAGACATGTGACAAGCTTCAAAACATTAGAAAGTTTTTATTTTCTGACTTGTCTTTGGGAAAAAAGAACATCCCATCCAAAGCCTGACATGTGAATTTCCTTTCCTCTTTACTAAAGGAATATTTTAAATTCTTCACTGTGAACTTACAGATAAAGTTAGATCATTAAACAGTATGATATAAATTGAACAAAATATCATTTTAAGCACTTAGAAAGGAAATACAGTCTTCTCTCCTTACCTAAAATGGAAGTCAATTTAGGGTCATGTTTTTGAACTATGAATCCCTACACATTTCTGAAGTTTTTTTTTTTTTCTCAATAGATTTTTAGTCTCCAGAAAGTGATTTGCATAATGCTCTTGTTCAACTATGGAAACTTAAAGAAGAAAAAAGACTGGACTATTTCAAGGTTAAAATATAAAAATTAAGATAAAAAACATTTGAGTTCACTCAAATTCATTGCCTTTCATCGCACATTAGTTTATTCACTCGTGCCTGCTGTGGATGATCCAGGGATCGGGGTTGGCCATTCCACCTGCTCCTTTACTAACGTGGACATCTTATTTTCATAAGAGTTTCATTTTTGCTCACTTCAATTACAGAGTTAAGAAAACGTTTTATAGAAACTCTTTGGTGCTTTTTCAAATCATCAGCTCAAAACATGTAAAGAAATGCTAGATTTACTTCCTAAATATTGACTTTTCCTGTTTCTCATACACAAAGTGACAAGAGTTACACAGACATTATGAGTGGTTTTTAATTGTTCTTTTGTTGAAACTGAGCCTCCCCTCTTCTACTATCATGGAATAAGAGCTCACTCCATTATTTCTACAATTTTAGAAAATGGAACTAGCTAAATTTCATTGTCATTAATACAAGATCAATATCATCTGTTATACAGAATTCAGAAAAACAAGAAAATACACTGAATTTATAGTTTTTCTTATTTTCTCTAAAATGCAATCGACTTCTTAATAAATTAAGAAGCTCAGGACATAAAGATGTAAGTGAGCGTCTGGTAGCACTTCAACATTTCAGAGAACACGTGTTGCTGATGGCCTTTCTACTCATCTCCCTCCACTCACACACATACGTACGGGACAGAGCACGTACTGAACTTGAGTATCAAACACCAGAGCCAGTTTATGGCAGGTGATAAGGAAACAGTCTTACCTCTAGAAGCAGTTCATCTTTCAGTGCCAAAGGCAAAGTGTTTAATAGGTATTTTATAGGCCATATATCCAATACACTGCAAGACATCTGTAGTTGCTCAAACTAAAAGTCCTTCACTAGGAATGAGCTCCCATTTTGTGTGTGTGTGTGTATGTGTGTGTGCATGTAGGTATGCTCATGCACACATATGTGTATATGCACAAAAGGATGCCCAGCAGAATATTCCTTGGGAATCTTAGAGGAAACAGCTTTGACTGCTGGCTCTGCATCCTTCTCTATAAGACATTCAGATAAGCAACATCCTAGGTGTTTTGTGCTGAGTTCTAGGCCCAACATGGGCCACCTGACTGTGTGATCTCAACCCATGCCCTTGACTACTCTGGCCTCAAGTTTCTCATTTATCCAATTGGAGTAGCACCACTTCTTCTACATAGGTCACAGGATGGTTTGGCACTGAGAATAAATGTGAGCAAGCCCTCTGAAAACTTGATAGCCCTATGAAATCAAAGGTACCCTCGTTGAGGACTTAGCAAGAGGAGGTAAACACCTTGTCCACTGCTTGACAAGACCACCATACAACCGGTGCAGTCATTTCTTAAGCAAGGAGGATGAGTCACATAACAAAAGGTCTTGATTAAGTCACATTTAGAAAAGTAAAAGAGGCCTAACATTTTATAGCGTCTCTATGTGCCAAAGACATTATGTCCACAGACAGAAGAAAAAAGGGCCAGTGGCTCTGGCAAGCCCTTTTGTCGCCATCCCAATAGCCCTTGAGGGGCTGCCCCAGACCCAGGGTGGAATGCCTCACCCCTCTCCACAGCCCACTTAGTGAATTACTACACTGTGTAGTGTTTACCAGTTTTTACATGAAAAAAATAAAAAGTAAATTTCCTGGGTGTATATGGTTTATCACAGTAAGTCTGTGTTAATATTTCCTAATCATAGTGACCTCAGCCTGCCAGAATGCACAGGCCCCTAATCCTCGCTGTAATGTTTTCTCATTAGCTACGCAGCATTGCCACACCAGTGGCAGCAACCAAGCTCCACCTCAGGCACCACTGGAATTAATTACTAGAAGAAACACTGCTGTTTTGAATTGTCATCTTGAATTTATCACTTGCCACTTAATGTAACTCATCTGACCTAATACCTCTATTGTGTCACCAGGGGCCTTGGCACAGGTTTTACCAGGATAATAGCAGGGGGGTTCTGTATACCTAATGCGGCTGAGATGCCAAACACACAGCTGCTGGAGGCCTGGTTAAAATCCTACCCCGGAGGCAAAGCATGCTAACAATGCCCCTAGCAAATTGCAGATTACCCATACGTCATGTTCTATCTGAAGCTAAGAGTGATTCAAAGGTAGGCCCAATACATCTAATTTCTGCTGCTTGGAGAAGATAATCTTTCATTTCTTTCGATGTAACAACCCTCAACAATGGTTTCTCTCATGCTTTGTTTTTGAACATAACGAAACTGGTTATTTATGTATGGAAGGAAAAGGGGCTCTGGGAGGACCTGTAGTGCTGGGTCTGGGGCCCTTTTCATATAAATTCTGAAGAAATTGCTCATTAAATTACTCATACAAAGCAATGCAATTTCACCATTGGTTATGTTTCCCCAGGAAAAGGAAGAAAAGTACAACCCAAGTTGAAATCTGTGCTGTATTTTTGCAGGGCTACAATTTCCCATGCACTTGTGAGAATTATTCTGCACATTTAAAAAGGGAATTAATGATTTGGTTATTTTCATTAAGCCTGAGAAACTGTTTCAGTATGAAAAATAAGCTTTGATGCATGCTCTGAACAATAGCCCTCTTCATCAAATTTTTTACCTGTAAAAACCATACACTTGAAACCAAGATTTTCCAAGTTTTCTCCCCTTTTTGGATTCACCTAAATTACATTATTTCCATTTTAAAGTTAGTCTTTCAGTTCTGCTATAGCTGTTATTTCAAAACATGACATGTACATGCATACATGTAGATGTGTGCATATATATGTATAAATTCTAGCCCCTAGAAGCTTACAGACGTAATAACATAACACTGTAATGTAACACCAAAGCATGAAAATCCTACTGATGAAATAATAAGTAAAATAGATTTACTTTGATAATGACAATTCCCAGATTATTTCATAGACAAAAAATTTCCTTTGGTTACCATACTCTACACACTATGCATAATAAACTTTGGAAGATGTATAATGCAATATAAACATTAATAGTCACACAATTGTGTTGCTTTAGAAAGACTATTTATAGAGAAAATAGAAAATGCCTCCCCAAAGTATACTTAGACCTAAGCCACCATAATCTTCCTGCTCATACAGCAGGAAATCTAATACACCAGCTCAATAAACCTGGAGGAAACAAAGGTTTTATGTAGCATTAAGTGTCACAATATTAAAATGCCCATATTACTTTCAATTGCTCTTATAAGCTTCTTCTTAACAATCCAGAAAGTTGAGTGCCATTATGAGAAGAATACTGTCCTATATGGTAAAGGGTAGAGAAGGAAAAATCAGAAAACTCGCCCCTTCGCCTGTGTTGATGATCTCTGACTAATACCGCTGGTGCTTTTACACAAGGGTCTCTCCTCTCAAACTCTCCTATTTTATACCGTTTTGAGTTGTCAGAGTATGTTCTGTTAAAGGTGACATAACATTTAAAAGGGTATCAAAAAGTCTTGACGGCAATGCCAGCTCAGCCACATAACCTCTTTCTAAGTTGGTTTCCTTTCCTGTAAATGTAACATTGTGTGCTATGAGCTATTGAGGCTATAGAAACTGTAAAGCTCTTTCATAACACCAAGTCCTTCATTCCACAAATGTTCATTACAAATGGTAACGTAGCAACAACAAAGACCACCACCCCTGGAAGTTAAGTTTCCCCCAAACAGCAACAGTAGCTTTTGTGAATTTTGCAGAGAGTCTAGCACTCTGTAGCTGCCTAATTAATACCTAATGACAATGATGAACCATTGGTGATATTCAGCTAACTAACTGGGGTTTTATAGTATCTCAGGAAGTTTCAACTTAATGGCCATTAAAATAGAGTATCTTCTATTTTTATTGTACCTGCCAACTCCCCAAACTTTCTACAAACAGAAATTCATTAATTGAGGTTCTTTAATGAAATATTAACGATACAAAAGTACGTTTGAAGTCTTAAGAAATACCCAGGGTCAATAAACTAATAGTGTCTTTTAAGCACCAATTTCCCCCTTTTATGTTGCTTGGACCAGCTCAGGCAAGGAGGGGTACATTGTACATTGGGGTTGGTGGATCCAAATCCACTGGGCTGTCTTTTACATTCCTCAGTGTGAGGGTAAGTCGAAGACATATTCAATAAATACACAATCTTTCAGTGTTGTGTGAACTCTTAGGCTATCAGACTTCATGATATTCACAGATAAGGAAGTATGACACTTCTAAAGGACTGGGGTAGGTTGCATGCAGGTGATGGCAAAAATGGTCTGGAGACAGCAGCCTTCAGGGAGCTCTGTGGCCATGCCTTATGGCAACCCTTGTGAGCCAAATGATCTTGCCGCCACCCTTTTGGAATATCCAAATTGTTAACTTTCACAGTCCCACACCCATACAAACCCTCTTCAGGCAGGCTCAATGCAGAAGCTCTGTGAAATCCTTTGCTGATCTTAGATATTTTTTAATGACTTATAATGAAATGTTTTAAAATCCCGACCGTTAGCATTAAAAATGTACCAGGGCATGCTGGGAATCAATGGCATTTAGTGCTGCTGCCTTGTAAAAAATGAAATCCTAAATGGTTCCTCCTAATGTTATTGGCAGATGTGGTTTTATACTTTTAAATGTAAAAGAGAACATATAGGTGAAATGACATCATAAAATACCTGACTGGAAAAGCAAGGGGACTTGCTGTGGCTGGATTACTTGTTATTGAAATGGGGACCTAGAGCAAAGGCGAAAGCGTATCATCTGCAACTCAATGTTTTCAATTACCTTTTATCGTTCTTGGTCATTCTCACCACAACATATACATTGGGATAAAAGATTACTTTATATCCTAAGTGAAAGAAATGCACATGAAGCATTTACTCTGCAAATGGAGACCCTGTTGCCTCTCACCACTTTGAAATATGGCAAATCTGTAGCAGTACCTACACAGTCACCAAAATGATTCTTTTTCTGTCA
Organism: Mesoplodon mirus; assembly: GCF_964341445.2. Taxonomy (NCBI): domain Eukaryota; kingdom Metazoa; phylum Chordata; class Mammalia; order Artiodactyla; family Ziphiidae; genus Mesoplodon; species Mesoplodon mirus. The sequence continues at coordinate 89,731,260 of NC_138984.1, forward strand.
AATTATTCCCTTTCATCTTAATATCCAATTTTATCACAACTAACTGTAAGAGCCACCTAGTCCATGACTGCATACTCCTAGGTAATAGCTGTCACATGGGTATTTAACATCAAATATATTCTTTCTTTCTTGACTGGAAATACGATTACAGAAGATGCACCTTTTTTATTTCCTTTTTAAAAACAATTGTAAAACAATCATATCCTATAGCTTAAGAATCAAAGACAAAGAAAATATGCCATTAATGGAAGCTGCGCCCACAATGTAAACAACTCTAATATAATTAATTCTTCCAACTGGAACTTGCTAGGACAGGAAGTCTGCATTGAAGGACACAGCTCAGGACAGCCACTGAGAAAAGCTGCTTCATTGAGCAAGGGCTGTTCTGCACAAAGGTCCTTAGACATATATCCCTGGCCATATATCTTTGCCTCGTCCTGGGTCTCCAAGAACCAGCGTAGACGGCCCCCTCCTACCCTGCCTCTTGACTCATTCACCATATCTTATTTGGGGCTAGGAAGAGGGAGATTTCATATAAAATATTTTTCCCCACCTGGAAAACAATTTACCTAGAAGCACATTCCTAGTGCTGATGACTCTGAGGCTGGGCTCATAGCAGCCATTGTCATGCAAGCACAGTTGTAAGTAATAATGTGGCCTTTAATGACGGAATGATGGACCTGCCAAACACTTGCTCCTGCCATAGACTGCTTGCATTTCCCTGCTGGAGAGCACAGAGATGCCCATCTGGGAGTTATTAACATATCCTCGTCAATTCAGAACCGACTTTAACATAATCCATATTTGTTGGAGAAAGTCCAACATCAGCTTGAGAACAGCAGTCACGTGCCTCAATGACACATTTCAAACAGCACACACAGAGCATGCTTGGGCAGCTAAGCAATTCAGAAATGCAAATAGCTGAAGCACTCTCCTGACTAGATAAAAAGGACAAATCCCTTTTGGCAAAAGACTGGATGTCCTCTTAATGTTGCAGGAGAACAACCAAATGAGGAAAGGTACAAATTTCAGGGGCGTTGATTTGGGTTTGGTGGGTTGCTGGGAAGGTGTCTCTTTGGGTTTATTCCAATCCTGTTGGTGCAATCCATCTCAAGTTGACCCTGGACTTCAGTGGTTGTCAGGCAGAGCTATTTGTCTGGGATGCAGGAATACAGATGCTCTTAAGCCAACAGTGTTGCCCAATGTCTGCCTGCTTGTTGACATATGTATAAGCACACGCCTCTCCCTTTAAAAACACAACAAAGAGCTATGGGTTCCATTTCAACTTCGTCTCTGTTGTTGCTCTGAATGGGTTATCTACTATAAATATATCCCTGGAAGAAGCTGGATTGGTTATGCCCCTAAATGTGAGTTCTCAGGAAATCAAATTATATCAAAATATCATGTAAGGGCTCTGAAAGTTATCTCCAAACTAGGCACTGATCTTTGTGGGTCTAGAACACACCCCCACCGATGCTTTTTCAATGATTTTAACACTACAGTTCATCAGCTAATTTCCTTTGGTTGACAGATGTTATCAGCAGTATATGTGTTCTGTAAGTGAAATCAATTAAGGAATAAGGGGGGAAAAGCATTTCCTTGAGGCTACCACCCATTCCTATTGATGTGGATTTTGGTGAAACTACAATAAAACCCTATTTTTAGATTATGTAAACCAAAGCCAAATGCAGATTCTTCCTTCAAATATTTAAATAGACTCACAGGGCTGAATTCCTAGATAGTAGTATCGTACCACTATTAAATTTTCTGCACTTGATAATTATGTTGTGGTTACGTGAAAGAATGTTCTTGTTCTTAAGAGATACATGTTGAAGTATTTAGGGATAAAGAGTTATGATGTCAGCAACTTTCTCTTACATAATTCAGCAAGACAAGAAATAATGAATATATACACACTGAAAGAAAAAACAAATGTGGCAAAATGTTCACAACTGGTGAACCTAGGTGATGGCCATATGTGTGTTCCTTGTACCATTTGGGGAATTTTTGGTAGGTTTGAAATTTTTCAAAATAAAAAGTTGGAAGTATAGTAAATTAGACTCACAGATACTAATATGGAATTTTTTTAAAAATAGAATTTACTGTTTGGAAACTTTCTCTTGTTTACTGTTTTTGGCTTGATGATGACATTTTGTGTAAGGGCAGAATCTCCTGGAAGGAGAGGAAGACAGAGTAAGAAAAACTGTGGGAAAATATCATACTGAGGGACAGTATAATGATGTGGGAGAGACAAAGAAAACAGGAGGAGTGAGACAGAAGAGAATACAGAAAGGAGGAGAAAATGCACCTCAGTGCAGTTCTGAGCCACAGCAATACCAGTAGCAGCCAGGCCAATGCCCTGAGGCTAGGAATGAGATGGTGAGGTCTTTGGGGCAGAGGTCTTACCTGAGGGGAGGGATAATGCAAAAATACCACTCTCTTCCAGCAAGGAGAAGTGGACTGGGCAACCTAGCTCCTAATGGCAGCATGCATTTTCTTCCAGTAGGGAACAGAATTCAGCCACATGACAACCTGAAGGCTAGACTGATGTTTGTGCCATAGGGTGGGACACTGCCAATGCCTGGGAGGGTGTGCCCCCCACACCTCCTCCTTGGTGTGGGAACTCATCGGATCCTATTAAGATGGAAGGGGTAGGGCTGGTGGGGATGATGTCTTTAGCCTTTTATTAAGTCTCTACCATTGTGGTTGGGAATGTTGCGCAAGTTTTGACTGTGAATATAAAAATGATAAAATAGCAAATAATTTGCCTTCATTAGTATATGTATATTGTTTTTAAGTTATTCCTGTGAACTGCAGAAAATGATGAGTTGCTAAACTGTTTCATTCTTCAAGCGCTTGTGAGGTCTATGCCCCTTATTAGCAGGAAGTACCCAGAGTGCTCATTGCCCCTCTTCCCTCAAGACTGAGGAATGATCAAAAGATAGGGACACTGAAACCATGGGTAATCATTAGTCAAATCCATTTCACCTGCCTTCACTAATCAAGGTAGTTTTAATTGTTGCTACAAAAGACCTGCACATCCTCCAAGCAGCAGGGAGCCTAAACAATAAGATGTTTGCCTGAGTTGTTTTCCAGGAATGGAGTCAGCTGTGTCTAGTTCGAGCTGAGCTGGTTAAGACTGGATAGGACCACGGTCCCTCCAACTGGGCATGCATAAATGTCCCCTTAATGATGTTTTGACATCAGAGGGGTGAAACTCCACCCTCAGATCATGCTAAGCACGTGCAGAGGTCTATAGCTCAGTTACACCTGCACAGAGCGACAATTACCACCCCTTTTTCCAATCACCTTTCCCCACGGTGCCCATGCCCCCCACGCCCCAGACCACCCTGCTTCTTTATATTCATCCCATAAATACCCCAGCCCCTTGCCCTTGGGGAGGCAGATCTGAGGCTTGTTCTCCTGTCTCCTCACTTGGCTGCCTTGTAAATAAACTCTCTTTGCTGCAAACTTGGGTGTCCTAGCATTCTGGCTTGCTGAGCAACAGGGAAACTGAACCTGGTTCAGTAACAATCATGGTGAAAGAGGTCACTACAATTGTGCAGCTTAGGTTAGAAGCTAAGATATTCCCAGAAAGAGTGTCTATAATAGTGATTATCCATCAGACCAGGAAGAGGCACAGCTATAAAAACCTGGGGGAAGAAAAGGGCAGAGACAGACAAGGAACACTCAGGCAAGAGGTCTGATATGTAGGAGCCATATCCCAGCCGAGGGTCATCCCATCCTATGCCTATACCCATTTGGGTAGGTCACTCCAACAAGCCACCCCAGTGAAGAGCAGCTTCAGGGATATCATTCACCTCCGAATTCTGTGGAGAACCTTCCACTGTTGGCTCATCAGCATCAGAACCCAGAAATTTCCATGGACTGATCCCCAAAAGCCAAGTGACCCAATGTCTGTTTGGTCTTGAAAATAAATTGAGGCAGGAAGAAATTTAAAGAAGCTGCTTGCCTTTGTCTCATTTGTCATATTCTCCCCACAGTTACTAAACAGTTCAGAGCAATACTATTTGTTTCCAAGGAAAGAAAGAACCTCAAATAGAGTTTCAAAATTCACTGTCAAGGTCAAGTAACCAGTGTTAAAAGACCCTGATAGTTCATAGACCCACAAGCAGAGGGAATGCTGGGCCTGTGTTCCTTCCTTACAACTCACCCCTGTCCCCACTCTCAGCATCATGATGCCTTTGTGTGACATCTTCTAGTTTTCTGCTCCCCTTGACATTCACTTAAATCTGATCTTCCTTACAGAAAAATATTAGGAAGTGGAGGTGAGGATTTGTCCTGGGCCCTGCACTGCTCTGGAGATGGTCCCAGGCAAAGAGGCACTGGGGTTTTGGAGAAAGTCTGCTCAGGAATCAGGGCCAGAACTGTGTCCTCTGTGGTTTTCTCCCACGCAGTTCAGGACATTTGGGTTTGATGCAGCGGTATTTTGCAGAGAACATTCAGTAGGATGAGACAGTGGGGTTTCCATGGGGACTCAGAAAAATGCCAAATGACTAATATAAAAGCTTAGTCTGAGAACTGACCATAGCACATTCAAAGTTATATCCTAGGGAAATCATGTTTGTTCTTTTGAATATGGCGACTCTTCAGCCACAGGCAGCAAATGAGGTGCCTGCTCCTTCACACAATGGGGAGGTTTGCTCAGTTCACACTGCGAGGCAAACGTATGTAGAATGTTGCTGATTCAAGCTAAACCGCTGCCTCATTAGGGTTATTTGGTATTTTTATTTGAAACCTGAATTTCTCACAAAAGCACAGCAGAGGGGGAAATACAGTCAGTCACCTGAAGTAAGGAGGGGCATGAGTGCCACCTTCCCACCACATGCCAAGACTGCTGGCCTCACACATGCTTCACTCTCTCCTCCCACACTTTGCCCTGGTTTGGCTTCTCTTCATGGTCCTCTTCACAGACATCTCCTAGAGCCTGTACCATGGGCTTTCATACTTTTAGATTGGCAGTGTTGAAATAAAATCTACATCTAAGAGAGTAAGATACCAGCAGATATCTTAGTTCCCATCCATTTAATCATCAAACCTGGAGTCATAAGAGAATAATACACAGGAAAACAGAGACGTTGGATTCTTAGGAAACATCTAGAATATGGAGTTCTGTCCAGGAGACCAAAGCAATCTGGATAATACAGAAAATTCTGCAAGGGGGTGAAAAAGGCACCAAAGACTTACTGTGAGGACGTCCCTGGTGGCACAGTGGTTAAGAATCCGCCTGCCAATGCAGGGGACACGGGTTCGATCCCTGGTCCGGGAAGATCCCACATGCCATGGAGCAAGTAAGCCCATTTGCCACAACTACTGAGCCTGCTCTCTAGAGCTCTCACACCACAACTACTGAACCGACACACCACAACTACTGAAGCCCGTGCGCCTAGAGCCTGTGCTCTGCAACAAGAGAAGCCACTGCAATGAGAAGCCTGCACACTTTAACGAAGAGTAGCCCCCGCTCGCTGCAACTAGAGAAAGCCCACACACAGCAATGAAGACCCAACGCAGCCAAAAAAAAAAAAAAAAAGACTTACTGTGAGGATGTGTCCATTGCTTATTTCCAGCCGTACTCTATAGGGATTTCTGGGAATAGCCTCAGGTTTTTCTCTCTGCAGGATGCACACACATCATTCTCAACACATCTGAGAATTCAAAGTGTAATTTGTCAGCCATGTTTTGGAACAAACTAGGGTGACTCAACTGTCTTGAGGTGGTAGTATCTGGTAAAAATCAGATATAGGCCATTTAATAGGGCAATTTACTTTAACATGTAAGATATGTTGTTTTAGTGGTTTGTGTACACTCCAATCATAACAGTAGGGTGCCATAAGGTCAAAGTAGTGAGAAATCCACTTCTAATGCATCACTCTACTCCTGCTTCTTCAAGGATATGGGTACAACTATCCACTTCTTGCAATAACAAATTTCCTGGTCTATTTCCTTGGGGCTAAAGTCACACCAAATGACAGGAAGATGCTACTTTCACTCTCGTAGTTACTGAATCCATTTATTTTCTCTCGCGCATGAGGAACAGATGGCAGCCCTTGCTCCCTAGTTCCACCTATAGGTAGCAGACAGTCAAGCCCATGTGTGAGACAGACACCTCTAGTCCCCCATCTCGGTCAAAATAGACCAGGACAGTGGCTCAAACACTTTAGCCATATCAGAATCCCCTGGAAGACTTGTTAAACCACAGTGTGCTGGGCCCTGCCCCTACGTTTCTAATCCGTAGGTCTAGGGTGGGGCTGAGAATGTACATTTCTAACAAGTTCCTGGAAGAGGATGATGGTGATGGTCTGGGGACTGTATTTTGAAACCACTGGGGTAAGTTATGCTGCAGTAACAAATGACCTCCAAATCTCAAGTTGATTTTCCACTCATGTCTCAGGTCTGTCACAAGCCAGCTGCATCTCTGCTCTGTGTCATCTCCCCTCCAGGACCTAGTGATGTTCCAGTGACTGGAACATTGCCAGTCCCATGGCAGAGGGCAAAGAGGATGTGGTAAACTACTGGTTGGCTCTTAAAGCTTTGGCTTGTTTCATTGATTGAAGTAAGTCATGTGGCCAAATCTAATGTCAGTGGCAAGTGAGGGACTAAACAATTCTGTGAATAATTACACAGTCTACCACATTCCCCAATCTCACATTGGTTATCTCCTTCTCCCACAGTAAATGAGCTCAAGTTTTGACTGGACAAATGGCTGCCCTGAGTAAAAACTGAATTTCTCAGATTCTCCTGCGGCTAGGTATTGGTCAATTCCACTTATAGTCAATGGGACGTAAGCAGGATGTTGGATAGTCATTGCAGAAACCTTCCTGAAAGGAGAGTACATAATTGCCCTTTGTCTCCCTCACTCTCTTTTTCCTTCCTTTCTCCATCCTCTTGCCTACAATGCTAATGTTAGCATTTTGGAGCATGGGGTGAAGGCCATTCCTCTAATAGAAAAGATATAAGGTGTATGGTGCACCATACCAGCCCCACACTGCCTATCCACACTCCTAGATAAGAGAGAAATAAAATTCTATCTTATGTAAACCATTGTTATCTTGGGTTTTCTGTCCCTCACATCTGAATATAATCCTAAGTAATACACCCTAAGAAAGGTTTTCTTTTGAAGTCTGCTCACCTCTGTCTGCAGCTTCTTATGTTCCACTCATCCATCCACTGGTGATTTTCTGAGCTTCTGAGCCTATTTCTTCCCTTCACACCCTTTTCCCTCATTCTCAGCAATGCAATGAGAATGGCTACAGATGGAGGTCAACTACAGCTTCGTTCATTCTATATGAACATAGATAAGACTATAGATGCATAGAATCTGATGGTGGGGGAAGGGACAACAAAAAGGAAAAACTTGTCTGGCTAGAACTTTCCTAAGGAACTTCCAAAATAGTCTTCATCACATAGCAACAAAGATGATGACAACATTCCTCTTTGTTGCCAAACCCTCCCCGGCAATTTGTGAACATTTCTGGTGTCTGGGTTTATGTGATTTGCATGCCACTCGATTCCCCATCTGCCCACAAGGAGAAATGATGAGGCGTAAATGTTTAGAGATGATTGTTACAGGCCCATGGTTGCCATGCTCCTCTCCTCTACCTGTGTTCATAATTCCCCATCCCCTTCTCTGTGCTCTCTGTTAAGTCTTTCCCCACTCTGCCTGTTTTTGCCATCTTCACAGTCATTGTCTCTTGTCCACATCTCCCCAAAGGCAGAGGGAGCAGCTGGAGAAGAGGAAAGAGGGGAGTGTTAACAAAAATCAAAAGGCTGAAAAGGGAGAGAGGAATCAAATGCGAGAAGGCCAGCCCCAGAGCTGAAGGGGCTCTTTCTGAAGTCAAGTCAGAGCCATCCACATTCAAGGCTTTGCCAGGACACAGTAAAGAGCTTAAGAAAGTAAACCAGAAGTTCCATCAACACACAGAAATAAGCTTCCACTTTAGTTGCACACACATGGTTTGTAACTATAAATATGTATATATCTGGCTACTTTTAAGAGTGTTTCTCTTCTGATGGAGAGCCATTTGTTGGGGGCATTTCACATGCAGAATCTATTGCACTAGACATCATCAGTCATCTAATAAAACAGAATGTCCCAAGAGGACAATGGCTATATTTCTAAAAAATAAACAAAAACTAGTTTTCATTGTCAAATAAGTTTGAGAAACACCACATACAATGTTCTCCTAGAAATTCACAATGTAGGTTAACATACTAAAGGCTTTAAAAATTTCTGGAGTAAAGAAGCCCATTTATTTCTTCATATCCAAACTTACTGAACCATAGAATTTTTTTCAGTATAATATCTATTAATATCTTAGGAAATGTGTCCTTGGAACACAGCTTGGGAAACTGCCTCAAAAGAATAAAAATTTTATGTGCTACATGCTGCATTATTTTTTGTGAAAGGAGTTACTGCCACCTGTACTCTTATGAATATTCATAACCTATTGATATTTCAGTGGGACCACATAAGAATTAAACAGAACAAAGCAGTGCTCAAAATCACATGCCAGTGGCACAAAACTCACAAAATTTGGTTTATTCCACCTGCCCAAGACTCAAAACTATACTGCAAGAGAATTAATTTAGGAGTAAAATAAATCAACTAAAATAAGTAACCATGATTAGTAATTAATAATAAAATAACAAGAGAATACACATCTGAAAATGTCTAGATGTGGAAGAGACTGTGACAAGGAGGAATGATTTTGATCAAGTTATGCAAAAATAAAAAACACAGTGACTTTGGAAGGATACAGTTCACCTTAAGTATGACATTAGCCTAGGGCTTTAGTGGCTCAGCATCTTTCTCTGCCCAGAGGCAGCGGGAACTAAAAAGAGCTTGGGCCTTAGAGGCCACTTATCCTCATAAAGCCATGAATTTACTGCTATTACAACATTTCCCAGATTGCACTGTCATAATTAGTTTTTGGTGGTTTACCTTATTATACTGTGTGATCCCTAAGGGCAAGTGTTACCTCTTCTTGCTCTCCCAGTCCCCAGTCTAGGACTTCAAACGTAGACACAGAGTAGGCATTCAGTAATGCTTGCTGAACGAATATCCATGAGAACCCTGGATGCAAATGTATAACCAGGCCGAATCTGAGTTAATGGGACTGGGAGGGTTTACAACTACACAGATCATGTGACCATGTGACCATGGCAGGGGTGGGGGCGGGGAAAGGAAGAGAGAACAAAGGCTTTACTAACTGAACAACAATTGTTGCCTCTGGAAAGGGGAGCTGGGTGGCTGGTGGTCAGGGGTGGGTGGGAGACTTATTTTTCATTCACATCCTTTTGTTCATCTGGATCCCATGCAAAGGTAGTCCCTACTCAAAAGTTAATAAATAATATTTTAAAGTATCCATGAGTGACTACTGGAGTATGACTTCCTGAATGCCAGTAACTAAAGAGTCTATTTAAAAAATTTTCTCCTCTGCTCACTAACCACCATCTAGTATTGGAATAAAAATATTTATTGGTTGAATGGCTTATAGCTGGAATAAGTAAGAAGCGAACTGCATCCAATTCCTCCACAGAAGGCCTCAAATCTACTTTTCCAGACTTCAGTCTTACCTAGTACAACCCTGCACTGAGCTATAGAAAACTCCTGCCATTCTCTGAGCACCTCACACACTCTTCTGCCTGTGTTTGCACAGCCTCTGCCTGGAGAAGCCCTCCCCATCCTTAGAGGGTCAGCTCAGGTGCCTGGTCCTTTCATGAAGGCTTTCCTGAAACCCTCACCAGCAATCAGAATTAATCCTCCAGTTTCTGTACCTCACCATTCATTTCACCTTATTTAATGTGCTTCATTAACACGTAACTTACCACAGAGCTGGACATATGTAATCACCCCAGAGCAGTGCTCATATCTAGAGGCTGTGGAGCTATGGAGTAGTAGCTGTGTGCACAGCTGTCAAGTCAACCCAGTAGGCTCAAATCCTGCTTCCACAGTGGAACTGGGACGTCCAGAGAGTTACCTTAGTTTTCCCACCTGTATAATGGTAGTCTTAGAACCCATTGCAAAGGGTTGTTGTGAGGATTAACTTTCTTTAGGTGAGACCTGAGACCAGTAGTACATTTCAAACCCAGTAGTAAATTTCAAACTTCCATGTGCATGTGAAGTTCACATGAAAAATTCAGCTTCCAGGCTCCCTTCAGCAGTTCTGTTTCAGTAGGTCTTGAGCAAGGGTGGCTTGGGAAAGTGCACTTAACAAGAGCCCCAGTCAATTCTGCACAAGGGCTCTCTTAGACTTGGATTTTAGAAACATTATACACAATCAGTGGTTTCTAACTTCTGATCTACATGTTAGAACCACCTGGAAAAGTTTAAAAAAAAAACCCATATAAAGCCAGAGTCCCAGCCCCAAGATTCTAATTTAAGTTTTCTTAGGTTGACCTGGGATATCAACATTTTAAAAATACTTCCCCACATGATTCTACCATGCAGCCAGGGTTGAGAACACTTGCACTAACTGTCTCCGGGTTGCTTAAAAATATCTACTTAGACATTAACATACAGCTGAAATGGATTCCCCTTGAAATAGACCATATATAAAACTGAAGGATTCTGAAGACTTGGTTCCTATCTAAATGAATTTTAAAATCAGAAAAGATGAATGTAATCCAAGTATACACTGGTCAAATGACCATTCCTCCTGCATTAGTTTGTCTTAAAAAGTTATGAGACATGTCAATTTGTGAGCCTCACCCAGCATCAGCACAGATCCATCAGGAAAGGGAAAGCAGTTGATTGGCAGTGATATTTGCAATGTACCTATTGTTTGATGCATGCAGTTCTTAACCTGGAACATTTTTTGGAAGTCCATGGCTTATTAACTGCTATGAGAGTTTTAGGCATGTATTCTCATATTTAACAATGATAAAAAAGTATTTATGTTTTTACTTGAAGGGAGCAAGCAAATCAATCCCACCAAGACACCAATCTTTGTATGTATACATCCAGGAAACCAAATTTCTAAAGACTGTCATTTTTATTCTGTAATCTTCCAAGAATTTCAGCAAAAACAGACTAAAGTAGAACATGAAATAAATCATCAGGATAAAAGGGCAAAATTGTTAAGGACCAACAGATTTTGTTTATTTTAAAGTCAATCTGAAATATCCTGCTTTTAAGAAAAATAAGACTTAAGGTAGGACTTCCCTGGTGGTCCAGTGGTTAAGACTCCATGCTTCCACTGCAGGGGGCATGGGCCTATCCCTGGTCAGGGAAGTTCCACATGCCTCGCAGTGTGGCCAAAAAGAAAAAAAAAAAAAAAGACTTAAGGTAGATAGCAAGTAATGTGTGTGTGAAGTGGACAATATTATTCATCAAAATGAGCCATTCTAGGAACCTAATGGCAGTAAAAACTATAAATGTATAAGAACTAAAGAACGAGTCATTTATAGAGACCTGTCAGGAGAGAAAATGATGTGATTACAACAAAGTGAGAATAAAATTTTTCCCATTGTGGGTTTTCTTAGAATTTCAGATATAAAAGAAGACATGAAACTGTCGTCAATGAAATAACAAATTGGCTCAAATCTGAAAAATTATACCCACGATTTTTTTTCACAATATGCAGGAAACAAGCCCCTGAATTGAGTATAGTAGCAGTTCACGCATTTGGAATCATGAATTGAATCATGCCAAACTTTAAAACCAAGCATTCTTTTTCAGAGAGCTGTTTTTGGATTCATTATGGGAATGCTCTGCAGTCAAACCTTGGGTGTTACATTGGTCGTTTTGTAAAAAGCCCACATGGTCATCTCCTGGATTTCTATTGTACTATATTCTCTAGAATATTCCTGGGACTTCAAAGTCAGTGAAGCATCATGGAAATACCATATTTGGGCAAGTAGTTCTTCACCCAGCACTTTTATGTACAGCCCCCAAGCTTGTCAACACCAAGACACCAAATCCCCTTTTTACTCTAATCTCAATGCCATGTGTCTTCAAATATTTAGCAATAAAAAATTTAAAAGATTTTCCTTTTCTCTTCATACAAATACCCCCGCCCCTCATGCCAAAGAAAGCTTAATTTTGTGACTTTTGATGTCCAAACCACTAGAATTGATGACTTCTGGAAGCCTCAAAGAAGAGACCATGGTGTGTGTACATGTGGTCCACAGCCATCACCATAGATTCCAACGCAGGCTCGTGAGCCTCAAAGGGCAAGTGTAAACAAAAGTTTCTCATTAAACCTGAGTCTAGCATTAGTAAGATTGTCCAAAGATTACATTTAAAGATAACTAAAGTGTTACTATATTCCTTTGTGCAGCCCAGCCATGACCCTAATTAATGTGTCTAAGGTGGACATGCATTTCTTCAAGTAATGGGTGGTTTTGTTTGGACAATTAGACCAAGCTGACAAGGAAACTTTCCAACAAACCAAGTCATAAAAAGTACATTATTCAGCATTATTATGAGTTAAGCAGTATTTATTACCTGAACTTTACAATACTCTATTATCAATCATTACCTGCCATTAAGGTATGTTAACATGAGATCAAAGAGAGAAGCCAAGCTAAACAAACAGTCATGTCTACAAGTCACTTTAGTGCTGTTCATTTAAAGAGAGGCAAATGCCTTGAACTTAAGGATGGACAATTTGCATTTAGCCAGAAGATGCAAATCAGTTGCACTGTGGCAAGGCAGTGATTATATAAATTCCATGCTTGTTATTCAGTTGACAAGACAAAGCTGGTTTCCAGGGAATTTCTAAAAGAAAAAATGTAATCAAAGTAAAATGTACCATACAAAAGTCCAGTTTAGATGGGTGCTCGTAAAGACTCATCGCTGCATCAATTCTCGGCAACAGTCACTAAAAATGATACCAACTGAATGGATCTAAAGAGGAGACCGAATGTTTTTAGCAAAGTTGTAAAAGCTTGGCAACCACCTCCTGAACAAACACTCTGAAAGCTCAGAAGTCTAAACCAAGCTTACAATGCCCTGACTTTACACTACATTCACGTCACCACTTCTTCCTTCTTGCTCTGGGGCCAACAGCACAAACAAGGTTTCTGGAAGGTGCCGCTCTGAACGTACATCCCTCCTCCTTCATTCCAGAGGCACTTGATCCCCTCCTTTCTGAAACAAAGCTCTTTCAGTAATGTCCGTTGGTTTCCTACCCCATGTCCTATAGCTGATGTTCACAGTTGAAGAGATGCTCAACTTCAGCTCAAATTTATCTACAAATATCTGGAAAAACTCTTTAATACTTCTTGTTATACAAAATACAGGAAAGTGTCTGAGGATGAGACATCCTTTCAAGTCTATATCTACTTTTTCTGACTGTCTAATGTGGACAATATACATCATGGCAAAGGAAAAGATGCCATATTCTTAGTTCCTTTACATTTAACATTAGGCAATCCAGCAGGCTTAATGTGACATTTCTGCTTATCGTAGAACACTAGTGGACAATCATTTTCCAAGTTATGTTACTTACAGGGATTCTTAAAAGTGACTAAATAAGCCACTTAGGACCAACCCCTAGCCAATCAGCAAAGTATATTGAGCACCTCACTGCAATGGGAGACCACAATAGGACAAAACTTGGCCTCCATCTCATGCGGTGCAAGACTACATACATAGAAAGAGGGCTAACACCTTTGGCCAGGGGTGGGAGGAGCAATGAGAGCACAGGGAGGAGTGGATGTCATGGACTGGTGGGTAAGCCACTGATCACATATTCATTCAGTACACATGGGAACAGAACTCTTGAGTTAGCCACTGGGCAGGTAGGATGCAAGCTGGGATGGGTAGACTTCAGAGAAGTGAACAGGGGCAAGGTGCAGCCATTCTCAGCGGTCCAAGGACTCGAGCTAAATTCCTATACATATATGGGTGACCCTTCCTTTTTTTCCCAGAGAGCTGGGTTATAGGAACACATATGGCATAAACAGACCAATCTGACAGCTGTAGAGAGGATTTGCATGGGCCCTGAGGAGGGATTTGTAAGTTTGGAATGTATGTTTGGTACCAAATTGTGAAAGTGAAGGCCAGGCTTAGAAGAAGGAAGTTGATCCAGTTAAGTAGTGCTTATCCCTGTTGGTTTCTAAAGAGGGGAATGATATGAAGAAGATGGCTTTTAGGGAAGATTCATTTGGTGGGGAAGTATAGGGGAGGCTAGAGTATGGAGGCTGGAAGCCAGGAGGCTAGACCGGAAGTTATCATGTCAGCCATCTCTACAGGGATGTGGCGTGGGGACGTAGCATGTCGTGAATGGCAAAGTGTAGAAAACTGGAAAGAATAGAGCAATGATGGAGAGTATCCCAAAGCTTGGAGCCATCACTGTGTGTGACAAACATGAATGCTGGGGTGTTAGAGTAGTGATAACTGATCGTCCCCTAATTTTCATTCTCCCTTTTCTCCTTTACTAACAGAACCCTGAATTTAGAGGCAACATTGCAGAATGGTTAAAATCACACATTTTGGAACCAGCCTGTGAGGGTTTGAATGTCACCCCCATCACTTACTATCTGATGACCTTGGGTGAGTTACTCCACATCTCTGTGCTTGGTTACCTTATCTGTAAAATGGGAATAATTCTAGTTCTTATCTCATGGGGTTGTTGTATGTCAACATGTGCAAAGCTCTTAGAACAGTGCTTGGTTCCAGGAAGCACTACGTAGGCATCAGCTGTTATTATTAGCTGAGTACATGGCCCAAGCACTTCCAGCTATATGGCTACATTATGGTCATTAGAGTGCAAGCAGAAGTGATGTGTACAGCTTTCAGTGAACCCTTGTAGGGTCCCACTTCCCCCTCCTATTGGTAGGATAATGGACATGATGAAACCATGAGAAGGAAGCTGTGTGTTGCTAATGCTGTGACCTGCCATGTCAGCTCTGGTCTGCTTATGCTCAGATTATTGCCTGAGAAAAATGAACCTCTATCTGATTTAAGCCACTATTATTTGAGGTCTTGGTTATAACACTGACCTGTATTCAGATACATACTGATAATTTTTCTGGACCTGGATGAAGCCTCTGGGGGACCTCTGTATTACTGCAAGGGGGCTTGTCTCCAGGACTTGGCTGCTAGAGGTGAAGAAAGACTCCCCACCTGCCACTGCTCAGAATGATCTGGGGTTCCCGTCTGTCTGTCCATAGCAATTAGACTTTTAGCTCACTTCATCCAGCTCGATTCACCTGCAGAAGAGGGCAGGACTGTCCCTGCTCCTTGGCCCCCAGGCTAGGAGACAGCTATGTGTTTCCTCTCAGTGTGTCTTCTATACTCATTTTAACTTGATTTTCATCCACATAAAAATGTTGGTGTTCAAGGATAGCACTGTGACTCATCCATGTTGTCACCTATTATCACCAACGGCCGTGGCTGAATTGCTAAGAATTGCTAAGAAAATGATGCAGCCACAAAAAGACAATGGGAGAGGTGGCACTGAATGTGAGGTGGTTGTGGGACATACAAGGAAATGGCCAGCTACAGTAAATTCCCCATCCAATCCTTCCTCACTATGACTGCCATTTGAAACTCACTAATGAATTATTTGATCCTGCCTCTCCTTGCTCTAAAACCTTCACTGGACCTACACGGCATTTTTTGTTGTTGTTGTTTTAAGTGGAAACAACTAGGTTAAAGCTGAGGATCTCAAAGTCCTCTGTGATCTGATACCAATATTTCATACTAACTTTAGCTCACATTTCTTCCTTTACAAAACCCATATTTTATTCACATCAAGCTGCTAACTCTTCCCTTTTTCCTGTCCCTTTGTGGTTCTTTATACCATTCCTTTTTTTCTGGAATGACTCTCCTCCTGCTCCTGACCTTCTCACCACTGAAATCTAATTCATTCTTCAATAAACAGATGAAATATTCTCCTCATGAAAGAGCTCTGGTCACAGTCAGCTGATCTGTCTGATTTCCATCATTTTAGATTTCTCTTGTCTTAATTTCACATGCTGCCCCCAATTATGTATTTGTTAATGCCCCATACCTCCTACCATTTTGTAGGAAGCCCAAGATCTTAAGAGTCCTTTTCTGATTTCCTCACACTGCATGGACCAGTGTCTCATACATTTGTTGAAATAGTGGGCTTGTGATGAACATAGGACACTATAGGAATAATGGAGTCCTTCTTTTGGATTTTGCATAAGACCCTGCAAGAAAGAAGCTCTTTTTACTCCTTTATGGAATAGTTAAACTGGATGAATGTAAGCCTGAAGATTCTACATGAAGGAAGGAAGCATTTGGAATGAAGGAGAAAAGCAATAAGGCTACTACTTAGAAAGAGGATGAGGGAGAGAAGGCAAGCCAAGGACATCATGTAGGTCAATGTGGTCACAAAGACAGCTCCAGCCTCAGGCTTCCCCAGATCTGGGACCTAGTAAGTTTCCTTTGGTGTTCTTCCTTGTTTGAGGCAGGTTCTATTCCTTGTGAATAAGAGTCTTACCATTTACACATGCTGACAGGCTTATCGTATTTTGAAGCATATAAGATAAAGTTACCCTGAACACAATCCTGCTGTGTTTCTCAACATCTGTGAGGCATAACATATGTTCTAAAAACTCTCAATATCCCGCTTCACTTAAGCTGAGGGTATTTGATAAACACATCAGATTGTTTGAAAACTGCTTATTATCCACCCTATCAATTACTGATAAGGGACTTAAATTTCATGAAAAAAATCCATAGACTAGTGAGGCCATTACACTACCTATAACCGCACTGTTTCTCAATCCCCAAATTTGCGGGATTTCTGAACCTCTTGACCAATTCAAATGTCACATTTCTAATGGCCCAGTAAAGTACCCTGGTGTATTTCTACATGCCTGAGAAACCAGAGAGCAGCTTCTAATAGATGAGTCTTCTGCCTCTAACTGAAAGGAAACACTCATCCCCAGAAATCCTGTAAATCATTGCAGAGAAACCAACTTCTGCTCATGCTGCCAAAGATTTCAGAAGTGCTACAAATTCATCGGTCATGAGTGCAGATTCTAAAAGAGGACAGGTCACACATTCTTCACACATTTTATTTTATTGTTTTTAACATCTTTATTGGAGTATAATGGTTTTACACTGTTGTGTTAGTTTCTGCTGTATAAAAAAGGGAATCAGCTATACATATACATATATCCCCATATGCCTTCCCTCTTGCCTCTCCCTCCCACCCTCCCTATCTCACCCCACTAGGTGGTCACGAAGCACCGAGCTGATCTCCCTGTGCTATGCGGCTGCTTCCCACTAGCTATCTATTTTATATTTGGTGGTGTATATAAGTCCAAGCCACTCTCTCATTTCGTCCCAGCTTACCCTTCCCCCTCCCTGTGTCATTAAGTCCACTCTCCACATGTGCGTCTTTATTCCTGTCCTGCCCCTAGGTTCTTCAGAACCATTTTTTTTTTTGATATCCCATATATATGTGGTAGCATACAGTATTTGTTTTTCTCTTTCTGACTTACTTCACTTTGTATGACAGACTCTAGGTCCATCCACCTCACTACAAATAACTCAATCTTGTTTCTTTTTATGGCTGAGAAATATTCCATTGTATATATGTGCCACATCTTCTTTATCCATTCATCTGTCGATGGACACTTAGGTTGCTTCCATGTCCTGGCTAGTGTAAACAGTGCTGCAATGAACATTGTGGTACATGACTCTTTTTGAATTATGGTTTTCTCAGGGTATAGGCCCAGTAGTGGGATTGCTGGGTCATATGGTAGTTCTATTTTTAGTTTTTAAGGAACCTCCATACAGTTCTCCATAGTGGCTGTATCAATTTACATTCCCACCTACAGTGTAGGAGGGTTCCCATTTTTCCACACCCTCTCCAGCATTTATCGTTTGTAGATTATTAGATGACGGCCATTCTGACAGGTGTGAGGTAATACCTCATTGTAGTTTTGATTTGCATTTCTCTAATGATTAGTGACATTGAGCATTCTTTCATGTGTTTGTTGGGAATCTGTATATCTTCTTTGGAAAAATGTCTATTTAGGTCTTCTGCCCATTTTTGGATTGGGTTGTTTTTTGGATATTGAGCTGCATGAGCTGCTTGTAAATTTTGGAGATTAATCCTTTGTCAGTTGCTTCATTTGCAAATATTTTCCCCCATTCTGAGGGATGTCTTTTGGTCTTGTTTATGGTTTCCTTTGCTGTGCAAAAGCTTTTAAGTTTCATTAGGTCCCATTTGTTTATTTTTCTTTTTATTTCCATTTATCTACAAGGTGGGTCTAAAAGGATCTTGCTGTGATTTATATCATAGAGTGTCCTGCCTATGTTTTCCTCTAAGAGTTTTATAGTGTCTGGCCTTAAATTTAGGTCTTTAATCCATTTTGAGTTTATTTTTGTGTACAGTGTTAAGGGGTGTTCTAATTTCATTCTTTTACATGTAGCTGTCCAGTTTTCCCAGCACCATTTATTGAAGAGTCTGTCTTTTCTCCATTGTATATCCTTGCCTCCTTTGTCATAGATTAGTTGACCATAGGTGCGTGGGTTTACCTCTGGGCTTTCTATCTTGTTCCACTGATCTATGTTTCTGTTTTTGTGCCAGTACCATATTGTCTTGATTACTGTAGCTTTGTAGTATAGTCTGAAGTCAGGGAGTCTGATTCCTCTAGCTCTGTTTTTTTCCCTCAAGACTGCTTTGGCTATTCGGGGCCTTTTGTGTCTCCATACAAATTTTAAGATTTTTTGTTCTGGTTCTGTAAAAAATGCCATTGGTAATTTGATAGGGATTGCATTGAATCTGTAGATTGCTTTGGGTAGTACAGTCATTTTCACAATATTGATTCTTCTAATCCAAGAACATGGTATATCTCTCCATCTGTTTCTATCATCTTTAATTTCTTTCATCAGTGTCTTATAGTTTTCTGCATACAAGTCTTTTGTCTCCTTAGGTAGGTTTATTCCTAGGTATTTTATTCTTTTTGTTGCAGTAGTAAATGGGAGTGTTTCCTTAATTTCTCTTTCAGATTTTTCATCAATAGTGTATAAGAATGAAACAGATTTCTGTGCATTAATTTTGTATTCTGCTACTTTACCAAATTCATTGATTAGCTCTAGTAGTTTTCTCGTAGTATCCTTGGAATTCTCTGTGTATAGTTTCATGTCATCTGCAAACAGTGACAGTTTTACTTCTTCTTTTCTGATTTGGGTGCCTTTTATTTCTTTTTTTCTCTGATGGCTGTGGCTAAAGCTTCCAAAACTATGTTGAATAATAATGGTGAGGGTAGGCAACCTTGTCTTGTTCCTGATCTTAGTGGAAATGGTTTCAGTTTTTCACCATTGAGAATGATGTCGGCTGTGGGTTTGTCATATATGGCCTTTATTATGTTGAGTTAAGTTCCCTCTATGCCTACTTTCTGGAGAGTTTTTATCATAAATGGGTGATAAGTTTTGTCAAAAGCTTTTTCTGCATCTATTGAGATGATCATATGGTGTTTCTCCTTCAATTTGTTAATATGGTATATCACACTGATTGATTTCATTTATTGAAGAATCCTTGCATTCCTGGGATAAGCCCCACTTGATCATGGTGTATGATCCTTTTAATGTGCCATTGGATTCTGTTTGCATCTATGTTCATTGGTGATATTGGCGTGTAGTTTTCTTTGTTTGTGACATCTTTGTCTGGTTTTGGTATCAGGGTGATGGTGGCCTCGTAGAAAAATTTGATAAATTTGGGTGTGTTACTCCCCCTGCTATATTTGGGAGGAGTTTGAGAAAGATAGGTGTTAGCTCTTCTCTAAATGTTTGATAGAATTCGCCTGTGAAGCCATCTGGTCCTGGGCTTTGGTTTGTTGGAAGATTTTTAATCACAGTCTCAATTTCAGTGCTTGTGATTGGTCTGTTTACGTTTTCTATTTCTTCCTGGTTCAGTCTTGGAAGGTTGTGCTTTTCTAAGAATTTGTCCATTTCTTCCAGGTTGTCCGTTTTTTTGGCATAGAGTTGCTTGTAGTAATCTCCCATGATCCTTTGTATTTCTGCCATGTCAGTTGTTACTTCTCCTTTTTCATTTCTAATTCTGTTGATTTGAGTCTTCTCCCTTTTTTTCTTGTTGAGTCTGGCTAATGGTTTATCAATTTTGTTTATCTTCTCAAAGAACCAGCTTTTAGTTTTATTGATCTTTGCTATTGTTTCCTTCATTTCTTTTTCATTTATTTTTGATCTGATCTTTATGATTTCATTCCTTCTGCTAACTTTGGGGTTTTTTGTTTTTCTTTCCCTAATTGCTTTAGGTGTAAGTTTAGGTTGTTAATTTGAGATGTTTCCTGTTTCTTGAGGTGGTATTGTATTGCTATAAACTTCCCTTTTATAACTGCTTTGGTGCATCCCATAGGTTTTGGGTGGTCGTGTTTTCATTGTCATTTCTTTCTAGGTATTTTTTGATTTCCTCTTTGATTTCATCAGTGATCTCTTGGTTATTTAGTAACACATTCTTTAGCCTCCATGTGTTTGTATTTTTTACATTTTTTTTTCCTGTAATTGATATCTAGTCTCATAGCACTGTGGTCAGAAAAGATACCTGATACGATTATAGTTTTCTTAAATTTACCAAGGCTTGATTTGTGACCCAAGATACGATCTATCCTGGAGAATGTTCCATGAGCACTTGAGAAGAAAGTGTATTCTGTTGTTTTTGGATGGAATGCCCTATAAATATCAATTAAATTCATCTTATTTAATATGTCATTTAAAGCCTGTGTTTCCTTATTTATTTTCATTTTGGTTGATCTGTCTATTGGTGAAAGTGGGGTGTTAAAGTCCCCTACTATGACTGTGTTACTGTCAATTTCCCCTTTTATGCCTGTTAGCATTTGCCTTATGTATTGAGGTGCTCCTATGTGGTGTGCATAAATATTTACAATTGTTATATCTTCTTGTTGGATCGATCCCTTTATCATTATGTAGTGTCCTTTTCTGTCTCTTGTAATTGTCTTTATTTTAATGTCTATTCTGTCTGATATGAGAATTGCTACTCCAGCTTCCTTTTGATTTCCATTTGCATGGAATATCTTTTTCCATTCCCTCACTTTCAGTCTGTATGTGTACCTAGGTCTGAAGTAGGTCTCTGTAGACAGCATATATAAGGGTCTTGCTTTTGTATCCATTCAGTCAGTCTATCTTTTGGTGGGAGCATTTAATCCATTTACATGTAAGGTAATTATCAATATGTATGTTCCTATTACCATTTTCTTAATTGTTTTGCATCTGTTATTGTAGGTCTTTTCCTTCTCTTGTGTTTCCTGCCTAGAAAAGTTCCTTTAGCATCTGTTTTAATGCTAAATTCAGTTTAATGCTAAATTTAGTGCTGAATTCTCTTAGTTTTTGCTTGTCTGTAAAAGTTTTAATTTCTCCGTCAAATCTGAATGAGATCCCTGCTGGGTAGAGTAATCTTGGTTGTAGGTTTTTCCCTTTCATCACTTTAAATATATCCTGCCACTCCCTTCTGGCTTGCAGACTTTCTGCTGAAAGATCAGCTTTTAACCTTATGGGGATTCCTTTGTATGTTAATTGTTGCTTTTCCCTTGCTGCTTTCAATATTTTTTCTTTGTATTTAATTTTTGATAGTTTGATCAATATGTGTCTTGGCATGTTTCTCCTTGTATTTATCCTGTATGGGACTCTCTGCGCTTCCTGGACTTGACTGACCATTTCCTTTCCCATATTAGGGAAGTTTTCAACTATAATCTCTTCAAATATTTTCTCAGTCCCTTTCTTTTTCTCTTCTTCTTCTGGAACCCCGATAATTCAAATGTTGGTGCATTTAATGTTGTCCCAGAGGTCTCTGAGACTGTCCTCAATTCTTTTCATTCTTTTCTGTTTATTCTGCTCTGCAGTAGTTATTTCCACTATTTTATCTTCCAGGTCACTTTTCCATTCTTCTTCCTCAGTTATTCTGCTATTGATTCCTTCTAGAGAATTTCTAATTTCATTTATTGTGTTGTTCAGAACTGTTTGTTTGCTCTTTAGTTCTTCTAGGTCCGTATTAAACATTTCTTATATTTTTCCCATTCTATTTCCAAGATTTTGGACCATCTTTACTATCATTACTGTGAATTCTTTTTCAGGTAGACTGCCTATTTCCTCTTCATTTGTTTGGTATCGTGGGTGTTTACCTTGCTCCTTCATCTGCTGCGTATTTCTCTGTCTTCTCATTTTGCTTGACTTACTGTGTTCGGGGTCTCCTTTTCACAGGCTGCAGGTTCATAGTTCCTGTTGTTTTTGGCGTCTGCCCCCAGTGGGCAAGGTTGGTTCACTGGGTTGTGTAGGTTTCCTGGTGGAAGGGACTGGTGCCTGTGTTCCAGTGGACAAGGCTGGATCTTGTCTTTCTGGTGGGCAGGATTGCATGCGGTGGTGTGTTTTGGGGTGTCTGTGAACTTATGATTTTAGGCAGCCTGTCTGCTAGTGGGTGGTGTTGTGTTCCTGTCTTGCTAGTTGTTTGCCATGGGGTGTCCAGCACTATAGCTTGCAGGTCATTGAGTGCAGCTGGGTCTTAGTGTTGAGATGGAGGCACCTCGGAGACCTCTCACTGATTGATATTACATGGGGCTGGGAGGTCTCTGGTGGTCCAACGTTCTGAACTCAGCTCTCCCACCTCAGAAGGCTCAGGCCTCACAGCCGGCCAGAGCACCAAGACCCTGTCAGCCACACGGCTTTTGGTAAGTCTGAGGTCTTCTGCCAGCGTTCAGTAGGTGTTCTGTAGGAGTTGTTCCACATGTAGATGCATTTTTGATGTATTTTTGGGGAGGAAGGTGATCTCCACAACTTACTCCTCCGCCATCTTGAAGGTCCTCTCTCTTCACACCTTTTAAAATGAAGTTGAGGAACAGTACTCACCACCTGGCATTATGTCAGTAAAATCTAGGAGTTGTATAATTTTCAGAAGGCCAGGGGAAATGCCTCTAGCTAATTCAGAAATAGAAATGGCTATACTGATGCAACCATAAGTCAGTTAATGGATAAAGATACTTTTTTTTGCAATATTATTTCAGAAGTCCTTTTTGTTGTCCCGGATTTAAACCAAGACATATTCATCAAGTCTGTACCAATATACAGCTGATGGTCCTGGAAGTTTTGTTGTGAAATGCCCCCTTATAGGAAGTTCCAACATATCAGTGGAAGGGAGAGTAAAAATTCTCTTGGGAAGAAATTCGTTCACACCTCTAGGAATCACAGCCTAAAGCATTCACACCATTAGAAGAGCCTGCAATCTGAAAACTGCCATGTGATTTTTCTGAGCATTTTCTTAGAAAGATGGAAGAGGCATCAGTGTCTCTCCATCTGGTTCTATCCATTGCACCGGATCTCTTGAAAATTTTGAAAATAAGAGTCTGAACAGCTAATCAAACTAGACACCCAGTAGCCAGTAAGTGACCCCAGTTGGGTAGGTTCTGAAACTTAATGGTATATTGAGACCCTGAGGTGACTTCTGACCACACCAGTCACTATCAAAGCCTGTAATTCTTCCTGTCTTTCATGGCTTGTTGGGGGAATGTGTGTGTGTGTGTTTGTGTGTGTGCAAAATTTGGCCTCACTTAAGTTTATCAACAGTTGATTATTGATGATACTCTTCAGATCTTTTTCTAATACTTCATAGACATCATGCTTTCTGAGATCCCAAGGATACTATTCAGTTTTGAAGTGTTCCATAGTCACAGATCAATCAAGGAAAAGCTTGAGGGCAGATTTAGGGAAATCTTCCATTACTTCAGTGTATCAAACATCAAAGGAACATAAAGATATGTGAGGTTACATATTCCAAGACCATATTACCTTATTAGAAACTAGCTGGGTAACCTTACGCAAGTTACTTAACCTCTCAGAGCTCTAGTTTCCTCATCTGTACAACAGGAATAAAATACTTTACTCACAGAACCATTACAAGGGTTTAATAAGACATAATACACATAATACATGTGAATGCAAATAGCACATTGCCTGGCAGCCAGTCAAGTTTTAGTAAATATGGTTGCCATGTGTCTGGTTGTAAACCAGACAGTCCAGTATTAGAATTTTCTTTCTGAGAAACAGATTAAGAAAAGACCAGACACATAAATGTAAATAGGAGTAAGTGCTATTACTACTACCATGACATGTCTTATGCATGAATTCTGGAGCTTTCTCTCACTAGGACAGTTTGCCACGAAGAATGAGAGGGAGCACACTCCACCAAGACATGCTTCAAGCACAACCACATGGGAGAGCCCAGTACACACTTGGCCAAGTATCAAATTCCATTGCCACTGTGAGCCAGGTGCGAGGGGTGGGCCCTGCAGATGTTCTTATTGTTTCCTTTTACAGGTACAATTCCTTACAGTGTGTTTTATTTCATCTCCTTGTGGTCCTTTCCAGTAAGAGATATTTGGCAGTTTAATACTAATGAACTGACTGCTTAAAAATTAAGAATATTGAGTTTTTAATTCAATTCCCAAATTGCTTAAGAAAAAAGTCAATATTTTTTTCCAGTAAGAAATTTATTTTTACCAAAATTAACAATTTTTGTCATTAATTCACACACGTTCTGGACAGGTCAGCACAATAACTCCTGCGTCCACATTCCCTTGAGTTTGAACTTGTTCTGCCCAAAGACCTCTGCTCAGGAAAGCCCAAGTGGCCTATTGTTGCTTGCAGGTGGCACCCCTCCATAAGATCAAAGTGTGATCATGACCTCAATGCCCGCTTGAGACAGAAGTCTAATCAACTTTGCTGGCCTGGGTGATACTTACCCAATTTGGCTTACATCTCATTTCCACCAAAGAGAGACAAGCCTTGTGGAACTTCTCCATTGCCTACTGGAAAAACGGTGCCACACTGTTGGACTCAACAGCCTAAAGTTGCTTTCTGGAATGTCAAACATATATTGTTTTCTAACCTAATTTTAACACACACTTCAGTTTCTTTCCAAAGGCATCTCACCTGATAGTGCTAGGCCCTGGATTATCCTCAAAATACCAGAGACCTCAAATGCTCTCACCCCAAGAAGAATGTGACCTATAGAACAACCACACCCCAACTGAAGTTTTAAACACTTTCCAGGAGTGAAGTCGAGATTTCCAAAGGATTTGAGGTTAGGCCCTTACAGTCTGTACTGAACCCAATCCTGGGAGAAGATCTTTCTCAGGAAAAGCCTGCTTGCTGAGTTGCTGCCTACAAATGTAGCACTGATGTCCATGACCATGTGCCTGTGCTCAAGCTTAGAAGAGTGAAGTTGGATATAGTTCCTCGATTCTGTGGTTCTCCTGCCACCGTAAGATCTTATGTCGCATGATTTGATTGACCCAATTTAGACTAAGTAGGTTGAACAATTAATTGCTCAGGGTGACTGTGGATTCATGGCTTTAATTGGGATGAAGGAGGTTTTCCATATGGCAAATATTTGAGGCATTCAACAATTATACAAACTATCTATATTTAGTTATCCTTCAAAAAGGGCATTTTATGAAGAATGTGTTATTTTAGAATCTGGCATCATGCCATCCTTAGTTCTTCCACAGAAGTGAGGGAAGAGTAGTGTTTTAATCAGTTCGAGCTACTGTAACATAATGCCAAAGACTGTATGGCTAAACCATAAATATTTATTTCTCACATTCTGGAGGCTGGGAGGTCTGAGATTAAGGTGCCAGCAGATTTAACATCTGGTGAGGGCCTGCTCCCTCGTTTGTAGATGGCAGCCTTCTTGCTGTATCCTCACGTGGCAGAGAAAGAAAAAGCTCTGGTCTCTCTTGTTCTTCTGAGAATGACACTAATCCCATCATAAGGACCCCAAGCTCATAATCTCATCTAAACTTAATTACCTCCCAGAGTCTCCAGATGGGGGTTGGGGGTTGGGGCTTCAATATATGGATTTGGGGGGGACACAAATAATCTGTAACAGGTAGAGAGGAAAGAAGGCTGGAAGCTACATTTGGTGGCTTAGACTGTATTCTTTTTTATTCTAACGTAATTTGATTCACATTTTATTATAAGAGTAATACATGCTCATTATAGAAAAATATTGAAAATATTTTAAAAGGATGATTTAATAAAAATCACATAGCTTTTTTTTTTTTAACTTCAGGACTTCTCAGTCCTTCAATATGCAAATACATGTTACATCAAGAATGCTTTTCCACAGACCACCTATTCATTGTTCCAAGAAACACAGCTTAGGAGATGCTATTCTAGGGATGCTCATAGTTTAGGACATAATTTTACAGTATGCTAACAATTTTTGTAAATTCTTCCTTGGGAATTATTTTGCTGGTGAGGTGCAGCTTGAGAAGGAGATGGAAAGCTACAATACACACCACTGAGTAAAGAGCACATGAAGAGCCAGAAGTAGGATGAAGGTGAAGACAGGAGACATCTGGTCCCAGGATGACAAACATTACTTGCTTTATAACTGGCCCAGGCATGTACTATCTTTGCAAATAAATAAGCTCATATACAGTGCTGTGCCTTGTACTGTATCCTGCTTTCCCTAATTTACACGTTCTTCATCCCTTCACTTCAAAAGCCCATTGTGGAAAAAACTCCACTCTGCATATACTTGTTGGGAATTACATGTTAAATACAAATAGTCCCAATGTCCAGTTCAGGATTTCCATTTCTACCCCCCTTTTTAAACTTCACCTTTTGGAGGGTGACTCTCTCACTATTTGATGCAAAACAGATCTCCTGTTTTTTCTTTTTGTAGCATATCAGAAAGTCTTACAGAATATGGTCCCATGTTCTCTGTTTTACGCTTCTTCACATCTACATTTTCTCTGACTTTCTTAACTTTCAAAGAGACTGCCCTAAATAGATGTCTCTGCCTTAACATTTGGGCCAGCAGTTCTGGTGACCCTACCTCTAAGAGACACACTATCAATACCAAAAGTTCACATCTGCGAAGTCACTTCCATGTGCCTGACACTGTGCTAAGCAAGTTATATAGATTATCTCACTTAATCCTTACCCGATCAAACCAAACCAAATCAGATGTTTGTAATCCCCTTTCTACAGATAAGGACGCCTAGGCCTGGCAACTTTTCCATAATTTCACAGTGACAGAGCAGGATTTGAATCCAGGGCTTTCTCTCTCCAAAACCCATGCTTTTACCTGTTACCCTCATAATCAGTCTAGAGCAATGCTTTTCAAAACTTGGTCCCTGAAACAGCAGCAGCAGCAGCACTTGGGACCTTGTTACAAATGGAAATTCTCAGGCCCGACTCCAGACAAATCAAAAACTCCAGAGAGAGACCTTCAAGATGGTGGAGGAGTAAGACCTGGAGATCAATTTCCTCCTCACTAATACATAAGAAATACATTTACATGTGGAACAACTCCTACAGAACACCTACTGACTGCTGGCAGAAGTACTCAGACTTCCCAAAAGCCGTGTGGCTAACAGGGTCTTGGTGCTGCAGCCGGGTGTCAGGCCTGTGCCTCTGAGATGGGAGAGCCGAGTTCAGGACACTGGTCCACCAGAGAACTCCTGGCTCCACGTAATGTCAAATGGCAAAAGCTCTCCCAGAGATCTCCATCTCAACGCTAAGACCCAGCTCCATTCAACAAGCAGCAAGCTACAGTGCTGGACCCCCTATGTCAAACAACTAGCAAGACAGGAACACAATCCCACCCGTTAGCAGAGAGGCTGCCTAAAATCATAAGGTCACAGACACCCCAAAACACACCACCCGATGCAGTCCTGCCCACCAGAAAGACAAGATCCAGCCTCATCCACCAGAACACAGACACTAGTCCCCTTCACCGGGAAGCCTACACAACCCACTAAACCAACCTCACCCACTGGGGGCAGACACCAAAAACAATGGGAACTACGAACCTGCAGCCTGCAAAAAGGAGACCCCAAACACAGTAAGCTAAGCAAAATGAGAAGACAGAGAAACACACAGCAGATAAAGGAGCAAGGTAAACACCCACCAGACCTAACAAAGGAGGAGGAAATAGGCAGTCTACCTGAAAAAGAATTCACAGTAATGATAGTAAAGATGATCCAAAATCTTGGAAATAGAATGGAGAAAATACAAGAAATGTTTAATATGGACCTAGAAGAACTAAAGAGTATACAAACAGTGATGAACAACACAATAAATGAAATTAAAAATTCTCTAGAAGGAATCAATAGCAGAATAACTGAGGAAAAGAACGGAGAAGTGACCTGGAAGATAAAATGGTGGAGATAACTACTTCAGAGCAGAATAAACAAAAAAGAATGAAAAGAATTGAGGACAGTCTCAAGGACCTCTGGGACGACATTAAATGCAACAACATTTGAATTATAGGGGTCCCAGAGAAGAAGAGAAAAAGAAAGGGACTGAGAAAATATTTGAAGAGATTATAGTTGAAAACTTCCCTAATATGGGAAAGGAAATGGTCAGTCAAGTCCAGGAAGCACAGAGAGTCCCATACAGGATAAATACAAGGAGAAACATGTCAAGACACACATTGATCAAACGATCAAAAATTAAATACAAAGAAAAAATATTGAAAGCAGCAAGGGAAAAGCAACAAATAACATACAAAGGAATCCCCATAAGGTTAACAGCTGATCTTTCAGCAGAAACTCTGTAAGCCAGAAAGGAATGGCAGGACATATTTAAAGTGATGAAAGGGAAAAACCTACAACCAAGATTACTCTACCCAGCAAGGATCTCATTCAGATTTGAAGGAGAAATTAAAACCTTTAGAGATGAGCCAAAGCTAAGAGAATTTAGCACCACCAAACCAGCTTTACAACAAATGCTAAAGGAACTTCTCTAGGCAGGAAACACAAGAGAAGGAGAAGACCTACAATAACAAACCCAAAACAATTAAGAAAATGGTAACAGAAAGACGTATCGATAATTACCTTAAATGTAAATGGATTAAATGCTCCCGCCAAAAGACACTGATTGGCTGAATGGATACATAAACAAGACCCATATATATGTTGTCTTTAAGAGAGCCACTTCAGACCTAGGGACACATACACACATACTGAAAGTGAGGAAATAGAAAAAGATATTCCATACAAGTGGAAATTAAAAGAAAGCTGGAGTAGCAATTCTCATATCAGACAGAATAGACTTTAAAATAGACTATTACAAGAGACAAAAGAACACTATATAATGATCAAAGGATCAATCCAATAAGAAGATATAATAATTGTAAATATTTATGCACCCAACATAGGAGCACCTCAATACATCAGGCAAATGCTAACAAGCATAAAAGGGGAAATCGACAGTAACACAGTCATAGTAGGGGACTTTAACACCCCACTTTCACCAATAGACAGATCATCCAAAATGAAAATAAACAGGGAAACACAAGCTTTAAATGATACATTAAAGAAGATGGATTTAATTGATATTTATAGCACATTCCATCCAAAAACAACAGAATACACTTTCCTCTCAAGCATTCATGCAATGTTCTCCAGGATAGATCATACCTTGGGTCACAAGTCAAGCCTTGGCAAATTTAAGAAAATTGAAATCATATCAAACATCTTTTCTAACCACAGTGCTATGTGACTAGATAACAATCACAGGAAAAAAACTGTAAAAAATACAAACACATGGAGGCTAAACAATACACTACTTAATAACCAAGAGATCACTGAAGATATCAAAGAGGAAATCAAACAATACGTAGAAACAAATGACAATGAAAACACAACGACCCAAAACCTATGGGATGCACCAAAGCAGTTCTACGAGGATACAATCCTACCTCAAGAAACAAGAAACATCTCAAATTAACAACCTAAACTTACACCTAAAGCAATTAGAGAAAGAACAAAAAAACCCCAAAGTTAGCAGAAGGAAAGAAATCATAAAGATCAGATCAGAAACAAATGAAAAAGAAATGAAGGAAACAATAGCAAAGATCAATAAAACTAAAAGCTGGTTCTTTGAGAAGATAAACAAAATTGATAAACCATTAGCCAGACTCATCAAGAAAAAAAGGGAGAAGACTCAAATCAACAGAATTAGAAATGAAAAAGGAGAAGTAACAACTGACACTGCAGAAATACAAAAGATGATGAGAGATTACTACAAGCAACTCTATGCCAAAAAAACAGACAACCTGGAAGAAATGGACAAATTCTCAGAAAAGCACAACCTCCCAAGACTGAACCAGGAAGAAACAGAAAACATAAACGGACCAATCATAAACACTGAAATTGAGACTGTGATTAAAAATCTTCCAACAAACCAAAGCCCAGGACCAGATGGCTTCACAGGTGAATTCTATCAAACATTTAGAGAAGAGCTAACACCTATCTTTCTCAAACTCTTCCAAAATATAGCAAGGGGAGGAACACTCCCAAACTCATTCTACGAGGCCACCATCATCCTGATACCAAAACCAGACAAAGACGTCACAAAGAAAGAAAACTACAGGCCAATATCACTGATGAACATAGATGCAAACAGAATCCAACGGCACATTAAAAGGATCATACACCATGATCAAGTGGGGTTTATCCCAGGAATGCAAAGATTCTTCAATAAATGAAATCAACCAATGTGATACACACCATATTAACAAATTGAAGGAGAAAAACCATATGATCAGGTCAAAAGATGCAGAAAAAGCTTTTGACAAAACTTATCACCCATTTATGATAAAAACTCTCCAGAAAGTAGGCATAGAGGGAACTTAACATAATAAAGGCCATATATGACAAACCCACAGCCAACATCATTCTCAATGGTGAAAAACTGAAACCATTTCCACTAAGATCAGGAACAAGACAAGGTTGCCTACCCTTGACATTGTTATTCAACATAGTTTTGGAAGTTTTAGCCACAGCCATCAGAGAAGAAAAAGAAATATAAAAGGCATCCAAATCAGAAAAGAAGAAGTAAAACTGTCACTGTTTGCAGATGACATGATACTATACACAGAGAATTCTAAAGGTGCTATGAGAAAACTACTAGAGCTAATCAATGAATTTGGTAAAGTAGCAGAGTACAAAATTAATGCACAGAAATCTGTTTCATTCCTATACACTACTGATGAAAAATCTGAAAGGGAAATTAAGGATACACTCCCATTTACCACTGCAACAGAAAGAATAAAATACCTAGGAATAAACCTACCTGAGGAGACAAAAGACTTGTATGCAGAAAACTATAAGACACTGATGAAAGAAATTAAAGATGATACAAACAGATGGAGAGATATACCATGTTCTTGGATTGGAAGAATCAACATTGTGAAAATGACTATACTACCCAAAGCAATCACTGAATAGGGATTCAATGCAATCCCTATCAAACTACCAATGGCATTTTTCATAGAATTAGAACAAAAAATTTCACAATTTGTATGGAAACACAAAAGACCCCGAATAGCCAAAGCATTCTTGAGAAAGGAAAATGGAGATGGAATCAGGCTCCCAGACTTCAGACTATGTTACAAAGCTACAGTAATCAAGACAGTGTGGTACTGGCACAAAAACAGAAATATAGATCAATGGAGCAGGACAGAAAGCCCAGAGATAAACCCACTCACATACAGTCACCTTATTTTTGATAAAGGAGGCAAGAGTATGCAATGGAGAAAAGACAGCCTCTTCAATAAGTGGTGCTGGAAAAATTGGACAGCTACATGTAAAAGAGTGAAATTAGAACAGTCCCTAACACCGTACAGAAAAATAAACTCAAAATGGATTAAAGACCTAAATGTAACACTATAAAACTCTTAGAGAAAAACATAGGCAGGACACTCTATGACATAAATCACAGCAAGATGCTTTTTTGACCCACCTCGTAGAGAAATGGAAATAAAAAGAAAAATAAACAAATGGGACCTAATGAAACTTAAAAGCTTTTGCACAGCAAAGGAAACCATAAACAAGACAAAAAGACAACCCTCAGAATGGGAGAAAATATTTGCAAACAAAGCAACTGACAAAGGATTAATCTCCAAAATTTACAAGCAGCTCATGCAGCTCAATATCCAAAAAATAAACAACTGAATCCAAAAATGGGCAGAAGACCTAAATAGACATTTCTCCAAAGAAGATGTACAGATTTTTAACAAACACATGAAAGAATGCTCAACATCACTAATCATTAGAGAAATGCAAATCGAAAGTACAATGAGGTATCACCTCACACCTGTCAGAATGGCCATCATCAAAAAATCTGCAAACAATAAATGCTGGAGAGGGTGTGCAGAAAAGGGAACCCTCCTACCCTGTTGGTGGGAATGTATATTGATACAGCCACTATGGAGAACAGTATGGAGGTTCCCTAAAAAACTAAAAAGAGAACTACCATATGACCCTGCCATAACACTACTGGGCATATACCCTGAGAAAACCATAATTCAAAAAGAGTCATGTACCACAATGTTCATTGCAGCTCTATTTACACTAGCCAGGACATGGAAGCAACCTAAGTGTCCACTGACAGCTGAATGGATAAAGAAGATGTGGCACACATATACAATGGAATATTACTCAGCCATTAAATAAACGAAAGTGAGTTATTTGTAGTGAGGTGGATGGACCTAGAGTCTGTCATGCAGAGTGAAGTAAGTCAGAAGGAGAAAAATAAATACTGTATGCTACCACATATATATGGAATCTTAAAAAAAATGGTTCTAAAGAACCTAGGAGCAGGACAGGAATAAAGATGCAGACATACAGAATGGACTTGAGGATATGGGGAGGGGGAAGTGTAAGCTGCGATGAAGTGAGAGAGTGGCATGGACTTTTATACACTACCAAATGCAAAATAGATAGCTAGTGGGAAGCAGCTACATAGCTCAGCACCAAGATCAGCTGGGTGCTTTGTGACCACCTAGAGGGGTGGGATAGGGAGGGTGGGAGGGAGATGCAAGTGGGAGGAGATATGGGGATATATGTGTATATATAGCTGATTCACTGTTATAAAGCAGAAACGAACACACCATTGTATAGCAATTATACTCCAATAAAGATGTTAAATAAATAAATCAAAATAAAAAGGAGGAAAAAAAACTGCACAGAAGACCATGTAAAAAAAAAAAAACAAACTCTATCGATCTGGTGTGTATATATACACACACCACACACAGACTGACACACACACACACAAAATGGAATATTATCTAGCCATAAAGAAGAAAGCCTGCCTTTTGTAACAACATGAATAAAACTTATTATGCTAAGCAAAATAAGACAAAGTAAGGCAAATACTCTATGTTCTTACTTATATGTAGAATCTAAGAAAAGCCAAACTAATAGAAATAGAGAGTAGAATGGTGGTTGCCAGCGGCTGATGGTGGGGGAAATGGAGACATGTTGGTTATAGGCTACAAACTCCAAATTATAGGAGTAAGAAGATCGGGCTCTAGTGCATATTATGGTGATTATAATTAACAATACTGTATTACAAACTTGAAAATTAAGAGAGCTGATGTTAAATATCACCACAAACAAAAAAATCATAATTATGTGAGATATAACTAACCTTATAGTGGTTATCATTTTGCAATAATTACATGTATATAATTATCATATTGTACACCTTAAGCTTACATGTATTGTATGTCAATAATATCTCAATTAATCTAGAGAGAAAAGAGGAACTCTGAAGGTGAGGCCCAGCAATCTGTGTTTTAACTAGCCCTCCAGGCGATTCTGATGTATGTTAATGTTTAAAAACAACTGTTCAAACCAAGCAGGAAGACTTTTGGTTAAGGGTGAGGGATAATTTTCTGGTGTGATGTTAACACTAGCGTGGGGCAGCTCAAAAGGCTGGCCTGGGGGCCTCCCTGGTGGCGCAGTGGTTGAGAGTCCGCCTGCCGATGCAGGGGATACGGGTTCGTGCCCCGGTCTGGGAGGATCCCATATGCCGCGGAGCGGCTGGGCCCGTGAGCCATGGCCGCTGGGCCTGCGCATCCGGAGCCTGTGCTCCGTAACGGGGGAGGCCACAACAGTGAGAGGCCCACATACCGCAAAAAAAAGAAAAAAAAAAAAAAGGCTGGCCTGGGATCGCCCCGTTTGGCTCTGATAGATGGGAGCTGTCCTGTGTCTCTAGGAACTTTCCATCTTCATTGTTCGTGTCTCAAGCATAGAGCACCACACCACCAAATCCTAGAGCGACAGCTCAGCATTCTCTAACAACACCAAAAAAATCTCACACTTAAAGTTTAACCTAACAGAGAACAGGATATTCTGATCACATGCGTAGGTGCTGGAAAAACAATCGGCAGGAACAGGGAGCGTGTCATGGTTGCTTTCTCCCCACGCACTCGCCCTCTGCAGGGCCATGCCATATATTAGTGGGCATTTCACATCAGCTAATTCAGATTCCCCTGTCAGACAAATCCCACCTGTGAGCACTGCTGTCTACACCACATAACACCACATAGATCAAGAGTGAGGAGAGGCCAAAGTCATGAACACCATAGCTTTCCATAAAAGTTAATTAATGACAGAAGCATATTGCTGGGAATGGCAACATGGCCGTTATTTATGGCTCAGGAAACCCCAACTGTAGGGATTTGCCTTTTCCCTTCTCCCAGCCCCAGCTCTACCCACGAGTTTACTCACCCCATTACAGTAACTTCATGAATCATTTGCCAAGTTAGCAAGAATGTAGCATGGAATCTATAAAAATTAATAGAACAGCTGGATATCCAACACACATCCCAAGAGAAACAGACCACCCCGTGGATGCCACCCTGTTCTTTTCTATCCCTGTATCTCAACACTTCTTTCACACTTCACTTTTCTACCCCTGGTAAGAGTTCCAACCTGTCACCCCCAAGAAAAGGATTTCCCCAAGGAACCCTTGCTGCTGAAAGGCTTCTAGAAACCTCCTTTCCCCCTTCTGAGCCATACCATTACACACAAGCATGGGCCGACCACTAGGAGAATAGCTCATCACCAACAGACTGTCACCACTTTGGGAGGCTATGCAGCACCGTGGTGAAAAGCTTCCCTCTGGCTTCAAATTCCAGTAAAGTGTTCATAGTGTTCTCATCTATAAAATGGGCCCAAACAATATTCACCTTTGAAGGTTGCTGTGAGGTTTGAACCAAGCTGATATGAGCTGAGCGACACCCAGTGCCATTAAGGCCGAACAAACCTTCGTGGTGCGACTTTTCCCCCTCAGAAGGCCATGTGCCTTAACAAGCTCAGACTAGTATTTTCCACAAACCCTATACTGCTGCCCACACAGATTTTAGAAGGAGGTGGTCTGAAGGTGATACAATTTTTTACGTGTGTGCATGTCTGTGCATTTTTCTGAGGACAAGGTCTAGAGCTTTCAGCTCATTCTCTAAGGCACTCATGACCACTGCAGGGTCTCAGGAGAAGAAAGAAAACTGTACCCTGGAAAAGCTAAGAAAGCAAGAATGCACATTTATGCTGGAGAAGACAGTTCCATGTGTTGTCGGAAAGAGTACTGCACTGAGTCACATGCCTGGTGTTTTACTCTCCTCTCCCATAAATGAACTGTGGCAAATCCCTTCTCAGAGCTCAGTTTCCATTTCTTTATGTTTGAAATGGACATCACAGCAACTCCTCACCTCACTTCATACAGTTGTGGGCATCATAATAGGTAACAGATATGAAAGCATCTTTTCAAGCAGAAAACACCACCCCAATAAATGTATGATACTCAAGGTTCAGATGCCTTATCAAGATTCCAATGGACAAACAGCTTCACCAACTGGCCAATGCAATCCACAAAATTATGAGGAAATTTACCATGCAGTGAGTTATATTGTTCTTTTTGTTCTGCTTGTGTGAAATAGCACAGTTACCTCCGGAATATGTTTTAAAAATAAGCAAGCAGAAATCCTTTGTGGGAGAGGGAAATCTGTAAGTATGGTTTGATTCCACTCGATCCACTATAATCCTTAGAGCTACCCGGCATCCCTCCGTGGTTTGCTTTAATTGCATGTCACTGCTAACTTCCTTGTAAAGAGACAGGCCTCTGCCATGCCTTCTAATTATCCAAATCGCCAGCCACTGTGTGTGGCCTTACCTAAGGCTTTTAACCAGCAGTAATGTCACTAAATCAAAGCAAGTGGGAAGTGTCCCTGTTGGAGTGACTCTAATAAATGCTACATGACATTCCTTGAAGACCGTTTGGAAATATTCTCTTCAGAGTTACACCAATTCCAACATGATAACTCATCAGTTAAAAAGAGTCATAACCAGAAGTCCACGTGTAAACCATATATCTCTTACCTCCTGTTGCTAGAAGATCCACATTTCATCTAGAAAGGACATAAATCTGGCAATCTCACTTCAGGCTTAGCCCATCTACCTGAGAAAGAATATGATATAGTTCAATACAATTATGCGGCTGTTTCTGTAGGTCCCCTAAATCCAGCATCAGTTGATATTGGCATTGATAATAATAATAACAAAACACCATTTATTGATGTCTTCCTACATGCAAATATCATGTGAACCTCCTTCTATACATTATCTCATTTGATCAGCACAATCCTGTGTACAGCTATTGTTCCCAGTCTACAGCTGTGAAAACTGAGGCCTCAAGAGCTTAAGGATGAGAGTAGCACTGAAGACAAATGGAGCATATGTGGAACTGACAAGGAGATGGTTGCTGAGGAGGCTGAGATAAATTGCTCTGAATTCCCACTATCTACATACACAAAAATTGAGCTAAAAAATTTAGGCATCTAAAAACACGAGTTCCTCCTATTTCCAACTTACAAATGTAAAATTATAGAAACTCTGGAGAAAACGTTTTCGTATTCATGAGAAATATTTTATTTTGAATTTTATTTTTTTTATACAGCAGATTCTTGTTAGTCATCAATTTAATACACATCACTGTATACATGTCAATCCCAATCGCCCAATTCATCACACCACCACCAAGGCCCCCCCCCCCCCGCCGCTTTCCTCCCTTGGTGTCCATACGTTTGTTCTCTACATCTGTGTCTCAATTTCTGCCCTGCAAACCAGTTCATCTGTACCATTTTTCTAGGTTCCACATACATGTGTTAATATACGATATTTGTTTTTCTCTTTCTGACTTACTTCACTCTGTATGACAGTCTCTAGATCCATCCACCTCACTACAAATAACTCAATTTTTTTCCTTTTATGGCTGAGTAATATTCCACTGTATGTATGTACCACATCTTCTTTATCCATTCGTCTGTCGATGGGCATTTAGGTTGCTTCCATGACCTGGCTATTGTAAACAGTGCTGCAATGAACACTGGGGTGCATATGTCTTTTTGAATTATGGTTTTCTCTGGGTATATGCCCAGTAGTGGGATTGCTGGGTCATGTGATAATTCTATGTTTAGTTGTTTAAGGAACCTCCATACTGTTCTCCATAGTGGCTGTATCAATTTCCATTCCCACCAACAGTGCAAGAGGGTTCCCTTTTCTCCACACGCTCTCCAGCATTTGTTGTTTGTAGATTTTCTGATGATGCCGATTCTAGCTGGTGTGAGGAGATACCTCATTGTAGTTTTGATTTCCATTTCTCTAATAATTAGTGTTGTTGAGAAGCTGCTCATGTGCCTCTTGGCCATCTGTATGTCTTCTTTGGAGAAATGTCTATTTAGGTCTTCTGCTCACTTTTGGATTGGGTTGTTTGTTTTTTTAATATTGAGCTGCATGAGCTGTTTATATATTTTGGAGATTAATCCTTTGTCCGTTGATTCATTTGCAAATATTTTCTCCCATTCTGAGGGTTGTCTTTTGGTCTTGTTTATGGTTTCCTTTGCTGTGCAAAAGCTTTCAAGTTTCATTAGGTCCCATTTGTTTATTTTCCTTTTTATTTCCATTTCTCTACAAGGTGGGTCTAAAAGGATCTTGCTGTGATTTATATCATAGAGTGTCCTGCCTATGTTTTCCTCTAAGAGTTTTATAGTGTCTGGCCTTAAATTTAGGTCTTTAATCCATTTTGAGTTTATTTTTGTGTACAGTGTTAAGGGGTGTTCTAATTTCATTCTTTTACATGTAGCTGTCCAGTTTTCCCAGCACCATTTATTGAAGAGACTGTCTTTTCTCCATTGTACATTCTTGCCTCTTTTGTCATAGATTAGTTGACCATAGGTGCATGGGTTTACCTCTGGGCTTTCTATCTTGTTCCATTGATCTATGTTTCTGTTTTTGTGCCAGTACCATATTTTCTTGATTACTGTAGCTTTGTAGTATAGTCTGAAGTCAGGCAGTCCGATTCCTCTAGCTCCGTTTTTTTCCCTCAAGACTGCTTTGGCTATTCGGGGTCTTTTGTGTCTCCATACAAATTTTAAGATTTTTTGTTCTGGTTCTGTAAAAAATGCCATTGGTAATTTGATAGGAATTGCATTGAATCTGTAGATTGCTTTGGGTAGTATAGTCATTTTCACAATATTGATTCTTCCAATCCAAGAACATGGTATATCTTCATATTCATGAGAAATATTATCATCTGTATTTCAGCATTTTACCATGAAGCTCCAGATTTTTAAAATGTATGCTGCACATTTTTGATTTGTGTTCTAGTAAACATGGGTGTGTATGGCTCCTGAAAATTAAAAATTATGTACGTAAGAGTATATAAGGCTGTACACTTATGGTCTAGACACTTTCTTATTTGTATGTTGTATGTTAATAAAAAGTTTCAAAGCTGTATCTATGTGGATCTGAATATTCATGTTTCATCACTATTTTCTGTACTTTCTCAAAATGACCATCAAGCTATTACTACCCCTTTTTAATTTTCCCCAGAATGATTTTCCTTTACAATGAAAATCTGTGGAACAGCATCTTGGTAAATTTCTTGGCAAATCTTTGTTGACATAGAAAACTGTTTACCTCATGCCACACATCAAGTCCAAATCCCTGATCCAGAGACCCAAGCAGCTGTTTAGTAGCTCTTGCTTAGAAAGTCAAAAAGGAGTTCATGACAAATAGAAGAGCAGATCAAAAGAGGGTTCTACCCTTTCCCTGTTGACCCTGTTACTGGGCAAGCACATGCTCGCCCACAGGGTACCGGGTAGGGAGGAAGGCTGTTTTGTTGAGATGATGGGAATTTCCTGGGAAAACTCTGTCCCTCCTGCCCATCCAAATGAGGTCTGAATAGAAACACTTCCTAGGATAAGTACTGCTCCCTGGCCTCAGTCCTGTAACCCAGAGTTCTGTGTAATCTTTCATCCCTCTTCCCAACCAAAGCCTTTGTTGCTATATTTAATTCACACTCTTGCTCAATTCTAATCAGCTGTGATAAGCTAATTTTTATCTATTTTTTATCGTTATCTGCATTAGAAACTTATCTATCAAAGGGCGGAGATTCAATAAATGTAGCTCTGTAGGCAGACGCAGATGGTGAAACAAAGACCCACCTACCACCAAAACAAATATCAACAGCAAAACAGTGCTCCAAACAAGAGAAGTATTTGAATACAAGCTGTGCGGGGCTGGTATAGCAGCTCCACATCATTAAGAACATATGAATTACCAGATCTTGTTGCTCTGCAATCCTCAACAAGTGCCATCCATCTCATGGTCTAAGACAGCTATTTCAGATGTCACCATCACATCCACCTTCTAGCCACTGGCAGGAGGAAAAGGGAAAATGGAGGACGTGTCTCTTTTCTTTAAGGGCATAACCCATAAATGGAACACCACACTTCCATGTACATCTCATCAGCCAGAATGTAATCACATGGCCATACCTTGCCTGAAAGGGAGGCTGGGAAATGTGGTCATTAGCTGGACAGCCATATGCTCTGCTAAAATTTGGAGACTCTATTTCTAAAGAAACAAATAGAGAATGGATATTGGGAGACAACAAGTGAAACATGCATTCATTCATCCATCCATGTATTCATTCATTCATAAACACTGGATGCCTAATGAATGCCTGGAAACTGTGCTAGTGTTAGGAATACTCCAATAAAACACCATCCTCCAATCCCTACCTCAAGGGATTTATTGTCTAGTGAGGAAATACACATGGAAACAAACTGTTAAAACACAAACTGCTCTACTGGGATTATACACAAAGTACAACACTCTGCCTAGGAGAACCGGAAAGCTCAGTGGATGCAGCCTTTGCACTGACACTTGTGACAACCTAGATGGGTGAGATGGGGGGGGTGAGAAAGAGGTCCAAGAGGGAGAGGATATAAGTGTACATATAGCTGATTCACTTCATTGTACAGCAGAAACACAACATTGTAAAGCAATTTTACTCCAATAAAAATATAAATAAAAAGACAGTAGTAATCACTTAATA
The DNA here is from genome assembly GCF_964341445.2 of Mesoplodon mirus. Lineage (NCBI taxonomy): Eukaryota > Metazoa > Chordata > Mammalia > Artiodactyla > Ziphiidae > Mesoplodon > Mesoplodon mirus. The sequence continues at coordinate 89,771,443 of NC_138984.1, forward strand.
ATAATAACATTTCTTTCCAAGCACTGTTCTAAATCCTTTATACATATTAATTTATTTAATCCCTCCATGATAGAAACCATTATTATTCCCACTTTACAAATGAGAAAACTGAGACATTATAAGTGATCGAGTTGAGATGTGAACGTGTGTAGTCTGACTCCAGAGCCTATATTGCCTTTCATGAGAAGGAAAGGGTCCAACCTTGTCACCTAAATCTCCCAATGCCTTCTTGGCATGTAGAAGAAAGGAACAATAGAAGGGGAGAAGAAAATGAAAGATTAGAGGGTCTCAGAAGCCTACATAAGACACAGCGTGATGGAACTCAAAATGCGATGCAAGTGCCTTGACTTACAGCTCTCTCTCTGGAGGCATTCTTGAGGTACATTCTAAGGATATGTTGAAGGGTGACAAAGACCTCTGGAATGTTCTCCAGGTTATGGTTTACCAAATATATGATTATATTTGTTCCTTTATTGAAAAAGTAATTTTGATGGGATTTACTAAAAATTAGACATCAATTCAACACCCTCCTTCTAAAACCAACATAATCATCCCCTAATTCTGGGGTGGTACTGTTTGTGTTGGCATGAGGGGAAGCAATTTTGCAATATAGGAGGGGTTCATAACCTAAAAGAAGTTTTGCTTTCATTGAAATCAATGATGCGTTTAGAGAAGCTCTTCTGCCTTGATGATCCTGCTAGACAAAACAGAATTCATTCATTTGCAACAGTTATTTATTATGGTCTATTATTCTTAACAGATTGTCTTTTATTTAAAATGTGCTGGCCCTAAAAGATGAGGGGAAAAATACATTCATGAAAGCTTGGTAATATTTCAGCATGTTTCAATGACTCTCTTTTTCTCCTATTTTCTCCTGGTCATTTCCCACCCTTGATTAGTAATTTTACACCCTAATAATAAAATATGAAATACTTTTTAATACTGCCATGGTGGTAAAAGTGCTTAGTTTTTATGATGTGTCTCCAGAGATAGATCTTTAGCAGTATATAGTGAGGTTAATTCAGCATAAAATAGTATAATACCTTTTTTATTTCTGTTCACTCATTTAGAAATTATGGGACAAATTCTAGCAAAAGGTTCACCCCACTGACTGGAAACTAGTGTTTTAGAAGATTGAGGTTCTCCTATTCTCTTTAGGGAGGTTAAAAATGTTTCCAATCAACTTTTTAAAAACCTAGTAAACAGGAGTTATTTCCCATTTTTGTTTCCTCAGATTCTTAGGAGAATTTATCATTATTGAAAGCCTTACAATTACTGGAGATAACTCTCCCATCCAGATAACCAGCTACTCACCCCTCTCAGGGTCTCCCTTTCCCTGAATACTTATGAAATGAGATCTGGAAACCTACCAATCCTTTTCCACTCTGCCATTTTGTGAAGACACTAATAATATTTCCTTTGGCCATATTGTTCACTTGTGAGAGGCAGAAAACAAGTTAGCTACTTGGGAACACAGTGGCGAAGCCAGGGAAACAAAAAAAGAAAACAACAGGAATTCTCTCCCTTGGTCTCTGAGCTACACTTAAAACAGATCTCCTTGGGACTTCCCTGGTGGTTCACTGGTTAAGACTCCACGCTTCAAAAGCAAGGGACGTGGGTTCAATCCCTGCTCCGGGAGCTAAGATGCCACATGCTGTGCAGCCCAGCCAAGAAAATATAAAAACAACAACAACAAAAAGCCCAGATTTCCTCAACTCTGGTGCCTGGGGGCAGTGACACCCGCCTGTGAGATTCATTTCCCTCCCAGAAAGTCACAGCACCCGGTCTCCCAACAGGCACTGGCATCAGGCAGGGTAAAATGAATGTAAATTTCATATGCGCAATTATGCTCACTCTTCCTAACATCAGCACTTACAAAAGTCCAAATTGGGCTTATACAATAAGCTATGTTATAACTTAATCTCACAGTCGCTTTTACTTTCAATCTCTAATGACTGCTTGTCACTCCTGTGCTTCCTTTCATAAAAAGACAAAGTTCCTGCTTCTCACTTCATAAAAATGGCAGGAACAAGTTAACCTTTAGCTAATATGGATAAGAAAAGGTTAATATGAGTAGAATGAAAACACAATTTCCACACAATTTTAATTTTACAGTGAAATCCAAAGCTCTTTAGACTAGATAATTGTTAGTTTTTCTGGGTACTTACTGCATTACCCCACTTGGAAACCTATTAAGAATCCAAGTAAACATGTCAAATAAGAACTGCTCCCTAATTAATACTAAGACATGTATGAAAACATTCTTGAATATTAGGCTTAGTAGCATTGTATATTATACTGTCCTTGCTTATAAAAAGTTAAATGTTTCTTCAAATGAGAATGCAGACCAAAAAAGATAGTTAAATATGCAAAATGTAGCAATCCATTTGACATACACAAACCAGTTCTAATAATGTTACACTGCTTACCTGCATTTTAAAGATTAATTAATTCTAACTACCCTCCTGTGAGAAAACTGATAAACAAACACGTTGATTAACAGAGAAGTCAAAAAATATATAACATGATGCAAGGTACTGCACCTGAGGTCAGAACTCACTCAGTTGTGACAGAGACTTTAATTCCCAGTCTGATTTCTAACTGCATTATCCAAACACCATGTCACAAGAAGACAGAAAGAAAGTGACGCAAAGCTTTACAAACCCCAAGAATTTGCTGCTGGTGTTCAAGAGCAGAAACTAAAACCAACCATAAATATATAAAACCCAAATAAACATATTGATCTCTTAAACTCTGACCCAAACTTAACCCAAGTATTAATGATTTTCTCAGAACTAAATCAAAAAAGATTTTCCAAAAAAACAGAGCCTACATCAAAAGGCATCGAAGTACTGAAAACTGTGGTGTGTGGAAAGGGTTGATGGGGCCCTGTGCCCTGATCTGTACCCTATCGTGGAACCTCTTGGGGGACTGTGGAATTTCTAAGCATGACTTCCTGCCATTCTTCACATACTGGTCACATTTTGGGACATGGCATGGCCAGGTCTGATGAATTCACGAAGACAAGGAAAATAAGGAGGGTGTAGAACTTTATGAAAGATTATCCACTGGGGAGGAGGTAGGACTTTGGGGACACGCCAAGTTCAGGGAGAAGTTTAGTCCAATAGACAGACCATGGTCTTCCAACCACTCGTAAGTCAGCAACAGTGTTACCACATGATAAAATATCAATAATATGTCACCCACTTCCAGACTTCACACTTAGGTAGAAAAAAATTGATGCATTTGTGCTGCTTGGACAACAGCAAACACTGTCTGTGGGATAATTCCATGTAGATTAAAACTCTAGTTTTTTAGGTACTCCATAACCGCTTGTCAAACTAAATTACTGTTCCCAGACACCAAACTGCATCCTTGTGTCTGAAAAAGCTAACATGTCTTTGAAAGTGCCTATCATGGTTACATACTTACCACATGTAAAAAATCTGCAGCCTATTAACGGAAACACATGTAGAATGGAAGGGGGTGGGTGGATTGTAACTGGAAGAAGGAGTATTAAGACAGGTTGTAAAAGTCATGAAATGCATATCTCATTCTTTAAGTCATTAAAAGACCCATAGCAGTCTGCTGTTTAACACAATAAAACATAACAGTAAGGACCATAACAGTTTAGCCATGTCATAGTAGGACAGAGAAATCAAATAACATGCTAGATAGAGAGAGTCTTCTGAAGGACACAAAACCCAGAACATGGCAGTAATTTCCATGAGGAATAACACCGGATGACCTTCAATGGTTTGCTTATACTATAAAGGGGAGCACCAGCTTCACCTCCAGCGAAGAGGAGTCTGCAAAGTTCTGCCTATGGACACTTTACTCAAGTCTAGACTCAAAGCTCCAAAAGTAGGCTGGAATCTAACCAGCCACTGGAGAAAAGCAAGTCACTGGATTCTAGTGTTTATTCTCTGAAATTTTCCAGCTTGTCAGAGGTGAGAGCAAGCATTTTACAGTAAAGGTGGAGTACGTGATTCAGAAAATTCTTTGATTTAAAGAAATCATACTTTCCAAATTTGCCACAATCCCATTAGGACATGATTTTATGAGCTAGGAGGACAGAGAGGAAAAAGAGGTACAAAGATTTTTGTACCTTTTTTCTGTCTAAAATAATTAATACCAATAATGATACAATCCCAAAAAATGACTCACTCCCAGAGAGTCAACAATTAGCGTGTCAAATGAAGAATAAAAGTCTGTTATTACTATGGGTTCTATGATAAGGAGAAACTAGGCTCTACATTAAATTTTTTAAAATCATGCCTCTTACAACTTTTTATAATTAAAGTGTTGAAAATCCAATATACTCTTTCAAGAGGGAAAGCTGAACAGTTTTCTATTGCTAACAGCAACATACAGTAGTCTGGAACCTCCTTGAAGTTAATTGCAGCACAGCTCACTAATGAAACTTTCTATTAAATCTTAACAGGCATAACTATAAAAATGGCGCCAAACTTTCTCCTGCTCTGGAATGTCCCAGCCAGCACTTTGTGACTTTTACCCTTTATCTTTGTAATTACTGTAATTATTGCAGAGTTGGAGTAGAATCAAGATATAAGAATACATATTTTTTTCAAAGTCCATTTTTTGTTCATATCCTCAGGAATGGGAAATGTTTGAGATGGCCTACAAGAGGGGCCAGTTACATCCATTTCACTGTAGAACCCATGTCAGGGTCAAGGACTTGGATTATCATTGAGTTCCAGAATACATATATTATATACTAGTATCTTCTACAGAACCGTGATTTCTTAGTAAACTGATTTTACATTTTATTTTGGATAATTTACATATTAATAGAAGTAGTTTTGTAAATAATGTAAGGATGGAGGAGAAGACATCAAAATGATTATTTTCAGTTTTATAGCCTAACAAGAAAATGTTCCCCTTTTTTTCTTATTACCCATCTGAAAACAGGCATTATTCTTAATCAGTATTTTGAAGTCTTTGGATGAAAACCAAAAGGAAATAACAGGTCTTTTCTGTATTACTTGTTCTCATGAAGAACAAAATCACTTATTTTTGTCTCTAAATGGTCCCTATGTCCCTATGGTGGAAGGAGGACATAACTCTTGCCACCAGTTCTTATTTGCTCAATTCTGTATCAAGTCTTCCTAATAATAAAAGAAAGTGCTTTAGGGTAGCACTCCTAGGAAGTACAATCATTTTGTTATTATAATGTTCCAAGTCTTTGTCCTAAATAGCAGCCACTAGAGAAAGGACATGTCCCTCTAAGAGTCAGTTTGGGGGCCAAATGAGGATGGACTGTATGCATAATGCATTGCAGTTGCCTTTATAAATTAATGCTTTGCTTCAGGATAAATGTATTTGCAGTCTAATGCCCACTGGGCATTTTATTCCATTTCTATTTTCTCTTCACTAGGCAAGCTGGAGCCAAGAAGACAGCATGTACATATATAGTTTTGGCTTAGATAACTAGGACATAAAACATGTTAATTAAAAGTAAGTTCTGATTAGTTTTGTAATATGTGCCTGGCAGCTCAGTGATAAAGTGGATTTTTTGGATGACCCTGCAGACCAAATTTTCATTTTCATTTTCATTTCAACAATCATCAGTTCCTACTTTATGTATCATATGGGCAATCTCTTTACAACTTAACAGTCAGCAAGACATAGGTTATCTACTAAAGCATGGTTTCTCTAAATGCGATCAGTACATGGACCACCTGCATCGTAATTACCCTGGGAGCTTTCTAAAATGCAGACTCCTAGGCCTGCTGTATCAGATTCCCTGGGGTAGGAGGTAGAGAACAGAGATCTGTTTTACCAACTCCCTAGTTCATTCCAATGCACTAAAACTTGTACACAGATGTGTTAAAGGAACTTCAACATGATGTATTACCTTCAATTGTTCTACTTACAGCATCATCTTTGTTATCAACTAATGTTTTTACTTAGCCCCTATTGAGTGCAAGACATTATCCTGAAAGATGTGAGGGTTATAAAGGTGGTTTGGTGGCATGTCTGCCCTCCAGGTACTCCCAATCCAGTTGAAAGGATAAATCAAAGATAAATAGAAACACAGCATAGCAAGTGCCAAGCCCAAATAACAGTAATAGTAAGAGTGATCAATTACTGAGCTCATAATATGAGCAAGTCTATTTATATATATTTTCTCTCTATTTCTCATCATCCTAGGTGGAAGATGTAATCTTTCTTTTGCTACAAATAAAAAATTCTAAGCTCAGGTAGTTCAAGTGACGTTCCCAATGCCATATAGCTCATAAATGAGAGAGGCACAGTTGAGCCCAAACCCTGTGACTCCAAGGCCAATACTCTTCAAGCCCACCTTGCTGGCCTAACAGGAGCTCAAGTGGAACAAAGGGGGAATTTAGTCCCGTTCTCATTGATTACTGAACTTAAACCAGCAATGTCCAAAACAAAGCCATGGGGCCTCCATGAATAAAGCACCTTATGTCCCAAGATGTGTAAACAAGGGATACGATTTACTCATAGTGTAAAACCATTCACGACAGAGCAAAGGTACTCTAGTGCAGTTTTCTGTGTTTTGTTTCCAAGAGAAAAGTATATTGTAAAAAAGTTAGGTTTATTGTGGCCAAGAGTATAATTATCTGAACTTAGTCTTTTCCAAGCCATGAGCATTTTCCCTTAATTCTTTAACAGAGATTTAATTTAGGGCAGATAGAGGCCAATTGTAATTTGAATCATTAAAGAAGCATAATTCTTTTCCAAATGTTGCATTATACTTAAAAAAAATCTTTTTCTAGATTTTTAAAGACATCATTTCTCAAAAGAAACAAAATAAAGCAAAAAATGTAAAAAAACAAAACCAAAAAACCAACATATCCAGAAATTTATGACAGAGTAAGTTACATGGGTCAAAGGAATCTTACACTATCAAAACTCAAATTGTTTTAGCTCTGGTAATATTAACAAAACCCAAGTTAGTTTTTCTATGTATTATTATCTTGAAAGTATTAAACTATTTTAAAACCTGGTTTTAGCCGGGGTTTTTAAATTGTATTTTTTATTTTGACATAATTATAGATTCACATGGAGTTGTAAAAATAATATAGAGAGATCCCATGTAAAATGGTAACATTTTGCAAAACTTTATACGTCACAATCGTGATATTGACATTGAAGTCAGACACAGAACATTTCTATCATGATTCCGAATGTTGCCCTTTTATAGCCAAACCTCCCTCCCTCCCACCTACACCCCCTTTTTAACCCCTGGCAGCCACTAGTCTGTTCTCTATTTTATAATTTTGTCATTTCAAGAATGTTATGTAAATGGAATCATATAGTATGTAAACTTTTGGGATTGGCTTTTTTTCACTCTGTGTAATTATTCTTCCTGGAGATTTGTCTAAATTATTCTGTATCAATACATGTTCCTTTTTATTGCTGAGTAGTATTCCATGGTATGAATGTGCTAATTTGTTTAACACTCAGCCACTGAAAGACATCTGGGTTGTGTCCAGTTTCTGGTTATTGCAAATACAGCTGCTGTAACATTCAAGCACAAGTTCTTGTATGGACACTGTCTTCGTCTCTTTGGGTTAAATGCTCAGGAGTACAATTGCTGGTTATATGGTAGTTGCACGTTTAGTATTTTAAGATACTGCCAAGCTATTTTCCAGAGTGGCTCCACCCACTTTACAGTCCCTTCAGCAATGTATGAGTGATCTAGTTTCTCCCTATTTTCATCAGCATTTGGTGGTGTCAAATTTCTTATTTTAGCCATTCTGATAGGTGTGTAGTAATATTCCATTGTGGTTTTCACTTGCATTTCTCTAATAACTGATGATGTTGAACATCTTTTCATGTGCTTAGTTGTCATTTTGGTGACAAGACTCTTCATATCTTTTGCTCATTTTCTAATTATAATTTTTGAGTTTTGACAATTTAAAAAATATATTCTAGATACCTGTCCTTTATAATATGTGACTTGTAAATACTTTTACCCACTCTTTAACTTTTAATTTTCTTAACAGGATCTTTCTCAGAGAAAAAGTTTTTAATTTGGATGAAGTCTGATTTATCAATTTTCCTTTTATATACCATGCTTTTGGTGTTAAGTCAAAGAACTCTTTGCTTCACCCTAGGTCACGAAGATTTTCTCCTATGTTTTTTCCTAGAAGTTCTAAAGTTTTAGCTTACATATTTAAGTCCATGACCATTTTGAGTTAATTTTTGTATAACATGTGAGACTTAGGTCAAGGTTGATTTTTTTTGCCTGTGGATGTCCAGCTGCATTGTTGAAAACTATGTGCTTCTTCCATTGAATGGCTTTTGCATCTTTGTTGAAAACCAGTTGTATATACTTGTGTGAATGTACTTCTAGGCTTTCCATCCTGTTCCATTTTCTATCCCTCTGCCAATACCATATACTTTCATTACTGTAACTATATTATAGTTCTTGAAATTATTTTTCTTTTTCACATTATTCTTTCTCAAAGTTGATTTAACTATTTTAGTTACTTTGCCTTTTCATATAAGTTTCAGAATAATTTTGTCTATATCTACAAAAACATCTTGCTGGGATTTTGATAGGAATTTCATTAACCCTGTATATTAATTTGGAAGAACTGAGATCTTTAGTATGTTGAATATTTCAATTCATATATAAGGTATGTTATTTCATTTACTTATTTTTTGATTTCTTTCATCAACTTTGTATAGTTTTCAGCATAAAAATTCTGTATACATTCCATTAGATTTACTCATACTTTTTTATGGAATAAATATAAAGAATATTGTGTTTTTAATTTCAGTGTCCATGTGTTCATTGTTAGTATGTAAAAATACAATTTTCTGTGTGTGCATTTATCTTGTACTTTGCAACCTTGCTGAACTCATTGGTTAGCTTCTAAGAGGCTTTTTATTTTTGCCTTTGTTTTGAAATTCCTTGAGACATTCTACCTAAACAATCATGCCATCTTCATATAAGAACAGTTTTATTTTTTCCTTTCTGATATTTATGGCTTTTAGTTTCTTTCTTGCCTTACTGCTTTGGCTAGAACTTGAAGAGCTGTGCTGAATAAGAGTTGTAAGCGTAGACATTCTTACCTTGCTTCCAGTCTTAGAGGGGAAAGCATTCAGCCTTTCACCATTAAACATAATGTTAGCTATAAGTTTTTTGTAGATACTCTCTATCAGTTAAGGAGGTTCCATTGTATTCCTATTTTTCTGAGAGTTTTTATTATGAATATGTTTTGAATATTGTCAAATGCTTTTTCTGCATCAATTGATATGATCATATGATTTGTTCTGTCTGTTAATATGATGGATTACCTTGATTTTCTGGTATCAACCAGCATTCCTGGAATGAATTCCACTTGATCTTTCTGTGTAATTCTTCTTATATATTGCTGAATTCTTTGTGTTAATAGTTTGTTAAGAATTTTTGCATCTATAATCAAGAGGGATATTGATTGGCCTGTGGTTGTTTTTTTTTGTATTATCTTTGTGTCATTTTGATGTCCGAGTACTACTAGCTTCATGAAAATTAATCAGGAAGTATTCCTTCTTCTATTTTCTGTGAGAGATTGTGTGGAATTGAAGTCAATTCTTGTTTAAACACTGTAGAATTTTCTAGTGAAACCATCGGAGCCTGGTGATTTCATTTTTCTGTTCTAAAATTATGAGTTCAATCTCCTTAGTACATATAGAGATATCCATTTTATATTGGATGAATTGTGGTAGTTTGTGTTTTTTGAGGAAGTGGTCCATTTCATCTAAGTTGTCAGTTATATGCATGTAACATTGTTCTTAGTATTATCTTATTATCCTTTTGATATTTACAGGATCTGCAGTGATAGCCCCTGTTTCACTCCTGATGTTGGTAGTTTGTATCTTTTTTATTTTTTTGGTCAGTCTTTCTGGAGGTTTGTCAACTTTGTTGATCTCTTCAAACAATCAGCTGTTTTCATTATTGATTTTTCTTTTTTTTTCATTTTCATTGATTTCCCCTCTTATCTGTATTATTTCCTTCCTTCTCCTTGCTTTGGGCTTATCTTGCTCTTCTTTTCCTAAGCTCTTGGAGTGGGAGTTTAGTTTATTAATTTGAGACATTTCTGCTTTTCTAATACATGCATTTAGTGCTATAATTTTTCCTGTGATTTTTTGTTGTTGTTGTAATTTCTAGTTCGATTCTATTGCAGTCAGAGAATGTGCTCTGTATGATTTCAGTTTCTTTTAATGTGTTAAGTTTTGTTTCATAGCGCAGGACATGATCTATCTTGTTATGTGTTCCAAGTGCACTTGAAAAGAATGTACATTCTATTTTTGTTGGTTAAAATATTCTATAAATGTTGATTAGATCTTGTTGGTTGATAATGTTATTTAGTTCTTTTATATCCTTGCTGATTTTCTGTCTAGTTGTTCTATCAATTGTTGAGAGTAGGGTGTTGACATCTTCAACTATAATTGTGGATTTTTCTATTTATCTTTTTAGTTCTATCAGTTTTTGCTTCACATATCTTGCAGCTCTGCTCTTTGGTGAATAAACATTTAGGATTATTGTGTCTGTTTAGTAGACTGACCTTCTATCATGTAATGTTCCTCTTTGTCTCTAGTAATTTTCTTTGCCCTGATATTAATATAGCTACTCCTGCTTTCCTTTGATTAATGCTTGCATAATATATATATTTTTCTATCCTTTTACTTTCAACCTGCCTACATCTTATTTGAAGTACTTTTTTTTGTAGACAGCATATAGTTGGGTCATCTTTTTAGTCCACTCTACCAGTCTTTTAATTGGTATATTTAGACCATTTACATTTAATGTAATTACTGATATGTTAGGGTTTAAATCTGCCATTTTATTTTTGTCTTGTTTATTCTTGCTTTTGTTTGTTGGTTGGTTTTCTTTTTCCTGTAACCTGAACATATTTTTAGATTCCATTTTTATTTGTATATAATGTTTCGAATGTATCCTTTTGTACAGCTTTTTCAGTGGTTGCTCTAGATATTACATCAAATATACATAATTTATCACAGTCTACTGGTGTCATGATTTCACCAGTTTAAGTGAAGTATAGATACCTTACCTCTTTTTACATCCTCTTAATCTCCCCAATTTATAATTGTCTCAAATATTCCTCTACATATATTAGAAACATTGGAGATTGGTATAATTTTTTGTTTCAACCATCAAACAATTTAGAAAACTAAAGAGGAGAAGGAAAGCCTGTTGTATTTACACATATTTTTGCTTACTGTGTTCTTTCTCTCTTCCTGGTGTTCCAAAGTTTTGGTTTTTATTGTGTCCTTTCTATGTAGAGAACTTTCCTTAGCCATTCTTTTAAGGTAGTCTGCTGAAGACTAATTCTCTTAAATTTTTTTTTAATCTGAAAATGTCTTGATTCCCCCTTCATCCCTAAAGGATATTTTCACCAGGCATAGGATTCTGGACTGACAGTTTTCTCTCAGCACTTGAAAATATTGGGCCACTTCTTTCTCCACATTTTATGATGAGAAATACAATGTCATTTGAATTGCCTTTCACCTATAGGTAAGATATTGTTTTCCTCTGGCTGCTTTCAAGACTTTTTCTTTGTTTTTAGTTTTCAGACATTTAATTATGATATGTTTTGGTATGGATTTTTTTGTCTTTATCTTGACTGGGTTTCTCGAAGCTTCTTGAATCTGTAGGTTTATGTCTCTTATAAAATTCAAGAAGTTTTTGTTCATTATTCTGAGTACTTGTTTAGCCTCACCCTCTTTCTCCTCTTCTTCTGGAACTCCAATGACATGAACATTAGATCTTTTGTCATAGTCCTACAGGTACCTGAGGCTCTCTTTATTTTTTTATTTTTTTACTCTTCTTCAATCTATTTCCTTTCTGTTGTTCAGAATGGATCATTTCTATCGTTCTATTTTCCAGTTCACTGACTCTTTCCTTTGTCCTCTCCATTCTGCTGTTGAGCCCATCACTAAGCTTTTTATTTCCATATTGTATTTTCTAAATTTTCCACTTGATTTTTCCTGATATCTTCTACGTCTTTGGTGAGACTTTCGATTTCTCAGTGAGGCTTTCTGTTTCTTCATTTGTTTCTACAATGTTCATAATTGGTCACTGAAGTATTTTTTATCATGCCTACTTGAAAATCTTTGTCTGATAATTCTAATATCTCTGTCATCTCAGTTTTGGCACCCATAGTGGATTGAATGGTGGCCACTCCCAAAAAGATATATCCACATCCTAATTCCTGGAACCAGTGAACATTACCTTATTTGGGAAAAGGGTCTTTGCAGATGTAATTAAGGATCTTGAGTTGAAGAGATCATCCTGGATTATCTGGGCAGGACTTAACCCAGTGATAGGTATCCTTATAAGGGAAATACAGAGGAGGAGGCAATGTGTCCATGGAAGCTGATATTACAGTGATGCAGCTATAAACCAAGAAATACCTGGAATCACTAGAAGCTGGAAAAGGCAAGGAACAGACCCTTTCTTAGAACCTTTGAAGGAAGGGCAGCCCTGCTGACACCTTGATTTTGGATTTCTGGCCTCCAGAACTCTGAGAGAATAAATTTCTATTGTTTTATGCCAGTTTGTAGTAATTTGTTACAGCAGCCCTAGGAAATTAGTAAGGCATCTACTGATTGTCTTTTATCATTCAGTTTGAGATCTTTCTGGTTCTTGCTATGGGGAGTAGTTTGCAACTGAAACCTGAACAGTTGCATATTAAGTTAGGAGACTCTGGATCTTGCTTAAACTTTCTGTTTTAGCTGTCATTTTCTGATGCCACCCTGGCAGGGGGTTGCCTCATTATTGTCAGGTGGAGGTAGAAGTCTAGGTTCCCCACGCGGACTCCACTGACAGCAGAGGGTGGGAGGCTGCTTGATACTGTTGGGTGGGGATGGGAGTTCTGGATCACCCTGTGGCCTCCATCAACACTGAAGTGGTAGTGACCTCATTACCCCCTGGGTGATGGTGAAAGTCCTGACTCTCCCTAGGTTTACTCTGACACTACCCCAGTGGGGAACAGAAAGGTGTCTCATTACTGCCATGAGGAGTGGGAAGTTCTGTCTCCCCACATGGTCTCCAATGATACTTGGGGGAGGGCACTTTGAAAAGTCTTGGCTCCCTACTTGGCCTTCTCTGACACCACCCCAGCAGCAGGGAGGGGGACAGAGGTGCCTTGTTACAGCCTAGGGTGGGCATAAGTAACCCACCCAACTTAGCTTTTGCTGGCATGGATGAGAGTGTGTAGGCTGCCTTTTCCCTGGTCCTTTAACTAGAGAGCAGGCTTTCTGGGGGGCTATGTTTGTCTGTGCCCCTTGGCGTTTCTGGGTTGCAATGGCTTCTTCAACTCTAAGACCGGGATGTATAATGCGAGAGAAACCCAGGAACTCACCACCATGTTGTTCCTGGGGTTGCAGGTTCCCTAGATGATCTCCCTCCTCTTTCTACTTTTCAGAGTCTCGTGTTTGATTTTTAAATAATGTCCAAGGTTTTTAGTTTTGCTAAGCAGGAGGAATTGAGAAAAACATATTCACTCCATCTTTAGGAAGTGGAAGTCTTAACAGCTATCCTTAAATATTTTTGTTGGAAAAAAAAAGGATCTACAAAATACTTTACAACATTATAGCAAAGTAAGAGATAAATGTTTCCTCACAGGCATTCCCCTCCACATCAACCCACAGAGGAAATATGTCAAGCATGCTTCCTTACTTTGCAAATACAAACATACGCCTATATGGAAGCCCTTTCCAATCCTCATGCAGAAGATTGGTCAATTTGAATATGTAACAACTTAAAGACTTTATTTATAAGAAAAAATACCAAATGTAAAAAATAAGGGGTAAATCAGCAAAATTATGTACAAAATACAAAGGAAATAAAATCTTCAATTTACAAAAAGTTCTTAACAATCAATAACAAAAAAACAAAGAAAAATAGGCCACGAATATGAAATGGCAACTAATAAAAAACAAATGATCAAGAAACACATACCAAAACAGTTCAATCTTATTGATGATCAGCAAAATTCAAAATAAAACAATGAAGAGATTTTTATTTCTATTCATTTATTTAAATATTTAATAAATATTTATTGAGCAATGACTGTGCCTGGTATGCCAGGCAATGAAATACCATTGAACAAGACAGACATATTCCCTGCTCTCCAATACTATCAAGCAATGCAAATCTTGAACAAGTAATGATGCCAGTTGTGATCCATGTTATGCTGGTGGGAGTAGAGAGAGCAGGGGATACAGTCAAGCTTAGGGAAGGGCTTCTAGAGAGATTGGTGTTTAAGTTGGAAGGCCAAGGAGGAGTCGAGGTAACCCAGACGCCAAAGGTGGGGGCATGCTAAGGCAGAGGGACTAGCACGTGCAAAGGTACAGAGGTGAGAGGAACTGAATGAAGCTCAGGGTAACTGGAGCACAAAAATAGGAGAAGGCTGAGGAGAGATGCAGCTGGAAGCTAGATCAAGGTTGAATCTTGGGCCTTAGAGCATGTTTAGGTGCCTGGGTATTATCTTTAGGGCAATGGGAAAGTGGGGAAAATGTTAGATCAAGTGGATTTACAGTGTTAGACTATCCAACTAGCTGCAGGATGGAGAACAGATTGGAACAAGCCTAGAAGCAGAGGAGGCAGCAGAGGAATTCCTGCACTGGCCCAGGAGAGAAGTGTTGGTGGCCTGGACTAATGTAGAGAAGAACTAGAGGAGTTGACAGGTATTAGTGATTGACTGAATGGGAAGGGAGAGAGAAAGCGGAAAAGTCAAGGTCAACTTCCAGGTTGCTCCTTGGGTAACAGTTTGGGGAGTGGTGCTGTTTGCTGAGACAAGGAACACTGAGGGAGAAGCAAATTTGAGGGAGGAGAAACATGGGATTTTTGTTATATTGAGTTTGAGTAACCTGTGGGATATCCAAGTAGGAACCGGGAAGGAAGTTGCATGTACTTGTCTGGAGCTTGGGAGACAGATCTGGTTCCTGTTGCCCTGGGATGGTTGAGATGGTCCAGGGAAAGTAAAGAGTAAGAGCTCAGGCCCATGAAAAGAACCATGAGAAACACAAGCACTGAAAGACCAGCAGAGGAAGAGAACTCTGCAAAGGAGATGGAGAAGCAGCCAGCAGAGAGGTAAGAGGCAAAGGAGGATGTGGGCATACCACCAATGCATGCAAAAGCAAACTGGCGTTACGGTTACTTATCTGCACCTTGCGCCCCAGGATTCCCCCCTGTTGAGGCTTCTTTAGACCTAAGGTGTTCCCTGGTTTTGCCTATCACCTGCCCTCTGCTCCATCTCAAGCTTCCTCAGTAGGAAACATAGTCCCTTAACCAGAAAGGTGATGTCAGCCACATCTTCTAAGGTAGGCAAAAGAGCTTAGCATTTAAAAGAAACAATGACCACTTTCTGTCTTTATGAAAAGAGGAGTGAGATCTCTGGGGAAGGCAGAAAGCTCCTGCCACTTCCCATAAATAGGTCAGAGCAGTGCTGAAAGATAATTGAGCAAAATCAATGTGAGGGACCCAAGAGGTGACTTTTGAACAGGAAATTTAGTGACAGCACAAAAAGGGGAGGCAAGGGAAAAAGTAGTCATAATCATACAAGTTTTTCATGCAAACTCTGGTTTTTGTTGTGTTTTTTAGATCATTAAATGACATGACACATAGTCTTCCTTAATGAAACGATTCTGAATTCCAACACGGAGACGCTGGTTTACATTTTCATTTCAGTTCCCCTCCAGGACATTTTTCTGTCTCACTTATCTTCTCAAGATTTGTTCTTTGTAGACACCACAGACCAGTATTATGACAACAGTAATAATAGCAACTGACATTTATAAGCACTTACTTACAGACCTTGCCTCTGCAAGACTCAATAATTTATCTAATTTAGTCCTCCTACTGACCCTATGACATAGGTATTTTCATGCTTTTTATGAGGAGTCTAAGCCACACAGAGGTTAAATAACTTATCTAAGATCACACAGGTTCTACATGACCTTTTATCAGCACCAACTAGGCCCCCACATATATGAATCTCTGGCACCTTTTCCATCTGGAAGGAGGGGAACTCAGTCTGGATAGATGGCAGCCAAGGGTCTCATAGACAGTGGCACCTCCACCAAAGAACCTCTAAGCCTCTAAGTTCTGGTTCAGTTTCCCCAGGTGAAGAAGTTCCTGGGATGTCAGGTTATGCTCCAGGCAAATGATAACTCTCTTGAGCCAGAGTGAGCACCCCAGGTCTCTGTGTGGTGTGCTGTGACGAAGCTCAGAACTAGGGGCGAATGTTCACAGTTATTAAACAGCCTTCTGCTCATATAAAGAGTTTACGGTCGGTCCCCCTGCCTCCTCCAACATCAGGCTAGTTCCCAAGATGTCACTCCAAACTCTCACATGAGCTGATTAAATCATCAGTCCCATCCAGGATGTGGAAATGTGCAAAGGGGAAAACTGATGGCTCATCAGAGTGAGACCAGGAAAATTTGTGCAATAAGGTAATTTGTGTGGTTCTGAGAGCATTTACATTTGATATTTCACTTATTAATTAAGCAAAATACTTTTGCATGCCTGCCATGTGCCAAGCACTGGGAAGATTCGAAGATTAACAGGATGCAGTTCCTGCCTTTGGAGGGGCCAACACACTGGAGATGGGTTATTAACTGCTGAGGCAAGTGCGATGGGTGAGCCAAGCACAGGGTACTGGGGGCATGAGTCAAACCTAACCCAGCCAGTGTGGGCCTGGAGAAGAGTTCTGGGAGGAGGAAGTGCCCTGAGTCAAGTTCTAAGGTCCCTAAGCAATGGGTGGAGTTAGTACTTTTATAAGTTAGGGGAGACAATCCAGGCAGAAGAAGTAGCTGGAGCAAAGGTTTGGAGGTAAGAAATGATATGGGCTATCCCAAAAGAACAAGCTTCTTAGTGTGCAAAGGAAATGGCAAAATGGTGGTAAGAGATGAGGCCGAAGAAGTAGAAGAGAGGTCTGTGTGGCCCATTAAAGAGACCAGACATCTCCAGAGAGGAAGTAGATCCATTCAAGTCTTTTAAGTGGTAGGGTGAAGATTTGGATTTGAGATGGCTCAGCCTAGCCCCAGTGTATGCAAAAGATTTCCAAATGAACATTAACAACGTGTGGAGCAGGTTCACAGGTTGTGGCCAGTTGTACGAAGACTTGTAAGAGTACCTAGAAAACTGCTATACACACTTACCCCATCCTCCCTGAGCGAACAGTTCCACTTCAGCAAGTTTGTCCCAACTCACATGAAGTCACCCCACACACACATGTGCCCAGGACACAAGAAAGAAAACAGGAAGATAGGCAAATCGATTCTAAGATCATCCTTGGTCAAGTTATAAAACCCTGTTAGTTTATTTTTTTACCGGTATGCGGGCCTCACTGTTGTGGCCTCTCCCATTGCGGAGCACAGGCTCCGGATGTGCAGGCTCAGCGGCCATGGCTCACGGGCCCAGCCGCTCCGCAGCATGTGAGATCTTCCCGGACCGGGGCACGAACCCGTGTCCCCTGCATCGGCAGGCGGACTCTCAACCACTGCGCCACCAGGGAGGCCCAACCCTGTTAGTTTAAACTTCTTCCATTGACTAGATATGAAATTGACAGCATGGGCAAGAGAAATTAGAGTGCAAGCTATTCATTCAAACAGGCATATATACCCCCTGCCCTTACAGGCTAGTGAAGAACTCAGATAAGGAAACAAGAAATGTATTAGGTAGGAGACTAAAAAGACCATAAGCACAGAAGCATACAGAAGCAGCACTTAGGAGGGCACCACCTAAGCCAGGCTGAGAAGGGGTAGTGAAGGATCCTGAACCAAACCAGTAGGTCTGAAGAAGTGATATCTGAACCAAGCCAGTAAGAATTAGACTTAAGAATGTATGAAGGTAAAGGGAGAGGGAAGTCCAGGTAGAAGGAGCAGCAGGGACAATAGCATGAAGGTGTGAGTTTGCACTGTGTGAGTGGGAGTGCGTGGTAGGGACGGGGAGGGGGGGAGAGGAGAAGAGAGAGAGAGAGAGAGAGAGAGAGAGAAAGAGAGAGAGAGAGGGAGAGAGAGGAAGAGGAGAAGAGAGAGTTGGGGGGATCTCGGACTTGCATGAGGAGTAAGATAAGCTAATTCCGGAGAGGTAAGAAAGGCTCACGTTGTAAAGGTCTTTATAAGTCTCATTTATTTAATTAAGTTCCGCTACATGTAATATAAAACCCCCAACTAACTGTGGTTTAATCAAGTTAAAAGAGTAAAAGTGTATTTCTCTTTCACAAAAAGATGTGATGGTAAGGGGGCCAAAGATGGTATAGGGCTCCACAATTTTCAGTTTCTTCAGGGACTCAGGCTCCCATCTGTCTGCTTCACTATCCTAGTACACACCTTTCCATACTCAAGGTCTCCTCGTGGTTCTAGATGGTTGCTGGACTCCAGTCAGCACATCTGTGTAGCAGGGCAAAAGAATGAAGAAAGACAGAGGGCACAAAGTGCCCCCTTCCACCACCCCTCCCAGGTTAGTTTAACCGGCTTTAAGCAGCCTTACACTTCATCAGCCAGGATTGAGTCACGTGGCCACCACCCTGGTTGCATGGGAGTCTGGAAGACAATGCCTTGCCTTCTGGGTGGCCCTGTGTCCAGCTGCAGTTGAGGTTCCCCTGGGGAGGCAATGGGCAGTGTCTCACACAAGCCATTCCACGCCAATCTAAGAAAGGCAGACGTAGCCCTGAGGCTTGAGAGCCTGCTCAAAGATGCTGAACAAAGAATGACATGATCATATTTGGGTTTTAAGGTGACTACGGGTCTTAGTGGAGCCTCCATGAGAGCAGAATCCAGGTTGGCTATGCTCATCTCTTGGAACGCATCCCCAGCACAATGCCTGGATGTTAGCAAACACTCCGTAATTGTGCTGTGAATGAATGGCAAAACTGGAGGCAAGGAGGATGAAACGGCTGTAATAATAAGAGTCTGAACTTGAATAATAGCAGTAGGAGTGAAACATAATCAACAGTAGTTGAGGGCTGACATCTACATCATTTCAACATGAAGAAAGAGTTAAGGATGAGTCTCAGATTATGGTTTCGGCAACTGGGAGGATGGTATTATGGTTCACTGAGATAAGGAATACAGAAGAAGCAGCTTATGGGGTTAGAGGGTCAAAATGAATTCTGTTCTGGATGTGGTAATGTTGAACTGTCCATGGCTGTCCTAGTGGAAGTGTCCAGGGAGATGGCACTACTCCTCTGGAACACAAGGGAGACTTCAGCTGCATATGTATTTCTGGAGTCACGGGCCTGAAGGTGGTAAATGAAGCCATGGATGTGTTTTTATACTAAAATTGAAAGCAGAAAGAGGAAAGAGAGCAGAATAGAAGGATACACTCATAAAGAAGTACTGCATTCAAGGCCTGGAGAGAGAAAGTGGAAGTTTCAGAGGAAAATGAGAAAGATTAATTCAGAAAGACTGGGGGGAAACTGGGAGAGAGAAATGTCCAGGAAGCCAAAGGTGGATACAGATGCAGGAAAGAAAAAGTGGTGTCACATACTCCAGTGAGGTCTGGTAAAGTAAGAACTGAAAATGCCATTGAAAGTTGGCAATTAGCAACTTCCTCCAGGTGAGTTTGAGCAGAGGGTGAGTGGGCAAAGCCAGGAGATTGGAAGAAAGTGAGAAAATAGGGAAGATGAAGCTGGATTATTCTTTTAAGAAGGGTAAAGATGGATGCAGGTGTTAGGAGAGACTACATATTATACAAATTCAACCAAAAGGATAAAATAGCTTAGCAATAAAACTCAAACTGTGTAGGAATCTCACTTAATTTTTTTTTTTTTTTTTTTTTTTTCGCTGTATGCGGGCCTCTCACTGTTGCGGCCTCTCCCGTTGCAGAGCACAGGCTCCGGATGCGCAGGCCCAGCGGCCATGGCTCACGGGCCCAGCCGCTCCGCGGCATATGGGATCCTCCCAGACCGGGGCACGAACCCGTATCCCCTGCATCGGCAGGCGGACTCTCAACCACTGCGCCACCAGGGAGGCCCTCACTTAATTTTATTCAACACATTCACACTTATAAAGTACTAACTTTATGCTAAGAAATATGTTGGAACTTTCATGTACGTAATCTTTTTATTATGTAAAGCTCTTTTTTTCCCTTTATTGTGGGTGAACAAAGTTGAGGAATATTCTTTTTCCTATCAATGGAGTAAAAGTAGTTCAGATTTTTAAAAATTTTTAATGAATTCAAAACAGTATAATTTTCAGAAGATATTTATGCACTGAGATCTTCTTACCTTGATTCTAATATGATTATTCACTGGCTAATTACATTCAGTTACATTTTGGTTGATCAATACACTTTGCTTATTTATTCCTCTTTCACTACATTTTTTGTGGCTTTGGTAAATCATTTGGGAAACATTTTCAAAATATGCTACACTCTTTAACTCTATCTGTAGCTCAGTATGGCTTTGTATTCCACTCCAGGCATCCCATAAATAAGCCACTCTGCAAGAACCACAAGTAACTCTAGAAACAGTCATAGATGACACCTAGATCTGTCCGGTCCCTTTTGTCCTTGTTGGTTCATGTATATGTACCATTTTGTTTCCAAGACTGGCTCTAATCATAATTGCTAACAAACACCAAATTCATCCTTGTTTACCCATCACACATGGCTATGCTGTCCAATTATACACTCTCAAGTAAAAAAAATTAAAATCCCAGAATTATTGTTACTTCTTCCACTCCTCTTCACTCGGCAATTGTGTCTCTTTCTGAATACTGCCAACTGTCCTTTCATGCAATCTCTCTACTATCCCCCTTCAACTCCATTCTTTGGATCAGGCTCTGATCAGCTCTCTCCTGGGTGATTACAACATTCCACCATAATGGTTCTAGTTATTTTCTCTGACTTTACCTTTGCAATTACTCAAAAGCTATGGATATCTCATCTATAATCATCAAGGGACTCTTCACCAGCTGGTTGTAAGGGATATGTAGGTCCCCTCCAAGCACAGCTCCTTCTCACTATCCCATTTGTACTTCTTGGACTATCATAGAACCCTCTGTGTTGTTTCACTGAAACCAGAACACTAAAACTAACTTTCAGGAAACATATTTTTTCAGAATTTTCCAATATGGGAATGGAACAACTTTTATCCAGACAAGAGGACATGAACAACCTTTATCCCAAGACTGCCCTGAATCTGTCCCTTCTCAAATGAAAGCCAGCCATTAGTACTTTGTGAAAGACTGTGAGTCCAGAGACTCACTCGTCTATTTTAACTCCACAGAAAAACTAATCTTTTCACTAGCTCTTTTGTTCCACATCAACTAGTTCCTTCCTTGCTACCTCTATCCTCCTCAGCACAAGCTCTATTAATTGATCATCACGTAGTAAAGTGACACTAAAGAACATTTATAATTCCTCCCCGATGGTCAGATATGGTAATTCCCAATGGTCAAGTCAAAATAAAATGTGTGACTCCTGAACTTCCTTTCTATTAAAAACCTCCACTGAAATACTGAAGCAACTGCTAAGTCGACAGTAGAGACTACAAATGGATCAGCTGCTTTTTAAAGGTCAGTAAGTCTCTTTGCCTTCCATGTCTCAAAAACTCCCATTGAAATAGATGGTAAAATCCACAGGATGTTTTGAGACACACATAAAGGGCCACTTGCTTTGCAAAGGGAGGACATGCCCACAGTATCTCCTGCGTGAAAAACTTCTATGAAAATTCCACAGTCGTCCATCTTTCTTATTTTTCTCCCCTTCAAGTAGGAAGTTCACTTCTAGAGTGAAATTACTTGTTTTTACAGTTCTTCTTACAAGAGACGGCATTTTCAGAATCACTTTTTCTTGACCAAGATGCTATTTATAGTGCAAAAGGGGATGGGGTGGGACTTCAAGCAGAAAAGAGTTTGAGGCCACATTGCTAATGATGGTTGACCAATGAAAGTTAGAGATAGTTAACAGAGAAGATATGGGTGGGGGGCAGCAAAGGACCCTTAAACCCCTCGTCTGACACCTCTCTACTATCCTAGCTGACCAGGCCAGGTAGATTTCTCTGTTTCTCCATCTATTAAACAATATTCAAAATACCTCTTTTTCACACTTCGTAAAGATATAGGATTAAAAAAGAAAATATGTGGGGTTTTTTTTTCAGTGTTTTCTTTAAAGGAAAGTGATACATAAAATAAGGTAAAAGAAATTATCTTTTTTGTGTGTGTGTGGTACGCAGGCCTCTCACTGCCGTGGCCTCTCCCGTTGTGGAGCACAGGCTCCGGACGCGCAGGCTCAGCGGCCATGGCTCACGGGCCCAGCTGCTCCACGGCATGTGGGATCTTCCTGGACCGGGGCACGAACCCGTGTCCCCTGCATCGGCAGGCGGACTCTCAACCACTGCGCCACCAGGGAAGCCAGAAATTATCTTTATATATGCTTTCCGCCCACTTTCTAAATTTACTATAATCCAGGGCAGTTTCTGGGCTTCTCTTAGGTATCCTTCTGTGGGTCAGTAGAAAAATTACTGTCTTATCTACCATAAAAATAAAGGATCAAAGGATCATGGGTACAAAAAGACTTTTGTGCATCTCTCTGCCTCCCAGTGGGACCCATCACTCAGACTGGCAGGAAGCTACTCTTCTTTTTCTGAAACTCTCCTGTTTTTTATTATGTTGAATCCAAACTCATCAGGGTGACTGATATCTTTTGTTATATACAGAACACGTGGTTACTCCTTTCCTTTGAAAAGTGTAAGCTGACCTCTTCCCATCCCTACTAAGGCTCCCCCCAACACCCCCGCACCCCACCCCTCCCCAGCCCCGCACCACCCTGCCACACAGATACAGAAAATACGACATTTAGGAGGGGTGGGGAAAGTACTGTATTTTCAACAAATGGGATTTTCTGGTTAATTGAATTCTCTGATCAACTAAAATAAAGCCTTTGTGTTTCAAGCTATGTTCATCCCTTAACAAGTTCAGCATGGTGCACTCATATTTGTTATGTGACTTGTGACTGTGGGGTCATGGGACCATCATTCCAAATGGCAGGTCTCACTGGGCAGTATTTTGGACACAAATAGAAAACATATAGGATATTGGGTTCAATGTGATCTGAGAACATGCCCTATAAGGTAGTTTTAAAAACCAAAATTCTCTTTGGTTATCATTTTATCATTTGACTTTTTTTTTTCTTTCAGTTAAAAGCAAGGAGAATAAATCTGGTTGTCTGAGGATTGCTATTAGTTGAACCTGGGATGGATTCTAGAATCTTCGCTAATTTTATCTCCATACAAATAAGAAAATCAAGACAATACAATTTTAGCTAATGTCATACAAAATTTATCCACCCCCCCCTTTTCTGGTTTCTAGATTACTGAACCAAATTTTAGAACGTTAAGAAGAAATTAAGGTAGAACATATTAGTCATTGTGATTACATAAGTGTTTCCCTCTTTAAGCTTCTTGCCCTCTTTGGATGTGATAATCATCTTTCTCTCTCTGCATTTTCCATGGGACCAATCCTCAGGACCCACAAACCTCGGTAAGACCCATGGCTGCAAACCTTACCAGCTCTGTGACCTTAGGCGAGTTACTTAACATCTCTCTGCTCACCTGTGAAATGGTTAATATAGTACCACCTGCTGGTTATTGTGAGGTTGATATGAGATAACCTGGGTAAAGTGTTTAACATAGAAAGCTCTACTTAAATTTAGCTATTTTTGTTGTTTTGCTGATCACTTCTCTCAGGCCACACACAGCAGTATTTCTCAGAGGAGGTCTCCAGACCAAATGCATCATCATTACCCAGGGAGTTTATGAATACTGCTGATTCCTGGTCCCCTCCCCCCAGAAGAGTTTCATTTAACAGGTCTGGGGTGAGGTTCAGAAACGGGGTATTTTTACTAAGTGCTCCTCAATTGTGACGCACCCAGAAGTCTGAGAACTACCACCACAGTTGTCCTAAGAAACATTCTTACACCAACAAAGCCCACAAACAACTCCCAGGAAATAAAAATAGAATCGGGGTAATAAGATAAAGTCTAACCTTTTTTCCCTTCGTGCTTAGTCTGTTTCACTTGCTCATAGCGAGGCCCATGTAGAGGCCTTGCCCCCAGCCCTTCAAACGAGAGCTCCCTGTGAAACGGCGGAGCCGACACCTCAGCCCGGGGCGCGCGCTGAACCTCCCCACGGCACACTCAACTCAAGATGGCGGCAGGCCGGGCGCAGAGACCCTACGCGAGCCCCGCAGTGTGATCTGGGACCTGAGCAGCGCAGCCGCACCAGCGCCGTGAGAACTCCACCCCCTCCCCACTGACCAAATCCCCCTAAAGCAGCCCCTCCCACAGCCTGCCGGGGAGAGCGCGTGCCGTAGAGCTCGCACCTCTCCGTTCTCTGATCCAAGTTAAAGCTTTCCTTTGCTTCCGAACGAAACTCCGTCTTGTTCTATTGGCGCAAGCTACACCAGGCAGAAGGACCCTTGTTGGGGACCGACTCGGGAGGGTTGGTAACAATTTGATTATTTGATTTGCTCTGCTAACTAGTAGGTTTTCTTTAATGTGATCATTCTGTTCTGATTGGGTCTGAGCTTCTCCACTCTAGAAACCCAGGCATTTCACACATCCTGTATCGTAGACTCCGGTCTTTTGTTGGCTGCTTGACGTTTGAACCCCCAACATCTAAACTGTACACTGAAATAGCCTTGGTGGGAGACAGGCCACCGCCCCCCTACACTCCAAAAACTCAAGCTGGAACGCCCTCCTTCTTTACTCTCCCCATCCCCTCACCCCGCCACACAAGCACACCCAGAGCAAGGATATTTGACCCAGGATCAACCGGACACCCCCACCTGGACTTTGAATCACGGGGAGAGAGACCTAAGGACACAGGGATTGATGATTGGTGGCCCAGCCAGGGACGGTGTGGCCAACAGCCCTGACAGTGCACGGCAGGCCCAATGATAAGGAGCACACTCATCCCTGCCCCTGCCAAGTCTGGATAAAAATGTCTTTGATAAGGTGGGGGAGAGTGGCTCTTTTAGCATTAAGATGTTCTACAGTTATGCTAAAAGGTAGACAATCTTAGGAATATTTGATAAGGTTCAGCAAAGAGACAAAGACTCAGCTAGCATATTAATACACCAGAATTATGCTCCGTGCGGTCAGTCGATTTTTGCAGGAGAAAGGTTTGCTTGTCTTGAAGATGCTTCACCTTGAGGCTAGAGCAGCCAGTGCCACTGTTTTTGACCTTCTTCTACTTGTAGAACCTGAAAACAATTCCCAGCTCCTCCTCTAGGTTTATCAAGGTAAAACCAGATAGAAATGAGTGCCGGGACTTAATGATAAGAAAAAGAAGCAAAGCTTGGGGCAGGAAATGCAGTAAAGGACAGAGGGGACTGTAGGAATTAAAGAGAAGAAAGACAAAGGCCACAGGGGCCTCTGGAGGTGTACATGCGTGGATGCGAAGAAGGCTGCTCAGTATAAGGAGGAGCTGTCCATTCCCACCTCCAAATGTCATGGGAGACACTCAGCTAGAAACAAGCCCCTTTCTTTCCCTGCCCTCCCACACTCTTTGTCCTCAGAAGCAGGAGGGACTTCAGTGACAGGGAGCTCTCCTGGCTCACTCTCCGACCACTCTCCCACTAGTGCAAAATTTTTGTAGGACTCACACACAGTGCCCTTCAAAGGGAAGATCAACAGATTTCAGAGATAAGTTCAATTCAGAGGTATGTGTTAGTAAGTGCTTTTGGCTAAGCAGCTAGTGATACCAAGGCCCACGCCCTCAAAGTACTAGGAGAGACCAAGGACTTGATGACCTTTATAGTCTCTTCCAGCCAGAACATTCTCTGTTCTGTGAATTTTTTTTTTTTTTTTTGGTACGCGGGCCTCCCACCGTTGTGGTCTCTCCTGTCGCGGAGCACAGGCTCCGGACGCGCAGGCTCAGCGGCCATGGCTCACGGGCCCAGCCGCTCCACGGCATGTGGGATCTTCCCGTACCGGGGCACGAACCCATGTCCCCTGCATCGGCAGGCTGACTCCCAACCACTGCGCCGCCAGGGAAGCCCTGTTCTGTGAATATTTTACATACCCTTTATAACAGCTTTTATCAACGATGGCTCTGTCACTGCTTAGGCAATCCCTTTACCATTCTGAGTCTCAGTGTATATCTATATCTGTATCTATATCTATCTTTTTGCCTATCTATCTATCTATCTGGTATAGTGGACACTATGAGTTACCTACACTGTGTCTGTTCCCCACTTCTTCCATATACCTCATTCTGCTCTGATATCCTCCATCTCTCTCCCATGCAGCCACAGTCTTCAGGGCACCCTGACCACATCCCCAGAAATAGACCTGATTGGTCTAAAAGTAATCCCATTCCTCTTGCCAATGACTAGTTCAAGAAGTGCATGCAATGCAATTCTGCCCTATGAGGCATGAAGGGAAGCCTGCAGGAGGGCTTTTGAAAAAATTTCTCACGCCTAAGAAAGAGAGTCATCAGCGAGAAATGACCTTCCATTTTCCTCTGAAAATACCTGGGCTGTGCTGTGATGCCTGGAACTACTGTAGCCATCGTCTTACCAGCTTGAGGATGTAGGTAACACCAATGACAGCACATTGGTAGAAATAACTGGGAGTCTTGGTGACAGTGTTGAGCTACTGAATCAACCAATCCTGAAATCTGTTCACAGCTCTGACCCAAAAGAATGCATTTACATGTTGTTAAAGACATTTTGAGTTGCGTTTTCTGTTACCTGCAGCCTCATGCATCCAACTGATAGAGACAACGCTATCATACAAATGCAAGCCTCACATTTGTAAGGGCCCAGAGAGGTAAAATGCATTAAATGCATTGTAAAATATTAAGTAGTATAAAAACTATACATGATTTTCATCATGAATGAGTGCTTAATTCTCAGTCTTCCACAACTTCATGAATTGTTTTCAAGATCCTTAAAACAAAACAATTTGCAAATGTAATTAACCCTTTCAACATACATGAGGATGAGAAGATGGAAAATAGGAAAGGATGTGAGGTTTTCTGTGACAACTACAGGATTTGGTGGGGAGAATGGTCTGGCACTCCTGTTACCCTACTTGATAGAGGTTCCACCCTGGCCCTTCAACCCAAGTACCCCAAACTAGCTTGGCTTATCTTGAGCGTTTCCTTTTACTACTTTCTTTGTGCTTCTGTGTATCATTTTCTCTCTGTGCTCCCTTAAACTCCCTGTTGTCATCCCATTGACTGGAATGACAATAGCAAAGGCAGGCATAATCAATGTCAAAACACAGTCTGAAATCAGCCCTGGACTCTTGCGGCTGTGCCACTTTCTAATTCACTTGTAACTTTATGGATGGTTTTCTCTCTCCCATCATAGAGCAAATAACAATGCTGAGGAGACAGAGATAGGAGTGCTCTCTGCTCCTCCGTGGGTCCTATTTAATTCTAGGTGTGTTCTCAGCTAGGGATTTAAGACAGAACAGGAGAGTACCTGAAACATCTTTCTTTTAGTTTTAAATGATTAATAATAAGAACATACCTCCAGGACAGAGCTGGTATATAGAGTCAAGATGCTCTTGCCAGCTGTGTCAAGTTGCATGGTCCTTGAAATCCGTTATGATCTCATTTCTAATCTCATATATGAACTATGTTTTAAGAGGACCTCCACCTAGCAGGAGGAACAACTGGGATGAAAATTCCTGATTCTTAAGAGGCACACTGTTCTTGGAAAACCTTTTTTAGACCTCTGCTTTAAGCTACACAGAGGTTTCTATGAAGAATGAAATAAATTATGTATGTATAAATTTAAGGGACCTCAAAGCTACCTAGCTCCATCCCTGGAAGGATTCAAGAGCCAAAGAGATTAGGAGACTTGCCAAGTATCACACAGCTTGCCCAAGATTACAGGCAGTAGCAGTAAAATAACCATAATGGCAGCTACTATTAATTTAGCTCACACTAAGCGCTTTGCATTCATTAACTTAGGCCTCAAAATTACCCTATGTAGTAGAGGCTATTTTACTTTCATTTTAGAAATGAGAAAAGGGAACCTTAGAGATCCTAAACACTGTCCAAGATCTACCAGCCAATAAGGAGAAATGGCTCTCAAAACTGGGACTCAGGGACTTCCCTGGCAGTCCAGTGGTTAAGACTTCACCTTCCAATGCAGGGGGTGTGGGTTCGATCCCTGGTTGGAGAGCTAAGATCCCACATGCCTCCTGGCCAAAAAACCAAAACATAAAACAGAAGCAATATTGTAACAAATTCAATAAAAGACTTAAAACAAAAAATCTAGGACTCAGAGCCACCCTGCCAGGTTGGTAAATACTTTATCCTACCAGATACTGGTAGACTTCATCAAATCTTACCATACCAAGATAACACTTATATTCAGAAGAAAATGGAAATTAGAGTAAGACATTATATTTTAAACTTTTATAGCTCTTCATGGTTATTGAATTCTAACCAGTATTCATTCTGTTACAGAGAAAAAATGAGCCTCATAATATGATCCAAACCTACTTAAGCCTGTATACATTAAAATAGCATCTAGACAAGATATAACTAGATCTCTTTTCAAAGCACAACACGCTCTTTCCTTAGAGCTCTAAAAGATTGTTAGAAACAAGAGTAAGTTTCCTTTTTTTTTTTCTAAGTATTAAAACAAAACACCTTGACTTTATCCTTTCAGATCTCCCCTATTTATCAGGCTGACATTTTGAAATTTGGGTTTGCTATGAAAATAGCTTACCCAATGAAAGAGCATTGTGTTGGGCCAGTGTCTTTTTTGAGCACCGTTACTCTTGGTTTCATTGTTCTGTTTTGCTGCAGAATTACCATTGCTATTTTTAAATCATCGCTGTAGACTTGTCAGCTTTGAACCACTCCTGCTCTTGACTGCACAGGCTCCAGCCGCCTTTTCAGTCGTACTGATAAGCCATCCTATGTGTAATATTTTATGGCTTCTCATCTATTTGTAATTGCTTCTCAAAAACTAGAAAATTGTGTTTGTACCCTAAGTTTCCCCCCTCTCCGATCTACATTACCCCTCTGACTGAAGTAATAAACTGTCTTGCTTAAACAATTAGCATAATGCAAAGGACACTCATGCCTCCTATACTCTGCTATTGGAACACCAAATGGGGCTTTAGAAAGTTAGATAAAAATGTATTTTACATGGGCCAGCGCTGCATTGAGGGAAATCATCTTTGCACACACACTCCTGACATAGGATCATCACACTGAGTGCTTCTCAAGGGGTAGCAGCCTTCTTCCATCTGAAGTCTGAGACTCAGCGGGGAGGTTCCCCTGACTCAAATACAACCAGTGCATCAGAACTGTCATTTTTGCTCACTGTGATGCCATGGTGGTACAAGGTCCATGTCTTTCAGCTGATGCTAATTTCCAGAGTTTGATTCTGAGACATATCCCTGGCTTCAGATCATGCAAGGTTTGTTTTCATCCACACATTAATTCACTCATTCATTTATTCACTCATTTACTAACTCAATAGGTATTAATGAACAAAGGTTTTCCAGGCTCTTATCCCCAATTTCAGAGCTATGTTATCAAACATTCCTGAATTAAATTCTTAACCTCTACCTTTTCATAAAAATGTAAATAATGGATAACATTTCTGAGCTCTTATGAAGAGGCAGAATAATACAGAAGATAAGAGCATGGACTCTGGACTCTGGGCATGGGTTTGAATTGTGACTTTACATTTTAAGTAGTTATGTGATCTTGGCAAGACTACTCAACCCTTCTGGCCCTCAGTTTCCTCACCTGTAAAATGAGACTAATTGTGGTACCTTTTCCCATAGGTTTGTTATGAGAATTAAATGAGTAGATGCAAGGAAAGCTCTTAAGACAGAGCACATAAGTACCTGCTGTTATTATGAGGCAAGCACTGTACTAAGTATATCACAGAAATTATCTCAATTAAACATATAAGGCAGGCATTATTTTTATCCCAAATTAGAGACGAGAAAACCAAGATTTAGAAAGGTTAGGTAACTTGCCCGAAGTTGTGCAGGTATAGTTAAGAGTGAAGCCAAGATTCCAACCCAAGTATTCTGCTAACAGAGTCCATTTGATTAAAAACTCTGCTATAGGGCTTCCCTGGTGGCGCAGTAGTTGAGAGTCCACCTGCTGATGCAGGGGATACAGGTTCGTGCCCCGGCCCGGGAGGATCCCACATGCCGCGGAGCAGCTGGGCCCGTGAGCCATGGCCGCTGAGCCTGCGTGTCCGGAGCCTGTGCTCCGCAACGGGAGAGGCCACAACAGTGAGACGCCCGCGTACCGCAAAAATAATAATAATAATAATAATAATACTCTGCTATACAGCCTTGACTTTCAGCTTTCCAACCACTGCTGAGTCATGTTGGGTCAAGTGTGGTGCGATTTGGCCTGGCTTGGTTTATGACACTGAATAAAAGTAAGCAGCCCTTCAGGAAGTGTAACAGGCTAATCACCAGCATGCCTTCCCCACTCTGTGTATAAAATGTCTAGATTATCTTCATTCATTTCTTTTTACTTTCCCAGGATTCTTGCTGGTGACCATGAAATTTTTCTGCAGTCTGAAAGAGGAATTTAGTAGCCAGGAAAACTGACCTTACTGAATTGGGTTCTCTTTATGAAGTTTTATCGAAACAGAAATGAATCACAGGTTGAAAATGCCCTTTTTGAGTCTTTTAAGTACATATAGATACAGATTCAAAGACAAAAGCTTCCTATAATTTCTAATGGAAATGGTATGGAAATAAATACTGAAAAATAACATGTAGACAATGAAATGATGAACTGTTCTGTCATCCCCTCTGAGAAATTCTAACTTTTTTTCCTTCTGAGTGTAGAGCATACAGCAGGAGGGGAGCAGGGGCCATGACTTTACAGGCAGGCTTCATATCCTTCAGGGACTGTCTGACTGTCACACTGGTTAGTTTTATACCTACCCCATCAAATAGATTCTCTTTGTTCATGAAAGAGCCATGAGAATTATCACACACTGTTTGGCTATCCATTTTAATTAGAGTAATGTGAGATATTAATTATGAGAGTCTCTGTTGGGTGGTAAGAAAGTAACTACCGGAAAAATTAACAACAATAACAATTGTTGAAATAATGGCCAACTTTTATGAAGTACTTTCTGTGTACCAAATATTTTATATATGTTATCTAATTGAATCCATAATCAACTCTTTGAAGTAGGTACTGCTATTGTCGCTATGTTATAGATGAGGGAACTGAACTGAGGTACAGAGTATTGAAGTATCTGGCCGAATTGTGGCACGAATAGCTAACTTTCACCAACATTTGTTCTCCCCCTTCCATAGAATCAACCGGCTCGTCCAGGGACTACATTTCCCAGCCTCCCCTGCATCCTGGTGGCACCATGTGACTAGTTCTTAGCAGTAGAAAGCTGTGGAAGGGATGTGTGTCTCTTCCAGCTCTGTCAGTTACTGACTGTGCTTTCTTCACACTCCCTACTTATCTGCTGGCTGGATACAGAAGATGCTGAGGTTCTAAGAAATGCAAGAACCACAAGATGGGGGCTTCCCTGGTGGCGCAGTGGTTGAGAGGTTGCCTGCCGATGCAGAGGACGCGGGTTCGTGCCCCGGTCCGGGAAGATCCCACATGCCGCGGAGCGGCTGGGCCCGTGAGCCATGGCCGCTGAGCCTGCGCGTCCGGAGCCTGTGCTCCGCAACGGGAGAGGCCACAACAGTGAGAGGCCCGCGTACCGCCAAAAAAAAAGAACCACAAGATGAAGGAGCCTCATCTCTGAATCACAACATGGAAGACTGCTCACCAGGAACACCAGGACTAGATTGTTACATGGGTGAGAAATAAAATTCTATTGTGTCAAAACACTGACAACGTGGGGTTTATTTGTTATAGCAACCAGTGCTACCCTAAGTAATATACAAGATTACCTTGGAGGAGCCAGGAAGCAAATCAAGGGATTCTGATCCAGAGTCCCATTTTAACCATTCCACTGGCATGCCTCTCAGGAAAGGAGGCGGTAAGCTCCTCACGCTAGTTCACTCACGGCAGAAATGCAAAGAGGGATAGAGATGGTATTAAGAGACCAAGTCCAAAGAGCTCTTCAGAAGAGAGTCCAGGAACACTGTGTCTCACTGTCTTGTATTTATCTTTGGCTATTTGGTATCCAAAAAAAAAAAAAAAAAAATCTACATTACTACATTATCTTGAAATGTGGCTCAAAGGAAGTTTACATTTCTTTTCTCACTTGAAACTGAATGTCAGCTCTGCTTTCTGCAAACTTGCCAAAAAAAGGGACTGGTTTAAGGAAGAGAAATAAGATAATTATTCTAGATACCTTCCTGAGTAAATCGGGTAATTTTTGATTCTTTAAAATTGAGAAGTGTGTCCCTAATGCAGCCTCATTCAATCTCCACAGCACAGACAACTGTGAATGGACTTCGGTGCTAACTGAACTCAAGCGAACTGGATTCCTGAGCTCCCTGTGCATCACCACCCCACACCTTTCCCCAACCGCCTCAGTTATTCAGGCCAATGCATTCCTTTTTTTATAGGCTAAACTTCCTGGGTGGCTATAATTTTAAAATCTCTGGCCTCAGAGGGCTATAATTACCTCTTGATGATGTAATTAGTAACGAAATTTAACAGCGTATCATGGGACACCTAGAACCTTTCCAAATGCATCCACCTCATTTATAAAGGGTTTTGAACCACTTCCCCAACCAACTACCCATAAAACAGGGCTCCCAGGGTGACAGAACTCGCCACCCCCTGGGGAACACTGCACACTGGCTACGCAATGACGTTCGGTTGAAGAATATTATAAATGTTGTCGGTGACCAGTGGTGGAGGCAGGTGTGCCGAAGTTAGCACCCTGGGATACATTAGACATGATGTAGGGAATCAGTCATTAGTCCCCAGAAGGCATGTTTTTCTCTCACTGTGGTGATGCGGAGGGTTTAATGGAGGAGAGCTCCAATGTGGGAGCTGAATCCGTCTCTGGCAGCTTAGACTCTGTATAAGGAGAGTAGTGCAGGCCAGCCCTGCATTCACATGAGGTGGGGATTTCCCTTTCGAACCTCCACTGCCACCCCCATCACAGTGAAGACTGCCAAAAGAGAATTGGGCAGAGTCCTAAAGACACGTTGTAAAGGCCATTAAAATAGCTGAGCGTCCAACACAGATATCTTCGGCCTTCAGGCTGTGGCGGCTTGCTTTTCCAGGGTTTAAAGAATTTGAAATGTGGAGTGAAAGAAACTGGTTAGCAGCTAATTCGGAGTGTGTTAAAGGAGAGTTTTGTGGCATCAGATGTGACAATGTCAAACATAGGAGAAAAATTCTACAATCTGATCACTTTCACCTTAACCGTGATGAAGAAGCAGCCAAATTTTGGAAGTCCTTTGGGACTCTCTGGAAACTTCTAGAATTAGTTTAAGAAAGCACTGGCCTTGAGACTTTAAATGGAACTCGGACACTATGCTGATAAGCAAGTGAAGTGGCTGCTTAGTATTGCTGGGATAAATTCTGACATTTAAAGTCATTGGTGACTTGGAAGGGAATAAGAGACTTGCTCCCAAGTAGAGAAACTGCAGAAATGACATTTGCCCTAGAGTGTGAAAAGTGCCTCAGCAGACAATGAGAACTGGAATACCAGCTTGCCGCGATCGAAATCTCTGTAAGAGTAGAGAAAGGATCTACTGCTGAATGGGAAATCAAGTAATCCCTAAGGCACAGACAGAGCTCATCTGACCTGAGCTTAGCCTATAAACGCTAGGATGAACTTAGGAGTCTGGAAGAAATTCTCTGGATCAGAGTAGAGAAAATAGAGGCTCCTGCTACCTTTCACTCAGGGCTGTCTTGAACATCAATACCGTCTTGAGGTGGAAAGTTTTCATCTTGGGGTCGTCTTTCACTATGTTGTCTTAAGCTAGGCATTTATCTCCTCTGTGTTTCATCTGTAAGAGAAATATCTTCCCAATTTACTTCCTGCATTTATGGAGATCAAATGAGGTACTGTGGGAGATGCCACTTAAAAAAAAAAAGAAAAAAAAACTGAAAGAGAAGCTTGTTTCTAAATCAGAGAGAAGGTGAAGCCCACATTCTGAAACCTCCAAGCCTTCCTCAAGGAATCCCTTGACCCCTGGCAGAGTAATAGTTTGGTTTAAAGGGCAAAAACGTATGGAAATGATCTGGACTTACACACCAGCGTTGTGTGGCAAACACTGCTCTGAGTGAGAAGATATGAAAATAGGCTGGGGTGAGGGGGACAAATGATACAGCTGGCATGTATTTCCTGTCCTTCTGAAGCTAGAACCAGGAGAGAGTGGCAGAGACACCATAGAAGTCCACTGTCATGACGACACGCCTGCTTTCTCCCTGGTGAGTAAAAATAGTGTCTCCTTCTGAAAGTGACCCATGGGTCATGTCCCTTCTCTGGCCCCAGCAGGTAGGTAGGAATTGGAAATTCCCATGCCTCCCCCTTCACTACCCGCAGTTCACCAAGTTAATTCCCTCAGACATATACCAACAAGATCCCGCTCGGTGGCTCCCTCCTGCGTTTCTGCAGCGGCCTGTGAGGTCTCCCTGTTGCTAGGTGTACCACTCCATGCCAACACTTCCTGAGCACTGTAGCTAGGTGTACTGTGCTAAAACACCACGTTAAGGAAAATTTGTGGTTCTCCATTCGTGATACTCAAATCCCCTTACTTGCCTGTTAAGAGTATTCATGACCTGTCCCCATTCACCTTTTGAAGCCTTCCCTACTCATAACCTGTGCTTTATTCAAGCTAAACATGTTTTCCAAACACACAACATGTTTCTCCACCTCCCTGACTTTGCCCATACTGTTTCCTTCCTCTTTTTGAGGTATGACATCCAAACCAAAGGTGAGGTCTTGTCGGCGAGTGCTTCACATCTGCCCATTTAATTGCACAGTTTCCTTCCAACAATGCCGAAACGTGTCTCTTACATTGAGCGTTTTGAAACCCCCTAGCTGAATTCACTCAGAGCAATTACATGTTCTTTGTAACATGTTAATTTATGTGCTTGCCGTATTGCATCTTCTGTACTGTAAATCCCTTGAGGTCAGGAAACCGTGTCTTACCTTTATTTCCCCTGATTATCTAATTCAGTAGGAGTTCTATATTTGATAAATGAATAAAAATGCTAATGAATAAATGAAGTAAAATGTTAATGAATAAATGAATGAAATCTTGCCTTTCTTCCTTTGCTCATGCTATTCTATACAAAAATGCTCTACCTTTGACTTCAAAATACCAACCATCCTTCACTGTCAACCTCAAGGCTCATTTACTCCATAAAGCCTTCCCCAAACTACCTCAGACCACACCAACCCCTCTGCTATATTTATTATCTATATGCCAAAAACCCAAACAGATGATCTCCTAAACGTTCACTATCTGAAGACATTGGTCTCCTCCAAAGCAGAGGGTCTTAAAGCTGAGATCCATCAACAGGATTAAGGAGACCATGAAACTTCTAAAATCAGATGCACATTTTTGTGTAAATGCCCAATTGCATTAGAGTGTCCAAAAGCTCTATGACCCCCCCACAAAAAAAAACAGGTTAAAAGAACCACTGTTCTAAGAGCACTGTAAGCTGCTTTCCTAAAGCAGAGTTGGCGTCTGTCTTGTAGGTCTTTTCTATTTTCTGCAGTGGCAAGCCAAGCACTAGGAACAGAGAGGAGACCGTCCTTGAATGGCTGGAAGCATCCCCTTGACAAGACCAATATCTCTTGACTGTCACTGTGCCCACCGAGCACAGCCTCCAGCCTGGGAGCTGGTGGGGATAGCTTAGCGAGGCACTGTAAGTAGGCAAGCAAGTGAGGTCAGGATTATGGCGGCTTGACGCCTCAGTCAGGATGGCGGAAGAGCACCTGGCCTCACAGAACTGCCTTTCTCTGGGTGATTCACATCTCTAACGAGATGGGGCAGGCAGTGCTGTTGCTGCGGGGAGCCTTGGGTGGTTCTGGGTAGTTAAAAAGCGAGCCCATTAAGGAGCTGGTCTCCTCTGGAGGCAGGCCTGGCTCGGTCCTGGGGGCTCAAGGCTAAATCCTCGCCATTGTTTGCTTTCCTCCCTCTCTGCCTGGCCTGCTCCCACCGTCTCGCTGCAGCCCAAGGTCTGGAGAGCTCCAGAACTCCTATGTGTTAAATTCATATAAAATAGCCTTTACAAAGTATAATGCTTTAGGGAGATAGTGTTAGCAAAGAAATGTCAGAATTTTCACTTGGGCTTCCGGGGCAGGACAAATAAGGTCTGTTACCCGCTGTCATGTTTTTATGAAAATAAATGTCTATGGCGTCTTTTTAAGTTGCAAATAATGACTTTAGCTATTTAACAATTGATTTTAAAACAACAGCAACAGGGGAAGTACAATTGGTGATTTTTGTTTTAACAAGCTGAATTCCTTTTGATTTCTCCTTGATTTAAAACATGGTTGGTGTTACCAAAAAATTATAAGCAGCTAGTGCAGTCGTGGTTTCCATAAAACTCTCTTAAGTAATGATGATCCCACCTTATTTAGACAAGTCAGGGGTCAATATGGCCTTATTTGCTTCTGTTTTTCATTAGTGGCGCTCTCTCTGCAGCAACACACTTCCTACTAGCTCCTTGAATACACAGAGGCTTCATGCTTCAGTTCTGCATGAATTAAGAAGGCAGCTATAGCAACCAACTACTAGCATTAATGAACTATTTGCTTATGCAGTAATAATTAACTTCCATTACATTACTTTGTGTGATTACTTTCTTAATTGCCTGAATTATGCATCCATTTAATATTTAATAACCATTCTCAGAAATCAGACACTGGTAAAAAACAAATTGCTCACAGTTTCCTTGCAATAATTAAGCTCACAAGAATAAATGAAACCTTTTAAAAATGAATGCCTTGTGATTATATCCTTGCATATAGAACAAGATCCTAAATTAGTTATTTATTAAATCTAAATTTAAGTCCAAATAGTGCATTTTTCACTTTCACCTCGGGAAATCAACCTGCACAGTACCTGATATCAACAACAGAATTAAGTGCCTTCTATTTTCTTTGGGAGTCACAAGCTGCATTAATATTTATTACCATGCAAAATTCAAAAGTCCTTAAAATATTGTGTGTTTATTATTTATTTCAACTTGGCATCTCTTTTACACAAGGTAAGTAAGATGTTTAGCTGTAAATTAAAGTGTTCTGAAATGAGATCAATAGCTCTCCATTAGGATGGGCTATTGTGAGACTCCCCCATTCTTTTCTGCTACCTAACCCCACCACCACCCACTCCACACACGCAGGCCATACGTTTACCTCCGAGCCTCTTACAAAACAGCGAAAACGCATATATGCAATGTGTTTTTAACCAAGCAGAAGGAGAGTCACAGCAATTTATCCTCAAGCATTTACACTCACAGCCAGGCAGTTTGATCTCCTTGCCTTTTCAGGTTGCCAGCTAGAGTTCTCAGAACCCTGTGCCCTTCTGCCGCCAGCACCCAGGCAAAGCCACATGCTGATTTGCAAAGTGATCATGCTATTATCCTATTGTACATCAGCTTCAGTCCCCACCAGCTTGCAAAGTCATCACTGTCTTAACAAATAAAACATGCGACTGCTTTATCACAGGTTTCTTGGTGAATAGATTCTATTGAATCTGGAAAAGACAGCTTTTTTTTTTTTTTAATCTTCCTGGGACTGCATCTGCAAAAGTGTTCTGCCATTCCACATTGATTATGGCAGCCATGTACAGATGTGTTTATCTGAACCATAACCATGTTAGTCTTAAGCTACAGGGACACTGGGATGTTATTTACCCACTGTTACCCTGTGCATACATAATATACACAAAATTATGTGTGCCACATGGAAAAGAGAGGGGGGGCTTAAAGCTTTTTGTACCAAAATGAATTAGCCCAGGAAAATATGTGCAGCCTAAGAGATTATATGCAGAGTGCCACACAAATAACGGAGATGAATAATTTTCCTACCAGAGAAGAGAATCTATTTTGCCAGGCGTGGAAATAGCCATGAGGAAGGGGTAGCACTGGGGGTTGATATGTGGAGAACAAGCGGAGTTTAGGGTGTCACAAGTCGACAATGGCTGCTATCCTGAGTTTCTAAACTGAGCTAAATTGATGCCAATCTCACTGACTATTGTTAGAGTGGGCAGAGTCATTAGGATTTGCTTTTTAAATGATCTCTCAGGCTGTAAGGCTGAGAGCTGCTAGCAAAGCAAGGTTAGAGAGAAAATGATAGCAGTACGTTGATGCTTCACAGACCTCATGATAGTTTCCGTCTGTCATTATTTACGTCTGACTAGATGCGTCATGTCAGCTACCTCGAAGACTTTAATATGAAGCTCTTGTTTGCCTCTGCT
This sequence comes from Mesoplodon mirus, assembly GCF_964341445.2. NCBI lineage: Eukaryota > Metazoa > Chordata > Mammalia > Artiodactyla > Ziphiidae > Mesoplodon > Mesoplodon mirus. Next base: position 89,809,784 of record NC_138984.1, read on the forward strand.
CTAGAGCAGCCAGACTGGGATACTATTATTTTTGCATCACTACACTTAGGTGAAGCTGGCTTCAATCTTTCAGTAATGACACACAAAAGAAATAAAAATGGTTGTGTCCAAGTTATTATACATGCTTGTATTCTAACATGCCTCATCAGCATTGCTCAGAAAAAGAAAAAAAAAGTGAATTTAAATCAATAAACAGACATTTATTAAAAGGTCAGCTTAATTTTATTTGTTTCAGCTTCTTTGCCAATATTTTAAGTAGAACTATTTTTCTTTGGCTTTGAATTAGTGTCATTGTTATTAGATGGAATCACTTGGGGGAAAGGTCTGTAAAACTAATATTTGATCAAATTTGCTCATGTTGCTTAATATCATTTCATATCACTTTTCTAAATTCTATCAGTGTCACTATAAATAGAGACACACAAAAAAGCTTTTGTTTTATATCTATATTATTGGCACCATAAAGGACAAACTTTCAAATAATGTGCATTTATCTGTAAAACTATATACAGAGAGGGCTCATCACAGAGCTCATAGTGATTTTTAAAATCTAAGATGGCTATTTCAGATATCAGAAACAAAATACTATATGGCAAAAAAATTGGATATTTATATTCTTTTACCAATACTGTGTTAGCGAATGAAACTATCACTACTCTATACCTATCCCTGGTAGAGATAAGAAACTTTAGGTGAAAAGATTTCTAGAATGTTAGAATTTATTGACACCATTTTATATTGAAAACTGCAATATAGCTTTAGCAGGAAGCACATTTTAATAAGGCCAAAATGTTCTAGGTGATTTTTGCCTTATGCTTTAAAAAAATAAAATAAATGTAACTGGATTTAAGTGTGAATGAAACAATCTACAAACACATTTGAAAATACGAAAGCATATACATACATGTAGGATGACAGTAAAGAAAAACCGTTTACAGTTTTTCTTTACATACATAATTCAGTGCAAAGGCTGGTAAAGTTACAATCAAAAAATAAAATAACTCACATAGATTGTGTCTTAGGATCACGTTTACAAAGTTTCCACCAAGATTCTGTTTCAATAGTAAATAGCATTGTCATATCCAGAAAATTAGTTATTACTTTAAAATGAGTAATTCAGACAGACATGAGAGAGAAAAATGCACTAACCCATCGGCCTTCTGAGTTCTAAACATTTAACAGAATCTCAGGACTGCTGTGTTAACTGAAGAGACTTCTATCAAAGCCTGAGGCACTCAGACATAGCTGGGGATGTACAGTACTTGATCTCCTTATCTAGATAGAAGAAGTACTTACATTTTCAAAGTCTGCACAAGCCGTGTAAGCATAAAAGTATGATGATAGAGATCTCTTTTCTGTTTTAAAGATCAGAGATGCCAGCTTCATGAGATGATATTTTCAGGTTGATGCATTTGTGTTTGTGGCATATTTTTATAAATTTCAAGTATAATGCTTTGTCAGGACTAAATGAAATGCCCTGTGTGTGTGTGTATATATATATATATATATATATATATACATTTTTATAATGCTGTAGAATTTTCATTTTTAACCAAAGTGACTGTCATAAACTACTAAGACAAATATAGTAATTTGAAATGCAATCACATTCTCTCAATCTCCTAAATTTTAAAAATAATTACATTACAGCACATATGTTAAAACACTTTTTCAAAAAAAATGATTTGCTCAAGGCGTTTTTCTTACCTCCTGCCCAAGCTACATGTGAGTTTTAGCAAAAAATGAACAGTAGGTGGCAGTCAAGCCACTAAACTGCTTCAAGGCTTCATTAACTAGAATCTGTTGTTAAAAGTAATAGGAAAGTAGTATATTTTTCCATATTAAAGAATTCACTTTATAATTAATCTTGAAATGCATTTCTAAGGTCCCAAGCTGCTGAAATAGTGAGTTGATTGCATCCTTACGTGAATGAGCCCAGACATAAGTGATTTAATTCAAGAACCCTTTCTGCTCTATCTCCATGACTTTTTCTTTCTTTCTTTTCTCTGTTATTACTGTTTTAATGTGCGTTTTTATGCAGTATGGTAGTTGTGGACACAGCACATTCTTGGGCTGGAGCCCAGGACTGTGTAAGTCATGCTTGTATATCTGTGCAGATTTTAAATAACCTGCAGGAGCTTTTCCCTCCCCTGCTCTTATAGACTGAATGTGTATAATCCCTTTCTGTGCCTCAGAAAATAATCTTGTTTACAGGGAGAAGGTTCCAGACAAGTAGCTGAAATATAAAAGGAACATCCTCTAAAGCAGAGAATTGTGGACAACTGAAAATCCAGACAGTGTGAGTGAAACGCAGCTTTGCATACGAGGCCATGTCATCTCCATGAGAGGAAGGGCCTTATCTGTTGGGTTCACCATGGTGTCCCCACGGTTGAGAATGGGGTGCCAGGCACATGGTATATGCTCAATGAATATTTGCTGAATGAATCAATGAGTGCCCTAAATCCCAGTCCTGTGTGTGTCTCAGATGTCCCTCCTAGAAGTTTTTGCTTTTGTCTCAGTTCATCCCAGAAAATGATAACGCTGCTACATTCTCACTCCCCATCAGTCCCTCCCCCAAACATTATTGCTAATTACTATTGCTGGGAATTGACATGGCACCACCAAGACAACACAGCAGGACATGCCTCCAGTCTAGTCAGTTTGGAAGGTAGGGGATGCCTTTCTTCTGACTTACCTCGGCGATTGTTGCTAAAAATCTAAGCTCATGCTACAGAAAGAGCGAACTATGTAAGTAGCATTGGCCTAAAACCTGAGGCAACTTGATTAATTTACTTACCTGCTTGTGCCTTAGTTTCCTCGTCTGAAATATGACGATAGTAATAGTACCTACTTCATAGAGTTGTTGTATGAAAATGAATTGGGACATGTAAAAATCTTGTCAGACACAGAGCGAGTCCTCGATTAGTATCAGTTTGTTTGTTTTTTTTAATTTGTGCACTTTAAATAAGTGCAGTTTATTGTATGTCAATTATTTTTTTTTATTGGGGTATAGTTGCTTTACAATGTTGTGTTAGTTTCTGCTGTACAATGAAGGGAATCAGCTGTACGTATACATCTATCTCCTCCCCCTTGGACCCCCCTCCCCCCCCCAATCCCGCCCATCTAGGTCGTCACAGAGCACCGAGCTTATTATCGTTACATTTTATTATATTTGTTATTAATATTATCATTTACCACCCATCCATGCTCACACGTTACACTTCACAAAACAATTTTTATCCACCCTTATTCATGCATTTCAATGAGAATCACTGTGACAGTGAACAGACTTGGTGATGTAAGGGAAGGTTTGCAGAATGGAACCAGCAGCCCCGTTAACAGTGGAAGTGTGACATGGAAAGGGATATTTTTAAAGTTGACCAAAAGCTTGATTTTCCTTTCTTTTCTTTCCTTTTCTTTCCTCATCTTCCTTCTTCTTCCTTCCTTCCTCCCTTCCTCCCTCTCTCCCTCTCTCCCTCTCTCTCCCTCTCCCTCCCCCTCCCCCTCCCTCTCTCTCCAGCTTCAGGGACAGCCAGGAAATAATCACCACTCCCTAACCTGTGCTTCCTCATATCCCAGTCCAACTAAGCTCTGAAAATACAATATTTTCCAAACATGTGAAGCTCACCTCAAACCAAGGACTTAAAAATTCCTGCTGATTTTGAATGTTTTTCTCAAATCTACACGTTAGCTCATCAAAATGACCACTTTAAGGACAACTAGTTTAAGAAGGAGCCATTATGAGGTGATATCCTTTTATCCTTTGTTGAAACAGAAAGCGGCATTTTGTCAAAACTAAATTCAGATCCCAAGGGGACCTAAGTTTATTTCAAACGTCAAAAAGGAGGCAACTCAAGCTGTGTTTACAATCTGGCAGTTTACTTCCCTCACATGCAGAGAGCAGTGGGCAAGCCCTACAGATCAGATTTTAAGGTAGCAGTAATAAGTATTTTCTAATCTCTCTGGGAACTGTTTAGGGAAATAAAACGCTTTTCTTCAAATTATCCATCCAGTCCTCTCCTCCTATGGCAAACCTCTACAGTATTTTAGTAAAGAAATGTGAACTAGTCATGTCTAAAAACATAATGAGTAATTTGATAACTGAGAGATAGGTTCTCTTTTTTCCAGAATCTTCTATTCTCTTAGGTGACTCTTTGAGGAAGGAGGTCAAAATATTGAGTTTGAGCAATTTAAATAAGAGACATTGAGTAATTTAGAAATGAGACGTTCAGTACAAGAGCCATTCATTTAAATTACATGAAAATCTAAGGTAGACTGTGTGTAATTAGGAGCCATGTAAGTCCTCAGGCAATTTCAGTGGGGGTTAGGAGACTGCTTTAACAGAATATGACAAGGTTCCTTTTGTTTTTCATAAAACATTGTATTCCCCCTTGAAATATAACAAATCCTTAATGAAATCACAGCCCCTTTATTGATAGAGAATACTTTTTATGTTTTGAGAGATCAACAATGTCAAAACAATTACTGCAAATTAATGATGGACCAAAACCTCAAAAGATTAATAAGTTGTTCAAACAGATGGAGTCTCATGTGAACCTCTAGTTGAAATCTTACCTGATAAGGTGCTCCCATGAGAGACATAAGGGCCAACATAAGGGAATGAGACATAAGGGAATGCAGGGCTGCTCTTGGGAAAACATACTGGGCAAGCAGAGAGGAAATCTGATTTTTACTGGTTCTGTTACTCAACCTCACGGATTATCCCAAAGAAATTACTAGGAGTCTCTGGACATGCTCTTCTATTTGGTTTTCTTTCCTTTTCTTTGTTTCTTGAGTGTTGTTTATGTATAAAGGGAAATAAATTACTTTCTGTGAAGCACTGGAAGACTTTTGAAGAAAAAAAAGAGTATTGTCACGGTTTATAAGTGTAAAGTAAAACCCAAGGTTGGATTAATAGTCATTAGTTTCTGGTAAACCAGAAACACACACTTGATTTGGTCCTCGATAGTAAAAATCACAGGTTCTGGCCAAGTCCATAAGCAAAATTATAGTGATAGCTATGCATATGATAGCCAGCACCACACATATTTAATGTGATTTATTAATAGCTAAGAGAATTGAGAAAGGAGCAAAATGAAAATTTGCTTTATAAATAAATCATGCCAAACTAATCTCCTTTCCTTGCATGACTATATGGATACTCAGTGGTAAGTCAATATAGAGCCCTTGCAAAGTGGAGATCTTGATTTCAGACAAACATGAAATTAAATAGCTTGTACTATGATGGACTAGATAAGTCAGTGTAGTCTGGATGATGACATAAACCAAAAAAGTGCTCTCTAATTGTTCTAGTCTTATTTGGCCTTTTTTTCCAATGTAAGATTGGAGTCATAAAAGGCACGCCTGTCAAACCCACAGAGAACAGAAGATTGGGAGGGAGACTTGCCATGTTGGATGGGCACCTTCAAGATTCAAACCACTTAACAGGCTGGAGGATATATACTGAAATAAGCCAGATGACTTTTAGCAGGAATAGAACCTTTCATTCAGGTTCAAACACACACACATACAAACTGCACACACTCGTATATACAAGGGAGAAGGGATATTGACTTTTACTGGTTGGTACGAAAATGCCCATGGTCTTTGGTTGACTCAAAGTTCAGAATGTACTAACTGTGAAATGACTGCCAAAAATATGAACGCAATGACAGCTCACACATAGACTTACGTGTCAGGCACTGTTCCCAACTGCTCACAAGCATTATTTCATTGATTCCTAGTTCATCATTCCTAGTTCATCATTTAGATGAAAAAGCAGAAGTAGACAAGGGGTAGGTAACTTATCTTGGGGGCAGAGTCAGGACAGCGTTGTCAGCATCTGCCCCCAGAGATGCTCTGAATCTCCACTTCCACATGCCTTTCTGCTCAGGGAATATAACTACCCATTGTTCTCTTGGTGGGAGTCTGGCTCTCAGTTCTCTGTCCAACTTAAGAAGGACAAGGATAAAATGCAATATAAACATAGAGAGGCAAAACTGTACAAAACAGAGATGCTTGCCTGGAGGGGAGAAAAGCTGGTGAAGTCATGATACGTGTTCTCAGATGTCTAGACTAGAGATTGTCAAGGAAAAGATCACACTTGTTTATGTACTCCTGTAGGGGATGGAAGTCACAGGGAAGCAAACTACAGCCCAATATATGTTCTTACCACACAAACGATTTAACCAGGATGTGCTGCCTTGTGAGATATGAGCATCTCATCTGTGAAATGATCAAGAGGAAGCCAGATCAAGGAGTGGGGCCATGCAGTGGTAGGAAGTTGACCCAGATGGCTCCTTGGGTGCCTTCCACGATACAAAGGTTTGGATAATCAGGGAAAAGCTTAAAGTGGAAACACTTGTGAACTGCTTCACTCCCTCCACCTAACATACAACACAACTCTCTCTCTTTCTGTCTCTCCTCTGTCTCCATCTATATTCTTATATGGTAGCAATTACACTGGGTTTGCAGCTGGTAGACCTGAATTCTAAACATTTTACTTAAACATCTCTACCCCTTTAGTTTCTCTTTCTGTGAATAAGAAAGAAAGAAGGAAATAAAGAAGAAAGGAATGAGGAAAGGAAAGAAGGAAGGAAGGAAGGAAGGGAGGGAGGGAGGAAAATGAAAACATAAAATTAAAAAGGTAAGAAAAATAGATTTAGTCATGCTTCTCACTTCATACTTTTCCAGACTTCTGTGAAACCACCATGAGATAGTAGGTTAGCAAGAGCTTGGGGGAAGAGAAATATAGCAATATATATATATCTAAAGCACTCTGTAAATTCAAAGCACTGAGGGATTATTGTCTGCAGCAGTCTGGCTCAGCATCCTATGTAAATCCTAGGTCATGGTTTGAGCCATATGAATTGGTCAATCGCATCCTGTCCTCTGACCACATGCTCTGTGCCCAAGTCAAATCTGGCAAGTGGTGAATGGCTATTCTTGACTGTACCAGGGACTGTGGGAGAAAGTGAGAAGAGCTCAGTACAGAGATGTCTCCACCACCAAGAGACAACTCAAAATGGAATCCTTCATCATTGTACATATGGGATCATCTCAGTACCTTAAGGACCACACTTTTAGCAATAGGGAAATTTTCTGAAAGTAGACAAATTTCACATTTAGACGAAGGAAAGTTCAAGTGGAAAATATATACATGCGCATACACACTATGTATGAATGTGTGCAGTGTGCATGTGTGTGTACATGTGTATGTGTGATACAAAAATCTCAGAATGTGGGACTTCCCTGGTGGTGCAGTGGTTAAGAATCCGTCTGCCAGTGCAGGGGACACGGGTTCAAGTCCTGGTCTGGGAAGATCCCACATGCCATGGAGCAACTAAGCCCGTGCGCCACAACTACTGAGCCTGCGCTCTAGAGCCTGCGAGCCACAACTACTGAGCCCGCGAGCCACAACTACTGAGCCCGTGTGCCACAACTACTGAAGCCCGTGCGCCTAGAGCCTGTGCTCTGCAACAAGAGAAGCCACCAAGATGAGAAGCCCACGCACTTCAACGAAGAGTAGCTCCCGCTCGCCACAACTAGAGAAAGCCCACACGCAGCAAAGAAGACCCAATGCAGCCAAAAATGCATAAGTTAAAAAAATAAAAAAAAATCTCAGAATGTGGGACTGAAAAAAACAAATACCTAGGTCAATGACCCAGTTTTTATGCAGTTCCAGCCAAGGTAATATATAACCCTTATTATTGGTCATTGATATCTAGCAACTACTCCTTTTCACTCACACCAACTTTAAAATAAATCTGCATAAATTATCAGAGATTATCTAATAAAACAACACAAGAATCTTCTAAACAACTTTAGAATTCAATTTTAAACTTAACAAATCAAATGTTACTATTTATATGTCAGGAATGAAGGCATAAGCAGGTCGATTATAAACAATACACTTAAGGAGTTGGATATTATGTTATATCCATAAGTAAGATAACAGATGTAGTATAAAAGTAGAAACTGGAAATAAGGTGGTTTATTTTTCATTTTCCCTAGATTTACATTAAGGAAGTACAACTGAACCTTGAAATCATAATTATAGTATAGAGGTTAAAAGGTATTCAACAAGAGGAAAGCCCTCTAGCTAAAGATTGGTTTAGGGCAGGAAGCGTTACATATTGCTCAAAAGAGCGAACTAAAGAGAAAAATATACCAACTAAAGTTGGGGTAAAACTATCAAGAATAATAAAATATTTTGAAAGCACTTTGGTAAATTGTCAGGATGAGTTTTCCACCTTGAAATCTTCATACTACAGATTATCAAAGCACTTTTTAAAGTGAAAGCTTAGATATCATTCTAGAGAATTTCCTAACTTGCTCTGCAATTACTTGGAAAGTTACAAGTCTCTAAATAAAGTGCTAAATATCCTAGTTTGCACCTGTAATGAAAAACTCTTATGAGCTGTGGGGGAGATGGCTAGCAGCCCACTAAAAGTTTCCCATCCCTTCTTCCTAGGCATGTAGCTAGATTATACTTCTCAGCCTCTCTTGCAGCTACATGTGGCCATGTGACCAATCTCTCACCAATAAACAACAAACAAAACCTATATGAACAATTTTCACTTTTCTTGCTTGAGAGGCGATTCCTGGCTCTGGACCTCCCCTCCTTACCCCTTCCTCCAGGCGCCAATAGCCAGAACCTGGAAAACAACATGTGGAGAACCTCGTGATACAGGTGGCAGGTCAGCCATCAGCTGAGTCCCTGATGAAGTTGGCAGAGCTGTTCCATCCACCTGAAACTCTCACGTTGGAACTGTTATGAGTGTGGGAAATAAACATCTCTGTTTTATAAGCTAACTTTTTACTGGGTCTCTTGTAACAGCATCTTAACATCTTTCTAAGTAATACATAAGCTTTCAGAGTTATTTTCTTTACCTTCTTATATACAAAAATGTTGTGCCATAGAGAAAGACTTAAATACTTTAATGAAACTTACTGCACAAAAAAGATAATGTTTTGCTATCATATTTCTAAATGTTAAGTATATTATCTTAGATTTTTGGTTTGTTTTTATTATTTTCATTTCATTTACTTATACAACTATGAGCTTTTTATAAAAGCAGAGTAAATTATCTGAGTTCAGAGAGTTTGAGGGAGAACTCTCATCTCAAAATGTTATCATTGGGCTTCCCTGGTGGCACAGTGGTTGAGAGTCCGCCTGCCGATGCAGGGGACACGGGTTCGTGCCCCAGTCCGGGAAGATCCCACATGCCGCGGAGCAGCTGGGCCCGTGAGCCATGGCCGCTGGGCCTGCGCATCCGGAGCCTGTGCTCCGCAATGGGAGAGGCCACAACAGTGAGAGGCCCACGTACCGCAAAAAAAAAAAAAAAAAAAAAAAGTGCTATCACCAACATGAAAAGAACACTTCCAAATTTTCCTGAGTTATTTTTATATCCAAATTGTTTTAACAGGTAAATAGGAACAAAAAGTTTGAAGCTTACTGAGCAGAAATGAGTTAACATAGCAGGCCTGAATCTGCTATCCTTAGAAAGGCCCATTTACAACTTTGGTCCTTAGCTGGCATCTGTGAATTAGAATTTCAGGAGGGTTCCCACCATTCCCTAATTGATAAGATTGGCTCACTATTCCCAAACTATTTATACAAACAATGTGGTAGAGGCTGAACACCTGCTTTCCATCAGGCAGCCTGGGCTCCTGATACATGCTAGACAAAGGGTGCCTACATGACCAGCCCCCAGCAGGAGCCTTGGGCAATGAGTTTCTACTGATGGACACCGTGTTACACATGGTGTCACAATTTGATTTTGGAGGACTTATGCACAGCCTATGTGAATCTACAGGGGGAAAACTCTTGGAAACTTGCACCTGGTTTCCTCTGGACTTCGCCCCCAGGCACTTTTTCCCACTGCTGATTTTGCTTTGTTTCCTTTCCCTGTAATGAATCCTATGTTAAGTCCTGTGAAAGTGTGTAAGTGCTCCTAGTGAATCACCGAACCTAGAGGTGGTCTTGGGGACCCTCTACACTCTTACCGATTAGAATTTGGAGTTGAAAATAGCTAATGGCAAAATAAGAGAGGTGGGACTATCCTAACCAATTAGGAAAGCTGGATACAAGGTACAAGACTTTTGAGTATCAGAAAGCATGTATGAGGCATGGAGTTTTCCAAAAGGAATAAAATATTCAAAGATTGACAGTACCACCACAAATGACTATAAAACAGTATCAGTAGATATTTACATAGGATCTCCAGGTTCCTAGTTCTGAATAGCCTTGGGAGGTTGGCAGGCCAATGGCCATCATCATCTCCACTTTCTGAGTAAGGGGCTGAGGTGCAGATTTGCCCAAGGTTATAAAGCCAGGATTGTAGAGCAGACATGAGACACAGGCCTCCTAAAGCTTAATCACCTCCTATTTATCCTAATTCAGTTTTCACAACCTATGTTTCTGAGGGCCACAGAAGCCTGAGGGAATACCGCAGGGGTTATCGCAGGAGGGGATGACAAGGCCAGGCAGGAAGACCCCACACCTTCTCTTGGCTTTATCCAAGTGGCTCCACACTTATCAGTTTTACATATAGGAATCCATTTAAATGAATACAAAGCCAAACATTCCACAGATTTTTGTCTCTTTGAATACCACGGAATTTTATCTTTTGGTTCCTTGTAGGTAAAATCAAAAATCAATGCTAAAATGCAGTTTTTTAATTTTTACTTTTTAAAGGTAAATATCCCACCCATAAGGAGGCTCACAGATTTTAGCAATGACTCTAAAGCAGATTCTTACTAAATGAGTAGTAATTACGTACGGCCACACCATGAATCTTTTATTCATCTCTTACACAGCATTTACCTGTTAGTTCCTCTGTCACTTCCTCTGTCTTAAACTTCTCCCTGGATTCCCCACTGCTCTCCTCTCTAGCACCCTGGATGCTTCTGTTTCTTTCGTACGCAGTAAACTTAAACCTGAAATAGCTACAAGAGCTGCCCTAATTAAGCTGTACCCAGGCCACTAAAGGGCAAAGGAAGATTAGCTATGACAAATTTACTCTCAGCTCTCGGCTTTCCACAGCTTTCCAGCTTTCCAAGGGCGCTATTTATCAGTCTTTCCTAACAAATCTATTTGCTGATGTGGAGAAAATAGACTTTGGTGCCACACAGACCTGGAATTCAAATCTGATATCACCATTCTCTAGCCGTGTGGCCTAGGGTAAGTCAGTTAACCTCTCTAAGCCCGAATATATCTGCAAAATGGCAGTAACAGCACCCATTTGAAGAGGTTGAACACATTGGAAGAAATAGCATCAAACCCACAGGAATCTGTGCTGTATTTACACAACCTTACCACAATCGCAATATCGCTGAGCCTCCCCCAGACTTGGGGTACTTCACCAAGGGACCCATAAGGAAACCACTACAAGTGTTTAAGCTGTCTGCTTCACAGCTTTAGCCCCTTAAGACATAAAGTATGCAAAATGCTGAGAGCTCTAGGGCTGTGGCTGAGAAATATTTTAGGCTAAATTAAGACTATCCCCCAGAAAGGAAGTGAGAAGTAAGAGGAGGACCGAGCAGAGGGACTGGATTTCACGCAGGCAACGGAACCCAGCTGCGAAAGAGAGGCACGAGGGTCAGCTATTCGAGAAGAGAGAGGAGCAGCACGGTCTGTTGATCATCTTTTCTATTTTAGATTCAGATGAAGAAGGACCAAAGCTACAGATGAAAGTTTTCGCCTGGAGTTCGAAGCGAAGGCACCAATTTTGGGCCCTTTTGTCACATTTCTTTACATCATGCTCCAAGTGCCAACATTTCTAAATCTGAAATAAAAGGGGAGGTAGTAAGTGCTTGGTTAATTGTTTATATTGTAGTAACAAAAAGAGGCTTTAAAGAAACTGAATACCCTAGTATAAAAATGGGAGTTTTATCAGGTGTCCGCCAGAGTGTCTAGGAGGATCTGGCCCGCCTCCGAGAATGAATCCTTGCTCATTTAACTTCAATTCAGCAATGTCAGACATCACAGTGCACTTTATCCCCTATTCACAAACATGCTCTTTGCTCCATTTTCCAATATCCTACACGTTATCCTGAAGTCTTGTCCAGTTGGAAAAAAATCTATCCTTAACTCAGCACACAGAGCCACCTGCTTCTCTCACCAACAGAAGTGATTCACACAGCAGCCAGCAAGCTGCAGCTTTGAACCACATTGAGCACAGGTGACAGTTTGGACAGTGGCAGAGCCATGACAGCAATTACCCAGGATGCAGTTGCAGTGATGGTCTGAAAAGCTTGGGCCTGTGCAAGTGAATTTTCGTCGCCCATCTCATGGTGTAGTAGAGTGCCTCGGTTGCCTATACGTATGTGGAATCAGCCCTGTTCTATGTATCTGTTCTACCAGCTCTCAAACCTCATTGTATATAATAATATGCTACAGAATTTATTTAAAATACAGATTTCTGAACCACATTCCAACAAGTTCTGATTTGATAATGAAGATTGGGCTCAGGAATCTGTTGGGAGTTTTTTTTCTTTTAATAAATTTATTTATTTTTGGCTGCATTGCATCTTTGTTGCTGTGCACAGGCTTTCTCTAGTTGCGTCGAGCGGGGGCTACTCTTCATTGCGGTGGCTACTCTTCATTGCGGTGGCTTCTCTTGTTGTGGAGCATGGGCTCTAGGCGTGTGGGTTTCAGTAGTTGTGGCACGTGGGCTCAGGAGTTGTGGCTTGCGGGCTTTAGAGCACAGGCTCAGTAGTTGTGGCACACGGGCTTAGTTGCTCCTTGGCATGTGGGATCTTCCTGGACCAGGGCTCGAACCCATGTCCCCTGCATTGGCAGGCGGATTCTTAACCACTGTGCCACCAGGGAAGTCCAGGAATCTGCTTTTTTAACAAGCATGCCAAAGGGTTCGGATGCAGGCGATCCCTAGACTACATTTTTTTTTTTTTTTTTTGCAGTACGTGGGCCTCTCACTGTTGTGGCCTCTCCCATTGCGGGGCACAGGCTCTGGACACGCAGGCTCAGTGGCCATGGCTCACGGGCCCAGCTGCTCTGTGGCATGTGGGATCTTCCCAGACTGGAGCACGAACCCGTGTCCCCTGCATCGGCAGGTGGACTCTCAACCACTGCACCACCAGAGAAGCCCTAGACTACATTTTTTAAATGGCATTATCTCTCTTTCTTTCCACCTGTAACATCTTGATAAACAATTTTTAGTTCTACTATGAGAAATTCATGAGTTATAGTCCTGATGGAAGAAATGAAATAAGCAAAAGCCCTTAATACTGTAATGTTTGTAAGGAGTTTCTCTCTTCTTGACTTCTCAGATACAATTGGGGGCTGAATGGGGGGTTCACATGTAGGCCACGGCCAGACAATGAACTCTACAAGGAAAACTGTTAGACAATGAACTCTACAAGGAAAACTGTTCACAGGAATAAACGTTGGATGTATTCAAAAGTATTCTGGAAGAGTTGAGATGTATACTGTTATGTTGAAGGTGATCAGATGTATCTTGTTACAGTGATAAGTTTCATCTGTGCCTCTCACGCTTGGAGGGACAGAAAGGACAACAAGTCCCTGCTGTCTTCATTCTGTGCTAGACATCTGTACCTATATGCTTAATGCTTAATAAACATGTACTTGCATGTGTAAGCATGATCATTTGTTTGAAATCCAATGAACCAGAACAGGCATCGGTCGGTATTCCATCTTTAACTGGTTAGCTTCCTCTTACCTTCATTTGCTGCAACTTCATCTTGAGGTGTTCCATGACAATTTTTCACTGATGGAGATATAAGAGTTATAGGTGTTTACTTCTTTTCTGATATTGTATGCATACTAGCTGTCATGCACTGTGCTAGGTACTGTATATTTAAAACAATGAGTAAGACATAACCCTTGTCCTTGAGAAGCTCACAGTCTTTTGAGCAAGACAGAAACAGTACAATTATTGACATGTTTTAGTAATATAATGCTACAATGGAAACACAACGAAAGGAAGATTGAATGGGTTGGGAGGGGACAGCTTTGGAACACGGAGGCTTTAGAGGGGAGGTAACATTCCAGCAGGCTCTTGAAGCAGGATTTGGGAGCAGAGAGTGAAGGGGACAGCAGCACAGGCACAGCAAACAGCACGTGCAGAGACTCAGCGTCGTGAACAACCATTATGCCTAGAGCCGAAGGAGGGTGGGGCAGTGAGGATGGTGACCGGAAAGTAGAACATGGCCAGACTGCAAAAGGCCGTGCTAAGGGGTTTGAACCACCTCCGGTTGGAAGTAAGGAGGGGAAAATTTAATCCAGAAATACAACCTGTCAACAACATGTAGGAGGGACTGGAGAAAATAGAAACTGAAAGATTAATTTAGGAAATTTGAAAATCTCTAGGCCAGAGAGGATGAGACCCTGACATGAAGCTTAGGCAATAGAGATGAAGACAGTGGCACGGTTTGGAGAATACTTGAGAGTACATACTAATCAATTGAATGTAAGTAAGGAGAGAGAAGATGACCTTGGATAAGAGTGGATGCGAATGTCACATGCTGCAATATGGAATATAGATCAGGAAGTAGGTTTGGTGGAAAACATAACAATTTGCCATTTTGGGGGTAGGTGGGTTATTGACCTAGTGGATTTAGAGATGAACTGTTATAATAATGCTTAACTCAGATAGGGTTGCCAGATGTAGAGGGGAAAAAAAATAAAAATAATAAACAGGATCAGCAGTAAAATTTTATTTTCAGATGAACTTTTATTTAGTACAAGTATGTCCCATGCAATATTTGGAACATACTCATTCATACTAAAATTTTTTAGCAAAATAATTCTTGTCTGTAGACATGCAAATTCTGTCCTATTCAGAAAATATTCCTTTACCATCATCACCTCCCCATGAAAAACTCAGTTTCGCCTCCATTTTCTCACTCAATTCGATGTTGGTCATCTGCAGTGTGTCTTCCTTTGGATTTTCTTTTAAATCAGTAATAACATCTGTCTGTGTTCCCTCGTCAATTAATAAATTAAGGAAAAAATTTTTAACATATATTCATTTGATTTCTGTGTGAGGGTCATAATTTTACCTTTTTTGAAAATAGTATTTTATGCTGGTCATTAAAATTTTCTGATTAATAGGCATCTCTATTAAAATAATATATATCATTAATCACCCACCAGATTTGCAATAATGTAATGATACACTTTAACATGTTTTCTCATGGTAATAACCTAATAAAGATAAAGAAACAATTATTTAATAAATGTATATAATATAAATGTAAAGAAAAGAAAATTGTATTTTGAACAGGGCCACGAAATGAGCCCTCCGCCATTTAAGGACTGTGCATCTTGTTCACATGGTAGTCTCAGTTACCATCTGCAAAGCTCTTCCTGGAGTTTCCATTCTGCAATATATTTTCTCAATTGCTTTTATCTGACATTGGTTAAACTGAGGTTTTTGTACATATGCAGAAAGTCAATAAAGAGTAGTTATTAACTGTCCTGGTAAGTTAATAACTTTGACATTGGAGGGACATTATATGATAATCTGAACAAATTAGTCATTAAAAAAGCAGCAACACCTAAGTCCATTTCCAATTTGCAAAAACCTGAGACATGAAAACACTGCGCTTGAATAACTCAAGCAGGCACCTAGAACTCAAACAGTGACACAGCACCTGTCTGGCTTCCTGAGCTTTTCCTGAGAAACCAGTTTGCCTCTTTCTCTTCCAGTATGGTCATGCAGCCACTGTTCATTCTCTTCATTCAGCTGCTCCATCAATGTTTACCAAGTACCCATTCCATGGCCCTGGGGTGGATGCTGAGGATGCAAAGATAGGTAGACGCAGCCCCACAGACAGACAGACTATTCCAACAGGGTAACGGTATTGCCACGTGGGACAGACAGCCCAGAGAGGACAGATCTCTCACCTTCACTTGCAGGTCAGAGAAGGCACTTAAACTGAGGCCCAAAGGGTGCAAAGCAGCTACTCAGGTGAAGGAGGGGGAACCTGAGGTTCTAAGATTGGGGACTTTATACACACAGGCATAGGGTGACAGTGATAGAGTGTGGTTTCCTCAGAGTCTACGAGCCATCTGGAACATAGACTGCAATAAATGATAGTGTGGAGGAAGGCAAGGGCCAGACTGCTGTATGCTGCAGCAGTCCAGGAAAAAAAAAAATCAAGTAATAATATCCAGCATTTCTCAGATGCTTACTAGAGATCAGGGATCATAAAAAGCATTTTATAAATATTGTGTCATTAAATCCTCACCATATCCTAAACGGTTAAGTACATTTCCTTCTCTGTATTGTAATTACACAACTAATACATGTTTGTTGTAACATTAAACAATCCCTCAGAGAAAAGTGACAATTTGGCTTATAATATTCTTCCACATACTTCTCAATACTCACCCAGCAAATATAAATGTACAAACACATATATGTTTGCATAAAGATGGGTTTACTTATCCTCTGTGCATTTTTTTGGCAATGGATTTTAAAATATAACAGTATATAGGGACAGCCTTCCAGGTCAATACATACAGATCTAAATCATTCTTTTAAACATACACATAATAGTTCACAGTAAGAATGTAACCGAATTTATTCAACTATTCCTCTACTAATGGACATTCAGGGTTGCTTTTTCCCCCACTCCAAACAATACTGAAGTAAACACATCTTTGTAAATATATCCTTAAATACTGATGCTTTCATTGTTGTAGGGTAGATTCCCCTAAAGTGAGTATGTACATTGAAAATTTTAGAGATACTGTAATACTAACTTGTTAATGTTCTTTACAACCTATTCATTTTTATATGTCTGCAAAGTTACAGAAAATAAATTGTTTCTCCGGGCAACTCCTTGAGCTTTGTGCAGAATGATGAGGTCCTCAGGTCTTTTTTATGGTCAACCTGAAGGTTTTAGGTTGAATTTTACGTACTTGGACAGTGAGATCAAAAAAATACTGAATGATAAAACATCTCTTTGTACCCACATCCCTTCGTTTACAGCTGAGGGATTCCTTGCTCACTGCTGGGGTAGAGCAGGTGCTGGGCTGTCAGACTGCCAGATTCTAGATGGAGAAGTCATCAAATTATGAATGAATGCCTGTCATCATGGTCACATGACATGCCCCTCTGACTGAGTCACTCTGCATTCCAGTCAAAATTTATTGCTATAACTGGGCTTCATTTTTATACATATAAGAGGACACATTCTTAGAACTCTTTGCTACATAATACATTTTTTAAAGACTTACTTGGGTTATTTTTAACCAGGTTTGGAGAGTATGGCAGAAACAGCACTTTAAAAAAGACAAAAACAGAGGAGGGAATTTTCTTAAGTCCAACGTTAAAGTATAAACCTTATTTTAAAACTGAGCAATTTTTTTTCTTATTTTGACATAAACGTACTGGCTTTTGGCTAGTGGATGAGGAAGAACTAAAAGGCTCTACTTTTCAAATATTTAGTAGCATAACTATTAGTGGGGCTTAAAGTTCCCTTTGTCCTGTGTGACTCTTAGGCAGCATCAGAAACATGTACAAAAGCTACTCTTTGTGGTGGGTCCTTGTCATTCTGTTTGGCCTCCATGCTCCCTGGCCCTCGGATCTGGGGACAGCCCCCCCCCATATGTCTTGGTCGAAGACAGTCAACCTATCACCAAAAGCACAAGATACTCACCTTTCTAGCCCCCCAGCACTGGGAGCAGGCATGCAACCAAAGTTCATCCATAGAACACACCTACTCAACTTTACCACGGAATCTCAAGACCCAAAAAGGAGGTGTTTCCGAGAATCACTTTCCAGTGAAAGTGGACACAGGTTCCAGAGGCAATTTAGTAGTTCTGGTGGAATCATTCAACACCAGCTTCAGTGATGGTGCCATTGCCTGGTGTAGCATCTGTGCCCAATGTGAAAGCAGAAGGGTCTCCACTGGACCAGTTCTGC
The DNA here is from genome assembly GCF_964341445.2 of Mesoplodon mirus. Taxonomy (NCBI): domain Eukaryota; kingdom Metazoa; phylum Chordata; class Mammalia; order Artiodactyla; family Ziphiidae; genus Mesoplodon; species Mesoplodon mirus. The sequence continues at coordinate 89,827,702 of NC_138984.1, forward strand.
TGCATGATTTTGGTCACCATTCCTGGCTATAGACAGAGACTCCATGCCTGTTCCCAAGCCTTCCTACAGACTCTATGTGCTACTGAATATCCTTTAACAAACTCCTTTCCTGCCTGAATTAGCCAGGACTGAATTCTGTTGTCTGCAACTAAGAAGTGCTTTGATACTCCTTCAAAATTGTTAAGATAAATCTTTGTGGTTTTAAAGTACTTAATGAGCTAATGATTTACATCATTTGAAAACAATTCACAACTCCACATCATTTCCTATTCGATCCTGATATTATATGACCTCCCAGTGTAACCGAGTTTTGAGTCCACTTTGGATTACCACTATATATACTCCATGTGCTCAAACTCGCAGCTGCACTCCCCTACATTCTCCTTTCCCACTTCTGCCCACATCTCACCACACCCTTCACTCAGGAAAGCTGCTCGTGTGTGCTAGCGTGGCTACATTTAAGTGACTTATGAGAACACCTTACAAGTGACAGGAGATGGCATTTAAGCAAAGGAATAAGTCTCTAACTATGGGATCCCAAACGTTAGCAAACAGGTAGGAGAGGGGTTTGCCTCTCCTACCAAGACTGTCACTTCGGGAAGCAGCCGCATAGCACAGGGAGATCAGCTCAGTGCTTTCTGACCACCTAGAGGGGTGGGATAGGGAGGGTGGGAGGGAGGGAGACACAAGAGGGAAGAGATACGGGAACATATGTATATGTATAACTGATTCACTTTGTTATAAAGCAGAAACTAACACACCATTGTAAAACAAATATACTCCAATAAAGATGTTTAAAAAAAAAAAGACTGTCACTTCTTCCACATTAGCATAAGGCCATTCCTAGAATCATAAATACTCTTTCATGAGTCAACCACATTCCAGTTGGACAAATCCATCCTTAATTTGCTAAAAAAGCACATATGTCCTTGTGGATGGCACTACTTTCCTTACGAACCTCGACTGACTGTGCATCTCCCCCAAGATAAAGTTCATGCCCCAACCCTTGGGGCTCATCGCCCATCATGGCCCCCACTAGCGCCCCCAGTGAGGAGCACTTCACGCCCTTCCCCTCTATACCATGACACACCCCCTCCCCACCTTACTCAGTGGTAAAGTACTGTCGTTCCTTTATAGTTAGCTTATTGTCTCCTCTGCAAATCCTTCCCCGGTGTCCTCACCCAGCTCCTGACTCTGACCTCTACTCTCAGCGCTGTCAGCCTGTGTTGTCATTATGTCTTGGAGTCTGGGCTCTCCCAGACTCTGCTGTGTCCCTGGAGAGCAGGAGCTGTCTCAGTCTAGACTGCAGCTCTCAGGGGCCCTCCAAATAGCCCTCAGTAGGCACCTGTTGGCCGCACACAGGCATACACGCACAAGAGCTTCTCCAAAAGGACAGAGGGAAGGAACAAGGATTCCAGACTCACACTTTATTTACAAACTCCCCAAAATAACACTTTGAGATGAATAGCAGTTTGATGAGGCCCTATCTTGGGAGAGAGGCCTCCATTCAGCTCTGTACCACCTGCCCTGGCAAGGCAAAGCCATTTTCCTGCCTCAATGTGCTTAACGGCTATGGCCATGTAACCCAGGGTGTGGGAGGGTAGGCTCTGGAGTCAGCCTGTCTGTGCTCACAGCCCAGCTTCGTATGAGCCAGCTGTGCCATCCTGGACAAGTTACTGAAGTTTTCTGTGCCTCAATTTTCTCATCTATAAAATGGGTGTGATAATAGGACCTATTTTGTAGAGCTGTTGTGAGGATTAATTATTATACAAAATGTTTAGAGCAGTGTGTGGCATGTAATACTGCAATAAATGTTAGCTATGATTATCACTATTAAATCTGAAATCACTTAATGTCCTTGAACATTATTCAAATTTTATATATGCAAATTCCACTAATGTATGCTCAATGATGCCAACATTAATCATATCAGAATTTGCCCCATAAGCATATTTTGAGCATAGGCTAACGTGCCTGTATGCATAGGACTTCAACAGCCACCATTTCACAGACTAGCAGTAAGAATGTTTTTCAGTGAACTTTGCCCTGGCAGTTAACAAATGATAAGGAAGTTCATTCTGTGGGATTTTAAAGGCAGCTACATTGCCCCAGGTTTAGACTACCTGAAGCTGTTATGGCAAAGCTCACCTTGGCAGCAGGGGCACCAAATCTGTGACCGCTGCTAGTTAATATGAAGGCAAGGGAGCAAAGGCAAGAGGAGACCCACATGAATAGAATGAAAGATAAAGCAATCCTTTGACACGCTGAAGATTTCTCTTGGGAACAACAATACAAGCTTGTGAAACATGAGTTTTAAGAAGAGTTGCCCGTCTATTTTTTCTCCCATTCTATTTTTCTGCCGCATTACTCAGTCGTTATTTAAGATTAATACCAGAGCTTACTAACACACCAAATTGACTCAAAAGCATCTCAGAGGAACTCATTTTTCTATCCTAACAAAGGATCTTCTTGCTTATTTCCAAAGAACAAAATTTCAAGGAAAGTATTTTCCCATTTGCCACGGCACTAACTGGTCATCAACTCAGGGCAAAATGCAGGTTTCCACCAGATTATAAAGCTGTTTTACAGTCCCTATCTGCCAAACACACTACATTCATTCACAAATTAACCTCCAGCTGCCCAAGAGGTCCAGGAAACTCTATTTAAAACAGGGCCCATTTACTTTTGCATTACTTTTATCGAGATCTAGTTTCCATCAGCCAACTTACTGCCAAAAATATTAACTCAGTTCTAACTTCACTGCTAGAATAAAGTAGAGCAAGCTTTTTACTCCAAAGAAGACGTTAAATATAGCACGTAATTATCTTTGGCTCCAGGATTATTCAAGGAAGTTCTCAGAGGGACAGGAAAATAAGAAAGTAGTAATATTCCAGATTCCATAGCTGTTATGGACTGAACTGTCTCTCCCAAAATTCCTGTTGAAGCTCTAACCCCAGACCCTTAAATTGTGACTGTATTTGGAGATTGTGCTTTTAAAGAGGTGACTAAGGGGCTTCCCTGGTGGCGCAGTGGTTGAGAGTCTGCCTGCCGATGCAGGGGATGCAGGTTCGTGCCCCGGTCCAGGAAGATCCCACGTGCCGCGGAGCGGCTGGGCCCGTGAGCCGTGGCCACTGAGCCTGTGCGTCCGGAGCCTGTGCTCCGCAATGGGAGAGGCCACAACAGTGAGAGGCCCGCGTACCGCAAAAAAATAAATAAATAAATAAAAAATAAAGAGGTGGCTAAGTTAAAATGAGGCCATTGGGGTAGGGCCCTTATCTAACCTGAAGAAATGAGGACATATAAAGAGACAACAGGGTGTGTGCACACAGAGGGACAGCCTTGTGAAGAGGCAGCACTAGGGTAGCCATCTTTAAACTAAGGAGAGAGTCCTCAGCGGAAATCAAAACTGTGCCTTGATCTTTAACCCTTCCAAGACTGAGAGAAGATAAACTTCTGTTGTGTAAGCCATACAGTCTGTGGTATCTTGTTATGGCAAACTAATACTAAGAATTCAGGTGTAGTAATTAGTCCTCTCTGGAGGGACAAACCAAATTCTTAACTTCTGTGCCACAGTCAATGATACAACCATTGGAAAACTGTAAAGTACTCACCTTTGTTCCCTCTCCCCTTGTGCCCTTTACCCCGTGCCCTTGGTCTGCACCACAGCAGCTGCTGTGAACCCCACTCTGTTCTGCTCTCCCCAGATATAAGCTCCGGGTCTCCAGCAGTCCTCCTCCCTCAACTGTTCTCAAATATTTGCTTGGTGCATCAGAACCACTAGAGGGCTTGTGAAAACAGATGGCTGAGCCCCACGCCCAAAGCTTCTGATCCAGTAGATCTGAGATAGCACCCAAAAATTTGCATTTCTAGTAAGTTACCAGTGATACTGATGCTTTGAGAACCACTGTACCAGCCATCTCCCCACCTCAGCTGCACATGCCATCAGAAACAGTGCCAGGCTTCCCTCGTGGCGCAGAGGTTGGGAGCCTGCCTGCCAATGCAGGGGACATGGGTTCGAGCCCTGGTCCGGGAGGGTTCCACAGGCTGCGGAGCAACTGGGCCCGTGCACCACAACTGCTGAGCCTGCTCTCTGGAGCCCGTGAGCCACAACTGTTGAGCCCGTGCACCACAGCTACTGAGACCTGCATGCCTGGAGCCCGTGCTCCACAGCAAGAGAGGCCACCACAATGGGAAGCCTGTGCACCACAGCGAAGAGTGGCCCCTGCTCGCCACAACCAGAGAGGGCCCGCACACAGCAAAGAAGACCCAATGCAGCCAAAATAAATAAATAAAATAAATAAAAAATATTTTAAATCTTAAAAAAGAAAAAAAAAAAAAGAAACAGTGCCACATATCTAGAGGGCCCTGCTTGAACCTGGCAAGCTAAGCTTATAAATAATTTATGCTAATGTAAGGAAATACTTTACCCCTCCCAGGGTATTTGATTTTATAGGGTCATTTAGAGAGAGTATTAATGATGGCTGGAAATACCTTGCTATAAGTCATAAGCAGGCTGTATTACTTAGGGCAGGCTAATAGCTGTTACAAGTAAGCCCCAAGAGATTTCTGTGCAGTAATTTTGTACCCTGCTACTTTACCAGATTCATTGATTAGCTCTAGTAGTTTTCTAGTAGCATCTTTAGGATTCTCTATGTATAATATCATGTCATCTGCAAACAGTGACAGCTTTACTTCTTCTTTTCCGATTTGGATTCCTTTTCTTTCTTTTTCTTCTCTGATTGCTGTGGCTAAAACTTCCAAAACTAGGTTGAATGACAGTGGTGAGAGTGGGCAACCTTGTCTTGTTCCTGATCTTAGTGGAAATGGTTTCAGTTTCTCACCATTAAGGACGATGCTGGCTGTGGGTTTGTCATATATGGTCTTTATTATGTTGAGGAAAGTTCCCTCTATGCCTGCTTTCTGGAGGGTTTTTATCATAAATGGGTGTTGAATTTTGACAAAAGCTTTCTCTGCATCTATTGAGATGACCATATGGTTTTTCTCCTTCAGTTTGTTAATATGGTGTATTACATTGATTGATTTGTGTATATTGAAGAATCCTTGCATTCCTGGAATAAACCCCACTTGATCATGGTGTATGATCCTTTTAATGTGCTGTTGGATTCTGTTTGCTAGTATTTTGTTGAGGATTTTTGCATCTATGTTCATCAGTGATATTGGCCTATAGTTTTCTTTCTTTGTGACATCCTTGACTTGTTTTGGTATCAGGGTGATGGTGGCCTCATAGAATGAATTTGGGAGTGTTCCTCCCTGTGCTATATTTTGGAAGAGTTTGAGAAGGATAGTGTTAGCTCTTCTCTAAATGTGTGAAAGAATTCACCTGTGAAGCCATCTGGTCCTGGGCTTTTGTTTGCTGGAAGATTTTTAATCACTGTTTCAATTTCAGTGCTTGTGATTGGTCTGTTCATATTTTCTATTTCTTCCTGATTCAGTCTTGGCAGGTTGTGCATTTCTAAGAATTTGTCCATTTCTTCCAGGTTGTCTGTTTTATTGGCATAGAGTTGCTTGTAGTAATCTCTCATGATCTTTTGTATTTCTGCAGTGTCAGTTGTTACTTCTCCTTTTTCATTTCTAATTCTATTGATTTGAGTCTTCTCCCTTTTTTTCTTGATAAGTCTAGCTAATGGTTTATCAATTTTGTTTATCTTCTCAAAGAACCAGCTTTTAGTTTTATTGATATTTGCTATCATTTCTTTCACTTCTTTTTCTTTTATATCTGATCTGATCTTTATGATTTCCATCCTTCTGCTAACTTTGGGGTTCTTTTGTTTTTCTTTCTCTAATTGCTTTAGGTGTAAGGTTAGGTTGTTTATTTGAGATGTTTCTTGAGGTAGGATTGTATTGCTATAATCTTCCCTCTTAGAACTGCTTTTGTTGCATCCCATAGGTTTTGGGTTGTCGTGTTTTCATTGTCATTTGTTTCTAGGTATTTTTTGATTTCCTCTTTGATTTCTTCAGTGATCTCTTGGTTATTAAGTAGTGTGTTGTTTAGCCTCCATGTGTTTGTATTTTTTACAGATTTTTTCCTGTAATTGATATCTAGTCTCATAGCATTGTGGTCGGAAAAGATACTTGCTATGATTTCAATTTTCTTAAATTTACCAAGGCTTGATTTGTGACCCAAGATATGATCTATCCTGGAGAATGTTCCATGAGCACTTGAGAAGAATGTGTATTCTGTTGTTTTTGGATGGAATGTCCTATAAATATCAATTAAGTCCATCTTGTTTAATGTATCAATAAAGCTTGTGTTTCCTTACTTATTTTCATTTTGGATGATGTGTCCATTGGTGAAAGTGGGGTGTTAAAGTCCCCTACTATACACTAATGATGAAAAATCTGGAAGTGAAATTAAGAAAACACTCCCATTTACCACTGCAACAAAAAGAATAAAATATCTAGGAATAAACGTACCTAAGGAGACATAAGACCTGTATGCAGAAAATTATAAGACACTGATGAAAGAAATTAAAGATGATACAAATAAATGGAGAGATATACCATGTTCTTGGATTGGAAGAATCAACATTGTGAAAATGACAATACTACCCAAAGCAATCTACAGATTCAATGCAATCCCTATCAAACTACCACTGGCATTTTTCACAGAACTGGAACAAAAAATTTCACAATTTGTATGGAAACACAAAAGACCCCGAATAGCCAAAGCAATCTTGAGAAAGAAAAACGGAGCTGGAGGAATCAGGCTCCCTGATTTCAGACTATACTACAAAGCTACAGTAATCAAGACAGTATGGTACTGGCACAAAAACAGAAATATAGATCAATGGAACAGGATAGAAAACCCAGAGATAAACCCACACACATATGGCCACCTTATCTTTGATAAAGGAGGCAAGAATATACAGTGGAGAAAAGACAGCCTCTTCAATATGTGGTGCTGGGAAAACTGGACAGCTGCATGTAAAAGAATGAAATTAAAACACTCCCTAACACCATAAACAAAAATAAACTCAAAATGGATTAAAGACCTAAATGTAAGGCCAGATACCATCAATCTCTTAGAGGAAAACATACGCAGAACACTCTATGACATAAATCACAGCAAGATCCTTTTTGACCCACCACCTACAGAAATGGAAATAAAAACAAAAATAAACAAATGTGACCTAATGAAACTTCAAAGCTTTTGCATAGCAAAGGAAACCATAAAGAAGACCAAAAGACAAATCTCAGAATGGGAGAAGATATTTTCAAATGAAGCAATTGACAAAGGATTAATCTCCAAAACATACAAGCAACTCATGCAGCTCAATATCAAGAAAACTAACAACCCAATCCAAAAATGGGCAGAAGACCCAAATAGACATTTCTCCAAAGAAGATATACAGAATACCAACAAACACATGAAAGAATGCTCAACATCATTAATCATTAGAGAAATGCAAATCAAAACTACAATGAGATATCATCTCACACCAGTCAGAATGGCCATGATCAAAAAAATCTACAAACAATAAATTCTGGAGAGGGTGTGGAGAAAAGGGAACCCTCTTGCACTGTTGCTGGGAATGTAAATTGATACAGACACTATGGAGAACAGTATGGAGGTTCCTTAAAAAACTAAAAATAGAACTACCATATGACTCAGCAAACCCAGTACTGGGCATATACCCTGAGAAAACCATAATTCAAAAATATTCATGTACCAAAATGTTCATTGCAGCTCTTTTTACAATAGCCAGGACATGGAAGCAACCTAAGTGTCCATCAACAGATGAATGGATAAAGAAGATGTGGCACATATATACAATGGAATATTACTCAGCCATAAAAAGGAACAAAACTGAGTTATATGTAGTGAGGTGGATGGACCCAGAGACTGTCATACAGAGTGAAGTAAGTCAGAAAGAGAAAAACAAATACCATATGCTAACACATATATATGGAATCTAAAAAACAAGCCAAAAAATGATCAGAAGAACCTAGAGGCAAGACGGGAATAAAGATGAGAACCTACTAGAGAATGGACTTGAGGATATGGGGAGGGGGGAAGGGTAAGCTGTGACAAAGCGAAAGAGCGGCATGGACATATCTACACTACCAAACGTAAAATAGATAGCTAGTGGGAGGCAGCCGCATAGCACAGGGAGATCAGCTCAGTGCTTTGTGACCACCTAGAGGGGTGGGATAGGGAGGGTGTGAGGGAGACGCAAGAGGGAAGAGATATGGCGACATATGTATATGTATAACTGATTCATTTTGTTATACAGCAGAAACTAACACACCGTTGTAAAGCAATTATACTCCAATAAAGATGTTAAAAAACAACAACAACAACAAAAACAAGTAAGCCCCAAATCTCAGTGGTTTAACCAAGTAAGATATTGTCTCATGGACCAATGCATGTTGTGGAATGGGATGGCTACTTGGCTCCACACAGTCATTCAGGGACCCAGGTTCCTTCCATCTGGTGGTTCTCCATCCTCTACAGCGTTGGAGTCCTTTGCTTGATCCTCTATCTGGCAGCAGATGCGGAAGAGAGGAGGATTTGCGAGAAATTCTTAGAGGCCAGGCTTTTCACCCATGTTCCACATCCCCATCATCTCCACCCATGTTCCACTGGGCAGAACTCAGTCACATAGTTACCTAACTATGAGGGAAACTGGGAAATACTAGTCAGCTGAGAGGAAAAGGGAAAAAGGTTGATGAAGAACCAGCCATCTGCCACATGGAACTTCCACGGGCTCTGAAATCATGAAACCCAGGCAATTTCAAAGGCCCACCATGCAGACCTAGGACATTCTTGGAGGAGAACCATGCCATCCGTGCTAATTATACTGGCTTCCTTGTGCTTGGCCAAGAAACAAGGTATTTGGATAGCCATGCAATCACTAGTAAATAACATAATACTCGGGATAAGCAGATCAAGTGGTCAACATTCATGTGTCCAAACCAGTTAATCTGGAAGCAAGCATTTCCTGGAAAAGACAGGGCAGAGGAGGCAACATCATTTGTCAAGAACAGAGCTACCTACTATACATAAACTGTATTACTTCACCTTGATGACCCTATAGAGTATGTACTATTATACTGATTTTATAAATGAAAAAAGAAAGGCTCAGAGGAGGTAGGTGAATTGACCCAGAAAAGCTAAGTGGGGTCAGGATTTGAACCCAGGACTCTCTGCCTGCAATGTTCAATCTGATTTGCCGCTTTACTATACTGCCTCAACTAAGGCAATACAAGTTGTTTTACTTTAATTGATTAACCTAAATCAACTAAATTTATCATAGATTCTTATTTGTCCCCAAAAACCTGTCAACTACCCCCTTAGCTCGTAAGGCATCACCTTCGGAGAGAGAGTGCTCCACTTCCACCAGCTTGGCCTCTCTGAGCCTCAGTGACCACATCCATAAAATGGGACTCATCTCACCGCCTTATGAGGGCACATAATGCACCTGGAACCTTCTTCCTTCTCTGCATGCGCCAGTTCCTTCCTGACGTTCTCATGTGATGTCGGCAGGAAGAGGTTGCTATGAACTGGCGTGGACCAGGGAGAGGGGCTGGGTGAGAAGAGGTATGAGTATTCGCCACCCATTCTGAGCCTAAGGCCAAGCACTTTATGCACACGTGGCACTTAGTAAATGCGAGTCGGTAAGGAGATAATAGTGATAAAAATGAAACCAAGTATAACACATTGACAAGCTTTTATTACACCTTTATCTGGGAGTGCAAGGCCTATTCCAAGTTTTGTCCTGACTTATCCCATCTTGCTTGATAGCTGGTACTGGCCAGGATCACAGAGGGCGAGGACTGACCCGAGATGATGGCTGCTCGGTTCTTCAGCCTCCACACAGCAGACTCCTGCAGCCCACGCTCAGGGCAAACAGAGCCACTCAGGGCCTGTCCTATCCCACCCCCTTGCCCAGCCTTCCCTACAGCATTGTTCAGGACCTTTTCTCCACTGGCTTCCTCAGGCCCATGCCCTCCCTTAGACTATGCTTCCAGGCCCACATGGCAGTCAGGAGCAATGCCTCTCCCTCTGAGCTACACTTTGCACCTTCTCATGGTACTTAACATTCCTGTTCATTGCTCTAGACATGGATGCACATGCTCCCGCTAAGGCAGTGTGGAAGAGTAAAGAAAGGAAGGGTTTTTGTGTCACTGAGCCCTACCACTCTCCAAATGGGTGACTCCAAGTCAGTCACCTCATCTCCCTCAGCCTCAATGTCCTCATCTGTAGAATGGGAATAAGAATACAGCCCTCAGGGGGTTCTTGTGAGGATTAAGCACTTAGCCCAGGGCCGGGCTCACAGTTAAAGCTCACCCAATGGAAGTCCCTTTGCCTTGTCCTCCTCCCCATCAGCTTGCGGAATTCTTGAGGGCAGAAATGTTCCTAATTCACCCTGCTGTCCCCAGCACTCCATGCAGAGGGGGTTCCCAATAAATGTCTGTAGAATAAAGAATGTCCTCAGAGCACAAAGTCATTTACTGAACGTGAATGAACAGATTAATTGCTCTGTGTTTCCTTAAACGTCTCTTCTCTCTTGTCTTTCTTCTCCAAAGATGATTAAGAGGACATGGTCTCTCAAGTTCGTAGGAGAGAAAAATTAAACCAGTCAGAATTGCTCACTAATTTTCCGAGGCTCATCCAAGGAAAATCGGGCTGGCCCCCCAGGAGACATTACAGTGGCCCCGAGGGAGGCAGCTGCTGCTCCAGGCTGCCACTCCTGCGTCTGTGTTCTGTGTGACAGGAGGCTCGGGAGAGGGGCCGGCCTCTTGCTCCAAAAGTGACCGTGTGGATGCCGGTGGCAGTAGCCACGAGGAAGAGCCAGGGCAAGACCGACGGACCAGCAGGGCCCGGCACTCTGGATTTCCGAGGGCAACTCTGATGCTGAGATGTGGGCCTCCCTCTCTGCCTAAGAAGGCTCATCCTTGGGGTGAACAGGTCTTGACTTCTGGCTTGGAATGTGAGGTTCCCACAACCTGCTTCCCATACTGTGAAGCAGGACAGAATATGGTCGAATTCTGTCTTGATTTTGTGGTGAAACTCAGGAACGAGCGAGGGGCTAGAGATGCAAGAGATGCACTTCCCAAGGTGCTCAGGAGGCCCCACCCAGTCCCACGGCGCTCACCCCAAAGCAGTGCAAGGTTTGCACGGAGCTGTGGAAGCTCTGCGAGAAGAGAGGGCACGAGGAAGGGTCTAGAACTCACGCCACGTGATGCCAGAGCTAGAGCCATCTGGGGTTACAATAATCATAGAACTAGTAAGTAACATGTACTGAGTGCCCATTAAAAATGTAGCAAGGTGCTACATACTGGCTTTTTCTGTATTATCTCACTGGAGCTCCCCAACTACCTCATGAGGCTACCATTTCAGAATCAAGGAAACTGAGGCCTAGTTACTTGTCCAAGGTCTCCAAGCTAGTAATTGTCAGTTTGAACCATTACTTTGTACTGGCTTTTGAATTTTTTTACCTGAACTACCTTTTTATTCTGGTCAGGGCTTATCAAATTTTAGTGTGTGATAGAATCACCTAGAGGCCTTGTTAAGACACAGATTCCTGGGCCCATCTGCAGAAATTCTGATTCCACAGGCCCAGAGTGGGCCCATGGATTTGTCGTTCTTACAAGTCCCCAGGTGAGGCTGATTCAGCTGGTCTGGGGACCACACTCTGAGAAGCAAGGTCTAGGGCAAACTTATACCACCCAGGTCTTAGCCATAACAGCCCAGGAGACAGAAAAATCAAAAAGGTTAAGAATTCCCAGGGAAACCAAGAGCTTGTATTAACGCCAACCTTCCGCTCTATGGAACAGGAACTATCTACAGCCTTCTCTTTACCGGAGCGATCACCACCTGTTTTTTCTCAAGAATTTTGCCAGCATCATCTATAATCCTCACCTGACCAAGGTAAAACACAGGAAAACAGTTTAATACGGAGCTCAAATACCTCTGGAATCCCATTTCATTTTCACGGACGGTTGCTTGGGGCGATTTCAGTGTCCCTTTCAACCCAAGGTCAGAATGGACCTGATGTCGCACGTGAGGTGGAGGTTTTCAGAGAAAAGGTGTTCCCTGGAGTTCGGAGGACTGGATCTCACCCTGGCTCTGCCAACTCCAGCTGTGTGGTCCTGGACAAGTGCTGTCACCTTTCTGAGTTACTCCGTACAGGCTCTAAGCTTCCCGCTTGCTCTAGCTTCCTGCTTTCAGTCTAAAGCTCCTGGTGGCCATTGGCTCAGCTCGGTGGCTGGGACATGGATGAAGTCTTCTGACAATGCACACTGAGCGGACTCCAGTCTCCCATCCAGCTCCGGGACACCACATCAGCTCCCCCAGCCCCAGGATTTGAACCCCTGCTTTTTCTTCTGAATAGCGAAGTGGCTTCCTCTCCAGGTCTCAGCACTCCAGGCAGCCCTGTTCCTGAGAGGATCCAGCTCCTGTTCCCAGCTCCGTGGGAGCCAAAATCTTCCCTGGGATGTCCCCAGATTCCTGGGGAAAAGGCAGAAGGAGTCTTGGCGGTAGTGAAACCCAAGGTAGACTCCAGGGCTCTGCGGCCTCTCCTGCTCTCCTTCCACTATTTGCCATGGTCCCTAAGAAGGGCTGCTGGGCCCTGGCATGCTCTAGTAGAACATGCAATGCTGCAGCAGTGAGTCTGTGGCTGCCAGCACTTAGCTGTTTTCCTTCCCCAGCAAGGACGTCATAGTAACACTGACATTTTAGCTAATCATCCTGTAATTAAGACCCCTGTTTTAATTAACTAACCACTAGCCAAACTGGCTTTATAAATGAACTAGAGCCATTCCCTCACATTTCAGCAGGATCCCACCCTCACAAGCCACACCTCTAGGGCAATTTGGTGGGTAAGCTACCCAATTGCAAGGTTCCTTCACCACTTAGAGTGAGGTATCTTTAGGCAAATACACTCACCTGATCCTCAATAATTCTCTACACAGAGGCCAGTAAGGTTCCCTCTACTTTGACCAGGAAAGCTGCACGAACGGTGACTTAAAGGGAACGCTTTCCCATTTCAATTTGAGGGAGATGAGCCAGAAGAGATTATATGTGAAGTCTAAAAACAAAACTGGGAGAGGGAAGGGAGTCACAGCAGTGTGCGGACAGGGGGAAGGGGACTTGAGTCCCAGGAACAAGCCTGGAGGGTGACACCCACTGTCCCTGCCATAGCCAGGAGCTCCTAGCACCTGTGGGGTCCACCTGTCTCTGGTTTACAGCCAGGTACACACCTGCCCACATCCAGCGGAGTTCATAAAGCCAAGGCAGAGGGCGAGCTCTGTGTCTGGGATTAGTGTTTACAAGCCTCCCCTTGGGCCATGTGTAGTGACTCAAATGGACAGCCCTCGGGTCCCCTGAATCTGGCATGCCTGTTTGGAAGATTACTATTTCCTGTGCCCTTGCTGATTTTCTTTAATTTCAACCTGGCTTTTCTACTTATAACCCTGCTGGCCATTTATTGTTTTGCGTCCATATTGGGTTCTTAAAATCTGGACGCTCAGCCTTCCTGGAATTAGATTACTTATTATGGGGACCCTTGAGAAACAAGACCCAAAAATCGGGCAGTTACCATGCTATCCCATCCACACCCACATTTCTGCTTGGCCAGTCTTGTTGCTGACCTCACACTGCACTGCCACTCCAGTCGCTGAGAGAGAGAGAGATTAGTCAGAGAGAAAGCCACCTATGCAAGAAACATTCAGTATCCTGCCCTCTTAGCCCCCAGCCCAGTCTCCCCCCACCTCCCCATGACGGCTTTATCTAAAAAGAATTTAAATTTCAAATGATAAACTCTGCATTCAGAATTCCCCAGCCTTCTGCCAGTCCACCTCTGACCCTACCTTCTGCTGCAACTTGAGTAAATTTGAACAAGTAAATAGGAGTGATATTATTCTTTTTTAAAATTAATTAATTAATTAATTATTGGCTGCGTGGGGTCTTCGTTGCTGCACATGGGCTTTTCTCTAGTTGCAGTGAGCCATTGCTACTCTTTGTGGCGGTGCGCGGGCTTCTCATTGCGGTGGCTTCTCATTGTGGTGGCTTCTCTTGTTGCGAAGCACAGGCTCTAGGCGCGCGGGCTTCAGTAGTTGTGGTGTGCAGGCTCAGTATTTATGGCTCGCGGGCTTTAGAGCACAGGCTCAGTAGCTGTGGCACATGGGCCTAGTTGCTCCTTGGCATGTGGGATCTTCCCGGACCGGGGCTCGAACCCGTGTCCCCTGAATTGGCAAGTGGATTCTCAACCATTGCACCACCAGGGAAGTTCCAGGAGTGATATTATTCTTTAACATTTCATTTATGAGAAAAAGAAATACACATTAATGGGAAGTTAAAAAAAAAAAGCCCACCGGTTGGAGCTCCCTTATTCACTTAGCATAAATAACGGTGAAGACACAATTATAACTCGGCATTTTAGCAACAGCATAAACCAAACCAGGCAGTAAGTGGACAATTCCCCTTCTGTTCCAACATGCCCCAATTAACAAAAACTGAGGAAGGAATAAATTTAAGCAGGAACAGCTTATCAACATACAATTAGCACTCAATAACTTATCCCTGTAATGCCAGATCAAATAAAAACATTGTGTCATAAATCACTTAAATCACAAGTAAGCCACCAACCCCTGTGCTGAAATAATCTTTTGGTTGATTTCCTTTCTATCCACCACCCTTCTGCCACAACAGGTTTCTTTTCCTCTCTCAGATCTAAGACAGCGAGGCAGCTGCTGTGGCATTTGCTACTCTCCAGAGTTCAAGGTGATATTAACCATAAGCAGAATTAGAGCGAAGGCCAGCCCAGACCCCACAGAGTATGCACCTCCCCATGGGCCAGCCACCAACAGCTGCAAATAAGTAGGTGCCTGGTCCTTTAACATGTCTAAGGAAGGTAAGTCCTCATTCACCCTTTCTAAAGGATTTTTAGATCTCAGTCCTCACAGGTAGAATAGTTTTCATAAATCTTCCATGCATAGCTTCTATTTCAATTTAAAGCACTTGATACTGGTTTCATGGAAATTAAAAACAGCCTATCATCATCACCTCTATAGTAAGGTCTATAGATCTAAAGGCAATCCTTAAGTGCCTTAAATGCTTCTCATTAGTTCTTTCACCACCAAATCTTAGTTCTTTAAACCTTGTGTGCCTTGCACCACCTCTTTGTAATCAGATGTGTTCTCCAACTCTGCTTCTCAGACTCCCTTGCAACTTATTTAGCCAAAGAGAACCATGGCAGAAGACTAGAAGGTGGGAGGTGGAGAGAATCCAGGCTATTATTCCATCGTTGTCCTGGGAAGTACAGTTCAGCCTCATCATTCATGGATTCAATGTTTATAAATTTTCCTACTTACTAAAATTTGTCTGTTACTCCAAAATCAATACTTGTGGTGCCTTCATGGTCATTCATGGATATGCCCAGAGCAGGAAAAATGTGAGTTCTCCGATGTACATGTTCCCAGCAGAGGTCAAACAAGGTAATGTTCTGCCTTCTTGTCACAGCTCTCATACTGTGAATAAGTGTCATTTTCATGTATTTATACCATGTTTTTCTCATTTTTGTGCTTCTTTGGTGATTTCACTGTTTAAAATGGCCCCCAAGCACAAGGCCAAAGTGCTGCCTGGTGCTCCCAAGCACAAGCAGGCAGTGATGTATCTTATGGAGAAAATGCCTGTGTTAGATAAGCTTCATTCAGGCATGAGTTATAGTGCTGTTAGCCGTGAGTTAAATATTAATGAAGCAATTTTATATATGTATTCAGTAAGATGATTTCAAACATAAACACACATGAAACACGGTTATATATTGATCAGCTGAAGAAAATGTTGTGACCAGAGGCTCACAGGAACCTAACCCTGTATTTCCCCTAGGAGCAATGGTTTGGTATTTTCTAATGCACTATTCATGGTGACCTGATAGAACACAGCTACCACAGATAACAAGAAGCTACTGTATTTCCCAGTGATGCCCATGTCTCCTCTGGGATTCCAGCTCCCCACCAGACACTCCAGCCCTCCTTGCTCCCAAATTCCACTGGGAAGCCTTTCCAAGATTCTCACAGAATGGCTCAGCATCTGGATTCTGGTAACACCACCTCCTTCCTGCACCCCTCCCATCCTAGAAGTGATAGTAGCTTCTGCTGTTCTTAAACTCTGGGGTACTTTACCATCCTTTGTTTCACTTTTCAGATTTCCAATCTTTTTGTGTACCAAATTCTCTGTATTAACTGTCCTCTGTTGAAACTATTAGAATGATTCCTATTTCCTGGCTGAATCCTGACTGATATACTTTCCCTTATTAATCCTATTTCCCAACTTCTTAATTTCTCTTTGTGGTAGGCAGAATAATGCCCGCCCACCCCCCGCCAAGGATGTCCATATCCTAATCCCCAGAAATTTTGAATATGTTACCTTACATGGCAAAAGGGACTTTGCAGATGTGAGTAAGGATTTTGAGATGAGAATATCCTGAATTATCGGGGTGGGACCAGTAGAATCATAAGGGTCCTCATACGTGAAAGAGAGAAGCAGCAGAGCCAGAGGAGATGTGAGCAGTGATGCCGACATGGGCCCAAGACATGTAGACAGGAGATGGCAAAGCCAAGGAACAAATTCTTCCCTAGAGCCTCCAGAAGGAAAGCAACCCTGCTGACACAATGATTTTAGCCCAGTGAAACTCATTTTGGACTTCTGACCTCCAGAACTGTGAAGACAGTAAATCTGTGTTGTTTTAAGCTACAGAGTTTGTGGTAATTTGTTACAGCAACAATTGGAAACACATTCTTTTTGAGGCTCCTAGCCCTTCGTATCTTTCAAGCGGAAGGGCACCAATTTGGTTCCAAAATGTATTTAAGATCTGATGTAACACCTCCATATGTAGGAGTATCTGTGGAACTCTTGGTAGGCAGCAACTACCAACCACTAACTGCAGGTATTCAATTTCCTGAAACCAGGGGGCTGAGAAGATCTTCTACTTAGGCTTC
The DNA here is from genome assembly GCF_964341445.2 of Mesoplodon mirus. Taxonomy (NCBI): domain Eukaryota; kingdom Metazoa; phylum Chordata; class Mammalia; order Artiodactyla; family Ziphiidae; genus Mesoplodon; species Mesoplodon mirus. Next base: position 89,844,670 of record NC_138984.1, read on the forward strand.
CCTAGGATTTTTTTCCTCTCTTTCATTATAGAAAATTCCTAACATAAATAAAAGTAGAGGGAGTAATATCATAAACGCCCATGTACCCATCATCCAGCTGCAACAATTATCAACTCATGGCCAATTTTGATTCATATGTATCCCCATAATTCCCCCTTCCCTGGGCAATTTTGAAGCAAATTCCAGGCATCATTTCTCCACAAATACTTCAATATGTATCTATAAAAGACGAAGATTCTTTTAAAACAAGACCACAAAATTACTGAACCAAAAGAGAAGTAATAATTTCCTTACATAATTAATTACGCAGTCAGTGTTGACATTTCCCCAACTGTCTCATGATCTTGTTTGGATCAGGATCCAAAAAAGACTTTACATTGCAATTATTCAATATTTCTTAAGTCTCTTTTAATCTTTAGGCTCCCCTCCACTACTTTGGTTTTTTTTTTTTTACAATTTATGTACACATTACAATGTACATAGAATTTATGTATGTGTCAAAACCCACAGACTTAGTTTTACTGACTTCATTCCATAGTGTGGTTTAACATTTTCCTCTGTTCTAAGTAATTTTCAACATACTATCTAGTTTACTCCCTTTTTGTAATGTTAGCAGTCACTGATGATGTGATTTTGTGATTTATAATAAGAAATATATATTTGGTCTTCCCATTTCTGGCACAGAGCTCCTAAAACCCTTGGAATTTCCGAAACGCTGAGAGCAACAAAGGTGTCTTCTGTTATGTTAACAAGGTGACTTTTGGCCGAACCTAAGGATGGGGGCTGGTTGCCAGGAGAATCAACCATGTGATTAGAGGACTGGAACTTTCGGTTCTACCTCCTTTACCTCCTAGCAAAGAAGAGGAGCTGGAGGTTGAATCAATTGCCAGTGGCCAGTGATTTAATCAATCATGCCTGTGTAATGAAGCCTCCATAAAAACCCAAAAGAATGGGGTTTGGAGAATTTATGGGTTGGTGAACACATGGAGATTAGGGGAGAGTAGAACGCTGGGAGAGCATGGAAGCTCTGAGCCCCTTCCCCATATCCTGTGCTATACGTCTCTTCCATCTGTCTGTTCCTGAGTTATATCCTTTTATAATAAACAGGTGACTGATAAGTTAAATGTTTCTCTGAGTTCTGTGAGCCACTCTAGCAAATTAATCAAACCCAAGGAAGAGACTGTTGGAACCCCCAATCTATACCCAGTCAGTCGGGAGCCCTGGTGTGGCATCTGAAGTGGAGGGCGGTCTTGTGGGACTGAGCCCCTAACATGTGGATTCTGATACCATCTCCAAGTAGATAGTGTCAGAATTGAGTTGAATTGTAGGACACTCAGCTGGTGTCCGAGACTTGCTTGGTGCTGTGGGGAACACCCCCAACTCACTCACTCACTCACTCACACACACACACACATTGGAATTGGTATCAGAAAGTTAGATGATCACTGCCTAGATCTATTAATTTATTAGGGATAACAGAATGGTGATTTTCTAATTCTATCCTTCCTTTTTTATTAGCGAGAATCCTTTTCCTCTAATCAATTATTTGATTACTGTGAGATACAACTCACGAAAGGAAGGTGGAGTAAAAGAACTATTCATCTGCTACATGAGTTGGCTCCTTCCAAAGGTGGCCAATGACGTTTTCTGTTTTTAATTATTATAACTTCATGTATTTAAGTGTATTTTATGAGCTTCAATCCATTATCGTTACTACTCTTACTGACGTTCATATTAATCCATATTTAGCCAATGGAAATTTCTTGGAGTGGGCTCCTGAGCCTTTTTTGACACAACGCAATTGGTCTTTGATGGCTTTCTTGCTTTGTGGCATGACAAGATGTTCCAGAATCATCTTAGATACTTCCTGTCCCAGGCCTAGAATCAGCCATTTCTCCAAGAAGCCCTGGTTCCTTAAAATGGGAAATTATATTTAAAGATGACAATCTATGCACTAAAGGTGCTCATTGCTAATGGATCTGTCGTTGTTTCTAGGGTTTGGGGGGGATGAGAAATACATTTATTTTTATTTATTTTTTTTGCGGTACGCGGGCCTCTCACTGTTGCGGCCTCTCCCACTGCGGAGCACAGGCTCCGGATGCGCAGGCTCAGCGGCCATGGCTCACGGGCCCAGCCGCTCCGCGGCATGTGGGATCCTCCCGGACCGGGGCATGAACCTGCGTCCCCCGCATCGGCAGGTGGATTCTCAACCACTGCGCCACCAGGGAAGCCCGAGAAATACATTTTTTAAAGATAAAATATCTCATGAGTTTAAACTGTTCATTCCAATTGCAATTCAAGACTACAAAGTTTTTAACTTAACCTCATGAATTTCACATCTGTATCACTCAGAAAAACATGATACACAGAGACACCAACATAATTATTCCTTTGCTTTATCACATAATGCTCGGGAAGAGTCTCAGAAAAAATACCGCCATGTCTACCTATGGTATTATTACTGAAAATTATTTAAGATGGTTTTTTCCTTGGGTTGTCTGTTTGTTTGTTTTATTGCACTACTTTTTGTTCTGAGGATATAATCCACTAGGGCTAGACAGACGCTTTATGTATGCCTACTTACCATTTACTCTACCTTATATAAGTCATCTTTAAGCTACAATTATTTGCATGTTATAATAAATAAAATCAGTCAACAGATCACATTGTCTTTTATCTGTGAAGATGATGTTATTGGCTCTTATAAATTGCACTCTACCTACTTTCAAGTTGGTGTCTATGCCAGGAAATAGAAACCACTCCATTTCAAATGGGAGGGGAGGAGGAGATTTAATACAGAGAATTGATTACAAAAACACTGGAAGGGCTGGGAGTGCAAATAGGAAACAGCAAAGGGTTACCAAAGATATGAAACTGCAAGAAAATGCTAGGGCTGGGTGAAAGGGAAAAGTTGTGTTGCTCAGAGCTCCTGACATCACACATGCCACTGAAAGCTGCCGCTGTGGAGCGGAAAACCACGAGCCTGCATTCCCACCCATATCACTGCCTAAAGCAGAATGACTTCTGCTTTCCTCCCATCTTCTAATCTCACCTGAGTGCCTCTCATTGGTAGAACCCAGCTGGCAAGGGTGTCTGAGTTGTGTAGAGAGGAGGTTTCCAGTCCCAGAAATATGAGATAACAGAAAGTCTGTGCGGAGCTGAGTACCAGCTGACAACATGCAGTTTACCTACCCAGTGTCCAACATCTCGATGTGTTTCTCAGTAGAAGAGGGACTCATCCTCTCCCAGGTCTCTCTGAAGAGCCATGGTTCAGGACCAAGGTTAAGGCCATAATCTGTGAATAGCATAGAGAAAAGACATGAAAGAATTTAAAACCACGGCACTGGCCTTGTTAGTATAAACTATAGTCAACCACACTTCAAGTCTCCATCCTCCCCCGCCCAAACATACGGAAAGCAGTGGTCATATGTTTGTGAACAGATATGTAGGCTCAGAGAAATTAAGTAACTTGCTTTTAAATTTTATTCTTTTCAGTTCTCTGATTAGGAGTAATTTACCAATTAAACAGGACAGCAACTAAAGTAAAAAGAGACATACACTGAAATCTGTTAGCATCAACTGTTATAGCCATTCTTCTCTAGATGACATAGTGCTGCTATATATAGTTTAGATATGAGTAATGAGAATGTGATTGTGAGCCAGTAGTTAGGGGAAAGCTAGGCCTAACAGGACCACAACTCTGATGGAATGTCTTGGTGATGGATTTAGTCTTCTCCTTTCTCAATTTATTCTTCTCTGGGATGCTTTTCTATTTAGGGTATTAAATGACTTACATTTGATGGACAGAGAAGGACACTTATTAATTGTGAAATCTTGGGCAAGTTATTTAACCTTTCCAAGATTCCTTATCTATGAAATGGGGATAATAATAGCATCTACCTCACACAATTTTTATGAGGATTAAATGAAACAACATACACAAAAACTCGTATTAATGCCTGACATATTTTAAGTACTCAGTAAAGTGGACTGTTTTTATCCTGCTAGAGAAGAAGCTAAGAAATAAAAGGTCATTTCAGTTGTCAGCCAAAAGTAATCTTATTTGAACATTTCTTCTCATACATCATCGCTGACACTAGATCCAGGAAAAGTTAATGACGCCAATAAAGGAATCACTGAAAGGAGGAAGAAAATCTTATATAACGAAAGGATTAATGGTGTCCATGGCAAATGCAGAGGTCTTCACGCTCTAGAGGCCAAGAACTTCTGCTCTTCCAAGACCAATGGAGATGACAGTCATAAATTTAAGCAACTTTAAGTGGGAAAAAATAACCTAAGGAACATTAAAAGGGAGGATCATTTCGAGGAAAGTAAGAGTTGTTGGAACCTGATCCTCAAACCTTGATATTTCACATGAGCAGGTCATCCTCTTGTAATGGAAAATGGGAGAGCTACTGGAAAAGACGGAGACATGTGAATCCACCCAGCATGGATCAAAGGAGAGAAAGCCAAGAGGAGAGAGAGAAACAGTTGTTAGGAAAAATCAAGAGCAGCTTCCTCTTGCTGAGTTGGAGAAAACCTGTGCCCTTCCTTCAGCATTGGAGTATCCTGCTTTGCCACCTGATGTGGGTGAAGCTGAAGGTCTGACTCCATGTAAAGAATTGCACGAATGTTCACATTCTCTAGAGAGAAATGTAAACTCACGGCAGACTGCATAGCTAAAGGTGGTAACATCTGAGTACAAGATATTCTTCTGTGATGTTCTGATTCAACATTGTTATGAGAGTCGGAAGCCTACGTTGAAATGGTGGTCCTTCCACTGTGGTCATAAACTGAGATAGATACACCTATAACACATACACACACAGAATCATCATAAATGTAACTGCTCCACGGCAGACTAATACAAACATATTGCATCATGATAAGTCAGCAGTTGTCATCAGTAACATCGACAACATGATTTTCTGAAATGAAGAATTCTTGGTAAATTTCCAAACAAAAAGGACAATCTCCTCTTAATTAAATGGTGGTTGCATCCCTGGAAATTTCAGCGACCATAAAAATCAAGCAAAACTACTCTGTGCTTCTATGTTAAATGGAATTAGGTTTGAAGTTCAGATAATTATAAATAGATCTTGTGAGACATTTAAAATTCATGTGGATTATGGCACACATCAATATCTAGCATCCCCAGCCCCTGCTCCTAAATGCCAGTGGCATCCCCCAATCATTGTGTCAACCAAAATTGCCCCCACACATGTCCAAAATGCCCTCCTGCCTAGAGGCAGGCAACCACTGTTGAGAAGCACTGCTATATGGTACCCACGTTCTCAATGCCCCAGGTATATGAAACACTATTTTCAGGAAATATCCCCATAGCACAAAACATAACCATATGCATTTACTAGGATGGTCGATGCAGCTCCTTACAGAGCAACAGATGTTGTATATTCAGCCAGAGAGACACTAAATGACTCTAGAACATCCACACCTGGAGAGACATGCACATACATCTGACTTCCCATATCAAAGCTATCCCAAGCAGCGTGCCACAAATCCATAGCCAGAACCCGCCCTCATCATAACAGACTTGAATGTCTTTGTTCACCTACAAGTCCCACTGACAATGCCTGTTTTCCTGTGGGAAATGTTGCCTTAGAGTACTACAAACAGCCAGCCTTATAATTCATTCAAAATCCCATTCACCTCTGTGTGTGGAGTGTCTGGTAGAAAGGCAGCCACATCAGAAGGCCCACTTGCATTGAGTATACTGAGTGTTTATTACAGGGCTCAATGAGGGAGATTTCTAGTTACACTGAATATAGGAACTCTACTGACACTGATCCATTCTGACACTGAATTTGGAGACTGATCCAGGATTCCAGGAGGACCTCAGTATCAGGAGATTTTGAACTCCCCTCTCTTAGTTGCTACCCACAGGCCACTTCCTTCTGTGTCACAAAGTTCAAATTTCAAGGGAGGAATGTTATTGGTCTGACTTATCCTTTTGATTCAGGCTACAAGTGATGAGTCATCAGTTAACTTGGCGACAGGCCCTTTCCTCTCAGGTCAGTGTTCACCCTTGTGGATAAAGTGAAGAGTGGGGACATGTGCCCCACTGACCACTCAGCAGAGGTCATGGGCAGGAGCAGATTCTCTGGGAAAGTGGAGTGGCAAGAAGGCACGCTCAGATATGTCTGATACAACTGGAGACTAAAGGAGCTTTCCAAACAGTGAAAAGACAAATGCTTCTCAGATTTGTATGAGGGAAGACAAAGATGGAAGAAAGAGGAAGTACAGTGTAACGATGTATTTGTTAGCTACAGTGACTTCACCCACGTTTCACATGTCTTGGTCCCAGGAGATAGGGAATCTGGGTGCTGTAACCCATGACATCATAGATAAGTAATTTAGATTTTGTAAAGCTTAGTTGCCCTCTTTTTTTAATGGATAAAAATTCTCCATGCCTGGGCTTCCCTGGTGGCGCAGTGGTTGAGAGTCCGCCTGCTGATGCAGGGGACACGGGTTCGTGCCTCGGTCCGGGAAGATCCCACATGCCGCGGAGTGGCTGGGCCCGTGAGCCATGGCCGCTGAGCCTGCGCGTCCAGAGCCTGTGCTCCGCAATGGGAGGGGCCACGACAAAGAGAGGCCCGCGTACCGCAAAAAAAAAAAAAAAAAAAAAATTCTCCATGCCTTTCAGAAAGTTGGTAAAGACTTAGATCCATGATTCCATTGCAACAGAAATTTCCATCGCAATAGAAATAGACTTCTCCAAGAAGTCAAACAGAAGGTGTTAGAGATATCTTAATATTATATTCACCCTAGAAAACATAATGAATAGTCTTCAAGGGTCAGCACACCTTCACCCCTTGGAAATTTTGGATATATCTGTGTATTTCTAGAGCAGTGGTTCTCAAACCAGGGTCAATTTGGCCTCTCAGGGGACATCAGGCAATGTCTGGAGACATTAGTGGTGTCACCACTGTTACTGGCATTGAGCGGGCAGAAGCTAGCAATACCATTAAACATCCTACAATGCGCAGGAAGGCCCCATGACAAAGAATTATCTGGCCCCAAATGTCACAAATTCAAGGTTGAGAAACCCTATTCTAGAGTGAGGTTCCACAGCAAGCATTCACCACATTCTCAAGGGGTCCATGACCTAAATAGGTTTAGAAAATGCAGCTCCAGACTCTGGCAACAGGCCACAGAGAGTTCTGCTTGATACCCTCACTTCATCAGTGAGGCTCTTCCACCTGCACCCAGGAAAAGGCCCCCCCTTCCCTCTCCACACATACCTCTAACTCTACCACTGCCGTCACTCATCTTGCAGAAAGAAGAACTCCTGTCCAAATGCCAACTCACCTTTGAACAAACAAACAAACAAACAAACAAAAGCAGGTCTCTAGTGACCTGCTTTTCAATTCGCTGGGCCAGTTAAAGGCCCTTGGCATTTCACCCCTTTGACAACCTCACCACCCCAACATGTCTTATCACCACACACATATCAAGCCGCAAAATCCTTATCAAGCCCAGCTGGCTACTCTGTGACTCATGCTGGGTCAATGACAATTGCCCTCTTCCCAATAATCAACTATCTTTTTGCCCTGTCGGCTGCACACTCTTCCTCCACCTCCATCCCCCCTTCTAGTCTATATACAGACAAATCAGACTTTCTAAAAAGAAGGACAAAGCAACAAAGCATCTTTTCCCCACTAAGCAAAAGGGAGCTCTGCCTTACGGGAAGCAGTTAAACAGGGACACATTAGGGCCTGTGTGTTGGTGCTGCCCTAGGCTGGCTCTCTGAGCCAACAGGGGTTGAAGCCCTCTCTGTGAGAGGCACTCAGGTCTCTGCCTGGAAGGGCATGCGTGCCCTCTGTGTGGTTTAAAACACTACCAACAAAGTATAAATACACACATTGAGCTACCACAATAAAACACAGCCTAACGTCAACCCAACCTCCACCATTATGTGCTATTAAATATTTAATTAAGAAATCATATGGGGCTTCCCTGGTGGCACAGTGGTTAAGAATCCACCTGCCGATGCAGGGGACACGGGTTTGAGCCCTGGACCGGGAAGATTCCCACATGCCACGGAGCAACTAAGCCTGTGCGCCACAACTACTGAAGCCCGCGTGCCTAGAGCCTGTGCAACAAGAGAAGCCACCGAAATGAGGAACCCGCACACAGCAATGAACAGTAGCCCCCACTCGCCACAACTAGAGAAAAGCCCACGCGCAGCATCAAAGACCCAACACAGCCAAACATAAATAAAATAAATAAATTTATTTTAAAAAAAAAGAAATCATATGAAGCAAACTGTTATATACACAATAAACAGAGAAGAAAGAGAAACAAAATGCAGGTGTAGAACAGAGCCCAGCCTGGTAGTAAGGACCATTTTCATTTGCTTTTACCCAGGGGCGTTTGTAGAAAAGATTGTTTTGCCAAATATTTATCTTTTTCTTCATTTTCTTGAAGCATGTCTTTTCCAGAAAGAAAAGACATTTAACAAGTTATATACACTACCGAATGTAAAATAGTTGGCTGGTGGGAAGCAGCCGCATAGCACCGGGAGATCAGCTCTATGTTTTGCGATGACCTAGAGGGGTGGGATAGGGAGGGTGGGAGGGAGGCGCAAGAGAGAGGGGATATGGGGACATGGGTAGGCATATGGCTGATTCACTTTGTTGTGCACCAGAAACTAACACGGTATTGTAAAGCAATTATACTCCAATAAAGCTCTATTAAAAAACAAAAAAGATGTGTTTAAACCATTCAGAAAGTTTAATTTTCTTTAAAAATGGTTTCTGGAGCTGAGGTCTTCTCCAAGTTTCTGGAGCTGAATTTTTACCTGATCACCTGACATATGTTATGTCTGACCTGAGTGACCCTCCTGGGGCCTCTGTCAATCACATGGGATTTTCCTTGGACCCCCCCCCCGCCCACCTGAGATCTGCCTTCTACTGGTATCTGCTGTCGCAGAAAAGCAAAAGCCAGCTCAAGAACCAAAAGGTTGTTTGAAACGAAGGATTTGGTTTTCTAGAAGCCCATTTCATATCACTGTGGTTATAAAGCAAACTTCTTGAAGAAAGCCAGGGAGTTTTGAAAACTATAGTCCTGAGTGGCTCGGGCCCATAAACATAATCAAAGTCTGTATCAAGTCTGTACCTCCGGCAGTAGTAACAAATGACACAAAACAGTAAAAGAGGCTGAACACTACTCAGAGAAGTTAATGAAACATGAAGGAAAGTAAACAACTGCCTTCCACACTGTAAACCAGTTCCATGCTGGGCCCCATCCTTCTGATGGGAGATGGGGCTCAAGGAAAGGGAGGTGCTGGCTTCCAGCAGACCAGTTCCTGCTCAGATATTATAGGACCTGCCACATCCACGATGGCAGACCCAGAGCGCAGTGTTGAGACTGTTTCCTGTAGCCTTGACTCGCCTGAATCACATTCTGGAGTTGAGAAACTAAGCTAAATCTGACCTTGAAGCTGGCAGCATCTGAGGGTGAAGGGTTAAGGATAAATTGTTCTTGAACAATTTCTCCAGGGGGTAATATTTAAAGAAAATAGAATGACACTTTTTCCATGATGTCCTCCAGCTTCTTTGTTCAGAAGAAAAACAAACAAACCACACAATGGACTTGGTGCAAACGAAAGCATACCTTGCTTCCTTTAAAGGGATGGATTTGGAGCACAGGATAAAGCAGCGGTCAACTCCTCCAAAGAACCTGGAGTTTTCTTTGTACCATCCCAGCCTTGAAGGGCATCCTCAGCAACAAGTCTGTCTTCTTTTGAGGACAAGAAGACCTATTTCCACTGCAACAACATGAAGATCCTTCCAACTCCCCCTAAAGTTTTTTTTCCAGAAAAAGCTCTTACAGGAGGAAAGCAGTTTTTCTGCATATGACATGGCTGGATTTAGACAATCTTCCTGCTAAACAGATCTACAGATTGCATTCAAGAAAAATTCCTCCAAAGATGGAGAGATTCAAGACTTCAATCATGATTTTGCACATACTTGCATGGATACTGCTCAACTAGAAGCACAGCAGTTATATCTTTTGCTACTGTCAAAGTCAGGCAAAGATGTGATTCCTGAAATTCATTTTTACACCACCAGGATATGTTTACTTTACTCTGCTGTTAACGACGGCCTGGGTAGATTCAGATGTAACATATGAATATAAAGGTTATGAGTATCACTGTACATTATGAAAATGGCTTTAGTGGCCAGGAGGAAAAAAGAAATTCAGGTAGAAATAAATGAGGGGATTAGTTTAGTCACGGAATATTTGGAGTCTCAGCCTTCAGCTAACTCAGCAATCCTGCCTCAGCAATTACACCAAAGTCAGGCCTTCAGCATTTTGCATTTTTGCACCTGAAGCATGTGAAAGCTCAGTTCCAAACGTCATCCAGTTTTACACTCAGAGGCTCATTTGCTCCCGTGGATCTAAACTAAACCAGCAACTGTCCTCAGCTGCAGGTAGGAATAGACAAAGCAGATCCTTAAAGGCATATGGCTTGCAATTGTATTATTTTTTTTTTAAAATCTGGACATGGATTTCACAAATGATTCAAAAGTGCTTCAGTATTCTGTATTTATGTAAAGTAAAACCATCAGAAATAAGGCCCCCAGCAGGCAAAGGGCACTAGATTTGTTTTGGAGGAGGAGACAAAGGGATGTCATGAAAATGAAATAAGTTTAAGAACCATGAAAGCCAATTCGTGTGGAGGAAAAAAAAAGAGGAACACGTAAGCAGTGCAAAATATATAGGATGATAAGTACTACCTGAGTAGGAAGAAGGAGTATTATAAGTATTATAAGTATTATTATTATAGGAAGGAGTATTATAAGTATTTTAAGAAGGGGTATTATAAGTATTATAAGAAGGAGTATTATAAGTATTATAAGTTCTGATGATACTTCTGAAGTACTGGGAACAGGAAAGGTGGACTAAGAACAAACAAAACCTTATGATAGCTCAGTGAGAGTAACAAAAAATAACAGAACAAAGAAACACGCCAGATTTTTCTTTAAAATGGCCAAGGGGCTGGAGGAGTTCCTATGCTGTTACAGGCCAAGAGATGCCGGGTTTTCTTATCTAGAAAGTCAAAGGCTGGGATGAGGGTGGGGAGAAGAAACAAAACCCAAAAGCAAAAATGCATGGGTAGAGTGAATACCAATTTTTCAGATCCTAACAACTCTTGAACTTTATGGAAGAATTCAAAAATAAAGAAGCTTATTTTTCTAAGAATTGAGTGCTTATATATTACATACAATGTATGTATACATACATATTCTCTAAGTAAATTTTTAAAAGTTAAGTCGCTAAATGAGAGTTTATTGAAGAAAACCAAAGTTGTTGTCTTAGGCCCTGTCTTGGGATTCCTCTAATTGCCATCTAATAGCTAAAAAGTAGCAAGTCTCTTCTTTTTCTCATGGAGTTTATAACCTTATGAAGTCTCTTCTCTCTCCTGTGGGCTTGCTTATCTTCTTTCATGGATCACTCTAAGTCCAACTCCTTTACTTGCAAGGTATGTTTCTTTCCTGTTCTGCCCTATTGTGGATCTTTCATGTATATATATAAATAACAGCATATCCCTCCTTACCCTGACATCCCTTCAGCATATCCACTACTAACTGACCATGCAATCTAAGCCATTGGCATTGGGTTGGCCATCCTGACATTAAAATGGGATCCAAGTTGTTGAGTCTTGTTTTAGACCCCTGTAGAAAACCATGGGGCTTAAAATGAAATGATCATGTGGGTTACATGTGTATATCTATTTGTCCAAATGATACAGTTAAGATTTTTTGATGTATATAAATTTTATATCAAAAAACTTGAAAAGGGCCTCCCTGGTGGCGCAGTGGTTGAGAGTCCGCCTGCCGATGCAGGGGATGCGGGTTCGTGCCCCGGTCTGGGAGGATCCCATGTGCCGCGGAGCGGCTGGGCCCGTGGGCCATGGCTGCTGAGCCTGCGCGTCCGGAGCCTGTGCTCCGCAGCGGGAGGGGCCGCAGCAGTGAGAGGCCCGCGTACGGAAAAAAAAAAAAACAAAAAAAACCAAAAAAAAACTTGAAAAGTATTGAGTAGGGGATAGGAAGTGAGTAGAGGTAGATATGAAGCAGAATAATGATGACTGAAGCTGACTGACTGGCACATGGGAGTTCAATTCACTATTCTGCTTACTTTGTGTATGTTTGAAATTTTATATAATAAAAAGATGAAATGGTGGTTCTTCCCTATGTACTAGGCCACAGCCATGTACATATACACACACATGCATATTCCAGAGGAGTGGAGGCATTCGTTTCAGAACCATCTGGTCCTGATTGTATCACATGTGGCTCACTATTCACCCAGCAAGGAAGAGAGGGCTTCGACATCTGTCAGCTTATCCAACACTTTGCATTGACTTGAAAATTTAGGTATGAAGTCATTTTTACTTTTTTCTGGTCTCCAAATGGGAGCTGTACAACTGGAACTCATCTCCTCTGCACTGAGATTTTCAATAGCACCACTTTAAATAATCCTCTCAATCCCTTGCCACCATCCAAAACATTCGACAGCACTCCATTATACGGAATGAAAATGGAGTCTGCAATGTGATACCTCAGGAAACAGCCAGGTATGCGACTAAATACCTTCCCCTAAAATTCACTTCAGCTGATGGTACTATTAGGGGTCCTGTTCCTCTCATTCTCATCTGATAGTTTCCTTTTTGCTGGTACATTCTTAAATTACCGAAATACTGTATGATATAGGGTTTCTCACCAACTCTCTAGCAGGTTTATTTCACCACCCTGGCACGGGTTACTTCCCACCCTGTTCTATTTTTCTCATTTTTGCCTCTTCCTTAATATAATCTCTTAAATTCTCTGTAATAATTTCTGTGCCAAGTGTATTTATCCCATTTCCATGAACAGAAATTTATTCCATTAAAGAGGAAAAGCTACATCCCAGATATCTTTAAAAATTGTCTGTTTATAAACCCCTCCATAGTCATTTTATTGTAAGATAAAATATTTAATGATTTGGACTAACGAGGGATAGCCTAGTCTAACTTGTGGAATATTTAAAAGGAAATATCCTATAAAATAAAATCTAATACACTCAGTAAAGGACAGAGGCTTACAAATTATTGGAAGTAGGAATGCTTACAGACTTACGCTGATGAATAGACAATAATGCCTTTTAATTAGCATACTAACGGTTTTTTGTGTTGTTTTGTTTTGTTTTTTAGTACATCTTGGCTTCTACAATACCAGGAACTGCATGCCTTCCTAATGAGGTTGATATGTAAGCCCACTTCCATTATTTGTTTTACAGATCCTTTCTCTTGCTTTAAGTGTAAGATAAACTAGGAAGACCTCTGCCTCCATTTTCATAAATGTTGAGTCCCAGGGGTCCAAATCATGAAGTTCAACTATCATATAATAAAGTGATGGTTTTGAGCAGCAGTAATCTGACTTATTTTTGGTCTAAGTAGCAATTCCTACTCTGATTTTTCCTCACAAGAGGTATGGTAATGCCCACAAAATAATTCACCATTACCTCCCATGGCTTAATTGCAAAAATGTAGAAAAGAAAAATCCTGAATGCATTCAAACTAGACACAAGAAAGTGATACGAAATGGCTGGTAAACAGCACGAATTTGAGGGCTGACATCTTGGAGGCAGATGGGACTGACACTGATTGGTCAGGTGGGTTTGCCTGGGGAGCCCACCCGTTGCTCCTCACTCCAGCGGCCCCTAACTCAGGTGCCCAGGCCAGTCATGGTCTTCTTTCCTTCCCATGCACATGACTCCCTGTGAGCTTAAATCTTTTATACTGGGTAATCCCAGGCCTGGCCCTCTTACTTCCTGCCCTTTCCTTTCAGCTAGAAGTGCTTCAGCCTTTGTCTCAAGCTGTATATTGGGGCCTTCTGTCAAAGTGTTTTAAAGCACCTTTATCACTGGGGTCCAGGCTGAGTATGCATCCTTGGACCCAGCTGTGGGGTTTGAGCCCAAGCAGGAGAAGGACTTCAACGAGGCTAGTGACTGAATAACCCAGAACAAATAAAATGGTACTTAAAGCGAGGTGCAATGTCCTTGATGCACTAAAACTTGAGCATACTTCCACATCTAGCTAAGGTGAAGAATAATGGTTAGACCATAAATTTATTACTCTGGTTCAGTCCTGAGCACATATGCAGGTTATTTCATTAGGAAAAATGTGTCATAAGTACAGGTTAAAATGAACTTGACATTTGAGATCAAGAGAAGAAAAGGGAAATACACTGAAATCCCCAGACCAGAGCCCTCTCTTTTCTCATCTAAGCTCCTCTTCATTAGCTATAAGTGGATTTTCCAGATTGTGGATTTTCAGAGACAAATTCCTCTTGTGTTTCCCTCTGTTACCCAGCTCAAACTAATTTGGATGTGTCTGAGCAAAACACAGTTAGGTAGGAGAATCTGCTAAAAAAGAAAGAAAGAAAGAAGGGAGGGAGGAAGGGAGGGAGGAAGCGTAGCCCAAGAGGATCTTCAGAGTTAGTTTGCATACTTACCTCTGGAAACTCTAAGTTAGTTTCCTAGGTAAATGTCCATGGCTGTTTCCAAAACCATTCCTAGGATTATACTGTATGTACAGGAGCTTTTGTATCTATGTGAATTTGAAAACTTTTCAAAGATTCCTGGCTACCTGAGAATGGACTCTCAGGGAGTGGGGTTTTATTTATATCCCAGCACCCTGCGTGGGTGTTCTGGGTGTGGGGACTGTACTTGAATCAATTGGTAAGTTTGCCTTCTAATTCTGAACCCAATGAAAAGAGCCAAGAAGCACTGAAAACAGGACACCTGAGGTAGCAGAAGCAGAAGGAACCATGTTTCTAGCACCTACCAGGAACCAGCCACAGAGCTAAACATTTCACATACATTATTGTAATGAACCCCACTTCCTCACCCTCTCCAGTCCTGCCACCCCCCATTATACAGAGGGAAAACCGGGGCTCAGACACAAAGTAGCAGGCTAGTAAGAGATGAAGCCTGGACTCCGGCTCCTGCAGCACCATGGGGTCATGCACGTTTGCTTGCTGGTTAACCCCTTGAGCGCTAGATTTCTGATAATAGATTAATGGCAGATTGTATGACATTTCAGACAGTGTGCCACAAAACACTTCTTGGAAGATGTTTCCTGCTCCTTGAACATAGCCATGGAAGGTGAACTCACCTAATTTGCATGTGATTGCATATGACACCTATGAGAAGGACACTAAATACACTAGGTGACTAAATCAGGATTATAGAAAATACTGAGGAACTGGAGTAATGGACTTAATGGAAATAAGATGTTACTATAAGGAGATAAATATTAAATTCTGCACATAGGGTAAAAAAAACAATAGTGCAATAATATGCGAGGCAGATAAAATTTAAAAAGCAACAACTACAGAAAATGTTTTAGTCAACGATGGAATCAGAACAAGTTTATAGGTTCACGTGGTTACGTACACGATTCTAAGCTATATTAAAAGACGTGCAAGATCTACAATAAGGATGGTGACCATCCCACTGCCACCCGCATCGATCAGATTACAACCTAAAAAGAACATTATATTTGTTCAATAAATATTTATGCCAGGTACTATGCTAGGCTTTGGGGATCTGGTGGAGAACAAAATAGACACAGTCCCTATGGTCATGAAGTTTAATAGTCCAGCAAATGCAGGCAAAGTAAAAGATGCTCACGGCACGGTAAGAACTTAAAACCATGTTTTAAGAGAACAATAAAAGGAATGGAGGATGTTTAGCCTTGAGAGAAGCCTTCTCCTGAAGAACTTTTGAAAAGTTGTTGGGAAAAATGGAATCATGTTTCATGATAGATTATTTAATACTCCAAATATGTTCTTGACCTCTCTGTGAAAGATTATATACATCCTTGGCCCCAAAATCTGAGGCTTGACCATGCGACTTGTGATGCTCTCCCCCATGGGAGAACTGTATGTCTCCACCCACTTTGGCCTCTGCAGCCACAGGACATGCTTTGGCCAGTGAAACATAAGCAGAAGTGATTATGTAGAGAAAATGCAGCTAGCCAAAATTAAAGGTGGCAGTTCATCCTTGTTTCAGCTAGAAAGCAGCAATCCACTGAGTAGTTTGGTTTCAAGCAGTAACAGAATATTCAGTTTATAACCTAAAAAAAAAAAAGCTCCTTTTACCAAGCATGTGTTACCTTAGCCAAAACCAGAAGTAAGGTTAAGTTCACTGATAAATCCAACAGAGGATTCAAGGCTGCATTCTGATCATTACTATTTCTCAAAATTAGGTGTCCCACCTATCATTAACACATATTAGTGTTGCCAATTTCACTCTAATTGTGGGTTTGATTCAAGTTGTTCAAATCAATTTTATTGATATATAAGGACACGTACAATGTATCACATGCAGTTTCGGTTAAAAGTTTAGTGATCGGGCTGCAAATGAAAAATTGATGCTTGGCTTTATTACTAATGCTATTTACTCTACTCTTGCACAGTAATCTGCTTCTACTTAAGTGTCCAGCATTAGGAAATGAGTTATCATTGGTGACCTCTAAGTGAAATTGTAAAGATGTCAGATATCTTGGGGTTTGCTTGTACACGAAAAAGGAGGAGGATAATGTGCTTACTTTCCTTCATTCTGCTCTTTAGTAGGCACTTCAGAAACTCATTTATTTCTTTCTTGCAATTAAGACCTGATGCTTCTATGGTTAAGAATCCACCTGCCAATGCAGGGGACACAGGTTCGAGCCCTGGTCCGGGAAGATCCCACATGCTGCAGAGCAACTAAGCCCGTGTGCCACAACTACTGAGCCTGTGCTCTAGAGCCCACGAGCCACAGCTACTGAGCCTGCACTCTAGAGCCTGGGAGCCACAACTACTGAGGCCTGTGTTCCTAGAGCCCGTGCTCCGCAGTAAGAGAAGCCACCGCAATGAGAAGCCCGCGCACGGCAACGAAGAGTAGCCCCCACTTACCGCAACTAGAGAAAGCCCGTGCACAGCAATGAGGACCCAACACAGCCAAAAATAAAAAGACAAATTAATTAATTTTTTTAAAAAAAGAAAAGAAAAAGGAACTGCTGCTTCTAAAGGGACTGCAGAGTGAACTTCAATTAGGCCTTGTTTTCTGGGGATATGTCCTGCTAGCTGCTCCCTTTCATTTATTCCAAATTCTTACAGATGAATTTAAATTAAGAATCACCTTTATAACCACCTGAGCAAACTGTCCCTCTCTTTAGGGGAGGGTACTATCCAAGCCATCCTTGCTGGGTTGGAGAGGTGTCTCAACTCCAAATCTGTACACCTGCCACTATGACAAAGGGTAAGGTACCCTTTTTTTACATCTTCACTGGTTAAGACTTTGAGTATAAGAAGCAAACATCTCATGCTTATTTTGAAAGCATGCTCAAAGGATACCATGATACTAGAAAATATGGCCTCGTATTTTACAATCCTGGTAGAGACATGAAAGAAACATAAAGGATGTTTTTTAAAAAGTCAAAGACAAAACATTTTGATAATAGGTCAAGAGAAAATAGTTGATCTGGTACTATTTTCAAATGAATTGCACTAAAAATAATTGTATCCATGTTTGGAGGAGGAAGTGTTAATAATAAACCAGGGTGGTGATGAAGAAATACGTGGTAAAGATGAGTCCAAATGGGGATTTTAGAGGAAAGGAGAGAGTTCATTCCCAGAGATAGACCATGAGTGGGAGGCAGGACTAGGAATCAACTATTCTGGCTGTAGCGTCTGTCATGATGCCTCACACACAGTCGGATTTGCTGAATGACTGAAGGCGTGAATGGAGCGATAGAACTGCTCAGAAAGAAGGCCCTCTTAAAAATAAGTCCCAAATGACTGGATTTGGCTCCAACTGTGAAGACTTTACACTCAGGCTACGGAGATTGGGCTTTATCTTTTGGAAGTTGGGGGAGTTGGGGGGAAGGTGTTTGCTGTCCCAGGTTCCAGGCAGGCACTCCTGGTAGAGGTCTTGGGCTCTTATCTTTCACTTTCCTGCACCCAAGTCTCTCAGTCTTCACCTACCTGCCTCCCAAGGCTACCACAGACTGGAGCAATCTCACCTGCCTCAGGCCTCTCAGAGTATATATTATCTGTATAATTTATTGGGCAATTAATTACACACAATCTTTGACGTGTCCTTGCAATGGGTCATTTTATGTGTCAACTTGACTGCTACTAGATGTTCAGATATTGGTCAAACTTTTTCTGGGTGTTTCTGTTAGGATGTTTTTGGATGAGATTAACATTTGAATAAGTAGACTGAGTAAAGCACATTGCTCCCCTTAATGTGGGTGGGCCTCATCCAATCAGTTGAAGGACTGGATAGAACCCAAAGGCTGAGCCTCTCCAAAGTAAGAGAGAATTATTCCTGCCTGATGGCCTTCTAACTGGAACACTGGCTTTTTCCTGCCTTGGAGTTGAACCAAAACATTGGCTCTTCTTGGGTCTTGAGCCTACCAGCCTTTGGACTGCAACACACCATCAGCTCTCCTGGGTGTCCAGCTTGCCAACTCACCCTGCAGATCTTGGGACTTGTCAGCCTCCATAATCACGTGAGCCAATTCTTTATAATAAATCTCTTTACTTCTATCTATCTATCTATCTGTCTATCTATCTATACATATAGATATCCTATTGGTTCTGTTTCCCTGGAGAATTCTGACTAATATAGTCCTATTCCTTGTCTTAAACTGTTATTAACCTCTTTTCATGTTATTTAGCCTTTCTGCCTGTTGTTAACTTGCCCTTCCACTTCAATTATAAACTTCCTCAAATCTGAGCTTAGGAAGTCTTCAACATCTGTAGCACTTTTGGGGAGTTATTAGAGGCCTGACTGAAGAGGGCGGCAGGGCTACCAGATATGGTTGTACAGATCATGCCCCACACAAGCTCCCAATTAATTGAGGACAAGTGGGGCAAAAACCCAGCACCAGACCCACCTGCCAAGTGTGATCCTGGAATAAGACTGTAGACCATTTGGAGGAAGAGACCAGGTTTCTAATTCTCAGAGGCACTGAATGGGCTGGTAGAGACCCCAGGCAGCATTTCTGGAAGATCTAAGTCTGGGCTGTGTGAGCATCCCAGAATAATAAAGACTGCCTCTCTGCCTGACACTGGGCAGGACTCACCTAGCTCGACCTTACAACAGCCAGAGCTAAGTCTCAGGAATTGCCATAAAGATTCCACAAAATGCTCTAAAAGTTAAGTGGTCACTCAGCTGACTTGGGATGAGGACAACATACATTATACCAATGATCAAATTCCCATAATTTCAATATTTAAAAGTGTATCACTTGGGGTTCTTAACTGCAAGCCCCAGAGCCCGGCTCCAACAGATTAAGCAAAAAGGAATTTATTGAGTAGCTCAGAGAATCACTGGAAAGACTGGAAAATCACACTCAGAAAACAGGTAGAAAAAATGTGTGTCCGGTAGGAGCCAGGACAAGAACCAGAATGACACATAGAACCAGCCCAACAAAGAACTCCTGCCACAGCCATTGATCACTGGATGCCTCACCTCTCCCAGCCACTGCTCACACTTGCCACTACTCCTGCCACCTTGCACCACTACCCCTGAATGCCAAACCTCAGGCAGGGGCATCTGATGGGCTGAGCCCTAGGGAGACAGAGTAAGAGCATCCAGCATCTCAGGGGGAGGTGGGCTCTGCTTCCTACTTGGTTCCTGACTCACACACAGACTTGGAAGTCAAAAAATAAAAACGTTCACTCTGTGATTATAACTGTATACACTTTGAGTGTCCGTTGTGCATAAGAAACAAATAAGTATGTATGGAATAGAAGATTGTGTTAATTTATTTCAACTTCAGTTAAACTCTTCAGAGGGAGATCCTGCAGTAAATATAAATGCTCAGCTCCCTAACTTCAGGCAGACACCCAACACACCCAGCATTTCGTGGAGGATGAATGTCTCACAGATCTCAGCTGAAAGGCATTGAATCAGGGCAACTTTATACACAGGGAATAGGTGAATTCTCAAATGGGAAAACAAAGGCAGCCAAAGCCTCCTTAATTCTGACAGGTCCTATGTTGCTAGAATCAGCATTAATAGCAAGTGCAAAGCAATCACGTGTGCATACTTAGCAAACTGCTTCAAAAACACTCAAATGTCTTTTGCTGTCGTAAACCTCACAGGCTTCCTTATGATGAAGCTAGTAAGCACGTTTGAATATAAGGAAAGAGCACAGATTGTCTCACTATTTTCACTTTAGAATCTGTACCAAAGCCCATAACAGTTTTCTAAGTCTTAAAAATTTATATTTTCTTTCTTGAAGGCTACTCTCACAAATCTAGAAGAAACTGTTATGGCTGCTAGCCACTTTGTAGATTGTTAATCGCTAGGCAGAGGCCTCTATAGAGAATTGTTGACTGAATATATAAGTGAATAATAATATCTCAACAGTGATGTGTGGCTAATATAGGTGAAAAGATTTGGAATTCTTAAGAAGAAAATTGAAAGCAAGAGTGTTAAAGAATAGTTTCTCAACTAAATCACTAACAGTATAGAGTATCATAAATATTATAATTTTGTTTTTGTTTTAAAGGAATTATATATATATGATTAATTATATATATATATATATATATATATATATATATATATATAAGATATATATAATACATCTTATTTTCCAAAATCAGGAGATTACTTTTGTCAGCTTAAGCCCCATGTTGATCCTGGGGCGGTGGGTGATGGCCTGGGTCTTGGGCTCCATCTCTTTATCACCACTGAGGTGAACTGTTAAAAAGTGTTAAAATCCTCATAAACAAAACCAACCCCAGACAGAAGGTTCCTCAGGGACCTTTCATGCTCCTTTCATCTCTGCCCTCTCTGCTCATGGTGTCCCCTCTCCCAATTCTTGTGGCCTCTGACCCATTCCCATGAGGCCTTGCTCTCAATCAATCCCCATAACCTTTAGCTACTAACTCTTGCTGTGTTTACCATTTCTCTGTGTTTTGATTTTCATTCTGAAAAGCCTTCAATACACAAAAGAGATGAGTTGGAGCAAAAGGCACCTCACGTTATATCACCTCTGCCACATTTTCCTAAAGGCACTGCTCAGGGACAAGACAAGCTTGCCTGTCTGCTTAAATCAGTTCTGGCACGAAGAAGACTTGAAGATGAATTCATCTGGAGCAATGTCTCAACGCACTGCCCTCCACGGGAAGAGGATCCCAGAGATGGTGAACCCAGAGGGAAGCCCCCAGGGTTTGATAGACCAGAACCTTCTGGGCAATTCTATGATAATGAGCCCTCTGCCCTAAGGATAGGGCCAAGGAGAAGTCCTATGGGCCTGCTTGTTTACTTAGTAATTGGTCTACCCTACTCAGAGTGGGGTCATTTGTCTGTGTGTTATAGGCCAATGACAGGTAAGAACAGAAATAGCAATCATTGAAAAAATATTATAGTAATTTGACAAGGTCTGCCAAATCTAATAATAAAAAAATTGATATTTGTATTTTGTATGTCTGTTTTCCTAATGATTCACTTTTATTGTATTTTACAAAATGTGGATCTACGAAGTATTGGAAATTATTTTTTAAAGGGTCCTTTATCACTGATAGTCTGATGAGCACTGGGTTAAAAGAACTAGAGATGAAAATGAATTCTTTGCAGTGATACTTGAAAGTGCTATGATACATAATTCCTGATGACTTGTAGCTTAAACAGAGATTTACTTTAAATAGGTCATAATAAGTGGGTATATGGTTTGTGTGAAACGTATTGGCATTACTTGTCCTCATTACCTAGCAATACTAACAACATGGAACACACTCCAGCCCAGCAAATAGACTACAGAGAGGTGAATGATTTTCCAAGTCTAAGGAAGAGCTAATAAGACAGTAATAGCAATGAATGCCATTTGGACCCTGCCATTACAATAACAGGGACACCTGCCCTTTCAAGCTAGAATTTGAGAATATGATTGTTCATTTGGCACTGAATGTTTCTTCATCATGGCTCCAAGGAGACCATGCTGATGGGCTGTGGCCTCTGGCTGGCTCTGGAATACCACCTTGGCTCACGCTGAAGCACGAAAGGTCACTTCAGATCTTGCCCCTGCTTGTCTCCCCTCCCACCACATGTTACCAAGCTATTGTGTTGGCAGGAGAAAGGGGGACTGTCAACGTAGAGGGCAAAGAAAGTTACTGTCATCACAGCAGCTGAATAAGAAGTAGGAAGAGCTGAGCAGCATTTCCTAAAGAATGTTTCCATCAACAGATGAATGAATAAAGGAGATATATAATGGAATATTACTCAGCTATACAAAAGAATGAAATCTTGTCATTTGCAGCAAAACGGATGGACCTGGAGGATATTATGCTCCATGAAATATGTCAAACAGAGAAAAACAAATTCAGTATGATTTCACTTATATGTGGAATCTAAAAAGCAAAACAAGCAAATGAACAAGCAAAACAAAACAGAAACAAAATAGATACACAGAACAAACTGGTTGTTGCCAGAGGGGAGGGAGGTGGGGGGACAGATGAAATAGTTGAAGAGGATTAAGAGGTACAAACTTGCAGCCCTAAAATAAATATGTCAGGGGATGTAATGTACACATAGGGAATACAGTCAATAATATTGTAACAACTTTGTATGGTGAGGAATGGTAACTGGTTTTATTGCAGCAATCATTTCATAATGTATAAAAATATCTAATCACTACATTATACACCTGAAACTAATTTAGTATTGTATGTTAATTATAACTCAATAAAAAATTATGAAGGGATAAAGAAAAATGTCTCAGCCTTCCCTTATAATAACTTGCATTGAAGGGTTATATCTCATCATTTGCAAACTCTGTCTCTCTGGTGCTGATTTTCCATTTCCTGTTAAACTAAGAGCAGTCCTCAGAGTGTCTTGGTACGATTAGAGAAATTGTATCCCATGTAGTATGCCCAAGAGTCACGAGCTCAGGAAAAGCAGTTATAAAATCAGACCACTTCACAGATATTTCTGGCATTTGGATATATTTTTCTTTATCTTGAACCTGTTCAAGAGAAAATGGTTCTCTGATCAACTCTTACAGTATAGGTGCAAAACATTCCATCCCAGAAATATGTCCAGAATTAGGAGAATAAATTTACTTTTTCTTCTTGGACTGGGTGAGATTTAATAACTCTAATAGCTATTATATCAGATTACATCAGATTTTTGTAGTAATCCAAGGTGACTGCCTAGAGGGTATGGTGTGAGGAAGAGAACAGAGAGACAAACTATTGCAAAATATCTTTCCCCAACGAGCTACCCTTATACATGAAATTCTACCATTAAAATATTCCTTTTTCCCTTAGTCTGCTAGGGCTGCCATAGTAAAATACATAGACTGGTGGCTTAAACAGCAGAAATTTATTTCTCACGGTACTGGAGACTGGGAAGTCCAAGATCAAGGTGCCGGCAAGGTGGGTTTCTGAGCGAGGACCCTGGACAATCAGAATAAACGCCATGTGTGTATCTGCCTTCATGGCTACACAGTGAGTTCCTGAAGGGTCAAATCAACACGGTTCATTTTTTCATTTCTTATGGCATTTTACATAGAGAAACTGCTCCCAATGAGATATTAGCAGCACCAGGAAAATAGGTTCAGTCTCTGACATAAAGTCCACTATGCTCACCTTAAAGGAGAGGTAATGCTGCCCAGAAAGATTTTAGAAGCAAGAACACGCATAAGATCCCCTGTTTGTGCATTGTTCCTTGGTTTCTTTCACTTACTAAATAAGCAACTCAGCTTCAAGAGTAAAACATCTGTTAATGACTCCAAAAATAGTATTTGCAAATAGATTTGAAACGTTCCCGTGAGGACCGTGATGAAGTGTAGGATATATTTGTAGAATTCTCTCCCAAATAGGTGAGGTCAGAAATGAAGAGAAGGGGGGCTGAGGTGGAGAATCGCCCAGCGACAGAAAGAGCAGCGCAACAAAATGTGCTCTCAGCTTTCTGCCGGATTAGTTAAATGGCCTTTATTGTTTTGGCTAAGAGAGGTCAATTAATCACCCAAAGTGTTACCTGACAGTAATTAACAATCAGCAGAGACAAAGTACCAGTAAGACCCCAGAACAACAAAGGGTTTCGTTTGGTTGGGTTGTTTGGTTTGTTTGTGATCTCTTTCCATATGTCATTGAAAAGGGAGCCATGGACATGTCCTCTTTCCTTTTACAGCTTCATTAGTGATTTTTGGCACCAAGGAAAGGGTGAGAAAAACACAAGTGTGGCAGCTCACCAGAGCAGACCCCCAGGTAATTAGTACAGTCCCACTCCCTCTGCGGTATCATCTGAACACGGCACTCAGATGTGTCAGACAAACCTTGCCCGAAAGGAGAACAAAGGTAGGTAGCAGGGGCCAGCCCTCTGCCTGAATCAGGCCTAATAATTTTCCTCTAACCCAGAACTGGAATTCAGTTTAGCAGTCCTTCTTTTTACCCCTCATCAATTCTGGGATTTAACACTAGGGTTAGAAATTCCTATAAATGTTCCCCCACCCCTTGAAGGTATAAAAACAAACAAACCAACAAAAAGAATAAACTATTTAATGCAAGTTTTGGCATTAATGCTTCTGCCACAAGCATGAAGAGATTTTGCAGAGTATGGATCTCACCCAAACAGAACTCTGAGCGTTTTCCCAGAAGACTCTTTTTTATGTGGTCCTTTTCTACATCCCACACAGCTCTCACCCACACCCTCTACAAGGCAAAGTTCGCGTCTGGCTTCAGGGAGGACCCTTGTTGCTAAGTCTTCATGGAAACCCATGTGCTCTGGTGAAGCAGAACCTTTAGGTGTGAGACCTTCTCAGATGGTTTCCATGGAAGTTCTGCTGGTGGCAGCAACCAGGCCCTCCAGCCTGACTACACCCAGGGCTGGGGCTGGGTTTTTATATATCTGCTTCTACTCTATAGGCCAGTAATGTCTGGCTCTAGCCTTAAAATTCTGTCTGCTGTGTCAGTAAACTGTATGCCTTGGGTACCTTTTGTGAAAAGTGTCACAGTGATGGGCTTCCCTGGTGGCGCAGTGGTTGAGAGTCGACCTGCCGATGCAGGGGACACGGGTTCGTGCCCCGGTCCGGGAAGATCCCACATGCCACAGAGCGGCTGGGCCCGTGAGCCATGGCCGCTGAGCCTGCGCATCTGGAGCCTGTGCTCCGCAACGGGAGAGGCCACAGCAGTGAGAGGCCCACATACCGCAAAAATAATAATAATAATAAAAAATAAAAAATAAAATAAGTGAGGTAGGAGATAGATGGGCCCCAGGCTGAGCAGCTGCAACCAGTCTCCTGCTGATGCTTCGAGATAAGATATCAATACTAGCAGGAACATTGGGTCCTGACTGGGTGGAAGACAAAGCGACCATATTTCCTCATTCTTGTGGTCAAGGGGATTTCCCAGCCCGACACATGCACAGAAGAGGTCTTCTTCACTCTAAGGGAGCGACCAAAGGAAGGAGGAGCCAGCAGCCCATAATATGTCCTGCCAATCCCCAGAAGCCTTCACGCTGGAATCCATCTTAGCTGAGAGATGAGCGGGCAACACCAGGAAGGACCCTGAGTCAGGCCAAATGTGGGCACAAACAACATGACTGGGCAGAAACAACCCGGAAGACTGCCCCCATAAGAGAAGCCACCCTTACTGCGCACACGCACTCCAAGTTCAACCATGTGCTCTTCCACATGAACTTTTTGCTTCTAATAAATGCTGTATCTGCTTCACAACTTCTGACTCTTTGCCGAATTCTTTCTTCAAAGAAGACAAGGACTAAGGTCCTACTTTCAGCCACCTCACAGTCCCCCCAAGATCAACACCTTGTTTGAAATAAAAGATGAAAACAGGTCTTCTTCATTATGTAGAAACTGTCTGTGCAACACCACTCTGAACACCCCTACTTCCTCAGCAGGAGAAGTTAAGGATGCCAATTTTTAACCCCCTCCTGGTTTCAGGAATCTTGAGCTCTCTATTACTTTCCTGCCTGAAGGTCAGTTAGTGTCACCTTCAATATTCCTTCTCTTCTTACTGTTAGCTTCAAAAGAATCCTTAAACAGTCAAAATAGTTTCCTATAACTTTTAGTCATTTGTCCCAGTACTGCAACACATCATGAATCATGGTCCCTTAAAGGCCTGAAGGCATGTAGCTCATTCCCTTCCTCCTACCAGTAGTTTCCTCGCCAAGCCAAATACCACTTATCCCTTCAACTCTTCCACAGAAGGACTTCCAGACTCTTTACCTTTCTATTTGCCTCTGTTGGGAACATTTCATTTTTGTAAATTTCCACTGAGACTGTCTTTTCCAGAACAGAACCCATGAGCCCATGTGCAGTGTGACCAGCACAGAGAGGCCCCTGTGATTCTTCTCTTCTCTGACCCAGATGCTATACCAGACGTGGCCCAGGGCCCATGTGGGATTTTTATCAGTCTCACTACTATACCTAAGCCCTGCCCCATGCCGGGAAGAGCAGAAGCCTCTGAAGGAAGGGGAGTGAGGCCCTCAGTTTTTCTGGAAGAAGTCAGCTCTGGTCTTCTTTGCTCATTAGAAACACTGCCAATAGCCATTGGTGCCACCCAGTTTTGTACTTCTCCTTAACAACAGCCAAAGGGGTTTGTGATCAGAAGTTCTTGAAGACAATAAAAGGAAGACTGGGAAGAACTGAACTCTCACAGGAGACCTATCAATATAATCAATATGCTATTATACAGTTCCCAGGATAAACTTAACCATGAATTCATGTGGCACCAGCTACAAATACTGTGTAAGTGAAACTACAGTGTGTTTCTACTATTGTCTTCCCATCCCACGTCACTACAAAATGGGTGAATCCCTTATCTAGCAGTGGCTAAGAAAAATATCTACCTCAGTTTTTCTAGAATGACTGCTTCTTAAATGATTCCATGTTATCCACTGACCAAACCAGTGGTTCTACAAACTAAAGTATGCTTTCTGCCCCTACCCCTGGACCACTAGCCCTCTGCAGAAAGCTGTACAACTCCACAGAATGGTCTCACACAAATTCCTTTTCTTCAACATCAACTAGGTCTTGAGAACTACCTATTTCACGTCCATTTGGGTAGCTACTATAAAACAGCAATAACGACAACAATAACAGAAAATAGGTTTTGGTGAGGATGTGGACAAGTTGGAACCCTTGTGCATTGCTGGTGGGAATATGAAATGATGCAGCTACTATGGAGAGCACTATGGCAGTTCCTCCAAAAATGAAACGTAGAATCATCCTGTGGCCCAACAATTCCACTTCTCGGTATTTACTCAAAAGAACAGGAAGCAAGGACTCAGACACCTGCACGTTCACGTTCATAGCAGCATTATTCATGATAGTCAAAAGGTAGAGGCAAGCCAGCTGTCCATCAATGGATGAATGGATAAACAAAATATGCTATACACATACAACGGAATATGATTCGGCCTTAAAAGGAAAGGAAATTTTGACACATGATACAATATAGATGAGCCTTGAGGACATTATGCTAAGCAAAACAAGCCAGACACGAGAGGACAAATGCTGTATGACTCCACTTATATGAGGTACCTAGAGTGGCCAAATTCACTAGACAGAAAGGAGAATGGTGGTTGATGGGGGCTGGAGGAACAGGGAATGGGGAGTTACTGTTTAACCAGCACAGAGTTTCAGTTGGGGAAAATGCAACAGTTCTGGAGATGGATGGTGTTGATGGTTGCACAGCAATGTGAATATATTTAATGCCACTGAACTGTATTCTCAAAAATTATTAAGATGGTAAATGTTATATGTGTATTTTACAATTTTTTAAAAAACCTAGAAATTCCTTTATATTGCCTACTTAGATTAAGAAAAAAGAAGCAAAGGAGTAAATTAGAAGCTGGATCCTAAAGATATTATAAAGTTAATAAAGAATGATAAGCAAGGGAGTGCCATGAGGAGCTTTGTGCTTTAAATAGGAATGGATCTCAGGGGGAGGGGAGTTTGGAGGTCAGGAGACCACTGAGGAAATTGTATAATTGGGAGTGAAGGCCTACACCAGGGCCGAAGCAATGAAAATGGAGTCAGGTTTCTTAAAAAGTCCAGAGATATTAAAAGGTGGAACCTAAAGAATTACAAGTAGTTTTTCCTTGTCCTCACTGTCAGCCCTGCACATGGCAATGGCAGGTACTTGGTAAATGCTTACTGGGAGGGTGGATAGGCAGAAGGACAGGGGCTGTTAGGGTACAAGAGGAGCCGACTGGAGACAGAAACAAGTGGCCATAGGACAAAGCTGCGTTGAAATGCCCCCTCCTCCCACCCCACCAATGACTCCAAGTGTGGTCTTACCAGGGAGCGGATGAAATGAAGGATGGATGTCCATGGTCGGAGTCAGGAAGACAGGGAATGGGTAGGGAAGGCAGAGGCTGTGAAGCCTGGCTGTATCACCTGGGGAGTTTTTTAAAAAGTACTGACACCCAAACCCTAACCCCAGAAATGCTGACAGGTCTAGACACTGGTATTTTTTGTTTGTTTGTTTTTGGTTTTTTAATTGTAAAATATACATAACATAAAAATTTTCACTTTAACCATTTTAAATGTACAGTCCAGTGGTGTTCAGTGCATTCACACTGTGGTACAGCCATTACCACCATCCATCTCCAGAACATCTTCATTTTCCCCAGCTGAAATGCTGTACTCATTCAATACTAACTCCCCATTTCCCCCTTCCCCCAGCCCCTGGCAACCACCATTCTACTTTCTGTTTCTATGAATTTGATTCCTTTAGGTACCTCATTCTAGGTACCTCAACACTGGGATTGTTTTAAAGCTTCCTCAATGATTCTAATATGCAGCCACTGTTGAGAACTATGGCGCCACGATGCTGCCTGTTTCAACCATGTGGATGATGAAGATCCCTAGGGTCATGCTAGTCCTGGAGGAAAGGAAGATCATGAAGCAGGTAAAGTCTTCAGTAAATGTGCTGCATGGCGTGTGAAGAGGGGGGATTAGATGATTGAGTGAAGGACAGCAGGAGCCTCATAGGAGCCAGGATTTTATACAAGGCTCAGGGGAATTGGGCTGGAAGCTGGACATGGAGTAGAGATTTATACACAGGGAGGATTGCAAAGTCTAGCCTCATCTGTTATACCAGTGGTTCACTCATCAATATTTATTGAGTACCTACATGTGCTAAGCAATGTTCTTGGCATAAATTTCCTGTTCATGGGGTCTATATTCTATCAAGGAGTCAGATAACAACCATGCAAATAAACAGATAATAAAGAATTTTAGGTAGTAAAATGAAACAGTAATGAAGTAGAGTGAATTGGGGTTGTCAGGAAGGCTGCTCTGAGGAGCTGATCCTTAAAGTGAAGCCTGAATGATGAAATGGAGGCTGTC
Source organism: Mesoplodon mirus (assembly GCF_964341445.2). Lineage (NCBI taxonomy): Eukaryota > Metazoa > Chordata > Mammalia > Artiodactyla > Ziphiidae > Mesoplodon > Mesoplodon mirus. Next base: position 89,874,056 of record NC_138984.1, read on the forward strand.
AGGTCAAGTGCAAAGGCCCTGAGGCAGTAACAAGCTTGGTGTGCTCAAAGGATAAAAGAGAAACCAGAGCAGCTGGCACATGGGGAGTCAGAGAGTGAGCCATGAACTGAAGTAGTCAAGAACCAGATTGAGGTCTTGGAGGCCGAGATAAAGAATTTGGGATCAGCTGTCCATGCAGTCAGATGCTATTGAAAGGAAACAAAGATCAGCAGACCAGCTGCTCTAAGGAGAAGGAATAGGAGGTAAGAGTGGAGGCAGTGAGACTGGGGTGGTACCAGTAGTAGCCCAGAGGAGAGAAGGTGATTTACACTAGGGTTGGTGGGGGTGACAATGGTGGGAAGTGGCAGAATTATGATTTCCTTCAGAGGTAAAGCCAGTAAAGGACTTGGGGGGAAGAGGAATCCCGCCTAGATTCTGGCCAAGCATCTAGATGGATGGTGGTACCACTTACTGAAAGAAGAGGAGGTTTGGGGATGATAAAGAATCCTATTTGAGGCTAGCATCCAAGTGGAGATGTTGAGAGGGTTTTTGGATACACAAGTCCAAAACTCAGGGAGGAAGTCAGGTCTAAAGATACAGACCTGTGAATGTGCTTGAGAATCATCTGGAGATCTGTTTAAAATGGTGATTCCCAGGCCTTGCTCCTGCTGACTCCATAGGTCTGGGTGGGTGGGATTTGCCCTTCTAATTAGCTCCCCAGTTGATTCTGTAAAATCCTACCCTCTACATTCTACTTCTTCTGGTTGACACTAATCCACTAAGCAGCTCTTTAGCCACTTAACCATATATTTTTCCATCTTATTCAGATATTTTCAAGTTTTTACATAAAAATGTAATATTAAATTATTATATGTTAATTTAATCATGTTATTACCAATAATATATTCTAATGTAATATTATATAATACTTATTATGTGTTAATATTTCTGTCTTAGTCTGTTCAGGCTGCTATAACAAAATACCATACTGGGTGGCTTAAACAACGAACACTTATTTCTCACAGTTCTGGAGGCTGGGAAGTCCAGGATCAAGGCACTGGTAGATTCGGTGTCTGGTGAGGACCCGAATGCTAGTTCACAAACAGCTGTGTTCTCACTGTGCCCTCACACGGCACAAGATGCAAGGCCGCTCTCTCGGATCTCTTTTGTAAGGGCACCAATCCCGTTGATGAGGGCTTTACCCTCATGACCTAAACACTTCCCCAAACCCCCCAACCTCCAAATACCATCACACTAGAGGTTAGACTTCAACACGTGAATTTGGAGGAGACACAAACATGTAGCCTATGTCAATAATCATGTATTAATCTAATATATTGGTTATATGAAAATGTTTTAATTAATAATTGTTACATATATTTCCCATATTTTTCCATCTTAGTCACAAAAATATTAAAGATATTAAATGACTTTTAGGAAAGTAAGTTTACTTTATCTTCAGAATTTCCTCTTCTGTCCAACTTCGAACTTAAAAGAAGGTGGGATGGAGAGAGAAAGAGGGAGAGAAGGAAGGAGGAAGGAGGGAGAAGAGGTACCTTGGTTGCACTGAAATGAATTATTCCTATGAATCCATATAGTTCCCTAACAAGCAAGTCTTTTTCTACTTCTCAGGGCTCACACACCACATTAGAATCTGTTCCAAAATCAGGCAGGGGATCAGCAATCTTGGTCTTCTGTACTTGTCAGAATTCTCTGTTATGAAATCAAGACAGAACTGTCCTCCGATCTTTGACAGCTCTGCCATCTTCCATGATTTTCAAACATGGCGGACCAGTTCTATTACCCCCACCTCACGCTCGCAAATTAATTTCCCCCTCAGGGCTCTGGTGTCATCACCTGGGCCTGGACACCTCAATCCCTGCAGTTTATCTGAGACCCACGCGCTGGCCGCGTTCTTCCTGGGCCTCACTGTCTGAAGCCCACTCCCCTTGATGGAAACTCGGAAGCTCACAGAACACACCTCTGTTTGCTCTGGGATAGGGCTTCCTACTCAGCAGGGGGCTCATTCTTTGATTCTTTTTGCTCCCACTGCCAAAAAAGCTTTCTTTCCATTGTTCTTTCTGGGTTCTTTTTCCTTACGGGATGGGCTATACTTGATTTCATTGGGCTTTTCTTTGTTTGGGGTTGTTTTTGCAACCTCCAGTTCAACTGGCAGCTTCAGCCCTCCTGACACCATTCTGCCAGCATCACACCACATTTTTATGTGCATCTTTGGCTGGGCACCCCTCTTTCCACATGGTGCGCACATTTTTAATGTACCCTCTACCTTCCAGGCACCTGCACACGTTAATTATCACCAAAGCAGATGTTTTAAAATATCCCTATTCCAGGGTGAACATTCATAAACCATTATGGGACAGTTGATGGGTCCAGCTTTCTGCAGATGCCAGCCTGGTCAGGAAGCCTCCGTAGGGCTGTTAGCATCATTCCACAGGCTTTGTCACTATTTAGGTTACTGCTCAGGTGAGATCAGGGGGAGATATGACTCAGGTCCTCAATATCTCCCCAAGGCTGTTTGAATGGTTAAGATAAAAGGAATTTGGGAAACAAAGTTCCAGGAGATTTTGCAGTCGAATAAATGATGGTGGTGAACAGGGACATGCACTCGTCATTAAAAGTGGCATGTTTATGGGGTGCTGACACAGTTTATGGGGTGCATGCCTTCAAGTACCAGCCAGACCCATGCTTTTCCTAATGTTTTCAGCCTTTTCCCAAAGGTTTGGACAATACAGCTGTGATGAAGCTGCCAGGAGAATTCCTCCAGTTGGGAGTTGTTTTTATATTTAACCACTGGTCCCTTTCCTGGCCAGCACTCCCAGCAAGAGAGGGCATTCTCTTTAGACATGACCCTGGGACCAAGACTTCCACATCACCCAACTTTGGGCGGCCTCATTCACATGGCACTCTACGTGGTGTCCCACCGGGCACCATTCCCACTGACTAGAGTAAGGATGACATATCCTGGAGCTGTGCTACCCAGAGGCCCTGAGAGGGTCCCCAGGTTCACCCTCCGCCTCTTAGCCTCCCTTCAACCACTCCGTGAGCACACATCAGTCAGCTACTGAGCTTACAAGCACTTTACCCCAGAGAGCACCGCATCATAACACAGGTCCTGCAAGGCGGCTGCAGCAACTTGCATGCAAATAGTATTTTACAGCCCACTGGGTGCACCTGGTCCCTGCCATACGTCTCAAAAAATTCCTGGCAGGGACCGTAAAGCAGGTGCAACTGCCCTGCTTTATCAAGAGAGGTCCAGCAATTCTCACCCAAGGATAACGTTGCGTGGCCTTGGGCTGCTTTCTCCTTCCCTGCCCGGTGCTCTTTCCACCCCACCCTCTCCTGCCAAGTTTGGTCTAGTTGACTGCAGAACCCTAACTTCTATTTCTAAATCTAACCCGCTAAATCCCTGCTTTCCGGAATTCCCTTAATGATGTTTCGGTCCTTTAATTTAGACCCTGGATTTTTATTAACAAGGAAATTCATAACCTCACCAGCTTAGCTTCTTTAGTCCCTGTATTGTTTAAGACCTCTAGGACTCTGTGTAACACAAACCCAGTTTGAGCCAGTTTTTTTTACAAAAGGGGCGATTCTGGAATACCCCATCTTGCTCAAAGTATAGAATGCAATTGGTCTCAAAAATAAGCTGGGGGGCTTCCCTGGTGGCGCAGTGGTTGAGGGTCCGCCTGCCGATGCAGGGGACACGGGTTCGTGCCCCGGTCCGGGAAGATCCCACATGCCACGGAGCGGCTGGGCCCGTGAGCCATGGCCGCTGGGCCTGCGGGTCTGGAGCCTGTGCTCCACAACGGGAGAGGCCCGCGTACCACAAAACAATAATAATAATAAGCTGGAAAAACCGGTCTCTGCTCTTTCTGCGTATGTTTTATTCTTTCTCAGAGTAGATTGTTTTTCTCTGTCTCTCAGTTTCATGCTGAAGCACAGCCCCCAAAACCTCCAGAGATTTATCTACTGAAAATGCAGCTGCTTCAGGAAAGATCCACCTGCTCCCTGTGTCCCAATGCCAACTCTCCTTAGGAAGTGTGTGCGTGGCCCAGCTTTGCTCAGGTGTCCACCACTGCACAGGTTGGGTCCAGCTAGACTGGGCAAGTTATGTTTCACACGTGTAACCCCGTAGCAGGCCCCAGAAAATCTTGGAAGTAGGAGGCCTGGGAGGTGGGCAGGGGGGCTCTTCAAAAGGTCCCCATGGTCAGAAATGCTCCTAAGCCCCTGACTGGAGTGTTCCGGCTGGGTCTGTCTTCACCAGGCCTGCATCCCTGGGCAGAGCTTTATCCAGTTCCTGCTCTGGGTTCTGATCTGGGCCCTCCTGCTTGCCTCCTTGCCCACATTACCCTGCCTCACCCTGCCCCTTTAGTCTCATTTCTCCCTATGCTGATTGAATTCAAAATTCCTCCTGGCTGAGCCCTCAGACCACAGGCAAAAGGACGCCATGCTCACCTCCGCCTCCCCAGGCCCACCCTCACCCTGGCCTTCCATCCTCAGAGCCACCTGGCCACCCCTCAGCAAGTTCCGTGCAGCCCAACCCAACAGGGAGGAGACTGTGGAATCCACTCCAGCCCCTCCAGCCCTTCCCTGCCCAGGCAGCCAAGGGTCGATGTTTCTTATCCTGCCTTCAATCCATCCTTCTCTCCTTGGTTTCTTCTTTCTCACTTTCCGCCCTCTATACTCACGTCACCGTACACTCACTCTGCACTTCCTTCCTTCCATCTATACCCCTTTCCGTTTTCCTGTATTGCTAGTGCTTTGACTTACCTTGTCATTTTCTAGCCAATCATAATACTATCTTTCTCAAAACCCACAATGTTAGCCCACATTATCTTTTCTACCATCTTCACACATACATCTGGGGAGAGCAGTTAGTATCACAACTCAGTAAGAGAAGACAGAGAAATGCCCTTAGAAGAAAATGGCAATTCCTAAAACAAACTGTATGTTAATAAAATTCCAAAAATTCCAATTTTAGTCAACCCTTACAAACTGATAATAAAGTTAATCTGAAAGAGTAAATGCTTAGGATGCCTGCTAAATTTTTGAAAATGAGACATAATGAGAAGGGAATTTGTCCTACCAGATTCAAATACATTTTAAAGGAACTGTGACTAAAACAACATGGTATTGGTAGGGATAGAATGGAACAGAGAATGCAGAAACAGATCTATGAATATATGGGTGTTTAGTGACTGTTAAGTATAACATTTAAATTTAGTAAGGAGGGCTGACTCATTAAATAGTGTAGAAGCCATTACCAAGTATTTAGAGAGAAACAGTAAGTTTGATTCTTATCTTTTATTCTAATAAAATAATAATTTATTAAAATTTTCAACATTTTTTTAAAAACAGATAATTACTAGAAGTAAATATAGGAGAATATGCTTATCATCTTAAGATGGGAGACATCTTTCTTATCAGGACACAAAGGTAAAAAATCATAAAGGACAAGATTGATAGATTTTACAAAAAAAAATACAAAATGTCTGTATGATACAGCACACCACAAATAGGGTTGAGAAATAAATAAAACACTTAGAAAATTATTTCCAGCTTCTATCATGAACATAATATATAAAAAGGAGCTATAAATTAATAAGGAAAAGATGAAAACTCTGATAGAAAATAGGAAAAGGATATGAATAAAGAATAGTGAAAAGAAAAAGCATGTATACCAATATGAAAAGATTACTCATATCATTAGCAATCCAAGTAATAACAAAACAGTGAGATAGTTTTATCTGAGCACCTAGCAAAGAGCAAAGGAATAGCTTAATCTTAAATGAAAGGACTAATTCCCATGTTGGAGTGTGGAGAAACAGCACTTTCATATATTACTGGTAAAACTGGAAAGAAATCCACAATTTTAAAACAACTTTCTAACATATAAATCTATCAATTTGATAATAACTATAAACATTTAAATTCCACTTTTAGGAATTTATCCTGCAGAAATACTCTCATTAGCATCTAAAGATACATGGACCAAGATGTTCTTGGAAACATTAATTTATAAGAACAAAAAATTGAAGGCCATTTCAATACTCACCAGAAGGGGAACAGTAAATAAATTATGATCCAACCATGCTATGGAATGCCAGAGAAGAGTTAAAACGATTGAGACAAATGTGTATTCACTTCCCCAGAAAAGTGTCCATGATATATTATTAAATTAAAACATAGCCATAAAATAGCAGGTATAGTGCTATTTCATGTATGTAAAATAATAATGTTTTTAGGTATTACTAGGACAGAGCCTGAAATGATATACATCAAGCTGTTAACAGTGGTTATATTTAGAGGGCAAAATTATGTATTTACTTTATACATCTCTAGTATTTGAACGTTACAAGATAGCCTTATATTCTATCTCTACTCAGAAAAAAGTTTTTTAAAAATGTCCATTAGGCAAGTCCCCCTGCCTCTGGCCAGAGTCCACCATGTCACCTGTCAGGGTCAAACTCAGTGATGTAAGCATGGAATCATCTTTCAGTGACTAAATCTGGGGTGTCCTTCAAATCTGCCAAATTCTACAAAGATGCAAAAATAGCCATTGCACTCAGACAATCCTTATAGCGGACTTGAAAGAATTGTGCTGTGAATAGCAAGACCAAATGACCAAGTTTTGCATGGAATAATGACAAGACGTCTTTTCTGCTTAAGTTCAGAAATTGCTAAAAACAGTGTGTGTGTATTCTAAGCAAACCCAAGAGCATGTGTCTTCCTTTACCCTTAAAAGTCAAAGAGAGACTTCACAGGCCAAGAATCTTGTGCCAAGCACCTGAACTTACATCTCAGGCCTCGCTCAAAAGGAAAATAGACTGATAATTAGCATCCTTTCAAAGGTTTTTCAAATCATGCCAAATAATTAGAAGGAGAGCACGTTAAAAGCATTCAGACAGAATCCCCCTGGAGATAGGGGGTGGGGGGGGGCAGGAGAATGGGGATGAAGACTAAGACCCTACCCTTTATTCCCCATCCCTCACACTTGATTTTTCCATCAGTTGTTCCTTATTAGTGTGGACTCTCTTTTTTCTCTATTTTTGGAGGAGATTTATCTAATTCAATTGCAAAACATGCGAGATGGGCCATCCATCTTTCCCCACTGCCCACATAAACAATACGGAACGGGGCGGGGGCTGTCTCCTCTGGCTTCATCTCTGGCAGAGCCCTTTCACTTTCAAATTAAAGGAATTACAGGGTACACATGGTAACCACAATTAAGATATTTTTAGAAACATAAAGTCCTCCAGAAAACATGACACTAATACGGGTGTTATGATCGAAGTTAGGAATTATGGTTATTAGAAGCTTTGCAGTTTATGTGCCTCATAAATCTAATCGCTTCACACATCCAGTGATGCTGTTGCTATATTTACTGCAGACATCTATGATGACAGACAGTACCTTTGAGGAGGGCCAGATAAACAAAATCTTTTACATACTCCAGCTTCTCAGTGTCTAATGGACTCGTATCATGGTGAGAAAAAGGCTTCATTAAAGGAGCGGCACCAGATGCTGAAAAGCCGATTTACCACGGAGATTTGATCTGAGTTATCTGCTCCTGTTAAATGGCAACGGTGCGGCTCCACTCCTGGAATCCGGAGCACAGAGTGGACAGGAAGGGGGGCCATGGGTTGTCAAGATGCAAGGGAAGAGACGGGGAAGCTGTCAACCCTGTAGATATAAAACTTTCTCTGACAACTCAGAAACCATCTGGAAGAAACAGTATATAAAATCTGATGGTGTGCATTGTATGTCCAGGATCCTTAGGAAAGCCCATTGTTATTGAGAAAGTATCTCAGGGAGGAGTGAATTGTACAAAGTGAGCCCCAAATCCTCCTCCCCCGATATGGCTATACTGCAGAGCCCTGAGTGGTCTTGAGGACGAAACAGAATGAGGCAGGAAGTTATAACCACCAAATCACCAGAACAGAAATGGGGCAATTTTAGTCTAGTGCTGACCTTTGGATGTTCCCTGAAATCAGATGCAGTGCTCACTGTTGAAATCCTAATCTCAAAGATTAAAATTTATGCTTGAGAGGATTACTGTGCAGTACGTGGCAAATTAAGAACATTTTAAAGGCCATGGGTTCCCTTTGATTTTTTTCCCCCAAAAAGAGTATTAATGCAGAAATATTGCCACAGTGGCTAAGACATGATCAGTGATTTTCATTGCATCCCCATTCCCAAGCACCCTCCACAAAAATCTACTAGATTATCTAGATTACCTGCAGGCAGAGATCACAACTTCTTTTTAGATTCTTCATAGCCCCTAATAGCCCCTTCCCATAGTGGACACTCAATAAATGTGATTAATGGAGAAGGCTGGACAAGGGAACGTGCCAGACAAGGAGTTCTCTGCAGTCCCCTCTGACCACTTTGACAACCATGCTTAGATTTCTGAGTGTGTGTTCAGGGGCAGGAGAAATGCACACGTCTGTGAGTGGGAGGTAACAAGGTAATCCAGGAAAAGAAGGATGGCATCTTAGACCAGGAAGTGGCAGTGAGAAGTAAATAAGCAGAAGAGGACAGACCCAAGGGACACTGAGAAAGCAGAACTGACAGGACTTGGCTGTTGTCTGGATGTGTCGAGCAGAGAAGAGTGAAGAATCGAAGATGACACTCAGGTTTCTGGCTTGTGCCACTCATTACATGGTGGAAACTGACTTGGGGAGGAAGATGATGGATTTAGTCATAAACATACTGAGTTGGAAATGCCTGTGGCCATCCAGATGGAGAAGATCTTAATGAGGTATGAAAACAGCTGTAATAGGAGTAAGAGAATGGAGTTGAAAAAGGAGACCAGGAAATGGGCTTTACATAGTAGAAGACTTGATGTGCTTTTCTTATAATTAAAATGCCATTTTTGGCAAGGTGAACAATATAAGAAATTCCACAGAATGATAAAATCTTTGGGAACTGAGTGGCATGATTTTCCCTGAATTACTAATAAATATGTGAGCTTTCATGCCAGAAACCTTTACAAACCAGGATGCCAGCCACTTAAATAAATGGAATCCTGCCATGCAACAAAACCAAACAAACAAAATCTAAAGTATTGACAGGAGAAATCTTGTGTTATGACACTACCGCAATCAAGCATTCTTCTGAAGAATAAAATACCCACATATTTTACGTCATAGTCCTTAAAAATAAGTTTAATTGATAGCCATAAAGAATAATCTTTGACCTTATCTAAATACGTGGAATTGTGATGGAAAAAATAAGTGTGCGTAGAAGGCCAGAAGCATGAATTATGCATGCCAAATCATCACACTTGGTCCTCAATATAGAGCCGCAGCATGCTTTGCATGGAAAAAGAAATTAGAATAGAACAGATATTGAGCAATTTTCTCCATAACTGGTTCTTACTCACCTTAAATGTAAAATTTTATTTAGCTTATTTCAAAGGGAGACATCCTTATTAAGGGAACACATTTACTGGAGCCTGTTGGAAAGGATTTAATGCAAACAAGCCTGAAATAATTGAAGGAAAAAAACACCTTCTGACTGTTCTGAGAAGAGCTTAGCAAAGAAGAGGATGGCAGGAAAGAATTACTTTATTATATTGATTTTCTTGGAGAAATCAAAGGAGGATAACTCAAATAGACCAATTCGCTTTTGCCAAACTCAGTGGAAGCATGTAGAAGAGCCATGAATTTACATGTCAAAAACTGTTTGCGATCATTTAGTTGAACATGCAAATCAGGATCTGCACATTATTACTCTAATAAAATAGCTAATACATAAGGATATCTGGGTTCATTTGCACATATTCCTTGTTTTAAATGACTGCAAGTATAATGGGTATAAGTTTTGTCTAACAAAATGTTTACAGTCCAATCAGATCATTAACCTGAAATATGAAGAGAGTGATGCATTCATCATGGCAATAACAAAGACACTGGAGCACAACAAAAGTAACTGGAATCCAGGTCTCTCAAAGCTGAAATCTATTTCTGTTTCACAATGAGCAAAACATTTAACTTTTATAAAGACTGTTGCACTTGTTAGATAACGCTGGTTGTGCATTTGGTGGCCTGTGGTCATTTCTGTAAGATTTCCTTGATGTATCAAATAACATCACAAAAATAATACTGCTCCTTGATAAGACAACTTTACATTTATTTTCACATGCACTCAAGTATTCTTTTATGAATATGCAAATTACTTAGTAATTTACAGAATTCTAATTCTCTACTTGATTCTTCTGCTTTCAGATAGGACCAGATTGTAAGAATCCATTTCAGCATTTCCCAAAGTATGTTCCACAGAAAGATGACAAATATATGTTAATCAAAGAAGTGGGAGTTCCTAGTCAAATAGGAATGGGAAATGCTGCAGACCAGAGTTGAATAGATTTCTCTATTGCAGAACTTCTCGGATCTTTTAACCTATTCATGCACTGGAAAATCTGCAAGGAAGTGTATATGAAGTGTATATAAAATGTATATAAAGTGTATATAAAAGTGTATACAAACCTGTTCAGTTTCTCAAATACTTTTCACCTCTGAACACCTTTTTCAACAAGCATCTTTCAGAATCCATCATCTAGGAGCCGCTAATCTGTTTACTTCCACTATCTGGACCAGGCAGCTTGGGTAATAAGTGAAGTGGACAGGCTGAAGTGACTGATAGGGGGGTGGGGGGTGGCTGTGGCGACTTAGAAAGTGGCATCCAACTGAGATGGCAGCTCAGTTTTGCTCAGTTTTGTCCACACAGAAGTAGGACAGACATTCCAAAATTTTAAGAGCAGCAGGAAATTTCTACTTTCACATGGCTGATTTTAAAAAAACAAACAAACGAACACTCTGTGGGCCAAACATGCATCACAAACGTGGTCCTCTGAGCTTCCTGAGTCAGGCTTGTGCCCCAGGGCAGCATCTTGTAACCCATTCTATAAAACTTACTGTCCAGAAATGTCACAACTCAAAGCAATCACCTTTCAGGTGATGGTTTAAGGTCATTGTTACTGGAATGTCACTGGTAATTATAGAAGTTTCTGGTCACTCTGCTGGGTGCAGAATCTACACGAGATCATCTCACTTCCTTGGGGCCCACAACATGCTGCCCAGATCTGTTCTGGTGTAATCTATAAACATTAAAAGCGTGATCGGGGGAGACCTTCAAGATGGTGGAGGAGTAAGACATGGAGATCACCTTCCTCCCCACAAATATATCAGAAATATATCAACATGTGGAACAACTCCTACAGAACACCTACTGAACGCTGGCAGAAGACCTCAGGCTTCCCAAAAGTCAAGAAACTCCCCAGGTACCTGGGTAGGGCAAAAGAAAAAAGAAAAAACAGAGACAAAAGAATAGGGGCAAGACCTGCACCTCTGGGATGGAGCTGTGAAGGAGGAAAAGTTTCCACACACTAGGAAGCCCCTTCACTAGTGGAGACGGGGTGTGGTGGCAGAGGAAGCTTCGGAGCCATGGAGGAGAGCACAGCAACAGGGGTGCGGAGGGCACGGCAGAGAGATTCCCACACAGAGGATCGGTGCCGACCGGCACTCACCAGCCTGAGAGGCTCGTCTGCTCACCCGCCGGAGTGGGCGGCGCTGGAAGCTGAGGCTCGGGCTTCAGAGGCTGGATCCCAGGGAGAGGACTGGGGTTGGCTGTGTGAACACGGCCTGAAGGGGGCTAGTGCTCCACAGCTAGCCAAGAGGGAGTCTGGGAAAAAGTCTGGAACTGCCGAAGAGGCAAGACACCATGTTTTGGGGTGTGTGAGGAGAAGGGATTCAGAGCACCACCTAAACGAGCTCCAGAGACGGGCACGAGCCGCAGCTATCAGCGTGGACATCAGAGACGGACATGAAACGCTAAGGCTGCTGCTGCAGCTACCAAAAAGCCTGTGTGCAAGCACAGGTCACTATCCACACCTCCCCTCCTGGGAGCCAGTGCAGCCCGCCACTGCCAGGGTCCCGTGATCCAAGGACAACTTCCCCGGGAGAACACACGGTGCACCTCAGGCTGTTGCAACGTCATGTTGGCCTCTGCAGCCGCAGGCTCGCCCCACATTCCATATCCCTCCCTCCCTCCCGGCCTGAGTGAGCCAGAGCCCCCTAATCAGCAGCTCCTTTAACGCCGTCATGTCTGGGTGGGGAATAGACACCCTCAGGCGACCTACATGCAGAGGCCGGGCCAAATCCAAAGCTGAACCCCAGGAGCTGTGCAAACAAAGAAGAGAAAGGGAAATCTCTCCCAGCAGGCTCAGGAGTAGTGGATTAAATCTACACAATCAACTTGATGTACCCTGCATCTGTGAAATACCTGAATAGACAACGAATCATTCCAAATTGAGGAGGTGCACTTTGAGAGCAAGATTTATTATTTTTTCCCTTTTTCCTCTTTTTGTGAGTGTGTATGCTTCTGTGTGAGATTTTCTCTGTATAGCTTTGCTTTCATTTGTCCTAGGGTTCTATCCATCCGTTTTTTTGTTTTGCGTTTTTTTTGGGTTTTTTTACTTAAAAAATTTTTTTCTTAATAATTATTTTTTATTTTAATAACTTTATTTTATTTTATCTTACTTTATTTTATCTCCTTCCTTCCTTCCTTACTTCCATCTTCCTTCCTTCCTTCCTTTCTTTCTTTCTTTCTTTCGTTCCTTCCTTCTTTCTTTCTACTTTTTCTCCCTTTTATCCTGACCCCTGTGGATGAAAGGCTCTTGGTGCTGCAGCCAGGAGTCAGTGCTGTGCCTCTGAGGTGGGAGAGCCAACTTCAGGACACTGGTCCACAAGAGACCTCCCAGCTCCACATAATATCAAACGGCAAAAATCTCCCAGAGATCTCCATCTCAACACCAGCACCCAGCTTCACTCAACGACCAGAAAGCTACAGTGCTGGACACCCTATGCCAAACAACTAGCAAGACAGGAACACAACACCACCCATCAGCAGAGAAGCTGCCTAAAATCATGATAAGTCCACAGACACCCCAAAACACACCACCAGACGTGGACCTGCCCAACAGAAAGACAAGATCCAGCCTCATCCACCAGAACACAGGCACCAGTCTCCTCCACCAGGAAGCCTACACAACCCAATGAACCAACTTTAGCCACGGGGGACAGACACCAAAAACAACAGGAACTACGAACCTGCAGCCTGCAAAAAGGAGACCCCAAACACAGTAAGATAAGCACAATTAGAAGACAGAAAAACACACAGCAGGTGAAGGAGCAAGATAAAAACCCACCAGACCTAACAAATGAAGAGGAAATAGGCAGTCTACCTGAAAAAGAATTCAGAATAATGATAGTAAAGATGATCCAAAATCTTGGAAACAGAATAGAGAAAATGCAAGAAACATTTAACAAGGACCTAGAAGAACTAAAGATGAAACAAGCAATGATGAACAACACAATAAATGAAATTAAAAATACTCTACAAGGGATCAATAGCAGAATAACGGAGGCAGAAGAACGGATAAGTGAGGTGGAAGATAAAGTAGTGGAAATAACTACTGCAGAGCAGAATAAAGAAAAAAGAATGAAAAGAACTGAGGACAGTCTCAGAGACCTCTGGGACAACATTAAATGCACCAACATTCGAATTATAGGGGTTCCAGAAGAAGAAGAGAAAAAGAAAGGGACTGAGAAAATATTTGAAGAGATTATAGTTGAAAATTTCCCTAATATGGGAAAGGAAATAGTTAATCAAGTCCAGGAAGCACAGAGAGTCCCCTACAGGATAAATCCAAGGAGAAACATGCCAAGACACATATTAAATACAAAATTTAAATTAAATTTAAAAATTAAATACAAAGAAAACATATTAAAAGCAGCAAGGGAAAAACAACAAGTAACACACAAGGGAATCCCCATAAGGTTAACAGCTGATCTTTCAGCAGAAACTCTGCAAGCCAGAAGGGACTGGCAGGACATATTTAAAGTGATGAAGGAGAAAAACGTACAACCAAGATTACTCTACCCAGCAAGTATCTCATTCAGATTTGATGGAGAAATTAAAAGCTTTACAGACAAGCAAAAGCTGAGAGAGTTCAGCACCACCAAACCAGCTTTACAACAAATGCTAAAGGATCTTCTCTAGGCAAGAAACACAAGAGAAGGAAAAGACCTATAATAACAAACCCAAAACAATTAAGAAAATGGGATTAGGAACATACATATCAATAATTACCTTAAATGTAAGTGGATTAAATGCTCCCACCAAAAGACACAGACTGGCTGAATGGATACAAAAACAAGACCCATATATATGCTGTCTACAAGAGACCCACTTCAGACCTCGAGACACATATAGACAGAAAGTGAGGGGATGGAAAAAGATATTCCATGCAAATGGAAACCAAAAGAAAGCTGGAGTAGCAATTCTCATATCAGACAAAATAGACTTTAAAATAAAGATGACTAGAAGAGACAAAGAAGGACACTACATAATGATCAAGGGATCAATCCAAGAAGAAGATATAACAATTGTATATATTTATGCACCCAACATAGGAGCACCTCAATACATAAGCCAAATACTATCAGCCATAAAAGGGGAAATCGCCAGTAAACATTCACAGTAGGGAACTTTAACACCCCACTTTCACCAATGGACACATCATCCAAAATGAAAATAAATAAGGAAACACAAGCTTTAAATGATACATTAAACAAGATGGACTTCATTGATATTTATAGGACATTCCATCCAAAAACAACAGAATACACATTTTTCTCAAGTGCTCATGGAACATTCTCCAAGATAGATCATATCTTGGGTCACGAATCAAGCCTTGGTGGATTTAAGAAAATTGAAACTGTATCAAGTATCTTTTCCGACCACAATGCTATGAGACTAGATATCAATTACAGGAAAAGATCTGTAAAAAATACAAACACATGGAGGCTAAACAATACACTACTTAATAACGAAGTGATCACTGAAGAAATCAAAGAGGAAATCAAAAAATACCTGGAAACAAATGACAATGGAGACACGACAACCCAACACCTATGGGATGCAGCAAAAGCAGTTCTAAGAGGGAAGTTTATAGCAATACAATCCTACCTTAAGAAACAGGAAACATCTCGAATAAACAACCTAACCTTGCACCTAAAGCAATTAGAGAAAGAAGAACAAAAAACTCCCAAAGTTAGCAGAAGGAAAGAAATCATAAGTTCAGATCAGAAATAAATGAAAAAGAAATGAAGGAAACGATAGCAAAGATCAATAAAACTAAAAGCTGGTTCTTTGAGAAGATAAACAAAATTGATAAACCATTAGCCAGACTCATCAAGAAAAAAAGGGAGAAGACTCAAATCAATAGAATTAGAAATGAAAAAGGAGAAGTAACAACTGACACTGCAGAAATACAAAAGATCATGAGAGATTACTACAAGCAACTCTATGCCAATAAAATGGACAACCTGGAAGAAATGAACAAATTCTTAGAATTGCACAACCTGCCAAGACTGAATCAGGAAGAAATAGAAAATATGAACAGACCAATCACAAGCACTGAAATTGAAACTGTGATTAAAAATCTTCCAACAAACAAAAGCCCAGGACCAGATGGCTTCACAGGTGAATTCTATCACACATTTAGAGAAGAGCTAACACTATCCTTCTCAAACTCTTCCAAAATATAGCAGAGGGAGGAACACTCCCAAATTCATTCTATGAGGCCACCATCACCCTGATACCAAAACAAGTCAAGGATGTCACAAAGAAAGAAAACTACAGGCCAATATCACTGATGAACATAGATGCAAAAATCCTCAACAAAATACTAGCAAACAGAATCCAACAGCACATTAAAAGGATCATACACCATGATCAAGTGGGGTTTATCCCAGGAATTCAAGGATTCTTCAATATACGCAAATCAATCAACGTGATACACCATATTAACAAATTGAAGGAGGAAAACCATATGGTCATCTCAATAGATGCAGAGAAAGCTTTCGACAAAATTCAACACCCATTTATGATAAAAACCCTCCAGAAAGTAGGTATAGAGGGAACGTTCCTCAACATAATAAAGGCCATACATGACAAACCCACAGCCCACATCGGCCTCAATGGTGAAAAACTGAAAGCATTACCACTAAGATTTGGAACAAGACAAGGTTGCCCACTCTCACCACTCTTATTCAACATAGTTTTGGAAGTTTTAGCCACAGCAATCAGAGAAGAAAAGGAAATAAAAGGAATACAAATCGGAAAAGAAGAAGTAAAGCTGTCACTGTTTACAGATGACATGATACTATACATAGAGAATCCTAAAGATGCTACCAGAAAACTACTAGAGCTAATCAATGAGTCTGGTAAAGTAGCAGGATACAAAATTAATGCACAGAAATCTCTGGCATTCCTATACACTAATGATGAAAAATCTGAAAGCGAAATCAAGAAAACACTCCCATTTACCATTGCAACAAAAAGAATAAAATATCTAGGAATAAACCTACCTAAGGAGACAAAAGACCTGTATGCAGAAAATTATAAGATACTGATGAAAGAAATTAAAGATGATACAAATAGATGGAGAGATATACCATGTTCTTGGATTGCAAGAATCAACATTATGAAAATGACAATACTACCCAAAGCAATCTACAGATTCAATGCAATCCCTATCAAACTACCAATGGCATTTTTCACAGAACTAGAACAAAAAATTTCACAATTTGTATGGAAACACAAAAGACCCCGAATAGCCAAAGTAATCTTGAGAACGAAAAATGGAGCTGGAGGAATCAGGCTACCTGACTTCAGACTGTACTACAAAGCCACAGTAATCAAGACAGTATGGTACTGGCATAAAAACAGAAATATAGATCAATGGAACAGGATAGAAAGCCCAGAGATAAACCCACGCACATATGATCACCTTATCTTTGATAAAGGAGGCAGGAATGTATAGTGGAGAAAGGACAGCCTCTTCAATAAGTGGTGCTGGGAAAACTGGACAGGGACATGTAAAAGTATGAGATTAGATCACTCCCTAACACCATACACAAAAATAAGCTCAAAATGGTTTAAAGACCTAAATGTAAGGCCAGACACTATCAAACTCTTAGAGGAAAACATAGGCAGAACACTCTATGACATAAATCACAGCAAGATCCTTTTGGACCCACCTCCTAGAGAAATGGAAATAAAAACAAAAATAAACAAATGGGACCTAATGAAACTTCAAAGCTTTTGCACAGCAAAGGAAACCATAAACAAGACCAAAAGACAACCCTCAGAATGGGAG
The DNA here is from genome assembly GCF_964341445.2 of Mesoplodon mirus. NCBI lineage: Eukaryota > Metazoa > Chordata > Mammalia > Artiodactyla > Ziphiidae > Mesoplodon > Mesoplodon mirus. The sequence goes on from NC_138984.1 coordinate 89,891,280, forward strand.
AAAATATTTGCAAATGAAGCAACTGACAAAGGATTAATCTCCAAAATTTACAAGCAGCTCATGCAGCTCAATAACAAAAAAACAAACAACCCAATCCAAAAATGGGCAGAAGACCTAAACAGACATTTCTCCAAAGATATAAAGATAGCCAACAAACACATGAAAGAATGCTCAACATCATTAATCATTAGAGAAATACAAATCAAAACTACAATGAGATATCATCTCACACCAGTCAGAATGGCCATCATCAAAAAATCTACAAACAATAAATGCTGGAGAGCGTGTGGAGAAAAGGGAACCCTCTTGCTCTGTTTCTGGGAATGTAAATTGATACAGCCACTATGGAGAACAGTATGGAGGTTCCTTAGAAAACTAAAAATAGAACTACCAAATGACCCACCAATCCCAGTCCTGGGCATATACCCTGAGAAAACCGTAATTCAAAGAGTCATGTACCATTATGTTCATTGCAGCCCTATTTACAATAGCCAGGATATGGAAGCAACCTAAGTGTTCATCGACAGCTGAATGGATAAAGAAGATGTGGCACATATATACAATGGAATATTACTCAGCCATAAAAAGGAACGAAACTGAGTTATCTGTAGTGAGGTGGGTGGATCTAGATTTTGTCATACAGAGAGAAGTAAGTCAGGAAGAGAAAAACAAATACCGTATGCTAACACATATATAGGGAATCAAAAACAAAAAAAAAAGTTTCTGAGGAACCTAGAGGCAGGAAAGGAATAAAAACGCAGATGTAGAGATTGGACTTGAGGACACGGGGAGTGAGAAGGGTAAGCTGGGACGAAGTGAGAGAGTGGCATGGACATATATACACTACCAAATGTAAAACAAATAGCTAGCGTGAAGCAGCCACATAGCACAGGGAGATCAGTTCAGTGCTTTGTGACCATCTAGAGGGGTGGGATAGGGAGGGTGGGAGGGAGATGCAAGAGGGAGGAGATATGGGGATATATGTATATGTATAGCTGATTCACTTTGTTATAAAGCAGAAACTAACACACCACTGTAAAGCAATTATGCTCTAATAAAGATGTTTTTAAAAAAGCGTGGTCAATGTTCATTAGGAAAAAAAAGAACAAAATTCATAGTAAATGCATTAGTTTGCTAGGGCTACCATGACAAATACCACAGACTGGGTGGCTTTAACAAGAGATTTATTTCCTCACAATTCTAGAGGCTAGCAGTCCAAGATCAATGTGTTGCCAGGGTTGGTTTTATTTTCTGGGGCCTTTCTCTTTGGGTTTTAGGTGGCCGTCTTCTTGCTCTGTCTTCACATGGTCTTCCCTATGCGTGTGTGTGTGTCTGTACCCTAATCTTGTCTTATGTAGAACCTGTCATATTGGGTTAGGGCCCACCCATATAACCTCATTTTACCTTAAACACCTCTTTAAAGGCCCTATCTCCAAATATAGTCACATTCTGAGGTACCAGAAGTTAGGATTTCAACATATGAATTTGGGGGGGTGGGAGGGCACAATTCAGCCCATAAAAGAAAATGACCTTACAAAGAAGAAAACCTAACAGGTCTCTTCTTTTACTGCATTTACTTTATAAAAAATTACCTAAGCTCATAAATAATAAAAATGTAAAGCCTGCCACAGGAAGGTGAAACATCAGACTAAAATTGGTTAAGGATATTTTTGGTTAAGGCAGGTGTTTTTAAATCAGCATGGCCTGCCAATACCAAGCATAGGGCTTCAAAGAGTTACCTATCACAATGTCCAGGTCTAACGGTTAATACTTTTGAGACTTTCTGGGTGATGGGAAACCAGGGGAGAGAGTTCGGTACAGCATGCACAGCATGCCCTGCAAAGCACAGGGCTGAGCTGTGCCAGAGAAAGTATCAATTTCATGCCAAATTCCCAGAAGGAGTTAAGGGGCTGGCTGGTAGCTAATACAGTCTTGGGAAGGGTAAATCATATCAAGTGGGGCTTTGGCTTTTTTTGTAAGAACTTTGGTTTTCATTTTCTGTACAAGTCATCCTAACAGATGAGGGAGAAAAGCAGAGAACAACAGACACAGTCCATGCAGGCTTTAATGAGTCTGACAATTTCAGCATAAAAGCTTTTACAACTTGGGAAGGACCCTATCGTTGGTTGGAGGGCTGTGCTCCAAAACACAATTTTAGTGGTTTGATGTCAGCATTAAGGGCATTCCCAGAAACCTAGTGTTTGGTCTGATATCTTAATGTTTTTATTAGCAAGTACAATGATTCAATGGCCATGCTGACTGTGCCACTGACCATAATTTGAGGGAAAGAGGTTTGTTTCATGGAAGCCAGGAAAGCAGAAAGGTGGAGGTGGGGTGTTCAAAAGGTTCCCTTAGACAGAAAGAGTAGTTTAAGGAATTCTAGACCTACCACCTTGGAGTGGAAATATAAGTGTAAGCAAGCTCTTTAAATGCATAACTTCATACTAAGAATTTAGCCTCTTTTTCTTCAATCTACCTACGAGACTTGAGCCAAGTTCAACTGGGTGGAGTAAACTTAGGCCATGTCTTACACAGTTTTATAATTTAATGAGCCTCCATGCTGGGTCCCAACCTAAGACTGGTTCTTGGTTGTTGAACAAAGTGCCCTCTGTGTATCTTAATTTCACTGAACATCTGGGAGGAAAGAAGTTGTTCTTGTAATACTTTACATATAAAATGACTTTCAGTGAAAGAACCCAAATACCTATACACCTATAAAGTTCTTATTTTGGCCTCAGGCTGTGAATGAGAGAACACGCCACATAAATAAGATAGAGGTGGATTCCTGACCCACTTCAGCCTCAGATGTTGTTAATGTCATCAGTTTTGTGTTTATCCTACAACAGCTGAATTCATGGCTTGGCAGGTCAAAAACCTTTCTGTGCACTTTTCAACCCACATTGAAGTCCAATGTCTGGGAAAACACTCAGGAAAATATCATTTCCATTTGCAAACTTCCTTATGATCATCACATTGTTATTTTGGCAAAAGCGGGCTGAAATTAAAGGTCTGTCAAATGCACACTACTGGCTCTGCCAGCTAATGTATAATTCTGGCTTTGCCCTTTCATTTTCATTAAGGCAACAAAAAATTGGTTTTCAACTTTTTTAAAGATCTATCTTCGGGAAACTTTATGGAAACTCACAATTGTCAGACTTAACCTGCAGAGTAAAACCAACACAATCAAATCTTATCAAAACTGAAGGTCTGCCCAGAGAAAACATTCCCCCAGCACATGAAAAATACTTGTGTGTGTGTGTGTTTTTTTAGCCTATGCCTCCCTCATTTAGCTATTACATAAGGTTTCCTTTATTTAATGAACATTTACTGAGCACCAACTAAGTGCTGGATGTTGTTAAGCACTAGGGAAGGTAAGGATGAATCAGACAAAGTTCCTGCATTCAATGTGCTCACAACCTGGGCACAAAAACCAGACACTGAAGGAAGCAATTACAATTCAGTGTAAAAGTGGCTTTAACAGAAGCAATTGACTGCTGCTCTGATAACACAGAATATGGCATACCTAACTGCCAGGGTGGTGCAGACTCGAGATTTCTGGCTGCCTGAGAGGCCTAAGTCAACAACTGGTTTCCGTACTCTTCAAAGAGGGCCGACAAACTACACTACATGGGCCAAATCGAACCCACTGCCTGTTTTTGTTAATAAAGTTTTATTCTAACACAGCCGTGCCCATTCATTTACATGTTGTCTTTGACTACTTTTGAGCTATAATGGCTGAGTTGACTACTTTTGAGCTATAATGGCTGAGTTGAATGATTCCCCCCAAAAGTGTCTATATCCTAATACCCAGAACTCATGAATATGTTACTTTACATGGGTCACACTAATCACATGAGTTCTTGAAAGTGGGGAATCTTTTCCCAGCTGTAACCAATGAGAGAGATGGCAGCATGAGAAGGAATCGTGGCCCAATGCTGGTTCTGAGATGTAGGAGGCTGTATGCAAGGAACGGAGTTCTGCCAAGTTGAATGAGCAAGGAAACTGATCCTCCCCTAGAGCCTCCAGAAAGGAATGCAGCCCTGATTTGAGCCCCGTGAGATATGTGTCAGACTTCTGACCTACAGAACTTTAAGATAAATTTCTGTTGTTTTATCTACCATATTCATGGTAATTTGTTTCAGCAGCAATAGGAAACGAATATAGACAGACACCTTATGGCCTGGAAAGCCTAAAACATTTACTGTTTTCCCCTTTACCAAAGAAGTTTGTCAACCTCTGCTCTTGAATGTGCCTGACAAATATTCCAGGGAAGTTTCAAAAGCTGGTGACAGAAACTACTAATTGTCCCCCAGCATCCATTCTTTCTTCTTTTTAGTGATAGGACGCTAGGCACACACAGCTTTTATCAGGGCTCATGGACACTTAGGTAGAGGCTACATTTCCCAGCCTTCCTTCCTTAGCCTCCCAGCTAGGCATACCCATATTACAAAACTATTGCCAATGGATTGTGAATGGAAGTGATGTGCTTAACTTCTTTTTCCTATTTTATTAATTTTTATTGGAGTATAGTTGGTTTACAATGTTGTGTTAGTTTCAGGTGAACTGCAAAGTGAATATCCACTCTTTTTAAAGTTCTTTTCCCATATAGGCCATTACAGAGTACTGAGTAGAGTTCCCTGTGCTATAGATGTGCTTAACTTCTATGTCACTTTCTTAAAAGGAAGTTGTTTACCTTCCATTTTCTCTTGCCCCTTCCCATGTGCTAGAATGCAAACCTGGTGACAATAAACCACACTTGACAATATGGAAGAGGACAACACCGTGAGGAATGATGAAACAACAAGATGGAAGGAATCTGAACTGCTGAATGACCTTATGGATCAGAGCTACCTAACTACCCTGGATCTCACTACCTACTGCTGGACTGTTACCTGAGAGAAGAATAAACTTCTATTTTATCTGAGTCACTATTCTTGGATGTCTTGGTTTCAGCTTTACCCTAACTAGTACAGGAGGGCAGCCCCCTACCTTAGGGTAGGATTAGAAAAGAAACAGATTAGTTCATGAATGGGCTGCTCTCATCCACAGCCACCAAAGGTACTTGGAGCTTTCCCAGACCAACCTGAAAGCTCGTGTGGAAATTTTAAAAGATGGCTGCAAATTCTATGACATTCCCTGTCAGGAGGTTGGATCTATGTGTCTGGAATGCTTGTGTCTGCTTTGATTCATAAAGAATTCCAGAAGTGATGCTAGTGACCTCAAAGGCTGGATCATAAAAGGCCACACAGCTTCCATGTTGTTGGCTAGAATATTTATCATGGAGCCCTGAGCCTCCATGCTAGAAGTCCAACTACCCTGAGACCGCCATACTGGAGAGGCCACTTACAGATATTCAGGTCAGTAGTCCCAGCTGACGGATCCTTCAATCCATCCCAGCCAGATGTCAGACATGTGAGTGAAGAAGTCGCCTTGGAAGTGGATCCCCAGCCCCAGCTAATCCAGCCTCAGCCATTTAAGACACCCCCAGTTGCTTGAGATATTTCAAACAATGTGAAACAGAGAAGAGCTCTTTGCCCTTTCTGAATTCCCGACCCAAAGAATCCATGAGCATAATAAAACTGTAGTTGTATTATGACACTAAGCTTTGAGGAGGTTCCCTATGCCTCTTAAAAATGAAGGAGAGAGGGCTTCCCTGGTGGCGCAGTGGTTGAGAATCTGCCTGCTAATGCAGGGGACACGGGTTCGAGCCCTGGTTTGGGAAGATCCCACATGCCGTGGAGCAACTAGACCCATGAGCCACAACTACTGAGCCTGCACGTCTGGAGCCTGTGCTCCACAACAAGAGAGGCCGCGATAGTGAGAGGCCCGCACGCCGCGATGAAGAGTGGCCCCTGCTTGCCACAACTAGAGAAAGCCCTCGCACAGAAACGAAGACCCAACACAGCCAAAAAAAAAATAAAAATAAAGAAAATAAGAAGACCCCAAGATCAGTATTAAAAAAAAACAAAAATGAAGGAGAGAGGAGAAGGAGTTGGATGACAAGGCATATCACTGTCCTCCCAACCATCCAGAATCTAACAATTGGGATCCATCCTGAAGAGGCAAATGAGATGTCTCCAACATGACCTTCCTCTTAAGGTAATAAAACCCCAAGTTCTTTACTGGTTCATGTCTATAGGTCTGGGTCCTCTGAGCCACTCCTGGCCTTGGAGTACCATACGGCACAACACTGAGAAGCAGTAGCGCTCAGCTGCAATGACGCTGTAATAACACCACTATGTGGATTTCACTCATAAGAAAAAACAGCAAGTGTTTAGAAGGTCCCAGGTGACATCCCAGCCTTGGTCCTTTTTGCCAGATATCTGTATCTGACAGACAGCTTAAGATAAACCTTTATGAAGAAGGATGTCCTACAGAGTATGTCAAATAATCCAGGAAATGTCACTATAGAAATGCCAAGAGTCTTGGTAGCATCACTCTAATTAATATGGGACAGTACTGCTACAACAAGATTTGATTAGTACCGGTATCCCATTATGTAACGTAGATTTCTGTGACATGTCTTTTCTTGGAAGTGTGCTGGTGTGCAATAACTTGGGGCTTACAATGAATTAAAGGCTGTGAACTTGCTGACATACACTGGCAGCCAGGAAGGGATCAGTCCACAGGAAGAGAAAGAAAAGCAAATCTCCCTCCCTGCTGTAAGCGATCCCTCTGCCACTGGGGGCTCCTGAGTCTTTCTTAACCCATGTTTGCTAGGATGTTTGGCCAATCTTAGGGATAAACCTGCTAGTTAAAATCAAAACCTGTACCCTGTTTAACCCATTACCTAGATTAGCTATAGAAATGTACTATACAACCATATTTTTTAATTGTAAATTAATTTATTCTGAAGATCACACTGAACCTCCTCAATGCTTAGTAAGTCTTGTAATGGCCTTTGGCCAAAAGCAATAAAAACTAGACCAAGGTTTACTGATGGAATGAGATAGAAAATTAGAAAACACTTTACCATTTACATAATTAGATTTCATTTAGACATGCTTGTATCTGTAAAAACCATTCTCAGAGCATACCTAATTTTCCTGAAACTTGACTGACAGAATATACTTTTCCTTACCAAGTGGGTGAAGTTTAAGGCTTTGTGTGCCCACTGTTTACCTCTCCTTAGCACTACCCCACCATCCCCACCTCACCTACTCCTTTTCCAGAAGGCATTCGTGTCTAATTTTTTAATTAATTAATTGATTGATTTTTGGGTGCATTGTATCTTCGCTACTGCACACTGGCTTTCTCTCGTTGCAGCAAGCAGGAGCTACTCTTCTTTGTGGTGCACAGGCTTCTCATTGCAGTGGCTTCTCTTATTGCGGAGCACGGGCTCTAGGCACGCGGGTTTCAGTAGTTGTGGTGCATGGGCTCAGTAGTTGTGGCTCACGGGCTCTAGAGCGCAGGCTCAGTAGTTGTGGCACATGGGCTTAGCTGCTCCGCGGCATGTGGGATCTTCCTGGACCAGGGCTCGAACCTGTGTCCCTTGCATTGGCAGGCAGATTCTTAACTACTGCACCACCAGGGAAGTCCCTGTTTAATTTTTTAAAAACTGCAAACCACATCCTTCATTATCAAGCTTTGGGATCCATTTTAGTATTGATATGAGCAAAGTTAGTCTCTGGAAAATAAAGGCCCAGTGGGGATTTCTGAAGAGCCCTTCAGAGGTATTCTATCCAAGTAACAGTTCATTGTTTCCTTAATGCACTATGATACTTTCCAGAAGACAAAACCCACTAAAGAGACCGCAGTGTGCATTGTGAAATACTGAGTTCTAAATTATAGCTTCACATTAAGTGGCAGCCTTTCATTATGATTGGACACGATACCATCTAGAACTCCCAAGGAGTTTGAAGTGACACTATCTGGCCCTCTATCACTGGTCTATTACTGAACTTTATCTTGAATATTTTTATTATGAGTTCAACTGATACTCCCTCCCCAAAGTTCCCACATCCTTTACATCCTTTAACATAGACATTGTAGTCTAAGAGTTACAGGAGTCCCTTTTACTTTAAGGATACTTTGTAGAGTCCTAGATTTCTTCCTAGGCATCCAGTTAAGTAAAAATAAAGCAAGAACCCATTAACCAATACCTTTTCCAGAGGAATAAAAGTGTATCTTCCCAAAAATCCTCCTAATTTTGCCAAATTACAACTACTCTAGAAAAATCATTCTCCTCCTTAAAAATTAAAAAGAATTCCCCTTTAAATATGTTTATTATAAGTATGACCATTTAAATGTGAAGGGCAGAAGAGGCTAGTCCCGTGTCTGTTAGCTAACCCATGAACAGCTTCTGAATGAAGCCACAGTTAGAATAAACAGTGATTCTTACCAGATGGCAGGTTTGGGTACTAGTGCTGGGTTTGTCCCTAACTACCTGACCTTGGGTGAGTCACTTCACCTCTTTAGACCTCCGTTTCCTCACCTATAAAATTAAGGCTGAAATGGAGGATCTTGCAAGTTGTTTCTTTTCAGTTCTGCAGATGAGAAAGACATTAATTATACTTGGGTATTTATAGTTCTTTAAGTCTTGCTCTAATGTGTGTATCATCCACTTAAGTGAATCAAGAAACCATTACTTACTGAGCCCCAACTAAAAGGAAAACACATGCTTGGCACTGTAAGTGATATCAAAGTGGCAGACACAGAACCCACCCTCAGAGAACCACCAATTTAGTTGAAAAGATGGGACCAACACATGAAGTTATATGGTGTCACAACACAGTGTACAACCTGCCACCAGCTGCAGGTTTGGAAGACACCTCCCAACAGCTCAACCTTTCCACACCCAGAGTCAGTGAGAACGAAGCTTCACAGTGTACGAGAAGACACACCCTCACTGGTTTGGTCTGCAGTCCTGGTCCCCCTCCCCAGCCCCAGGCCCTCGTATGCCCATCCAGCTCCTGCCTTCACTCAAACACTGGGCACAATCCACAGGATGACATTCTCTACTCAAGTTTTCTTGACTTGCATTAGTTATTGTGCTGTATCAGAATCCTCCAAACTGGAGTTGCTTCAACTAGAAGTTTATTTATTTCTGACGTAACAACAGTCCTGAGGCTGGTAGGGTCGTTTTATACCCTGGCTTCCATTTCTGGATCCAAGAGACCTGGCTTCTCTACACCTGGCTTCCATTTCTGGATCCAAGAGACCTGAGGCAGTTTCATTCGCTGCCACAAACAATAACCAATGGCAAGGGAAGAATCACTGGAGACCACAATCTTGAAGTGTCCAGTGTTTAGGGAGATAAATTACAAGGGCTTTGAATTTGTTTCAATATCCAAAATCAAGCCCATTCCCACACTTCCCAAAAGAATTCTGTAACTCTGTAATCCAGAGTGTTTTCATAGGATGTGTCTCCAAGTCGCTCTAAGAAGTTATTATGCTGCTGCTGAAGAACATTTGGGGTGGAAAAATATCAGACTTTAACTTAGCAAAATAGTGAGGAAAAAAAAAATCAAAGGTAGTGGTAAAGGATACGACCATACTGAAATGCAGCCAGGAAGTCTGAGAGGTTTGCTACTGTTTGGGCAGAAAGAAGGCTGATGTTCACATTCAGTCCCTCCTGATGTGTTGTGCAGCGGGACTGTTTCAAGATTGAAAAGAATTTAGCAGGCTGTTTCCAATGTGCAAACTTAAAACCCCAACCTTTGTTGGATGGGGGGTGGAGGGAGGGTTACGGTCTGTAGAGTGACATAAATAGACACTTGAAAGTTAATAACATTTACAGTCTCTAGTCAGTCAGTAGGGGAAATGTGGAGAGAACAGAGGTATTCATCTGCAACACTCCAAGATGTGGGGAAATTGGGTCTAAATGAAATCGTCCTGACAGTGGAGTGTATCTTTTGGGGCCACCCTGGAGAAAAGGACATTACACCTCACATCTCCAGCCTGAATATGTGTGATAATGAATTCATGAGCTTGCGAATGTGCCTATGACAGTTCTTCTGCTATAAGCTTAATACTTATAGAAATGGGATTTTTTTCAGAGTCACAGGAGGGGAAGTGGGACAGCGCAGCAAGAACAAATCGCAACACTCTTCTCACCGTACATATTTATATCTTTCTTTGTGAGTCTCTTCTTCCATAACTGAATTTCTTCAGTTTTTTTAAAGCAAAGAATTCCCCAAATATTTATATGGAAAAAAAAAAGTATGCTTATAACCAGTAGAACGTTATTCCAGAGTTTCCTCCAAATATTAAGTGAGTCTTTCCAGCACTCAATTTCTCGTTCCAGTCATTATAGTCAAGCACAATGAATACTGTTTTTTGTCAACCTTCCGATATCTAAAAAAAAAAATTTTTTAACCAAAAAGGAAAAACACACGCCTACTTCTGTATCATCGTCATCCTAATCCAGTCTACTTTTTCAGAGGTAAAACCAGACTGATCCACTAAATGTGAACACAAAATCTGTGATCATTTGGGCCTAGCCTTACAAAACCTAAACTAGGTGATAAATATAAATGTATCTCACTTCGTGAAACATTTATTTCCAAAAGTCCTGTGTCGAACATATTCTATTTTAAATGCTCTACTTGAGGTATACTATCTAGGGTAAACAGTCACACCTAAAAACTGTATTTTCACATATATGTTTCTTTTTCTTTCATTACATGTATTTTTCTTTTTCCAGATCTCAATTATTGCAACCACTAAAAAGAAATGATAATTATATGACATAATAGAGGTGCTAATTATCACTATAATGGCAATCATAATATAATGTATAAATGTATCAAATCATGTTGTACCCCTTAAATTTACACAATGTCATATGTCAAATATATTTCAATTAAAAAAAATTTTTTTTTAAATATAGGTTTCTTGAAAGCAAGCTAGAGGTATGTCCATAGAAGGTGGAAACTGACCTTCCGGCCTCCTCACTCTGAAGCTTGTGTTAGAGATACCTGCCCAGACAGCGACTGATGTAGAGCAGCCAATGTGCCAAAATGCTCACCCCTTTCTACTTCCTGTCCTCCATCCAGTGTCTATCCTTTCGGCCTAAGAACCACTTCCCATGAAACTGCTTTGTTGCCCAAGCTCTAGCACTAAACCACCACAGGGTCCCCTGGCTGGGTAAGCCTCACAAGACTTTCCCCTTTTATATTTAAAGCTTGTGATCAAATGAAGGTGGACCCTAAACCATCAGACCTTCACTTCCAGAGTATTTGAGAGTTAACTGAGCTTCCTTTTCAAAGATAGAGTCATTGTAATAACCCCACTACAGAGATCTACTTGGCACTCAGGCACTCCGAGATTTAATAAATACTGCTTTCGTTCTGTGATTTTATTTCAACAACACTCCCCAAACCAAGGCTCGTTCTCTCATTCTCAGCTGACGAAAGCCCCGTGTCTCCACCATTTACAAAACTCAGATTTGAAGATTCCATATGAGTAACTCAGGCTGTGATCCCTGCTCTCATCTCTGAGGACACTTGCTGTTTACAGAGGGTGAGCTGCTTTTGTGTGATTCAAAGCATCACTAATTAAAACCTGTTACCTTCCTAAGGGCAGATATATTCTCCTCTAGAGCAGCATTTGTCTGTCCCATTAGCATTAATGGGAGTAACACAAGTGCATTGAGAGGAGAATAGTCCCCTTGGGTCTTTGAACTTAAGTCTACTTCAAAACTGAAACTGATATATACAATGGTATCATTGATGCCATTAAAAATCATTATACTTTACTGCAACTTTTATAAAAGTAATTGTAAGCTTCATGAAATATATTTGGCTCCTGGGAGTTGTGCATTATTAGGCCGAGACTGGACATGATAAAGTGAATTACACTATAATACCTGAAAAATATTTTGGCCAGGGGAATTTATGAGATCCAGTCAAGCTTGTGCAGAGCTCTGTGTTCATAAAGACAATTAACTTGGGTAGATTTTTAAAGCATATGCAATTCCATGCTAAAATTCAGGAACGGATCTGGGGAAAGGATGCAACTCAATGTAACCCACTATCTTTATAATGATATGTCTTAATGGGCTGCTATAAAATACCATCACCTTGTGTCTCTGTAATATCCTTCATTTGCATAGTCCTACGTATTTTACAGGCATTATATAGCTGACGTTCCAATTATTTTAGAGGGAGAAGGAGGAGGGCAATTTTTTTCCAGACTGTGAAACTGAGGCCTAGAGAAGCAATGTAATGATCAGGGTGAAGGATGGCTAAAAAGGAAAGATTTCTGAGTGCCTACTTAAAACACCAATGTAAAGAATTCAACTGTTGGGGAGTCAGGGCAGTGATGCCCTGAATTTCCAACCTCAAGGTCCTTCTCTGCAAAATTAGCCTTTCAGGGAGGCAGCTGAGTGTGACCTCATCAGCCATATGACCATGAGCAAGTATAAAGGTTTCCTCATATGTTAAGCAGAGATTACAAAGTACCTACCTCATGCGGTTGTTTTGAAGATATATATATATATATATATATATATATATATATATATATATATCTCCCTTTGAATAGTACCTGGCACACAGTAAGCACTCAATAAATGTTAGTTACTCCTACTAACCTTGAAGCCCAGCAGGGCTGTGTCAACCATGAGGAGAGAGTGCACGGTGAAAGCCGACTGGCAAAAAGAGAGAACTACTTCCCTTACTTCTAATCTCCCCAAAAGACAGTTCCATATACTCTCCTGCATCATCAAAGGCCTATGGGGACTCTGGGCTCTCTAAAAACACGGGTTTCCTGGGAAGGAAATATACCATTCTGAGTGTCTGGCATACATGCCACAATCTGCATAACTTCATCAGGTCCTTTCCTGAGACAGGAGGGAGAGGCTGCTCCCTGCACGCTCCAAGAGTGGACTGAAAAGCCAAGGTTGGTGCTGAGGTCCTAGCCTACAGCCAGCCCTGACCTTAGGGCTGTACCCACTGCCTTATGTCTAATTAACCACTGATTCCTTTATTAGTAAGCTGTGTCTGCAATTTCTGAATCTGCCTTGTGTCGCCTGAACCAGAACTCCAGGAGGCTGAAGTCTTCTCAGTAAAGGAACATTTGGCCACAGCTCTGAATGCGCCGCAGACGAGGATACCAGCGGTGCTGGAAAGACCGCCTTCCATCTCATCTGTCTGTGTACTTGGCTGCGTGGCTGGTCATGGGACAGGAAGGAGGGTAACCAGGGAGGTGGCTCCCTCTCTATTAAATCCCCTTTAAGCCCAACAAGTGGGTTTCTCTCCTCCGTGTTCCCTCGGCATCCTATAGAGCTCCCTCTAAACACTTCTCACATTTTACTGAAATTATCTATGGTTTTCTCCACTGGACCATAAACTTCTAAAGCAGAGAAACCATATTTTATTTATCTTTGTACTAGTACAGCATCAATATTAGTGGACACTCACATATTTAGTAAATATGAAACTTCTGGGCAAAGGAGTTTGCCAAATCACTTCTTGGAACCGTGAGCGTTAAAAGCATTCTTGAAGTTCTTAATGCAGGGTCAAGCACTCTTAAGTCTATTCCTCAGTGTTCTTGGAGGTGATGTGATTTGTTTCAAAGTTGCCTTCAGATTTCTTAGCTTTCGAACAATTACATAAATGCTAAACTGGACATTTTTTCTTATTTTTAAACGTCAGCAGTAAGCAAAACTCACATTTGCTTTTTAAATGTAATGAAAGTAAAATTAGACCACCAGACCAATTTTGCAGATTATTTTTATATCTTTGGGACTGAAGCAAACTAACAAAAGCTGTGGTCCCCAGAAAGCTTAAGAAGTGTTCAAAACCACTGGCTTAGTAAGTTTTTCCTTTGATATCTATTTAGCATCTCAATAAACCTTATCAACCCTCTTTCATTCCACTGGCAATTTTCTGACCTCCAAGTTGAAGACTTGAGCCCTGAATTCTGCTCATGGGTGAGTAATCACAGCAAGCCCCTAGCAGAACCTATCCCCGAACTACAAATATATCATCTTCAGCATTGTAAATCAAAGCCTCAAAGAGCATCATTTAGCCTGCAGCTAAAATTGCTTGTTTATCAGATGGTGCCTGGTTGAGCGTGGAGCAGTCCCTTGTAAATCTCTGGGACCTTTTACAGCATATACTTAAGCAAGCACATCGGCTCCTGGGAGGCTTTCTGAGAGCTTTAATGACTGTGGGCTGCTAAAAGATCCAGGCCTTGGTTTAGTTTAAGTGGCTACGGGTACAGTTTGGCTCCATTTTGTAAACTCACAAAGATAAGGCGTCTGCTTTCTCCAAAGTGAGGGCAAGCATTTGTTTCTTAGGGAATCTTTATATCCAAAGTGTTAATGTTCTTGTGGCTTTGGGTATCTTGACCTTTTGTCTGCTAACTTTTGATTTACTAAAGGGGAGACTTCTTTCTCTAGGCTTTATTGCCATTCTGGAAAGACAATGAAATGTATCTGACTCTCCAAAATTACACCAGGGAAAAAAAAAAGGACTTTGGATTAATACTATACACATCACGCATGATGGTATTTCACTCTCCCCCTCACACCCCACCCCTGCCAAATCCAACACTACAACCTCTCTTTAGTTACATTTAACAATAAATTTGTGCCCACGCTTCTTCAACAGGGCAATTAGTGTGTCTGCTGCAGACCCTGCTGGCCACTTACCTCAGCACTTTGTTTCTCCAAAAGAGAACTGTTTATAGATTCTACCCATGCAGCTAAAGGGAGCAAAGGGAAATTGTCCACCAAATTCCCATTGGTTTAAAATCCTAGCTACTTGCTAGAGTCATGAATAGCTTATTGACTGAATATACCACCAAGGACCCAGGCAGCCCACCAACTACTTTCCTGATGGAGGTTGGGAAAGACCTGATAAAATACACTAATTAAAGAAATCTTTACACAGTTCTTTCTTATATTCCGTCTCTTTGATACAAGTTAATTAAAGTACTCTTCAGAACCTTCACCCAATATGGAAAAAGTTCCCCAGAGAATTGGAGGTGAAGCAAAGCATATTTAAGGGGTCTGTGTCTTGTTTTCAGATGAGGATCAATTGTTGCCATGCTAATTTCACAGCTACCATGGACTGGGTTTTGAAAACCAGCATTTTTTTCCTTAAAAAAAAAAAAAAGTCCTGTCTTCATAAGCCAAAATTTATTGTTTTTGCCTTTGCTTCAATGAAACGTAGAGAGTTTTTTGTTCCTTGTTTTTGAGATTTTGTTTTGGAGGGGTTTTGCTGGTAGTTTTACTGTTCTCCACACAAGCACACTGCTGTGGGTAAGCTCTTCCCCTCCTGGCATCATTTCGATGAAGGGCATTCAGGCTGGGGACTCCTGAGGATAAGGATAGAATACTTGTCATAAAAGCTAAAAATATGTGCACCTGTTGCATCCTGCTGAAATCACAAGAAGCTGGCATAGCACTTGGGAAATAAAAGCTTAACTGACTCATATGCTTCCTGAAAATAGACTTTATACACTTATTCCTCCAAAACCAGGTCTAAGAGACAGTTTGTAATATTCAAGCAAGTTAGAAGACAGATGATGCTGGTGAGTCCCAAACGGTTTAAAAAAAAAAAAAAAGGTGTGGGGAGGGGTAACTTTTCTCTTCCCATGTGTGCCTGGTGACCACATTTTTAGCTCCCTTCACTATGATGCTCAAATGGCAAGGCATATGATGGAAGAGCCTTCTTGGAATATGGGTAAAATTATACAGTACTTATTTTATTCATTAAATCATGCAAAAATATTTATTGAGCACCTACTATGCATGGTACTAGGCTCTGGGACACAATTCTCCTGTTCTCAGTGGAGCATACAGTCTAGTGAGGGAGGGCAGCCATTAATAAAATAATAACAAAAAATTGTAAAATTGCAACATGGACAAGAGCTATGAAGGAGAGGTACAGGATACTATGAAAGTCTGAAAATCAGAGGACCTCTTCCTAGTTTGGAATGCAGGGACAACACCCATGAGGAAGAACCCCTGGGATCAGAAGCATAAGTCAGAGTTATCTAGACAAAGAAGGGAGGAAAGAACATTCTTAGCAGGCAGAGCAGCATGTGCAAAGGCGCTGTGGCTGGAGGGAACACAGAACAGGCCAGGCTGACTGAAGAGGAGACCCCAAAGACGATCCTGGTGCAGCCTGAGGTTCAACCCTGCCCCTCTTCTTGGTCCCAATTCATTTCATAATAAGCACAATAGGAATCATTGAAGGGTTCTAAGCAGTGGCTAACATAATCAAAGCTGCATTTTGAAAATAGCATAATGGCTGCAGGGTAGAAAAGAGATTGGGGGCAGCCAGGACCCATCTTTGTGGGGAGATGACTTAAGAGGGAGCTGCAGTAGTTCAGGTGAGAGATGATCAGAGCAAGGACAAAGGTGATGATGGTGGAAGTTCAAGGGGAAGGAAATATTTGAGAAATATGTGAACAGTGAAATCAATGGGACTTGGTGACTGGACATTCAAGATGTAGCAGAGAGCTATCAAGACTGACTCCTAAGCTTCTGATGTGCCCAACTGAATGGATGGTGGTGCCTGTCATTCAGTGTCCTAGGGGAGACTGGAAAAGGAGCAGGCTTGGGGACAGGGAAGAGTTTTGGACATGATGGATTTCAAGTGGCTCTGAAACATCCAGAGATGTAAGGTAGGCAGTTGGATAAACAGGCCTGGGGCTCTGAGGGCCAGAGAGAGAGTCTGTAAGAGATCTATGTGGGGTTGGCCACTGAGCCATGTGTACTAGTTTCCCAGGGCTACCGTAACAAATTACCGCAAACTTGGTGCATAAAACAACAGAAATTTGTTCTCTCACAGTTTTTGAGGCTAGAAGTCCAAAATCAAGATGTCTGCAGGGCCATGCTCCCTTTGAAGGCTCTAGTTTAGAATCCTTCCTTGCCTTTTCCAGCCTCTGACGGCTTCCAGCAATCCTTGGCATTCCTTAGCTTGTGGCCACAGTGCTCCAATCTCTGCCTCTGTCTTCACATTGCCTTCTCCTCTTCCGTGTGTCTTCTCATCTGTATGTGTGCATCTCTCTGTCTCTTACAGAACACTTGTCGTTTTATTTAGGGACCCTCTAGATAATCCAGGACGGTCTCGTCTCAAGATCCGTAATGTAATTACATACATGAAGGCCCTTTTTCCATATAAGGCCACGTTCATAAGTTCCAGGGGATGAGGATATGAACATATGTTTGGGAGCCACCATTCACCCACTCTGGCATGTACATGTTATACAGATAAGAACACCTGAGCAGACAATGGAGAGTGGGAAGAGAAAAGGGCCTAAGACTGTGCCTAGAGGAAATGCAATGTTTATTCAGTGTGCCATGTAGAACCCCATCACACAGCAACTAAACCCAATGATTAAAAAGTTCCTTGGGAGTCTGAGATTATCATCAGATAGAAACCCCCGAAGTTTCCCATTCATTCATCATTCTTACCCGTTAACCACCTTGCTTATATACACTCTCCTACAATCTCTTTTTTCAAATTCTTTTTCCCAGTATACTTAACATTTAATTAGCACTCTCATTAATTGTTCTCTAAATGTTCTCCATACACTAGTGTAAGTGTGTCCCTTGAGGGCAGGCCCATGCATTCTATCTCTCTGGGATTTCCCCACAGCATTAAGTATAGTACTGGACACGTGACAAATATCCAATAGATAACTGTTGACTGATGAGTGCTGTTTTAGTTTCCATTATTTGTTTTACATTATTATTAGTTTTCTCTTATGAATTTTCTAGTATTTCTATTAAACCATACACTTAGTGGCTCAAAACAACACAAATTTATTACCTTACAGTTAATAGGTTAGATGTCCAACATGGGTCTCACTAAGCTAAATCAATGTGTTGGCACAGCTGCAACCCTTTCTGGAGGCTCCAGGGGATGATCCCTTTCCTTACCTTTTCCAGCTTCTAGAGACCTCCTACATTCCTTGGCTCAGGGCCCCCTTCCTCTATCTTCAAAGCCAGCCATGGCAAGACAATTCCTCAGACCACATCACTCTGATCTCCTCTTCTGCCTTCCACTTCCACTTTTGTGGAACCTTGTGATTACCTGAGATCTACCCAGATAATCCAGGATAAATTCTCTATTTTAAGGCGGGCTGATTAGCAACCTTAACTCCATCTGCAACCTAAATTCCTTTTGCCACGTAAGGTAACATATTCACAAATTCTAGGGATCAGGATGTGGACATACTGATGGGGGTGGGGGTGTCATTATCTTGCCTGCCCTAAATTTATTCACACTTACTCATTAATTACATGGCTAAGATGTCTGTCCTCTGAAGAGAGACTCTCAGAAAACGGACTCTCCTTCCCCATTTCCATGAGCAAGAAGACTTCTAAACAAAAGAATGAAGAACTATGGTTTGATAATGACTAGTTATTAAACAGCAGAGAAAAGATGAGTGCAAAAAGCTGGCTCCTGGTCCAGAATAGTGGTGTCTACTGGGCCTCAGAGTCTTGAAAATCCTGCGACATTCAAGCTTCCTAAGTACCTGGTCAAATGCCTCGTAAATAGGGTGACTATATAACTTATCATCTGAACTGGGACACCGTTAAGAGTAAAAGGGATACAGCAGGTGTAAACTAGGTGTGCGGTCACCCTAAAAGAGGTAGAGAGTGCAGCCAGATGAAGGAAACCCTTTTTACCTGGTGATTTGGGACCAGAAATGGTAAAGGCAATCCCACTGCCACATGAGACACTTGCTGTTTCTCCCTGGTCACTAGTTTGGGACCAACTCAAATACCTATGGAGTGCTAGAGTCACAGACAGCTCTGTTCTTAGAATGATCACCTCTGGCTCTCTTTGCCTTGCCCACCAAAAACTTCACCACATTCCAAAATGCTACTTTGCATTCATTTAGACAGTGCTTTGTCTTGGCAGAACACTTCCAGGCATTCCTTTGGGTCTTCACAATAGCTCCATGAGACAGGCCAGGAAGATGCAGCCTTGACCTGTTTGTTTTGCCAGAGAGGAAGCTAGCCTTCCCAAGGTCACGGAACTGCTTAAACCAGGAACACAAACCATCCCAAACCTGGGCCCAGCGCAAGGCTCTTTTTCCCACACTGCCAGACACTGGGTGGTTGTCGCCAGCCCATACTTGTAACCATATTGGTCAGAAGCCTGGAAGAACTAGCTAGCTTGTCACTGCCTTCTCAAGGGCCAACCTGAGACTTTCATCTGAGGTTTAAAGAAAAATGGTACAAATGCTGCAATTGAACCTTAACTTCAATTTAACTTCCAAATGGGCTAAAGAAACATTCAAATCATGTTATGTGCCCTCCAGCCATTCTGGAGACGGAGCTGTTCCGAACTCGACTCTCTAGAAGGTGGCTGCTGCAGCATCTTTGAATAAGGACAATGACACTTTGGATATATAAAATGTAATTTGCCCTCCATTCATTAACAAACACTTTTCCAGAGAGCAAGGCCCATAGCTCAGGCAAATGTGAAAGGATCGGCTACCTGCCCGTGGATTATATAAATCTACACTGTCTCCTCTACCAGGAGGTGATAAGAACTGATGGTTGTAAAGTGATACAAAATTAGTAGCACATTACAAATAAAGATAATACTTTTTCATTATATAGGTTAAAAATTAGGAGAAAAGACACAGGAAGAATTTCTGTTCTGCCCTTGGAGCAATCAAGCATAGGTTTTAAAAAGCAGGGAGCGTTTGTCCCCAGTAGTCAATTATTTCTAAAAAGCAATAAGGAAGCGTGGTTGAGGTGGGGAGCAGCAGAACATTTAGGTTCCAGAATCAATAACTGAATTTTCAAGGGCTGTTTTACTAAAGTTTGGAGTTCAAACTGGGAGGAAGAGCTTATAGGAAGTAAGGATAATTGTGTGTTAGGAAGAACACAAAATTAGACCAAATTTCTTAGTGTCTGTTCACTGTCAATGTTTTCTTTCATTCATTGATTCAAACGAGACATATTCATCGAATGCCTTTATGTTCCAGGCACCGCTCTACAACCTGGGCAACAAAACAGATAAAACACCTGGAGCGTTTGAAATGGGGGGAGTTCTGAAAATTTGCCCAGTTGTGAAAAATATGAAAACTTAATCCAAAATAAGAGAGTGAAGAAATTCCAGATTCTGGGAAGTTTGATAAGACCTTTTATTGAAGAAAAATATGTCCATAGGAGAGCGCGGAAGAATGACCAGAGCCCTGCATTCAAGGTCAGCTCTGTCACAGCTCCCTGTGGCTTTTTCTATTAAAGACTCACAAGTCCCTATGGCTAGTTCTGTTCATGGAAAACAGTATTAAGAGAAGTGTTGGGCATCCCTGGTGGCGCACTGGTTGACAGTCCGCCTGCCGGTGCAGGGGACACAGGTTCGTGTCCTGGTCTGGGAAGATCCCACATGCCGCGGAGCGGCTGGACCCGTGAGCCATGGCCGCTGAGCCTGTGCGTCCGGAGCCTGTGCTCCACAACAGGAGAGGCCACAACAGTGAGAGGCCCGCGTACCGCAAAAAAAAAAAAAAAAAAGAGAGAAGTGTTGACTTATATGATATGGGGGAAGGGAGGCTTTACTTAAAGATCCAAGTAAAACAACAAGTTTGCTGGCTAAAATGTGTAAGCATTAACATGTTTTGATGGTTTATATTTAGGGGTGCAGGATGCTGATAGAACTGATACCTTAAGCTGGTTCATACTCAGTTCAAGCCCTCCACTAAAAGCCGGAGTTGACAACCTGCCCCACGACCCTGCATCCACACTCACCCCCTCCGGTTTGGCCCCTGCTCCTCCACACCAGAGGACTGCTCATGTGCCATCTGACAAGCACCTTTGAGCTCTGGTCTTACGGGTCTTCTTCCCTTTCCTGGCACACCCTACATTCCCACTGGACTCCCCTCACCACCCTCCCATCAGAGCCCTTCCCCAACTCCCACCATGCTTCAAGTCCTTCCTGTCCTTCCAAACCAGGACGAATCCCTTTGCCATAGGCTCCCTCCCTTCCCTGTGACAGTCTCCACTTGCTTCACTGGCTTTCCGTTCATCTTCCCACAAGACTAGAAGGTCTGTGAAGGTAAATGGCTCCCATAAGCCAGTGCCTGGTCCACAGCAGCCACACAAATATTCATGGAATGGATTTGAGCCTGTGATACGTGCCCCTCCTCTGTACTCTCAGGAAACCCCGTACTTAGCCCTATTAACCGCACACACGCACACTCGATTGTGCAGTTGGCTTTCTAGTCTTTCGCCTCCACTGAGCAGGGGGTGGGGGTAGGAGGGTGGGGGAGGGGTGTCTCTCATTTTTGTGTCTCCACTGCCTGCCTCAGTGGCAGACGTGGAATAGATTCTAAGAGTCCAACATTAATTCTTACAAATTAGAATTCATGCTGTGTCTCTCTCAAGCAATTATCATTTGGTTTAACTACTGAGTTTTCTGTCAGATGAAGTAGGCCAAACATAAGGCACCTCTAAACTTTAGCCTTTCCATTCCAAAAGTTGGCGCCGTTTTCCTTAATGGCAAAGGACTCAAGGACTGTGGTTAACAGAACCCTAATGACAAGGCAGCACAAGATTCATGTCATGTCATGTTTATGATGTTAACTGGGAGGCCCGCCACTGCTACTGTGTTTGATTCTTTACTCATCTGGGACTCTTATGAAAAGTAAATAAGCAACAAGAGGGACTTGTTGAACATCTACTCTGTATCCAGCATTATATATATCCAGAAGAAAAAATAGATGGTCTCTCCTAGCCAAGTATTAAGTTTGGAGACAAGGCTAACCCACAGTAATCTCTGAAGCATGTGAAACATCTGGACACCATATAAAGTCCTGGATATGAGGGAACAACCATCATTTAAGTCATTAGTATGGCTCTGTAATGTCTCTAGAGGGACAAGAAATCATCTCCCCTCTCCCTCTCAAAGAGTCTCCTGACAGCGGTTTTAAGCCAAGGGACTCCAGTTAATGATGCCAATAGCTTGGTTCCAGAGAAACAGATGCAAAACACTTTCCTCCCTCGACTAACTGCCAGAGAGTGAATTTGTTGACCTTTCCAATATGGACAGAACTTGTCTTTTAAAGTTAGCTTTCTCAAGAGGCTGTATTTTACTTGCTTTTAAAAGTTAAAAATATACATTTTTAAAAGACAGTGATTTTGACAATATTAAGTGTTGACAAGGATAGAGAGCAACTGGAACTCACATACATTGCTGGTGGGAATGTAAAATGGTATAACCACTTAGGAAAACATATAAAGCTAAATGTAACATAAAGCTAAACAAAAACAACCCAGCAATCCCACTCCTAAGCATTTAACTAAGAGAAAAGAAAATATAAAGACTTGTACATGAATGTTCATACCAGCTTTATTCATAATAGCTAAACTAGATGAATGGATAAATAAATTGTGGTATGTACCACAGGTGAATGGATAAATAAATTGTGGTATGTATATCCACACAACAGGATACTACTCAGCAATAAAAAGGGACAAATGACTGAAACATACAACAACATGGGTGAATTTTGAAAACATTATGATGTGAGAAAGAAGCACAAATTAATAATGATTAAATGGTTCCATTTATATAAAAGTCTAGAAAGGCAAAATTAATCTATAGTGGCAAAAAGCAAATCAGTGATTGCCTGGGGATGGGGCCGGGTGTTGACTGGGAAGTAGATGATGGAAATGGTTTTGTCTTAATTACAGTGGTGGTTACATGACTGTATACGTTTGTTAAAACTCATCTAACTGCACACTTAAGCTGGGTGCATTTTATTTTATGTAAATTATGTCTCAATAAAGTTGACTTATTTTAAAGAGTGATTTTTAGCCACATTTTAAAAAGGCCTTTTAGTTTACAATCTACCTTGACACCAGAGACAGTTTTTTTAACTGAACAACAAAGGCTGAAAACTCCCATTTACTATGGAAACTTTGTCTTAAATTCTTAACAATTCATTCTGCACTCATCAGCTTCAAAATAAAGCTTCCTTGGAAATCTAATGTTGAATAATTATCATGAATATGACCCAAATGTTTCATAAAGACTTCTCTAAGGGTTGTTATAAAGGGCGTTTCCATGTAGGAACACGAGTGAAGTGGGATAACAGTGAAAGCAGTCTTACTGCATTCCTGCATATCTGATGAGTGTTTGCGTCTCCATGAGTGATTCCATTCAGGAATCCCTTTCTCTGGGAAATCTCCACGAAGAAGTCTATAAACTGCCTCACGGATATTTAATCGGCATGGATTCTGTATCTAGTTGATCAAGTCCACTTTAGGGAAATTCTGTCTTTAAATCACAAAACACCATGTTCCCAGAATGGTAGATGAAATTCTACCTAGTCATTTTTGTCAAGAAAGGCAGTATGCAGAAGACTGAAGAGCACAGGCTCTGAAACTGATTCTCTAATCATTTCATCCCAGTCAAATCTGGGATCTTCCTCTTACTAACGATGTAACTACAGGCCACTCGTTCAAGCTCTGTCTCAGCTTCCTCCTCTGTAAAATGGGCAGATTAGTATACACCTGCCTTGCAGGATTATTTGGGCAATCTCAGCAAGACACTACATGTCAGGCACTTAGCACAATGCTGGGCACAGGTTACATCCTCAATAAGTGTTAGATGCAATTATCAAGGGGCTGAGAGTACTTCCCAGCCCATTTAAGCTGTAGCAAAGAACAGGTGTGACATCATGGCTATTTAGCTGCAAAAGAAAATGGAGAGATGAAGATGCTACATGATTCATTATGAGTCATATTTATGAATGAACTAGACATTAAATCTCTGCACTTTTCCCTTAAAATTCTGTCATTCAAATATTCAAATTCCTATTTTAAAAATCTCTTAGAAATGAATAATAAATTAGCTTCATGCTCACACACACAATTTGTTTTTTTTTATTTTTTTATTTTTTTTTATTTTTTGCTTTATAACAAATTTAATCAGTTATACATATACATATGTTCCCATATCCCCTCCCTTTTGCGTCTCCCTCCCACCCTCCCTATCCCACCCCTCCAGGCGGTCACAAAGCAACGAGCTGATCTCCCTGTGCTATGCAGCTGCTTCCCACTAGCTATCTACCTTACGTTTGGTACACACACACAATTTGAATGAAAAAAAACTCTGGGGCAATACCTAAACTTTAGACAGTGAAATTAACTCCAGCAGTGACCTACTGCTTGACACCATGGTCTCCTCTCCTGAAACATCCCAACCTCTTCCCATTGAGAAAAAATGGCCTTTAAAAGTAAATATATTAATTTTGCATCAAGAATGTTAAATCTACTTAGAAATATGATTAACAATGACGAACCCTCTGAAATGTTAACAGGAGTTGCATTTTGATCATTTAAATGTGAAGGTTGACCAAGCTGACTTCCTACCCATTTTATTAAGAGCCAAGTGGTGGTGAAATTGCCTCCTGAGGGTTCAGTTCATTTCGGTGCCTGATACCCACCAGGACTTCAGTCTTTAGAACCATTTTTAAGGTGGAAGCAAGTAAGGGAAACCAAAGAAATACTGTTTGATTCAAGGACTTCCCTAGAGAAAATGTTTGCCTGATCATTTAAGGAGAGAAAAAAAAATACCATTTTGCTACTTTTAAACAAATAATGAGAAAGCGTGAAAATATCCTCTTTGGCTTCTTAGAACTTTTGCCTCTGCTTCTAGGAGCTCTTAGATATAAAAAGGAATTTATCTTAACATGCTTATTAAAGGTTTAAAATTACATAATTTCAACAACGGAAGAACTTCCAGATCCGATGCAAAGTTCACATTAGGGAAAATCCAATTGGTGGCAGAAAGTAAATAGGTTTCTTTTCTGAAAACTAGTTTTAATATTAGTTATGAAACACTCTGCTTCTGGTTAAGCTATTTCCATTATTGCGGGAATTCAGTAAATATTTTTACATGAAAGTCTAAATTTTGGTTCACTTGAGGAAACTAAATTCTAGAAAAGGCTAAATGCCAAATGCCTATCTCTCCACTCTTTCTGTATTCTAGCTCCGGGGAAAATGAGGGTCTCTCAGGTGATCTCTCAAAGCCACATTTTGGCTCTGCTGTTTCCTCTTCTTGGAACTTGCTTCTGCCTCTCTTCATCTGGCTAATTCATATTCTTCCGGGAAGCCTTCCCAACCTACCGTGGCTCCTGCTTCTGAGGGACTGGCCCTCTTCCAGGGGGTCCCCATAGCACCCTGTCTCTCCCCAGCCTAGAATTTTCTCACCTCTTGTGTTAGATTGTTAGCTCTCCAGAGGCTGAAGTCTGTGACCGTCTTGTTTACCATTATTTCCCTGCCACCTGCAGTTTTCAACAAACACTTGATTAACTACTTAATGAACGCCTCTTCCACTAACTCAAAACACGTTGGTCCTTTTGACAGAACCCTTCAGCTCTGATCTAAATACTGACCTTAGACGTCAAGGCTTCCACTTGTACCCACCACCTCACCTGCTAGAGTTCTGTCAACTCCTCCAACCAAGCTAGACCGATTGTGAGTGTCCTTGTATCTCTGTAACCCCACTGTTCTCCCCATCACCTCTAGCCCTACTCAGTATTAAACCTGTTAACTGGTTTATCTCATAGATGCCTCCAAATTTGAATAGTGTTCTGTTCATGGCTTTTTTCTGGAAAGAGGTATAAAGAATCTAGAGCAGATTTTGTAGCTTCGAGTAGGCTGGTTGAGAGATTAATTCATTGTCTCACTCTTTGAGTTCCGGTCAACTAATTTATCTCATTGGTTCATCCAAATAGCTGGCTTATAAAGACAGCAGGTATTTGGGCACCTGGGGATGGAGGAGAAGGGATGTTGGCTTTCCCCAGAGCCATGGCTTTCTCTTCTAGTTACATAGTGGGGCCACTTCCCCAGGGCCTCTGTCAAAAGCACAGGAGTTGAACTATGTTTTTATGACATTAAATTCTATGAGAAAATAGTATCCACGTTTTAAATAACTGACTTCTAGATTTACTTCTGGAACACAGTCTTCTCATTTAGGCTGCTTGTATAGAAATAGAAATCGAATGGAGTGGAATGGAAAGGGACAGGACAGGATGGAGGAGGAAGTGACTCCAGTCTTTGCATCAGAAGTGTCCTGTTCATCTTCCTCAATGAGCAGCAGTACAAGAAGTAGATTTATAAACTGTGACCGTTTTTAGAGAGAGCTAATATTTGAAGCACATTGCTAAATTCTCAGTGCCTGAGCACAACAGGCTCTTAATGAAAAGTTTCTGATACATAGAAGATTAATAGATACTATAAAAGGCAGCTCGAAGTCCCTTGGGTAAAGGAGTAATTCCTATCTATAGTTCCTTCAGTTGGGAGCACTGCTGAAAGGAAGAGAGGAAACAAGTTATGTTCAACTAAACAGAGCAAAGTTTTAAAGAAAGATGGCCCCTGTGTATGACTGATTCACTTTGTTATAAAGCAGAAACTAATAAAAAAAAAATTGTGTAAAAAAAAAAAATAAAAAAATAAAAACTCCTGACTTATTAAAAAAAAAAAAAAAAAAAAAAAAAAGAAAGATGGCCCCAAAGTGTCCCGTCTGGAAGGGTCTCTTGAATGCTAGCCCATCTTGGCCTCTGCCACTGCCTCTTTCCTCCTCCTTCTGGACCCTCTCTGGATGGTCTTTTCTAGTCACCTGGCCTCCTCTGTACAAAAAAACCACGATAGCTTCATCATGTAGCTGTTCATGCTCCCACAGGTATGGCTCTAGATGCCAACTGGACCTCTCCACTTGCATATTTTATAACCACTTCACATTCCACTCCCATTCCTCACTCCCCCTTTCAGAAAGAATTCCTACCACCACTTCCCTGAACTCCCTAGTTTAGTTAGTAGCATAGCCAGCAGCCCTTTGCCATCTTTCATCCCTACCTCTTCTGTTCATCCCACGTTCAATTTGCCACCATGTTCTGATGACTCTACCTCCTACAAATCTCTTAAATCCCAAAGGGCTGTCTTCTGAGGCACCTAGCCATGTAGCAGCAGGACCTGGCTTCTCCAATCCCTGCAGAGGTCACTTCCCTCTGGTGTATTTAAGGGAAGGTGGTTAATTTCACATCTGCCTTTGAGTCAGTCACCCTGCTGCTTGCGTCAGCTACTGCTTGGCTCCTAACTTGGCTCCTGTGCCTACCTGGGACCTTAGCTCACTTTCTGCTGGTCACTGCCTGAATTTCCAGAATCTGTGCCTTTCGGGGACATGATACCTCCATGCTGACCCAGAAAGGCCTGACCATTTTCCCATCCTAGGCACACACAGCATCCACCAGTTCATTCCCCAGAGCACATCTCACACAGGCCAGTGTGTGTAACATACTTTTACTGTAGATTTTGGAATCACAGAAGGAGCCGACAGAGTTCAACACTGATCAGCAAACAACTTAAAAGTGTACCAGTCACTACTTGTCTGAGGTGCTCATTCCTGCTTCAGGGTATTTTTAACTCCTCGAAAGCCAACCAGCCCCATTCCTTTGGGCTCCTCTCCCCTTCCTTACACAGACCACGGCTGTTTTCTCCTTGTAACATGTCTTTCTTCTCTATTCCTTCAGCCTCTACCTGAGTTCAGGCTGTCATGAGTGTCACTACCTGGCCGGCCTCCCTGTCTCCCATCTCACCCAGCCTCCTCCCTTCGCCACCTCCCACTCCATCACCAAATTATCTTTCAGAGTCCAACTATGTCACTCCCTTATTTAAGCCTTTAACAATTCCCTACCACTTGCAGAAACATCTTAGTGTGCATGGCAGCCAAGACCGTGATTTGGTTCTAGAAGCCCCTGACTCTGCTTTTAACTAAAGTTCTGGCCATTCCCTAAACAAGTCACAGCCATACCTCCTTGAATTTGCACCCAACCTCTAGAACTCCAGCTCTACCTCCAAAACTCAGCTTAAACATCATCTTCCCTATAAAATCCTCCCCACGGGATGGAGCCTCATCAGGGTCGTAAGTTCTGTATTCCTGCAAGACTGTTACTCACCTCTATTAGCCCCAAGCAAATGGCATAGACCAATTTATTTCTATTCCTTCCTGCCTTATTTATAATACACTTTACTCACAAGAGAGAGACTCTGTCTTTCCCCCTTTGATCCTCAGTGTCTTGCACTGTGATTGTCACAAAATTAATAAATGTCTGTTGAACAAAAGATTAATTTGTGAATGAGTGCCCAATATGGGGGAGTCTAAAGTCAGCAAGGAGAGTTATGACTGACCAGTGTGAGTCCCTTCATCAGACTCCATGCGGCTGGAGGATGGGGACAAGGAGGGCTTGTCTTGCTACATCTTGCACCCATTCCCAAATGGAAGATATCGAAGATGAATTGGACTCAGAATCCAAAGCCTAAAGGAGAAGTCTGCTGGGAGTACTTTGAATAAGGCTCACTAAAATTAACAGAATATGGATGAGGAATTCCTAAACAGCCTTGTGCACAGCAGCATCTTGATTCTTAAAAGCAGTGACTAAACGTGTTTGATTAGCGCTAAAAGAGAGCTGCAGAATCTATTTTTCCCAAGAATATTCACTCACAATGGCTCTGAATGACCACCACGCCTCTCCTATCGCCACCATCGAGGGCAGCCTTCGGTGCTTTCAGGTGCAACCACAGCTCGCCTGCGCACACGCGCACACGCACAGATTACCAACAAGTAGACAAGGACAGCATTTATTTTTAACTCTGGTTTAGGAAGGGTGGTGTGGACACTGGGACTGTTGGAAGGCAGGAAGCAAGTTCCAGGGAACAATCAAGTCAGAGCTGGCAGATAAGGTGGAGGGATGATGGTGAAGAGCAGGAGACACGACTTTACCAGTTTGAAGCTATCCCAAATCACCAAACTCTCCTTTCTCTAGCATTTTCTGGCTTTGTCCAATCTCCCACAGTGAGAACACTACTTGTGAAGCGTAAGAGATCTATGAAGCACCTGGCACAAGGATGCCAGGAATTTACAGCCCGAATGGCTGCCTCACAACAAAATGCACATTTAAATGGAGCACCTGAGTCATAACAAAAGAACCACCACCTGTGCACATTTAGCAAAAAGAAGTTCGCCACAGAACACTGATGTGGACTGATGCCTCGTCATGAGGCTTTCACAACAAGTGGACCTGAAGCCTGGTGTCATCAACTCTAACTGGAATTTCCAGATATGAGGTTATTCCACAATGTTCCAAAGCCAGGCAGAGGCAGATGGGTGGTGCCAGGCTTTGAATCCAGTGTAGAGGCTGTCCAGCCAGGGTTTGCCCGCCAATAGTACCACACTGGATGATAATCCTGTTGGCCAAGCCTCTTAATCTACCTCCAAATCAGATGTTAAAATGCTCCAATGATGATGGCACACTCCATCTAGGTCCATTACAGGAATTATAACAATGTTTGTTACTCATGTATAAACTAGAGCAATATTTAAGTCAGCCGCCAAACGTTTATTGAGCACTTGCTTTATGCCAGAAAATGCACTAAATTCTTTTCTACGTTCAAACTCAACTCTCAGAGCAATGCTAGGTAATGGCTCCTATTTTATTACGATCCCCATTTTACAGAATGAAAAACTAAGGTTTGACAGGTTTCAGCATGGCTACTTAACCAAGACCACAAGTGGAGGAAGAGGGATTTGTACTCCAGAGCTCACACACTTAGCCTCCATGACATTGGAGACAGAATCTCGAATTTGAACATTTATCCAACTTTAGCCCCCAACCAATGTGCTGAGTATGTGTATGCACAGGGTGAGGCCTCAAGTACACAGCTCCTGCCCACAGGAACCGGGCACTACTGTGTACACGACGCAGTAGCAAGTTGGCTTGGAGGTCAGCAATGTTCCGTCACCATGTGAGCTTAACCCAAACGAAATTGTCTCTGGCTTACTGCGTTCTGGCCCCACATTAAAAGCACAGTTGCTCACAAGAGAAACGTCATCCACGGGTTTCTGATTCATTTATTCTTAACTCATCCCCGTCTTGGTCTGAATGCACTGTCATCCAAAATGACTTATAAAAGCTTTCCAAGAGCCTTTTAACTTGGTCTTTCTTCAAGTTGTGCCAAAGGTAAATGGAACTAAATCATCTTAAAATTTTAAACTTAGGAAGTAAGATATCCAAGGAAGCCAGAAATACAGCCAAAAGACATTCTTGGCTCTGTAAGGGACACTTCCAAAACTGCAAGTGTAAGAGTTCTCAGAAATTCAACCAACAAATGAGCCTTTGCTATAATTTAAAATCAGAAAAAAAGAACATGTCTGAAATTCTTGATTTATAGCTCAGGTTAGAGCTTTTTTCTCTAAGCAAATATCCTGAATACTTCACCGCATACAGGAGCAATGAACAATTAATGTTTGTATCAGGATTTTCACCTTCAAATCCAAAGTATTTTGAATATATGCACCATATATTGAGAGAGACAAGGGAGAGGGGTATGACTACCATGGGAGAATAGAACTAGAAAATGAAGAGTGTGTGAAGGGAAAACTACCTCACTTTCTCAGGACAGTCAGCTTCACAACACCCTCAATCACGGCAGAAACACAATTCACTATTTGATGCTTTATTTGCTGTATTTGTGTTTATCTGAAACTTTCTACTCAGGATATCAGCCCATCCAGGTTAACAGAAGATGCTGAGTAGCCTGAGAAAGCCATCATGATCCCAGAAGACTAAAGCAACTTAAAACCTGGGGGCTTCATGGCTGCAGAAATCTTGTTAAGTTTCTCTCTGTGGATAACTGAAGTTAAAACATCCTTAACATGTCCTTCTGTGCAGAAAAATACAATTCTATGTGTTTGCAACATTAGAACAAGGGGCTCTCCAGAGATGAAGGCCTCCTGAGAGGGTTGGATTTTCTTTACCTAGGTGGTGATTACGGCAGGGGAAGGGGCCTCTTAGGGGTCATGACAGTCTTCCAAGCACATAATGTGCCATTAAAACATTGTTATCCACAGACAGGGAGAGAGCATAGATGCCATTAAGGATGCTAACACATTGTTGATTTCCATGGTTATTTGATTTTTTCCCAGAAATTTTAAAAGACATGAAGTTATAGCCCATTAGAGTCTTTAAATGCAAAAAGCCAAACCACTCCTAATTACAGGCACCTCTGAAAAAGAACTCACCCCCCACATTCACTTTTCTTCTAAACTGGCTGGATATTTTAAATGGTCAACAGCTCATCTTCTAGCGTTAACTCCTCTCTGTTTGGCCTGACTTCCCTTTAGAATCATTATATAAGGAAAGTAGACCAATGCTAAATGCAAAGAATCAGTGGCCCCCTGAATAGCAAAGTAAAAATGGTAAGGAAAAGTAAAGATTGATGCTTTACTCCATACTCCAAAAAAGATTCCCTGGATTCCTTTTCCTTCAGATTCCTGGGGTTTTAAACATACAATTTCTCACTCAAAGAACTGTTTTAAAATGTTTGGGAAAACTTCTAATTTCTAAATGGAAGATTCAGTACCATGTGGCAAGCCCTTTGGGGACATTCCTATGATAATCGTTAAGTGAGAATCCACAGCCTGTAGCCAGATGGATATGTAACTAAGGGGAAATTACTTTCTGCCTCTTGCATTAGTTATCTCTTGCTACACAACAAACTATCACAAATTTAGCAGATTAGAACAACACATGTTTATTAGTTCAGTTTCTGAGGATCAGGAACCCAGACTGGCTTAGCTGGGTCCTCTGCTCAGGATCTCTCACACACTGCAATCAAGGGGCCAGCCAGGGCTCAAGTCTCATCTGAAGGTTCAACTGGGGAAGGCTTTGCTTCCAAGCTTCTTACATTGAATTTCATTTCTTGTTCTTCAAGGACTGTTAAATGGAGGGTCTCAGTTCCTAAGTAGCTATTGGCAACTTAAAACCTATAGGCTTTGCAGTTGCAGGGATCCTTCTGAGACTCTCTTGGTGTGTGGCAATGGTTAGAGTCTCTGAAATGTCCTTCCATGTGGAAAAATAATTGTTTTCCTTGACACATGGATCTCCCAACATAGAAACTTGCTTCATCAAAGCCAGCAATGAGGAGAATCTGCTAGCAAGACATAAGTCACTGTCTTATGAAGCATAATAACATCCCATCACCTTTGCCATATTCTGCTGATTAGAAGCATGTCTCTGGGCCATCCCACACTCAAGGGGAGGCATTGCACAGAGCACAAATGCCAGGAGGCAGGGATCACTGGGGTCTATCATAGCATCTGTCCACCATATCTCTGTACTTCAATTTTCTCATCTGTCAAATGGGAATGACACTGACCCCTACTTTGCCAGATGGTTGAAAGAACCAAATGTGTTTATTCATATAAAGAGCTTCAAAGAGTATCTAACACATAGTAAGTGTTTGATAAATGTTAGCTACTGTTCTCATTGGGGTTTTGGCTTTACTATTTTATTATTATGTGCTGTAAGTCATGCTCATCTTGCTTCCTGTTGGTTTTATGCACACATCAGAATAAATAAGGTAGGCAATGTACCAAGGCATGGCAACCCAAGCTGACTAGCATAAGTACCACCTAAACAAGAATCCAGCTGTCTCCACCACATGCCATTATCAATCTAACAACCCTGGAATGTCGATTTAAATGGAAAAAAATAGGCTTTCTGGTTAAGACAGGAGAGATCACTAATGTCTCATGACTTAAATCTGATCCACTCTCTGCTCTCTCAAAAACCAACCTATGTAGTGGGTCCAACCTTTAGGGAACACCATCAAATTTCTATTTCCCAACATTACTCTCATCATAAATCTACTGAAAATAACTAGAATTACACGATCTATGGTCCCCAGCACTGTTTTTATTGACAGTGCATTTAGATCTGGTATTGCTCTAGCCACTGCATGGGGAAAAGAATGGTAAGTTTGGTGCCAGTGTGCCTCATTTTAAGAAAATTAGAATAGAATAGAATAGAATAATAGTAACTACTTTGAAGAGAGTTGGCACTCCTCAACCAACTAATCAAACACCCAGTAATGAGTCATATCAACATCACATATCCCCTGCACTACAAAAGGGCCATATTTCAGTGGTATTCTTGCCAAAAATTCAAAACCTCAATAAAATCTGAGAAAACACCGAACCAACCCAAACTGAAGGACATTCTACAAAATGACTGACCAGTACTACTCAAAAGCATCAAGGTCCTGAAAGACAAAGAAATACTGAGGAAGAGTCCAGATTGGAGGAAGGAGACTTGACAGCTGAACACAGTGTGGGGCCCTGGATTGGAAAACATTGGTCAAAAAACTGGTGAAAACCGAATAAAGTCTGTAGTTTACTTAATAGTATTATGCTGATGTGAAGATCTTAGCTTTGGCAACCGTACCACACGTATGTAAGATGTTACATTACATTAGAGAAAGCTGTACTAATATTGCTACTTTTCTGTAAATCCAAAAATATTTCAAAATAAAAAGTTAAAAAATGCAAAAAAAAAAAAAAAAAAGAAAATCCACAGCACAAGAATCCAAACTTTAAATCTGAGAAACAAAGTGTTTACAAACAAAACAAACATATTTATTTCCGTTAGCAAAACGATTCACCTCTAACCACTTATACGTTTAGAGATTAGGTCAATGACTTGAGGAAAAGAAGCCAAAAGTAAGAGTTAGGAGCTCATCCAAGTGATGATTAGATATTAAATAAAGAATCTCTAAAGGCATAACATAAACCAAAGGGAGTCTTCTTTTGTTGACTGCTATGGTAAGTTTGTCCTACTTTGTCTCTCTTCATGAAACCCTGGAGGAAAACAAACCACATTCCAGATACTTTGAAATGCTGGCACTTTGCATATTGCCAGACACAAAGCAGGCACTCAGTATATGTTTGTAGAATCACCAAATGATTGAACACCTAACTGACTGGTTGTCAGACTGACTTACTGAATCACTGAGTGATGTCTGAAAGGTCAAAGGTGCTGGTTTCAAATATCACTGTTTTTAAAACATAAACATATTTATTAGCTGATCAATAAAGACAGGTTTCAGCAACAGGTGTTGGAACAATTGATCATCTATCTCTATGCAAAGAAATGAACCTCAAGCTAAACCTTACACCTTATACACTAAACTCATATCATAGCTCCAAAGATAAAACATTAAACTATAAAACAATTAAAGAGAACATAGGAGAAAATCTTCATGACTTGAGCTTAATTGAAGAATTCTTAGACATGAAAACAAGAGCATGATCCATAAATGAAAAAATGGATAAATCAGACTTCAGTTAAGTTGAAAACTTTTGCTCACTGAAAGTCACTGTTGAGAGAATGAAAAGATACGTGACAGACTGAGAGAAAATATTTGCAAATCACATATCTGATGAAGGACTTGTATTCAGAATATGTAGGGAACTCTCAAAAGTCAACAGTATGAAAACAAGCAAGACAATTAAAAAGGGGGCAAAAGACTTGTGCAAACACTTCATCAAAGTTATAAGCACATGAAACAGTATTCAACATCATCAGCCATTAGGAATATGCAAATTAAAACCATGACGATATATCACTACACACCTACTAGATGGCTAAAATAAAAAGTGCTGACAATACCAAGTGCCAGTGAGGATACAGAGCAATTGGAACACTCATGCATTGCTGATGGAAATGCAAAATGGTAGAGCCACTCTTGAAAACAGGCAGTTTCTCATAAAGCTAAATACACACTTACCATATGGCCCAGCAACCCCACTTCTGACCATTAACCTCAGAAAAACGAGCACTTACATTCGTGTGAAAACTTGTACACAAATGTTGATAGCAGCTCTATTCATAATTACCAAAAACCAGAAACAAGTCAACTATCCTTCAACAGAGGAATGGTTAAACAAACTGTAGTACATCAAGACCATGGACTACTCAGCCATTGAAACACAGAAACAACAACAACAACAAAAAGCATGGATACATGCAACAACTTAGATGAATCTCAAAGGCACTACACTGTGTGAAAGAGTCCAGGATCAGAAGGTTACATATTGCATGAGTCCAGTTATATGACATTCATGAAAAGAAAAAGCTATAAGGACAGGGAACACCTCAGTGGTTGCTAGAGGGGTGGGGCAAAGGGCAAAGGTGTTGACTAGAGCCTGAGGGAGTTTTTTGGTATGAGGGAAAGTTCTATAATTAATTGTGGTAGTGGTATCACAAGTCTATTCATGTGTTAATAGAACTGTACACCAAAAGGGGGGAAATGTCCCTTTGACTGTATGATAATTTTTAAATTAAATAATAAAGAAGGGTTTATCTGGTTTTACACAGAAAAACTTTGTGGCCTGAGGTACCTCATGACAACTTCCTGTATAAATGATAGGTTTCTGGTCTTGAAAAGCCTGAGGCTAGCAGCCCCTGCCATAAGCTCTCCCAGACACACTCTAAAATACGTACGAAAATAGAGAAAAATCATAAAACTCACCAGACTGCTGAGGAGAAGGACGAACAGCATCTAAGTCGGATTCTGAAAGTATCTTCCACAGGATCAAGGGAACTGGGGTGGGCAATGAAATTAGGGGTCCTTCTGTGCTAAGCACATCTCAAAACATTTAGATGGGAAGATCTTTCTTCCCAGCCCCACCATCTCCTGGTCATGTCTATGCAAACAGGAAAACCAAGCAGCCATTTATTTTCTTTGTTGTTGAACTACTCCACAGCCAGAATGCTGCTCCCATCTCCTCCTTGCCAGTCAGTCCCTGCAACTCTCAAAAAATAACTACTTAGCAGTGAGGCTGCCACTAGGACTGGTGCATGTTATCAGGTCAGAGCAAGCTACATACACAGAGGCAGGAGCAGGAAGAACCTAGAAATTCAACCTGAGGATTATGGTATTCCTTGTACTCTGTGCTTAGAGTGTCAGAGAATCAAGGAAAAAGATGAGGAGAGAAGCCCATCTTACTTTAGGAGGTCTGAATGAGATTAGCTGGTTTGTCTCTGGGAACTGTGCTCAAAGTGTATTTCTTGGATTTCAGATCCAAGAAAGGGGATCTGAGAGTGGATATGGCCAATAACCCCCAGATGGATCCTGAGAAAATGGTTAAAGCTACCTGGTATATATCCTTGGCTCTACCACTTATTAGCTGTGTGACCTGGAGAAAGTCATTTACCCTTTCTGTGCCTCAGACAGACAAAGGGAATATTACTGCCTATCTCACGGTAAGGACTAATGAATTAATATATTAAAGCTTGTAAATGAATTTTCCTTCACTCTGTACTCTTTTTTCCCCCATGATATCTATTTTTTTATATCTACTCATATTAAAATTAGAAGAGATTAATTTAGAGGAGTGTATGGTAATAATTCCTAACATTTATATGGTACAGAACTACCAAGGCATCTCAAAATCAAATTACTGAAAATCAGTGATAAAGAGAAAATCTTAAAAGTGGACAGAGAGAGAGAGACAGAGAGAGAGAATTCACACAGAGGAACAAAAATAAGAACTACATCAGACTTCTTGTCAGAAACTACATAAGCCAGAACAGAACATCTTTAAAGTGATGGGGTGGAGGGGAACCCTGTCAACCTTGAATTCTATAACCAACAAAGATATCTTTCAAAAATTAGGTGAAATATAGACATTTTCAGACCAAGAAAGTTGGTAGAACTTATTGCCATGAGATTTGTAAGGTCTAAAGAAATTTCTTTAACAAGAAATGTTCTTCAGTGATAAAGAAAATTACACCAAATGGAAATTTGGATCTACAAAGGATTGAGGTATTTGAACATACCTCCATTTCAAATTTGAGGTATTTGAAAACTTGCTTAGAAAAACAAATATGTGGATAAATATAAAAGACATTTTTCTAATTTTTAATCTCCTTAAAAGGTAACTATTTAAAGCAAAAATAACAATGTATTGTGGGGTTTAAAATGTACATAGAATTAAAGTATAGGACAAGAATACCACAAAGGACAGGAAAAAGGAAATGGAGTATACTGTTGTATAAAACATGTGAACTAGTATAATATTATAAGAAAACAGACTGTGGTAAGTTAAAGATGTAAATTATAAACCCTACAAAAATAAAATGAAAAGATACAGCTAATAAGTCAGCAATGGCAATAAAATAAAATAATAAAAAGTGCTCAATTAATCCAAAAAAGGCAGGAAATGAGAAAAAAGAAAAAAGGATAGAAAAAAGTAGAAAACAAAGAGCAAGATGATAGCTTGAATCCAACCATATCAATAATTATATTAAATATAAATGATCTATAAATACTCCAATTAAAAAGCAGAGTTTGTCAGACTGAATAAAAACTAGGTCCTAATTCTATGTTGTCTGAAGAAACTGATTTTAAATATAAAGACACAGATAAGACAAAAGCATAAGACTGGAATGCAAGCAAATATTAATATCAATATTAAATACCAAGCAAATATTAATCAAATGAGGAAGTCCCAATATAAATATCAGACAAATAGACTTCATAACAAGGAATATTTGCAGAAAGATAGGGACACTTATAATACCCTTATAATGATGATAGGGTCAACATACCAAGTTAAGATAAAAATCCTAAATGTATATTTGCCTAATAACAGAGATTTAAAATACATGAAGTAAAAAGTATTGAAATAGAAGAAGGACAGAAATATCCACAACTGTAGCACACAGTCAGTACTCAGCACATGGTAGCTATTATTATCAACATCATCATTTGATCAGTAACATTCCCAAAACATAAGATGCAAGACAGGAATGCTCATCACACCACTATTATTTAACAGTGTTCTAAAAATTTTATCCAAAATATTATGGGAAAAAACAAAAATAAGATGTCTTAACTATCAAGATAGAGGAGATAAAATTACCATTATTTCTAGTTGAAGTGGTTATATGCTTAGAAACCAAAAAAACAAAACAAAACAAAAAAATTAAGAGGTGTTAGAATAGTAGGATTCAATGAGGGGGATCACTTGAAATTAGTAGTTACATTTTAAGGACTTTCATGAATACTATCAACAACCAATTATAAAATATAAATGAAAAGAAGATTCCACTCATAAAAACAATAGAAAATTTTAATTTCCCAGGAAAAAATACTAAAGCCCTCTAGGATAAAAACAGAAATCTTTGAGAACTGTTGGGGTTTTTTTGTTTTTTTTAAGAGACCATTGGCAGTCATTAAAGTGGTGAACCTACAAGTCTCCCTGCAAACCTATTTCAGATCTGTACCCTGAATCCTTCCAAAACCATGGAGTCTTATAACTCCCTCACCTCCCTGCAGGAAGTTCTCCAGAATGCCCTCCTAGAATTTGAAGAGAGATGCAGAACTCACTCATTAGTATATCCAGCACCCAGAAAAGTTCCTGACACATAGTAAGCACTGAAATAATATTGGATGGATGAAATAAATTAACAAATCATTCATTTATAAGCAACTTCCTAAACTCTCTTAGAACTACCCTGGCAAAAGTGATCTCTGGCCCAAAAAAAATTCCTCAGAATTGACTCATTCCATCCTGCAGTTGATACAAGGGCACTTCTACGATCAACCCAGGTCCCTCTTGACAAGAGATAAATAGAAATTGGGAGAGCTCTTATTTTCTTGTGGTGCAGAGAAGCATGTATTACACTGAGGTCTTGTCTTCTGAGACTCTGAAAAGAAATGTCCTACACTTTATCAAGAGATTCACGGATTTTCATTGGCATGACCAGTCTTTGAGTTTTCCAAGGTCAACTAGGGAGATTTTGTGTTTTGACATAAGAATAACCTGAATGTACGGTCATGTTCCTGAACTGCTCCTAAAAGATCTTGAAACTTTCCCATGGGGTGGAGGCATGTTGCAACAACTTTCACCAGTTATTCAATCAAATATTTACTGAGGATTTATTTTGTTATTAGATGCTGGGAAGACAGCAGAAAATGTCCCTACTCTCTTGGAGCTTCCATTCAAGTACGGAAAAACAGACAATCAACAAACAAACAAATGAACTGAATACCTACAGCTGGTGAGTAATGTGTAATGTGTAGACACTAATAGGGTCATGAAATCTAACTATTAATTTAGTTTATCAACATGTTTTCTTCCCTGACTGATCCTCAACTTTATCCCCATAACAAGTGCTTTTTTTCTCCCACTGCCTTTGTTTTCTAATTTCTGGGAAAGTTACTAAAGATTTTTATGAGGGGACCCCACATTTGCAGCCAACTCAGACTATCATTTTCCTTCTTTGTGAGTGTCATTCAAAACTTCGAGAGGCATGCTGGAGCAGCTGCAATTTCTATTTCAACAAGAATATGTAGATAGCCTCTTGATACATGGGAGTACATGGGCTTTAAAATTAGGAAACCGGGGAAGAATGCTTCCAGCTCACCTGGTGCATTGCTCTTCACTTCTTCACTGCACTGTGAGGGTTGGTCAGCTGAATCACTTGGAACGGGCACACTGTTTTAACCTTGGAGAACATCCCACCAAGATTTCACAAAACAACCTTTGATTAATATTGCCTTGAGATGTCAGATCTTTCTCTTATTATCACTGTACAGCAATACTGATTCTATCGAATGGGAATGACTATTAATAAAGTTTTCTTCTAAATCACACCAGAAGGTGGCTCAGCTTCAGGCCCGGGTGGGGTCAGCCGCCCAAACTCCAAAGTGTGGTCACCTTCAACCAAGAGATGAGGGGTAGGGGCGACTACTCCCAGCACCCCGTACCCCTCACCCTGCACCACAGTCATTGGGCCTCCGCCATGTGAGAAACCTCTTTGAATCCCGACTGCCCAGTTTTAGCAAGAAACAGGCACTCAGTAAATCTCTACTGAACAAATGAACATAAATTTCTGAAGGCAGGATTTGTGAGAAACTACTTCTCTCTTGTTCTCTCTGATGCACTGCTATGGTCTCTAGAAACTGCACAGTTTACTGCTGAAACCTGCAGCCTGTGGAAGGAAAACCACATTCACAGAAAGAGAGATGAAATGAAAAGGCAGAGGGCTATGTACCAGAGGAAGGAACAAGATAAAACCCCAGAAAAACAATTAAATGAAGTGGATATAGGTAACCTTCCAGAAAAAGAATTCAGAATAATGATAGTGAAGATGATCCAGGACCTTGTAAAAAGAATGGAGGCAAAGATGGAGAAGATGCAAGAAATGTTTAACAAAGACCTAGAAAAATCAAAGAAGAAACACCTAAAAGAATTAAAGAACAAACAAAAACAGAGATAAACAATACAATAACTGAAATAAAAAATACACTAGAAGAATCAATAGCAGAAAAACTGCAGCAGAAGAACGGATAAGTGAACTGGAAGACAAAATGGTGGAATTCATTGCAACGGAACAGATTAAAGAAAAAAGAATGAGAAGAAATGAAGACAGCCTAAGGGACCCCTGGGACAACATTAAAACACCAACATTGGCATTATAGGGGTCCCAGAAGGAGAAGAGAGAGAGAAAGGAACCGAGAAAATATTTGAAGAGATCATACTTGAAAACTTCGCTAAAATGGGAAAGGAAATAGCCACCCAAGTCCGGGAAGTGCAGAGAGTCCCAGGAAGGATAAACCCAAGGAGAAACACACTGAGACACACAGTAATCAAACTGACAAAAACTAAAGACAAAGAAAAATTATTAAAGGCAACAAGGCAAAAATGACAAATAGCATAAAAGGGAACTCCCATAAGGTTAACAGCTGATTTCTCAGTGGAAACTCTACAAGCCAGAAGGCAGTGGCACCATGTATTTAAAGTGATGAAAGGGAAGAACCTACAACAAAGATTACTCTACCAGCAAGGATCTCATTCAGATTCAACAGAGAAATCAAAAGCTTTACAGACAAACAAAAGCTAAGAGAATTCAGCACCACCAAACCAGCTCTACAACAAATGCTAGAGGAATTTCTCTGAGTGGGAAACACAGGAGAAGAAAAGGACCTATGAAAAAAAAAAAAAAACCAAAACAATTAAGAAAATGGTAATAGGAACATACATATCAATAATTACCTTAAATGTGAATGGATTAAATGCTCCAACCAAAAGACACAGGCTCGCTGAAGGGACACAAAAACAAGACCCGTATATATGCTGTCTACAAGAGACCCACTTCAGACCTAGGGACACACACAGACTGAAAGTGAAGGGATGGAAAAAGATATTCCATGCAAATGGAAATCAAAAGAAAGCTGGAGTAGCGATACTCATATCAGATAAAATAGACTTTAAATAAAGAATGTTACAAGAGACAAGGAAGGACACTATGAAATGATCAAGGGATCAATCCAAGAAGAAGATACAACAATTATAAGTATGTATGCACCCAACATAGGAGCACCTCAATACATAAGGCAAATGCTAACAGCTCTAAAAGAGGAAATCGACAGTAACACAATAATACTGGGGGACTTTAACACCTTATTTACACCAAAGGAAAGATCATCCAGACAGAAAATTACTAAGGAAACACAAGCTTTAAATGACACAATAGACCAGATAGATTTAATTGATATTTATAGGACATTCCATCCAAAAACAGCAGATTACACTTTCTTCTCAAATGCACATGGAACATTCTCCAGGATAGATCACATCTTGGGTCACAAATCAAGCCTTGGTAAATCTAAGAAAATTGGAATTATATCAAGCATCTTTTCTGACCACAACGCTACGAGATTAGAAATCAATTAAAGGGGAAAAAACGTAAAAAATACAAACACATGGAGGCTAAACAATACGTTACTAAATAACCAAGAGATCACTGAAGAAATCTAAGAGGAAATCAAAAAATACCTAGAGACAAATGACAATGAAAACACGACGATCCAAAACCTATGGGATGCAGCAAAAGCAGTTCTAAGAGGGAAGTTTATAGCTATACAAGCCTACCTCAAGAAACAAGAAAAATCTCAAGTAAACAATCTAACTTTACACCTAAGGAACTAGAGAAAGAAGAACAAACAAAACCCAAAGTTAGCAGAAGGAAAGAAATCATAAAGATCAGAGCAGAAATAAATGAAATAGAAACAAAGAAAACAATAGCAAAAATCAATAAAACTAAAAGCTGGTTCTTTGAGAAGATAAACAAAATTGATAAACCATTAGCCAGACTCATCAAGAAAAAGAGGGAGAGGACTCAAATCAATAAAATTAGAAATGAAAAAGGAGAAGTTAAAACAGACACTGCAGAAATACAAAGCATCCTAAGAGACTACTACAAGCAACTCTATGCCAATAAAATGGACAACCTGGAAAAAATGGACAAATACTTAGAAAGGTATAACCTTCCAAGACTGAACCAGGAAGAAATAGAAAATATGAACAGACCAATCACAAGTAATGAAATTGAAACTGTGATTAAAAATCTTCCAACAAACAAAAGTCCAGGACCAGATGGCTTCACAGGTGAATTCTATCAAACATTTAGAGAAGAGCTAACATCCATCCTTCTCAAACTCTCCCAAAAATTTGCAGACAAAGGAACACTCCCAAACTCATTCTATGAGGCCACCATCACCCTGATACCAAAACCAAAGAAAGATACTACAAAAAAAGAAAATTACAGACCAGTATCACTGATGAACACCGATGCAAAAATCCTCAACAAAAGACTAGCAAACAGAATCCAACAACACATTAAAAGGATCATACACCATGATCAAGTGAGATTTATCCCAGGGATGCAAGGATTCTTCAATATATGCAAATCAATCAATGTGATACACCATATTAACAAACTGAAGAATAAAAACCATATGATCATCTCAATAGATGCAGAGAAAGCTTTTGACAAAATTCAACACCCATTTATGATAAAAACTCTCCAGAAAGTGGGCATAGAGGGAACCTACCTCAACACAATAAAGGCTATATACAACAAACCCACAGCAAACATCAATTTCAAGGGTGAAAAACTGAAAGCATTTCCTCTAAGATCAGGAAAAAGGCAAAGATGTCCACTCTCATCACTATTATTGAACACAGTTTTGGAAGTCCTAGCCACGGCAATCAGAGAAAAAAAAGAAATAAAAGGAATACAAATTGGAAAAGAAGAAGTAAAACTGTCACTGTTTGCAGATGACGTGATACTATACATAGAGAATCCTAAAAATGCCACCAGAAAACTACTAGAGCTAATCAATGAATTTGGTAAAGTTGCAGGATACAAAATTAATGCGCAGAAATCTCTTGCATTCCTATACACTAATGATGAAAAATCTGAAAGAGAAATTAAGGAAACACTCCCATTTACCATTGCAACAAACAGAATAAAATACCTAGGAATAAACCTACCTAGGGAGACAAAGACCTGTATGCAGAAAACTATGAGACAATGATGAAAGAAATTAAAGATGAAACAAACAGATGGAGAGATGTACATGTTCTTGGATTGGAAGAATCAATATTGTGAAAATGACTCTACTACCCAAAGCAATCTACAGATTCAATGCAATCCCTATCAAATTACCAATGGCATTTTTTACAGAACTAGAACAAAAAATCTTAAAATTTGTATGGAGACACAAAAGACCCCAAATAGCCAAAGCAGTCTTGAGGGAAAAAAACAGAGCTGGAGGAATCAAACTCCCTGACTTCGGACTGTACTACAAAGCTACAATAATCAAGACAATATGGTACTGGCACAAAAACAGAAATATAGATCAATGGAAGAGGATAGAAAGCCCAGAGATAAACCCATGCACTTACGGTCAACTAATCTATGACAAAGGAGGCAAGGATATACAATGGAGAAAAGACAGTCTCTTCAGTAAGTGGTGCTGGGAAAACTGGACAGCAACATGTAAAAGAATGAAATTAGAACACTCCCTAACACCATACACAAAAATAAACTCAAAATGGATTAAAGACCTATATGTAAGACCGGACACTATAAAACTTTTAGAGGAAAACACATGAAGAACACACTTTGACATAAATCACAGCAAGATCTTTTTTGACGCACCTCCTAGAGTAATGGCAATAAAAACAAAAATAAACAAATGGGACCTAATGAAACTTAAAAGCTTTTGCACAGCAAAGGAAACTATAAACAATATGAAAAGACAACCCTCAGAAAATATTTGCAAACTAATCAACAGACAAAGGATTAATCTCCAAAATATATAAACAGCTCATGCAGCTCAATATGAAAAAAATAAACAACCCAGTTAAAAAATGGGCAGAAGACCTAAATAGACATTTCTCCAAAGAAGACATACAGATGGCCAAGAGGCACATGAAAAGCTGCTCAACATCACTAATTATTAGAGAAATGCAAATCAAAAGTATAATATGGTATCACCCCACACAGGTTAGAATGGCCATCATCAGAAAATCTACAAACAACAAATGTTGGAGAGGGTGTGGAGAAAAGAGAACCCTCTTGCACTGCTGGTGGGAATGTAGGCTGATACAGCCACTATGGAGAACAGTATGGAGGTTCCTTAAAAAACTAAAAATAGAAT
Organism: Mesoplodon mirus; assembly: GCF_964341445.2. Classification (NCBI taxonomy): domain Eukaryota; kingdom Metazoa; phylum Chordata; class Mammalia; order Artiodactyla; family Ziphiidae; genus Mesoplodon; species Mesoplodon mirus. Next base: position 89,935,564 of record NC_138984.1, read on the forward strand.
TACCATATGACCCAGCAATCCCACTACTGGGCATATACCCAGAGAAAGCCATAATTTAAAAAGACACATGCACCCCAATGTTCACTGCAGCACTATTTACAATAGCCAGGTCATGGAAGCAACCTAAGTGTCCAGTGACAGGCGAATGGATAAAGAAGATGTGGTACATATATACAATGGAATATTTACTCAGCCATAAAAAGGAACAAAACTGGGTCATTTGTAGAGACGTGGATGGACTTAGAGACTGTCATACAGAGTGAAGTAAGTCAGAAAGAGAAAAACCAATATATATTAACACATATATGTGGAATCCAGAAAAATGGTACAGAAGAACCAGTTTGCAAGGCAGAAATAGAGACACAGATGTAGAGAACAAATGTATGGACACCAAAGGGGGGAAAGTGGGGAGGGGCGTGGTGGTGGTGGGATTAACTGGGAGATTGGGATTGACATGTATACACTGATGTGTATAAAATGGATGACTAAAATAAGAACCTGCTGTATTAAAAAAATAATAATAATAAATAAATAAAATAAATCACACCAGAAGATGTTATCTTATTTAACCAAATGCTGTTGATTAAAAGATTAAAATGAATGCTATTATTTCTTCAGCCCCAGTCTTCCACCTCCATAAATGAATGCTCTTTTCCCTGTGCTTCATTGATGGGTGGTGAATTATGCAAATATTTTTCCTTCAAGAAATTAGACAAAGTAGTCTCACCGATTCTTACAGCAACTTATTATAAATAACTGCAAATTATAATTCAATTTAAAATATTGTCCTCAGCCTAGGGTCACCTAAGTTCAAATGTTTTAACCTTTAAATCAACTCTATGAAATCAAATTATATTTGTAAGTACATGATTTTTCTAAAGAAATGAAGCCATTTTGGCATTTCCTTTATTAAGAAAGTGATTTTTGGCCAGTCTAGAATTATATCATTTCAACAGTCATCTTCTTTTCTACTACCAGTTCTACTGCCTTCAAGATATAGTCATTTCATCCTGACATCATAAATGAAAATAAACATAAATTTGATTCATTAATTCACATAGCCTGCCTATTTCACAATAAGGGTGTAAGTATATTAACAGCTTAAAAGTCAGATCTCAGCATTGTGAATCTATTTTTTAAAACATCGATGAGGGCTTCCCTGGTGGCGCAGTGGTTGAGAGTCCGCCTGCCGATGCAGGGGACAAGGGTTCGTGCCCCGGTCTGGGAAGATCCCACATGCTGCGGAGCGGCTGGGCCCGTGAGCCATGGCCGCTGAGCCTGCGCGTCCGGAGCCTGTGCTCCGCAACAGTGAGAGGCCTGTGTACCGCAAAAAAAAAAAAAAAAAAAAAAGATGAAAACCAAATGACTCAAAGTAGTTCACAATTAAACCAAAAACTTGCTCCAGCCCTTCTCACAAGGCGGGGGGGGGGGGGGGGGGGCATTTAAAAATGCAAATTGGCCAAGACTCTAATTGATCCAAAAGCATTTCTGATTAGCAGTCTTAATAATGTGCTAGCACCAGTTCATCCCAATTCCCAGGATTTTGCACATGTCAGCATGACTCAAGAGAAAGACTAAACCATGGTCCCAGCAGCCTGATGCAAAGCTAGACAGTAAACGGAGTGCCTCCCGGCCCCAGGCCATTCCATCTCACTTGACCCCACTCTACCCAGAGCCGGAAACCCGCTCGGTTGTGCTCGGCAGTGAGGGAATGAAGTGCATCGATTGCTCGCGATTATTAGCTGGAGTGGAATGAGCCTCCTCCTTATTATGCAGATTAGCAGAGCTCCACGTCCCAACATATTGTGCAGATGCGGGCCAGCAGCTGCTCCTACAGATGGCAAGTACACAACTCCATTAGGATGGATCTATTGTCTGCGCCCGGCTTGCGGAGAAGCGGACTCGGCAACGAGGAACTGTTACACGGCGAGATGTAAAGACGCACACTCGCACTTAAAAATCTGCACCCAGGAGACTCTTTACACAGCAGGGCCGACAGCACTCAAATTAGAAATCTACCTTAAATAAGGACTTTCGTATGTCACAATTAAGCTTGTGTATTTTTTAAAGCAGATTAACCATTAAAATTGAGTAGCATAATTCTAATTTTGCAATGCCACACTATTAAATATTCAGATTAAAAACAAATCCTAAGAGATTCATTCAGAAATTTGCACGACGTTCAGCTCTTCTGGGACCTTCTGTTTTGTTAGTTCCCTTTCAAAGAACCTTTTAAAGAACCAAGTTTATTTTCCATAATATCAAAATGTGGTACAGAACTGAGTTTCCCCTATTAAAATGTTTCTTTTAGGATACCTTGTCCTTTCAGGGTTATCGTTTATTCTAAACATCAAAGCAGTTAATGCAAGTTAATCTGGAGTGAAAGTATGTGGATGCAAACCTTTTTTGAGTAGATATTATTTAAATCATTAGTAACTAAATAACATTGCTGCCTAATTTTGGATGTGGTGTAAAATAATTTGATTACTAACTGAAGCTATTAAGCTGAGTAAAGGATTGGTTTTTGTTCCTGTTTTTGTTTTTAGCTAACGTTTGCCTAGATCTTCCTCTAAAGTTTAACCTAAGGAACTAGAACTTTCTGAAGAACGGGAGGGAACTGCCAAAATGTGACAAGTATAATTTTAAACGTCTTATCAAAATAAAGGTACTCCATTAACTACAGTCTTTAAAAGCTTAAAAGATTCAAGTTTAAAGGTGTATGCACAATGGAAAGAAAAGTGGCAACCTACGCAATTACTCTGTTTAATAAATGTGGACAGCCAAATAAAATAATTTAAGTTTATGCCCAGAAGAAAACTGTTATAGAGTTAAAACAGCAGGAAGGAAGGAGAAAAAAATGTAAATGGATTGTTCCAGAGCCATGTTTACCAAACTTTTTTGTCTGCCATACACAGAGATATACTGCAACTCAGTACACACATGGGCATCTACGTATGACAAGTCATACAAAACTTAACCCTCACTTCACATGATACATTCTAATGTTTTCTATTTTATTAAATTCATATTTTCTAATGCTGGTTATGACATTAAATGTATTTCATGGTCAATTTTATGACCTGCAGTTTGAAAAAATACTACTCTAGAATGTGACCAAGCAGGTAATGTTAAAAAACAAAGAAGAAGAGGAAGAGGATGAAGAGGAGGAGGAGAAGGAGAAGAAGAATAAATACATTGTGTCAATACCAACATCAGCACTGAATGTGAGAAGTAACCTACTCCAAATTGCCAGACCCAGACAGAACTGGCACTTTGCAGGGGAGATTGGGGGCAGGGGAAAACACCAGGCTGGAGAAGGAAGCCGAGCCCATGGCATAAGGGGTCTCAATGTCACACCAGAGATGAGCCTGAGCTTTAACACATCATGAAGAGTTTTAGGCAGAAAGGAGACCAGTCAGATTGGACTCAAATTTCCTGTATTATCTAAATAGAGTCTACTTAATTATTTATTACAAAACCTTTAAAATATATTTGTTGTCCTCTCTGGCAATGGACAGCCTTTGCTGCCAGTCCTCTCCTGTCTGTTATCTGGCCTTTGGTAGGACATCATCAAACCTAAGAGCACTTGACAAATCTGGCTGTCATTTCTGCATCTTCAGTCCCAGGCTCAGTACCATCCTCCTTCGCCTACCAAAGACAATGGGTGTTGTTTGACTTCCCTTCCCCTCAAACTGAGGCTGCTTGAATGTAGGCCATTGACTAAAATTTTGACCATTAATTAAGGCAGGGTAAAGATTCTCCCCCAACCACAATTTCAGGAATTCACAAATGAATTTTAATTGTGTTAACAGACATTTGCTACTGATTTGCTATTCATAGCAGCTTTTACTGTTGACTTCTCCAAATTCTCCTTGGTGCCTCTGCTCAAACTTTTTGTGTCACTCAGCACCCTTCGCACTCCCCGTTTCCACTTGTTAAAATCCCTCCCCCACTGTGACACTGAATCACATTCATTCTTGTTCTATAGTTGGATGTGAACATATCAGTCTCCCCCATGGATTGCAACCCTTGAGGGAAGGAACCAAGAGTAATTTATCTTTGATCCTACTCACTTCCAAGATAGTAGATAAGACAGTAAATGAGAATAAATGAAATCGCATATGTGAAATCCCTGTGTATAATGCAAATTACTGTGAAAGTGTATTCTTATTAGATGATTTCTCTCCCTCCCTCCCTCCCTCCCTCCCTCTCTCTCTCTCTCACTCACACACATACACACACGGAGAAAAAGAATTCATTATTTTTCCTATGGAGTTGTTTATAGTGTTCACCCCACAAGAGCACTGGGGGTCTTCCCTCCCTAACTCCCTAGATCATTCTCTTACCCAACAACTCTCTTGCTCTTTTTTTACCCTCTATCTTCATCCCAGGGTCTTGGCCAACAGTCTGCCCATTCAGAGCGGAGGCTCTTACCAAATACAACCTACATGTTTACATTTGGCCCATGGATTGCCTTCATGATTTTGTGTTTATGTGAGTGTGTGAGTGTGTGTGTAATTAGTCAACAGAATAAAAATCAGGGGAAGGCACGTAAAAATTCAGTTTGGGGTTTCTCTTGAAACATGGAATCGGAGCCACCCTCTGCCTGAGGTACACCCTCCCCATTGTCTCCTTGATACTCAGCCAAGAATCACATGTCACTTATCAATACACTTATGCTGCTGTTTTTCTTACTCTAGAGGTATATTTCATTGATTTCACATCTCTACCAAGAGTGGGAAAAAGAAAAACAGACAAAGAAGGCTGCATGAACTTCCTGACAGCAGACCTGCTGCACTCATTTATGTTACTCACTGGGACATGTGACTTTTATATCTCTGATATAGCGCATCTGTATCTGTGCACCTGATCAAGGAAGCAGGACCACTACAAGTGACATGAAGTACAGGGTTTGTTATGCAATTGAAGGAACTGGGAAAGAAGTTACAGAAATCTGGTGGTGGACCTGAAACCAACTGCCATAGGTCAGCAGGGCCAACAGTCAGGAAGAAAAGCTGGACACAGAGCAGGAAAGAAAAAAGACAAACTGGAACGTGTGGAGACAAACTAGAACCTCCATCCTATCTCTCATCACCTCTAACCTCAATGAAGCTGGTACCCTTCACTGCTAGTCCCACGATTCAGACAGCTGAAGGAAGAGATCTCACAGGAGCTGTGAACTCAGTCTTAATGCCAATCAGGAGAGCCAGCAGATAGCTCTGCAGTAAGTCATGAGCTGCAAGGGAGCCTAGCAACCAACACTGACTTTCAGAGCATAACAACTGCTGCTTCCCTTCTGCCTCCCAAATCTCAGGTAAATTTCTTTGGTGGCCAACCCTGACCCAGAACCATATGGCGAAGGCGATTCTGGGAAATGTAGTTCCACCTTAGCTGAGTGACACAGTACAAAACCATTATAGCACTCACCGGTACAGCTTGGGCATGTCAATTACAGGAGCATGCACAATGAATAAGTTTTTATTGCACTTCATCTGAACAAATAAATCTAAGCTAATCATAGAAAAGAAAACAAAGATAGCTTAGAGAATGTAAGGCTATATCATAACAATTAAGTTTCACCCCATGACCCAACACCCAACACAGCACCTTGCCATAGTAAATGGTTAATGTGTTTTAGTTAATTACATAAGATACTCCTGGTTACCTAGTTAAAAGCCAAATTAAAGATAAGATTCATATTAGGGAGAAGAATAGTAATATCATGAAATATCTTTTGGTTTTATTAATGTTTCATTGTTCAAGAAAGAGGCTCTTCTTTTGACAAATAATGGTGTTTGTATATCAAATATATGTCTAGACCACAAGTTTTCTATTTTAAACATAAAAATGACCTTTCTATAACACATCCTGATCAATAAATACATCTTTAATGAAGCAAATCACTAGCATTAAGAATAGAGATATAAACAAAAAGACAATTAACAAATGTATTTTGGACATTCACCATTATGAAGTACTTCATCTGTAACAGATATACATCAACTATTTTACAAATCTCTTTCAAAGAGGTAAAAAATAGAAAATGAAAAAGAGATTAGCCAAACTAACCAGGAAAATTAGATCTTCATTCCTTCAAATAACCAAAAAGCTGTAAGAAGTCAAATATACTTTTCTTGATAAGCAATACAGAAAAATAAGTCAAACATAAAACTAAATCAGCTTACATAATGTCATCCAGGAATTTATCTAGGCTGGATAAAATAGATTTCTTCAGCCATCCTCACAGTTTTATCAGATCTAACCTCTATAATAAATTCCCTTTTCCATATCACTCACAGTGAGTCAGATTCCCTGATCAAACCCTCACTGATACCTCATAGATGCTTGGTACCAGGGGTCTCAAAGTCAAATGTATCAGAGGACAAACAGAATTCTCCCGCTTACTGGATTAATACAGCTAACAATAAGAGTCATCCCCAAGCTAGCTACTTATAGGAGATTTCAGGAATAAACTTAATTTTAATCAGTGTAACCGGATGACATGTTCCTAATTTACCTGAGTACACGTTTTCTTTTAGCAAAGGTTAATCAGAAATTCTCTAATAAGTATTTTGATGGGTATTAGAAATTAAAATGGCACATTGTATTAGTATGATAGCTCATAAATACTCGAGGTTTTTAAAGAATCACACCCTTTTATGCATCTTTCCAAGATAAATATTATACCCCCTAGTCCTTGAGCTCTACCAGTCCTAGAACAGATTTCAAAATGAAACCTGTATTTCTTGAACCCTATTTCCTCCAAGTGTTTAAATCTGAAACTTCCCAGAAAACACCCTCTCTCGATCCAGAAGCTGCTGAGAAGGAAGCTCATGTTTTCCCCAGAACCCTGAGGGATTCCATCATCCCCTTTTAGCACATTATGTCAGCAAGTTCACTGTGGTTCAAAGCCACAGGTCAGTCATGAAGTTTAAAATACTCATCCCTTTAGTTAAATCTGAAGAATAACAACCCATCAATGTAATCATGTCTAAACATCATCTACTTTGAATCCCTAATTATTTATTAAAAGAGCTTGTCCACCAGAACAGTATACCTGTACACCCATATTGAAAATCTACTTCAGATTGCTTTAAAAGTCTGTTCTAGGCCCATTATAAAAGATTCCTAAGCATCATTAATTATTTTGACTTTTGAAACTCATTAACAAATATTTACACCCTGGAATAGATCCAATTTTAGAATAAGCTACAGCTGGAGAAGATCACAGTGCAAACAGAAAAACTCTCTGAGTCTCTCAAACTTATGGGTCCTGGATGAGAAATTCAGAAGGACTGAATTCTTCAGCTTAGGAGACCAAAATGATAATAAGTCATTACAGAGCTATTAGTGACAACTGATGGTTATTTAAGTGTGTTGTTAACTGCATATTCCTGATGGATTTATTTCAAATTCAGTTTCCTATTTAGGCAATAAGTGAGATTAAAACACATGTATACTACATGTAGAAATATGTATCTCTGTTTACAAAGTATAGATGAGCAACAATCCCGTGGCATTATTTGGGCATTTTTAGTGCTCACTAATGAACAGCTCACCAACTGCTGTGGTTTTATAGGCAGTAGAGACAAGGGACTTTGGGGTTCCAAATGTCAAATCCTTCTACCTAGCTATTCAGCAGTAACATCAGGCACATGAATGGAGATGTTCATTCAGAATTTCTTTGTGTGAAATAACAAGAAAAACTGAAAATCCTATTAAGATATTCTCTCCTACCCCTCCTTTCTACACACACACACACACACAAAATGCATGACCCTCAGGCAGTACGCCCTCCAAAACTGAATGCTGACATCAGGCATGACTTGGTGGCCACTTGAGGGAGGCAGGTGCTCAGCTTCTTTCATCTTTGCTCTGTGACAGTTTCTATGTCACATACGCCGTCATCAGCCTGACACATGTATGCCATCCCCCTTAATAACCTAGAGAGGTCTTGGGTCAGAGGTTCCCCTCAAATGCCTGACAGCTAGGGAGGCACCATACCTGCAATAGAGCTGTCAGCTGGGTGAGAAGACAGGGCCCGCGGGGAATTCCTTTCTCTCCCAACAAGGAACCTTCACTCAGCATGACCTGCCTTGGAGAAAGCTTTGAACAAGGTCCTTTCTTTTCCACTTCAAATCCTGCCTTGAAACAAGCTTTCTCTGCCACTTGCAATTACTGTAAATCAATTTCCAAACAGAAATCACTATGCAAAATGTGCATTTACCCAAGATAGGTAAAGAGATGACAAGTGACCCTGACTCCTGTCAGGTGGGATCTCCTCTTTCTTCTCCCACAAAACTCCAAGAAATTACAAGATGACTCAGACACACAGAATTATGAGACTGGAGATGACCTCAGGAGATTATCCAGTCCCGCCTGCAGGCATTGCCCACAACCTAAACGCCTCTTGCTCTTTCAGTATATTGAGCTGTTGTTTTAATAAAACCAAAATGCCAATGTAATCATTTTCAATGAGAAATACAATTAGCAAAGGAACCAGAGACTTCAATTCCAATCATCAACCCATTCTCTCTGTGTAACCCCCATTAAACTCTTAATATTATGTACTTTGAGATATGTTGCAATCTGGTGTCCATCGTTCCTTATCAGAAAAATCTCTCTCCTATTATATAGCATGTTAGACTTGGAAAGCCCTGTGAATTATTTGTTATTTCTTTCTCCCAGCCCCCTGCTCAGGCGACTCATTTAAATTCCTCATTTCCAGATGAAGTTATTAAGTGGTATGTGGACTGGCGTGGGCCCCTATAGAGATCATGCGTGAGGCCAGGATAAAGCTCTGCCTTGATTGAGACGTCTTGAATCTCATCATTCTAAAAGGAACAGCAATCTGCTACCGGAAGAGAAGGACAATCTACAGAAGCAAAGACCACAAACCATCATGGCAGAAGAGCCTTTCTACACAAGCAGATTCTGCTGTGACTGATGGGCTTAAAGACTGATGGGCATTGCAGGAAGGTTCCATAGAAATAGCCAGCTTTGTCACAGTGAAGCTGATTGGCTGCCATGGTGGTGAGAGTCAATGGGCAAGAGGACTTGCTGAAAATAAACAGTGGGAAATCTTTCCTCACTGTCTTGCCTGGAGCTGGTGTAGAGAAGGGAAGAGATACAGATAAGCCTTGTTATGCTAAGTGAAAAAAGCCAGGCACACAATGCCACATATTGTCTGATTCCATTTACAGGAAATATTCAGAATAGGCAAATTCATAGGGATAGATAGCAGGTTAGTAGTTGCCAGGGGGTTGGAGCAGGAGGATGGGGAGTGATTGCTCACTGGGTAAGGGGCTTCCTTTGGGGATGATCGAAATGTTCTGGAACTAGATAGTGGTGATGGTTGTACAACATTATGAATGTACTAAATGTCACTAATGGCAAATTTTATGTTATATGTGGGGGGTTTTTGTTGTTGTTGTTTTTTGCAGTACGCAAGTCTCTCACTGTTGTGGCCTCTCCTGTTGCGGAGCACAGGATCCGGACGCGCAGCCTAAGCGGCCGTGGCTCACAGGCCCAGCCGCTCCGCGGCATGTGGGATCTTCCCAGACCGGGGCACGAACCCGTGTCCCCTGCATCGGCAGGCGGACTCTCAACCACTGCGCCACCAGGGGAGCCCTGTTATATGTGTTTTAATGCACCTTTTTGAAAGAGGCTATGCCTATGGCCTTTAGGAGAAGGAAAATTTCCTCCAGTGCCTGTGGTCCTCCCATGAAGCCAGAATTGGGGAGCAGATGACAGACCAGAAGGGAGAAGAGAAGAGAAACCCTCAAGAGGGAGAGGGAGGGTAAGGCAGATATCCCCTCTTCCAGGATCACGCCAGGCAGAAGGGTCTTCATATGTACTTGTTGTAACCAGCACTTTCTCACATATGCTCCAAGACCTAGACTAGAACCTAGCTCATCCTTCTAGCTATGTGACTCTTGACAAGACATATCACCAAACACTCCTGGAGTGCCCACCACACCCGGGATTGTGTCACGAGCCCTATATCTTCATCTCCTTCCATCCCCATAGCCTATGAGGCAATGGCTGGTAGCTCCCCTAATGGACAGAGGAGGAACCTGAGATTTAAAAGGGTTTTTACTAAGTTGCCCCAAATCACACAGGCAGTAAGAACACAGTTACGATTCTTAGGCTTTACTTTCCCAATTTCTAAAATGGGGAGAATAATAACTGCTTTGTAAGATTATCACAAGGATTAAAGATGAATCATGAATGTCACTAACACCAGGAATTAGGCAAAGTGTGTCATACATGTTTTCTCAGATACCTACAAACAGATATGGAGGAGGTATCGTGGGCCCCATCTTACTGATGAGAAAACCGAAGCCCAGGACCACGTAGCTGGTGAGTGGCTGAGCCGGTATTTGAACACAGGCCTGCATGACTGCAAAACCATGGCTCTTGACTAATATGTTACTGATAAGTTACTTCCCATGAGGAGGACTCCTAGCCCCTCATCACCAGTCATGGCTATGTTAGGCATGAATAGAAATGTGCTCAATAAATGTCAGTATCTATCCAAGGACTAATATTTGCCAAAGAGAAAAAAATAGAATAAAGCGGCCTAGGACTAGCCCTAGGCAGAACAGAAAGCAGGAAATTCTTCTGGAATAGTACGTTCTACACCTTCCAGCACATCACCAAAAGCAGACACTGATGCATCAGACCCATAGGTGCCAATCAGAGTTAGGGCCTTCTCCCTTGTAGACAGACACTCTGACACCCACTTAGGTCTAAGACTTCAGCTTTCCAGACCTCTTAAGGATATTTTTCCAGGTGGTCTTGGCTCCAGCAAGGTAGAGAGAGAACTTCCATTCATAGGCCATGGTGGCGCTCTTGGTAAAACAGAAGCACTAAAGGCATAATTGGCCACAGATGGAATTGGGCTCTTAAAAACTGCAAAGATCAACCTTAGTAACAAATACATAAAAGAAACCTCAAAGACTCAATTTACTAGTCTCTTATCCAGCTCTGAATAATAGAAATTTCAGGATTTCTCACCATATTCACTGTTTAGTCAACACACCAACAACAACTTATCTGCAAACACTGCTATGAGAAAAACATTTGTGATTACATGTCACCTTAAGAGGCTGGAATTAATTATTAGCTTTACTTAACTGAAAGTTATATAACTCTACAGATATTTGGATACTGACAGATAACGGATGGATGTACTAACACATCTCATGGATTCTAAGATGCACATTCTTTTTTGCACATTTTAACGTCTCTGAAATCTACGTCCAGATGTGTCCTACTATCACTATCAGCTAGGCTGCAGTCCCGGCAGGGTTGTCATGTTCTGCTCAGCTGAGAACATTAAAAGCATCAGCATCAAAACTTGCAGAATGAATGTTATTGACATGGAAGAAAATCCCAGAGTTAAGAGTGGAACACTTTTTAAAGAAATGCTGTATCACGAATGTGCTTGACGACCCAGAAGAAAGTATTAGAAAGCACTGTGTCATAATTTACTTGGCAGCATTTTTTTCTTTCTTAGTGACAGATAAAATACTCGTACTTCTTAAAATCAGTAACATCTTAGATTTGATGGAATATGGTCTAAGGAGCAAATATACCACAATGCAGTGAGTTTACAGGAATAAAAGAACCAAACTCCTAATAATTAAAAGAAAATAAATCTAATTTCCTTTCACTCTAGGAATATTAAAGTTTAAAATATCACAGCAACATTTATGTATAATATACACTCTACCTGAAAAAGGTAATATCTGGAAAAGATACTATGACGTGAACCATTTTGCTGTTGCTTCTTAACCTTCATTTAAAACATAGTATCTAGTATATTTTCAATACAAAGGAATTGAAGAAATTCTTAAAATCCTCAAAAAAAGGAAAATAATTTATATTACAAAGTGTTAAGCACTTAAACTTACGTTAAATAGAAACTTGCTAAGCCTTAGTTTCTTCATTTGTAAAACGGGTATTTAACTAAGCAGCTACTTCATGGGGTTGTTATGAGAATTAAGTGGCTACACATAGAAAATGTTTAGTAAAGAGATCCACATGGTAGGAGATAAATAATTGTGAACATACTATTCTGATCATTATATTTGTGATTCTTTTACATCCTGGCCCAGGACTCAACAAATATTTTTGTTAGGTAAAAGGGTAAAAAATGAAAAACTAAAGTGTTGTATTTCCATCATTTTAGAAGATTCTATTCCCAGAAATGAATTATTTGAAATGTTATTTTTAAGCTTACATAATAGTTTCCTCACAGACGCAAAACCAGATGATTTTCTAAGTATTTCTGCAGGAATGAAGATGAAAAAGTAAGTCCATTTTCTTTGACACTTTGGTACTAAAAAGGATTAATGGCTCAGCGCAATCAGGGAAAAGATGCGGCCTGAAGAGATTTTCTTAGTATTGGGGTAGGGGGTAAGAAGAGGAGGAGGGAGAAAACTTCAGTTGGTTATAATCCACAATTCAATTTCAACCTTCAAAGAGGTAGATTCTGTGCCCTTACACACACACACACACACACACACACACTTTTTTTTTTTTTAAGATCTTGAAAATCCTTAGTCAAATGGGTCTTAAATGTCAGTCCTCTGGTGGGGAAGGAAAAGGGCACCACACACAGATCCTTGCCTGGTTTGGTTCAAGCAAGATGTATAAGAGAACAAGCTCAAAATAAAACAGGGGATAATGAATTATAATGCAATCTTCTCAAAAAACAAAACAAACCAAAACTCTGTGCTTGACATTAAAATGCGAAACATCTCGAGGTGGTTGTAGATTTTAGAATTTTATAACCAAGTTTTTAAAAATCCTAAAAATATATTTGATAACATGCTATTTCATAAACGTCATATATTTATACAGTGGGAGCACTTTTTGCACATATTCCACATTTACATTTCAAGTGTGCATTTAAAAAATACCTACCAGACACTAAATCACAGATAGAAACCCACAGCCTCCTAGGCAGGCAGCAAGGTCAGGCGAAGGGCGCTGAGAGGGAAGTCGGGAGACCTGTGTCTCCTTCCAGCCATGCCCCGAACCAGCTGGGTGACCATAATGAGTCCCTTGCCCTTTCTGGATTTCCATTTCTCAATTTGGACTTAAGAATCTCTAAGTACTTTCCAATTCTTCGACTATCATGTGGATTTTGCCCATGGTGACCTTAATGTCAATAACAAGTGTAGGGAATAGGATTTACAATGCCTATCATTGCATTGTCTGAACTGCTACTGCATCTCACTTCTTTTTATGTTTCAGAACAAACTGTCAGCCTTTCATCATTGCACGAGCCCAAACACACACACTTCAAGGAAAGGATAACAAAGAATCATGCTGTGAGAACTATATACAGCGTTTTGTGTGACGTGTTGGACAGCCATATTTTGGTGCTAATTATGAAACAGCAAACAGAAGGCTGCGTCCCTCCCTGAGTGTTCTGGGCCCACATTGCACTTCCCTCTAAGGTCAGTGTGGCTTCCATGCAAACCCCTTCTCCTCTACCCTCTGCTGGCCAGAGAACAGTGACCCCCTTAAGCTCCTCAAGGGCACAACTCCAAAGAAAAGGTGCGAGTTAATTCTTAGCCTGAAAACACAGCCCATTTGGAAGGACACCAGTCACTAGGGTATTGTTAGTGCCTTGAAATGGCCAAGAGGGATTGCTGACTCCGCGAATCTCACTCCAAAGGCAGGAATTCTATTTGAATTACTAACGTAACAGATGTTTGCTCGGATCCACCATGCAGTCTGCATACACAGTTATGCTAATTTGGCAGCACTCCTCTTCCAGTTAGCTCCGAGCCGTTAGAGCACGCAGCTAGTAGGTCCTTCTGTCTAACTAATAATTGCCTATTATGGATATTAATTAACATTTTTTGCACCTTTCCTCGGTTTTGACCTAGTATCTGTTGGTAGTCTAATCACCGTGGCCTATTAAAAGTCAAAATACAGGGGCCTATGGTAGTCACGAGCCATTTATCAAATGGCAAACAAGGCCAATTAAACAGGCAGCCAGACAGTTGTCTTGATTTGCCGCTGACTGTTTCTTGATCACCATTATAAATTGCTAATAGGGCAGAAAGCGCTAAGCGGGGAGCATCTGTGGGGGGCTGGTTATTGCTCACTCCCTGCCTGGTGACAGGTGAGAGAGAGGCTAGTGATGGTCTTATTGATGTGAACTGCCCATCAGTTGGTAGTTATTGTTAAAGTTCATGATGCTACAGCTGATCCCGTCCTGCTGAGAGTCAATCAAATTAATTAGAGCTAGAAATTCTTCTTTATTATTTTAGAGCACAGGTACAGAAAGAAGTCCTGTAATTTGGATCCAAAGGCAATGAACAAAAAAAATCTCCATGTAGTACAGTGTGGAAAAAAAATCAGATATTGCTTCTTCCATTATTTATAATAAGGGCTGTGGCTAAAGGTTTTTATAGGCACAGATCAAGAGATCATAATAGAAGCATATTGACAGATTTTTTTCTGCAATACTCCAAGGAACTGGCTGTAGCAGGAAAATATATCAAAACCTTATCATCAGAGCTGAGATCTTCTGTGAAAAATCAATAAAGAGTTATACATGGTTTGAGTTTAAACAGTTCTCTGTAGTCATTTAAACATAGTGCATCTGTACAGCTTTTTACCTCTGGAGACCAAGGTAACCTAGCAACCAGAGGGCTTAAACCGATTAACTACAAATGAAGTACTGTACGCCTATCAAAGCAATTGTTCATCGTTGCCTTTGTTGCAGAGACTAAGCTAATTGAACATGATACAGTATGAAGATAATTAACACCCATGAGTTTGTTAATTGCCTGTTAGCATTACAACACAGTCTCGGTTTCTTTTTAACTGTCTCCTTTGTAGCCTCTTACTTCCCTTAAAATGGTGCAGGACCTGTTTAACTGGCAACGATATATTGGAGTTTATTAACCCTTTTTTAATTAAAAAAAAAAAAGCTCTGTCTTAACGAAGCATATTGCATGCGCTTGTTAAATGCAAGCTCTTACTTTGTCTATTTTCCCAAGACTAGGAATTTGCTTTACAGATACTGTACAAACTATGTTTATTTTTTGTGCTAATTTATTTCAAGCAATTTAGCCATTACAAATGCTCTCCAAAAAAATGGCATTAGTGGTTCCCTTTATTACTCAGCTGCTCTGCTTTGGAGAGTGAGCGATAAATGTCTTTGAGGGTTGGAATATTAATTGAAGGCAGCATCTGGTCAGCAGCTGACCGGCTCCGGTTGTCCTGCTCCAACCGAGCAGGCAAGAAAGAAGCTTTGCTGGTTCTATTTGCCAGGCTCTCGGTTTCCTCGCGGCCGTGGACTAAGAACCCCCATTTTGTCTCTGCTGGATCACCACATGGATGCCAGAAAATCAATTGGGCAGGAAAATCTGTTAATCTAAAGTGATTTCAATCTAATGAATCATTTAAAATAAAAATTTCAATCATTACCTTTTTGCAAAAGCACTTTTTTCCCTCAAGTCTATGTGCACGTGTCATGACAATACCTCGAAATGACCTATCACAACAGTAATTCAAAGTCAATAGAATTGTCTAGCAAGGAACAATTTGATTTTTGAAGAAAAAAAAATAGGGCAGCTGATTACAAGCTTAAGAGGAAATGGAAAACCCCGATGCTGTGTGACCAGAAACAATTAACACACTCAGGCCCAAGATACACATCCGACACTCAAGATGAACTTTTCTCCCGTTGAGAAGGAACACCTTGGCTGTGTCACAATTGTTTAATTCGGATTTTCCTGGATGATCCTCTGTGTTTTTCATTACTGTGTCGTGGTTAATAACCGCTGGTAAGTCGGTCCCAGGAGGGCCACTTCTAGTGCCCAATTACAAGTTCTATCATCAATCATAAGTGTTATTTGTTCAACGAAATGAATTGCTAATTAATAACTGATGAGCATTATGGCCTTGAAGACTATAACACTATTAATTATGGTTGGCATGAAAGGGGTCTACCTGGCACATTTTCACCACAATTAGCCTCAGAAGCTTTCAGGGAATACGTCTATGAAGATAACTAAAGAAAAGCCTGGCTTTCCTCCCTCTCCTGCATAAGGACTGACAAACACGGCACTGTCTCTGGTAGGGATTCCACCAAACCAACTCCAGCATCCCAACAATGGTTTTCTATGCACCATGACTTGTATGAGGAACCAACCTGACGTGGCAAAGAGAAAAAAAAACCCCACAGAGGCTGAAGGCACAGAACATGTCCCCACGCGCCCTGCCAGGCTCCTGCTGAAAATGCTACAGAGGGTGGTGCAGCCACAGCATGGTAACTGGAATGTGGCTGCTGGCTTATTTTTAGACTTGGTTGTTGCCCAGTTTGTGTTCTGAGTGCTGGGTGCAGGCACACAGCAGCTAAATCACTTTAGCAGGCAGCTGGTGGGCCGGGACTGCTCACATTTACTCGCAGTCAGGAGGGAATACATCATCGTTCACCTTGACGACCTTCTGATCAGAGACTTAAAGAGGAGAAGCTAAGAAATTCCCTCTTGCCCACCACTGGGGAAGGAAAAAACAGTCGCTTTGAAGAATAAACATACAAAAAGCATAATAATGCCATGAAACTCTGTGAAAGCAGAACAAATCTACTCCCCCTGTGCTCTGCGAATCTATCTCGTTTTTTTGCACCCAGAGCCCGAGGGTGTGAACAAACAGGGGAGAGTGATAAAGCATGGCAAAGACTTTCAAAAGTTATATGACTGGTAGAAAAGAGCAACTTTTATTTTTCTTCTGACTGGGTGTACAGCCTCCAGAAGGTAAAGAGCTCGTTAAATAGTTACCTGGGTAATTATGTAGTTTGGACCATCATTTCAGATCTAGTGCTAGATGGATTCTGGAGAATAAGCTATCTGCACAAATCAAATTAACTGGAGAATTGTAAAAGTGTTCTCTTTGTGCTGGGTAATCAGAACAGCAACTCTTTCTTATTACTGCAGTTAAAAATTTGTGGGTTCAAATTATGCAAGTATCTTCCCTCACCATTCTGCCAAACTGCCCAGAACGTACCCCCTTTTCGTAGGCAGTTACACGTGTCCTGAGACAGAAAAAAGGAGAAGAAGAAAACAGATGCACCGACCTCCAGATGGCACAATGACTGGTGTACGTTATCTTTAGCTTTACAAAATCAAGAGTTAGGAAGGTTGGTAAAGTGAAGGAATGTTTGCAAATCAGCCTGATTAGGCAAAACATTCCTCATCCTTGGACCACGTTTCTCTGTCTATAGAGGTACAGTCACGGGAGTGCGCACGGTCGAGAAGGGCTTGCTGGCAGGCAGTCAGGCTGGTAAAGTGTTTGGGGAGGCAAATATGACCATGTCTACAATGGCCAGGACAGAAGAGCATGGAGAGGCCAGTAGGTTGACAGTGATTCATGGAAATGGCAATGAAAACCTTCACAAGGATGGGAGAGAACAAGGAAGTGGGGAGAGTTCAGTGCCGGTGGGAAAGAATGAATTGAGGGTGCAGGCAAGGAACCTTGAATCTAAATCTGGCTCCACCACTGTCTACATTCAGGGGCTTGAACGAATCATTTAATCTAGCTGAGCCTCAGCTTCCACTTCTGTAAAACAGGAGTACTGATACTTATCCTGCTTATCTTATAGATTCGTAGGGAGGATCCAATGAATAATGTGTTTGTGGCTTTAGTTTTGAAAGCACTTTGAAAGTACACACAGTTATCTAGAGAGGTAAGATTCCTAAAAATTATATTTGTTTGCTCCTTGCCCATTTCAACCCAGTTACGTCAAACAAACAGGCCAGGCAGGCTACAAGGGCCATGGAAGGGAGCACGTCCACCAGACCCTAAATTTCAGAACTAAAGAATAAGTGGACACTGAGAAGCCACTGAAGCTTGTGTGAGGAGGAATTTTGTTCTTACATTAAAAATCAGGCAAAGAGACCTGAGCCACAAATAGCAATTGCTAGTGAGCATACCTGAGGCTACTCCTATAGCGAACTCAAACTTGAATGTACATCATAATCATGGGGGGAAACGAACAACGCTGAAAGTCTGCGTAGGTCTGGAGTGGGCCCTCAAACCTGCATTTTTATCGAGGAGCTCAGGTACCTCTGAGGCAGGTGTGTCCGCAACTACCAGGTGAGAGACGCAGCTGTCACTCCTGCGAGCAGAGCTCACCCCATCACCCACTGTCATCACTTCCCCAGGGTGGTTGTGACCATACTTGAACCAGGCAATGCCTTCCCAAGAGTCAAGGGAATCGAGAAGGAGCCTTAGTCTTAGTTTTCAGTAAAACCAGGCTTGATTCAAGACATTTTTTTTCTCCCAGACAACACTGGAAACAGCACTTTAAAAATATTCTTCCCGGGGCTTCCCTGGTGGCGCAGTGGTTGAGAGTCACCTGCCAATGCAGGGGACACGGGTTCGTGCCCCGGTCCGGGAAGATCCCACATGCTGCGGAGTGGCTGGGCCCGTGAGCCATGGCCGCTGAGCCTGAGCGTCCGGAGCCTGTGCTCTGCAACGGGAGAGGCCACAGCAGTGAGAGGCCCGCGTACCGCGAAAAAAAAAAAACAAAAAAACAATATTCTTCATGGCACTTATCAGGGAAATAGAGACAGACCGTGCTCCTGAAACCCCTAGGGAAGAGGAATTAAAGAACCTAAACCAACTTTACAAATACCTAGAGATATGCGTTCCTATTCCTCCGGTAGGAAAACAGTCCTGTCTCCTTACTCCTCCAAACACTTGAGATTAACTTTCTGTACGTCACCTCTCATTTCTCTCAAAAAAATGGACGATGGACGAAGGCTGCGTGGTAACATCAGAAATGTTCCTTTTTGAAATGTGACCATTAAGGGTCTCAACCTCAAGGTCATTCTTAATATGTTATGGATTCTCGGCTCCACCCAGCTCACTCTGGAGTCGTGCTCTTGGCTGAGGCAAGGCCTCCCAAATCAAACACACATTAACATCAAGTCTATTCCTTCAGAATCAGCAACTGTGACCTTCTTACACTATAAATTTCTTCAAAACTAGCCCTTGAACCCAAACAATGCCCCTTTGAGGGAGAATACCCAGAAGGACAACTGCGTATGTGACCTAGAGCCAACACGGAAGGCTCCACACACCCAGAGTGCACTTCTCTCCTGGTGGCCTCACAGCAAGGGAGGTGGGGAGCCACTCCAGGAACAGGTTTCGATTCAGGCAGCCTGGAACAAGGCACTGATGAGCCACTGCTTCCTTGTGATGGATCCTTTTCTTGTTGTTTGCTTAATAAAAACCCTAGACTGTTTGTAAGGGGGAAATACTGCTTTCTCATTAAATAAAACATTTCACTCGATATTTTATACACTGGTATTCCTCCAAACTGTGTTCCATGGAATATGAGCTGTTAAGAGATGTTTAAAACAAAGCTCTTCTAAGGACACGAGTGTGGAAAATAGTGTAAGACTTCCCAAGGTTTTCATAATGTTGATAAGCTTTGCAGCTCTCCAAGAAAGTGTGCAGAAACCAGCACTTCCCAAATCTATTTGGTCACAGAACTTGTTGAGGACACCTGATCAGGGAAAATATCTAATTCAGTGAACCACAACTGTGGAAATTCTGCCTTATAGGAAATATGCATGAATTGTCCCACGTAATCTTTCTGCAGTCCCACTGAAACAGAAATTATCACCATTATTAGTTTACTGAAGTGAAACTTCCACCTCCAGCGGTCTGGATATGAAAGCCTCAGCTTTCAACTTACTTGAATCCCAAGTAAGTTAGGCAAAAATAAATCCTCCTTTAGACACACTATGGTGAAACTATAAAACATCAAAGACAAAAAGAAGATCTGAAAAGCAGGCAGAGAGAAGAGACAGATTACCTTCAAATGAGTGACAGCTAAATTTGCAAGAGCAGCAATGGAAGTCAGGAAATAGTAGAATAATATCACCAATGAGCTGCAAGAAAATAACTGTCAACCTGGAATTCCATACTCATTAAAATTATCTTTCAGAACAAAGCAAAATGAAGACTTTCACTCACGGGCTCTGTCTAAAGGAATTGAAAGGACATAATTCAGGCAGAAGGAAATTGATCCCAGACACAAAAAGAAATTATTAGCAAATAAAATGGAAAATACGTAAGTCTAAATGAACACTGGCCCATGGGATTCCCTGGGAACTGTGAATCTGAGATTTGCACGCAGGAGGATTATGAGAGGGTTATCTAGGGGGCAACATCTGTTGGGGAGTAAGAGAAGTGAAATTGGCAGAGAAAGAAGTTGAATTGTGATGTAGTCACAACAAAACATTATCTGATCCCACAGAGAGCTCTGGAGCTGGGATGGCCACCAGTGTTGTCCCACCTTTCAGGAAGGGGACCTTTACCCTGCCACATGCACACAATAACCAGGCTTGGATATGAGCTGCCACCAGGGAGGGGACATGACTTTGGGCCAGGTCATTCTCTTCTGCTGAGAACAATTCCCAGTGAGGGACTCAGTTGGGAGCCATAAGCCACCAACTCTCCCAGCATCTGGCAGAAGGAGTGTCTTAGTCCTGAAGGGGAACTGCGGCAGCAAACACAGTGCCCACTAAAACACTCAAAACAAAAATGGTAGAAATAAAATACATGATAAAATAGCATGTAAATCAAGAAAGATGACGGTAGTTGAAACATTCTAAGATCCTAGTATTGCTTAGGACAAGAATAAAGTTCTTGATTAACTTTAGACTTTGCTAAGACTGAATTTTTTTTTAAGAAACAGCTATTTACTGATTACAAGAGATGCACTAAAACATAAGGCTTCGAAAGAGTAAAAGCAAAAAAGATGAACAAAGGTATACAAGGCAAATCGGCCAACCAACAACAAAAAGCTTGGGTACCTCTATTCATATCAGAGAAAATAGGTTTGAAGGCAAATAGAAATGTTAGAGATAAACGATGCACTACAAAATGATAAGTGTAGTTCACCAGGGAGATATAACGACTCTAAACTTGAACACACTCACAGCCTCAAAATGTATGAAGCCAAGATTGTCAGAACCAGATACATAAACCATAAATCAAGCACAAAAAGTCAGTCAGGATATGAAAGATGTGAAACTAAAGGCTCCTGGAGGTGTGACTGGTGACAGAAGTGGAATTTAAGACCCGTGTATCTTCTCTACCCCAGAGCACTTCCCACTGTCTCCTCCAGATAAGATAGTGGAAACTGAAAGAATCAAGGGACAGGAAGATATACAACAACTGATATGAGACTCTGATTGTAGAATGTATCTTTTTGGTGGGAAGGACATTTTCCTATTTCTCTCACTGAAATTAACATTAAGAGTGTTGAAAGTTACACTACGACCTATGAGAGCAAAAATGATATGGTTTTTCAGACACCAATCAAGTGACTAACACACCCGTTGTTCCTGATTCGTTGTTCTTCTTCACTGATAGGTATAGATGGCAGAAAAAACATATATATTTCTTTGCTGCTCAGGACCAGTGACCATATTGATCTTCACAGAGAAAACCTCTGCTTAATCTAAATTGTCTGGGAAAAGTGACTTAATCATAATACAAAGTCTTATCTGAAAATAAGTGTGATGCCCCCTTCCTCAGCCCCTCTTCTGATTTTCAAGCTACATTGTACCTTGCGAATAAGATAGATCTGCTATGAAGTTAGATAAGCTATAATCAATGTCACCAGAAAATTGCAAAAGCCTTTCCCCAGAATATAAGGATTTTGCCTCTTTTCTTCTCAGTAGAAGTCATGGATAACGTCACTTAGAGAAAAATGTTCCAGTGCAGTGACCATTTTTCTGTTTTAACAGGCTTCATCTTCTAGTAAATATACACCAAGCCAAGCCTGGCAAATGAAATGCTTATCAGGGGATGATCCCTTCCAGCCAAAGTTCCCATGAGGACAGAGAGCTGAGCCCCGGAAACACCCTTCCTGGGAGATCCAGCTGGAGGTACCAGGCAGTCAGCCCGGAGAACACAAGTCAGCCTAGGCCCTGTGGCCCAACCGACAGCCCAGCAGCCAAGGCTTGGTTGGGATGCTGGTGTGCAAGAATTGCCCCTAACCCTCTGGGATTTTTGCCTATGTGGGGTCATTGATTTCTCCGGAAATACTATGTTCTCCCACTCCTTAGGGAAAATAAAAAACCCAAAACATATACTAACAGACACACTAACTTTTGCTCACCAATCCAGAAGGTCTGGCCCTAATTAAAAACCACTGCTCCAGCCTTAGCTTCTCTCAGAACTTCTATGCAAACTGCACTTTGTAGAGAGAAAGTGAGTGCTTGAGAGCATGGGTTCTGAGGTCAGGCTTTCAGTTTGAACTCTGGCCTCACAGCTGACCTTAGGCAAGCACCTTAATCTGACTGTCCCAGTTTCCTTGTCTGTAACATAGGGAAAATAATAGTACCTGTTTCATAAGGATGTTGTTAGGATTGAGCGAGCTCACTCGTGCAAAGGGTTTGGGTGAGTTCCTGGCACAAATCAACATTTGTGATCGTCACTGTTCATTTCATTGCTAGTCCCTTTTGAAGGTCTCTCGGTATCTTTTCTCAACCAGACCAGCCCTTGGTCTAGGCTGAACTCTCTCTTCATTCAGGAGATGTCTGGCTCTGAATGACATCTTACTTTCATTTTCCTACCTGGCCATTTTTGCTTGTGCAACAACTCATTTTTGGCAGATGCAGAGCTAGTATAACCCCTTACTTTACCAAATTTAGGAAAACTCTCAAGGTCTTCCTTAACTAATTTAGTCTTTTCCTGGGGTTTGGGGTTCCTGTATGAAATCGGTGTTTTCACCTTATCCTCCCCAAACTCAGTGTCTGTGGGAGTTACAGTGTGTCACTCTGGGTCCCTGACTCACTGCTTCTTAATCTGCTCCATCTCCTTTCTCCCATGCGGGGCTGGTTGTCTTATCAGCTGGTCTCCTCCGAGCTCATCGGCCTGCATTTCCCTCTTTCCTAGACAAAACCCCACCTGTGTCACTGGACAGATGCAACAGGCATCCGTAGGCCAGGGCTGTAGGCCCCAGACCCAGAGAACATAATGTGAGTGTCATTTTAGCCCCTTGACAACTGGCACCGGCCCACTCTGGCTGAGTCAGGAAGGAGATAAATGTTGACCTTAGAACGCCCCTACCTCCCCACTGATCCCTGCCCTTCATCTCAGGCCTTCATCCAAATCTACCCTGGGTGTCGCTATGGTCGCTCCTCCTCAGGAACAAACTCAGGAAAACTGAGAAGTTGCCTCTCTTGATGGCTTAGCATTTTAGAGAAAAATTTCAAAAAGAGCCAAAGACAAGAATAGCCTGACGGAGGCTGTTGAGACTTCAGGCTCTCTCTGGGGTGGGATGGGGCGGGGGAGACACCTCCCACAGCCGCCGCATTACCTGGCTGCCCACCCCACCCTCCACCAGGCCATCTCTGGCCACAGACCCACACATTTCTAGGCACACGGTTGGTTCTAAACATGTATCTGTTGAATTAATTAGCCTTTATTGTAAATAATGTAAAAATATCCAAATAATGGTTCAGTTATGCCCTAGGCACAGTTGAGCCATACCTAGATGTAAAGCCTTTGTATAAGGATGAAGAGAACTAATTGGTGTGGGAGGCCCTATCCTGTACCAGATGGTTCACTTGTGTTACTTCATTTCCTCTTTCCTACAATTCTGTATGGACTGTACTACCATTATTATTCTGAGTTTATGGCAGACAAAGACTCTCCAGGAGCTTAAATAACTTAGAAAGGCATGATGGAGTAAAAACGTAATGATTTTCCAACGTCTATTTTAGCTTCAAACCTTTTCCCAATAAATTGGTGATTATCAAACAGATGACAGTAGAATTCTTCCCAAAAGAGGGACTGGGGGCCCATAGCCACCCCAACTGTTCAGGCTTCAGCCCTCATCCACCTCCCCCTGCAGAACCTCTCACCCTGAAAAAAAACATCTGGAAACACAGCTGCCTTTGAATCCCAGCTCTATCACCCACAAGCCACGAGGACATAACATGTCCTCGTCTCTGCTTTCTGTTTGTCCACCTGCAACAGTACAGGGCATTGTGATGACTGCCTGCCCTGAGGTGGGCTCAGCAAATGGCAGCCATGTGACCTGCTCATGTTCACACAATGAGCAAGCAGTAAAGGCCAAACTGAGCCCCAGGCCCACGATGTCAGAGTCCACTGGCAGCTCCAGCTAGAACACAGAGAAAGGGCTCAGGACCCAAAGGCAAGCCAGTTTAGGAACAAATCTGGAATGCTAACAAGAAAGAACAAACACTGGCAAAGCACAAATTTGGCAAAGGAGAGCACTGGCCCCAGCCAACACTTACACAGACGGTTGAAATTCCCCAGCATTGAACTCAACTGTCTACAGGGGAATCAGTTCAGTGTAGGCGAGGCTGATGGGAAAACAAATGTGGCAAGCACGTCTGACTGGTGAAGAAATGTTTAACCTGCCTTGAAAGACTGTATTAAAAATATATGATGTCTGAAATTTCACTTGTTTGGGAATTTTTAAATCAGTTTACAGATGTAATATATATTTAAATATTTTGTAATAAATGTTAAAACACTTATGAGACAAACGTATTAGAAGCTTCGAGTCAGTCTGTCAGTCATTTTTCTATCAATGCCCCATCATCAACTCTAAGTTTAATTTTAAACATAAGAAAATTACACCCTTCCACCCACTACAGCAGCTAACCCTTCACGTTCAGCCACCAAGAGCAGACCGGGTGGCAGATCTGTGGTGTCCTTTATCCACGTTCCACTCCATTGGAGCAAGCACCCACCATCCTTTCCACCCCGGCCTCTGCCACCGCAGAGAGATCAGTGGGACCCGAAATGCCCTGTTAGTTGCCACTGCCAAAGTGGGCAGAGCAGCTGGGTCAGGCTCAGCTGACACCAGCTGGGGAGGCCAGTGCTGATTCAGGGGTGGCATAAGGCTCCCCAGTTTGGGCTCAGTGACAGGGAAGGTGATAAAGAGGCACACCTGCAGGTTATTACTCTGAACTGCAAAACTTGAACAGCAAGATGAGAAGGAAACCAAGATAGGCCAGTTCTTAAGCAAGGAAACTTGAGTCCAGCAACAGGCTTCCCTGTGAAGATTCCTCAAGACTTATTAACCATCCCTGAATCCACACTACTTCTTAAGGTACAATTTCATACAGTTTCATTATAAGAAATAACACTGTCCTAATTTCTCTTTTTCTTTACTAAGAAAAACTATCAAATGGTGGCTCGTTCCTTCATTTGAATGGAGCCATTAATAAGGTTTCAGAACAGGCATAACATGAGACTCAGATTAATGTATAAGAAGGTAACTGGTTTAGATAATGCTATCTTTCAAACTATGCACAGAACCTCTCAGATATATTCAAATAACTGGGGTCCTTTTTCCTTCCCCCCAAAATGCACTTTGGTCATTGTGGTAGACAAAATAGTGGTCTACCACTACCAAAAGAGATCTTTGTCTTAATCCCTAGAACCTGTAAATATATCCTTTCCGTAGCAAAAAGGACTTTGCAGGGGTGACTAAGTTGAGAACTTTGAGATGGGGAAACTGTCCTGGACTATCCAGGAGGGAGGAAGGGTCCAGGAGCCAAGGAATGCAGGGGGCCTCTGGAAGCTGAAATGGATTCTTCCCTAGAGCTTTCATAAGCAACACTGCCCTGCCAACACCTTGATTTCAGCCCAAGGAAACCTCTTTCAGACTTCAGACCTCTCGAATTTGTGTTATTTTAAGCCACTTAATTAGTGATAATTTGTTACAGCAGCAATAGAAAACTAATACATTCATGTATTACCTTCCTTCCCATCCTACACCCCATCTCTCCTCCATATACACACTGTAGCCTGCTCTGGCTGAAGCATCAATTCTTCTAGGAAGTCTTCCTTTCTGACCCACACCCCACCCCCTAAAAGAGGTGAGGTGCCTCTCTCAGTTCTGACCTCCCTCAGAACACCTGTCACACTGTATTATAATTGACTGTTAATTTGTTCACCTCCCCCACCAGACACAGAACTTCTGTAGGGTATCCCCTGCTCTCGGCACAGGGTCGGGCACAGCACAGACCCTCAAAAAAATATTTCTTCAATGAATAACTGCTATTTCAAAGGTTTTGAGCTGTTCATCTTCTCCTGAAAACAAACTATACCCATTTTCACCTGAGATAGTGAGTATCTATGGAACGAATGAACAAGGGGAAAAAAAGGTGCTATTGAATCACAGTACTTTCATCCATGAACCGTATCAGAGAAAAACAATACTGTGCTAACCAGCCCACTGGCCATTTTAGGCTCCCCCTTTTTCCCCAAAACCAGATTATCAGCTTTCCTCTAGGCATTCCTCTCTAAAACATTTCGACCACTGTTACTGGGTTTAATACAGATTTGCCAAATGTTAACTTTGCTCAAATAACTTTGTTTTAGGTTATTGCCAGGAAAGGCAATCTGTATCGTTTAAGGAACTTGAAATTTTTATCTATATTCATAACAGAAAAAAGTTACAAAAGCAGCGCAGCTATTTTTCTGAAGGAAGTGGGGAAAATGCCTCATTGAGGGATATAAAATTCTGAAGGGAACAGAAGCAAGATTTTACAAGACTATTTGAGATAATGTCAAGTACAAGAACAAAAGAACATAAACTAAGGCTCAGAAAGGGTCAGACCCTCAAGGAATTTAAGCAGAATTTCTTTAGACATAGAGAAGGAAGTTTACAGAGTAAGAAGCAGAAGGTTGAAATGGGGGAAAGGCTGTTGTAAATATAGTTGAAGCTGTTAGACCAAAATTGTTCCCTGAGTTATACTCAAATCATAGATCATGGCTTCTAATTCCTCAGAACAGAGCAACTTGAGTTGAATAATGGGCTCTCTCTGGGTTGTGTCATTTTTATCTTCTTTTTAACTTCCTTTAAATCAGTCCTTTAATTTAGCCACTTGGCAGGGCCTTAGGATACGTAATCCAGGTAACCCTGCTCTCCAAGGTTACCAGACAGAGCCTTGGTCTCACAGACGAGAAAACCAAGACGTGGAGATTAAACTGTTTGCTATAGGATGGGTAGTGAGTCCCTGAGGGGGAAGACTAGAATTCAGAGCTATTAGACACAAAGGTGCTGCTACTGAATTAAACCCTGGGTTTGTGATCTTCTTTTCCATCTCAGAAATGAGGCTGTCATGATGAAATTCCCACAGACTCCAGGGACCACTGTTATTATTTACCTACTGCATGCAAAACCCTTTATTACAAAAGATGCCAATTATTGTCTGTGCCAATTACTTGATACGTAGTCTTGTTAAATGAGTGGTATGGTCAATAGTATGATTTATTCAAAGGGGAAAGAAATCCTTCCCGGAAGGAAGTGGACTTGAGCTAGCAGCAGGAGGATGGGAAGCAGTGGACGTTGGCTGGGTGCAGAGAAGGAAAGGAGAGTGGAAGAGGGTCCTGAAATGCACAGTGGGGTTGGGACACCACGTGTCCTCAGCAGAGGTCTTACGTAAGAGAGATGTCAGCAACCTCCTAGTACAGGGCAGGTCAGGATTGGAAGCTGGCTCAGGGGATAGTTAGTGCCACACCAGACCAGGTCCAAGTGACCAGTTCTTTGAAGAGGCTGCTCAGATCAACAAACCCCACTTAGGGCAAGTGACTGTCAGAGAAAGTCATGCTAACATGTCAGTAATATGGATGGAGGTCGTTGAAGTCAGAACAAGCAATCAGCTGGTTTTTCCTGTCCTTCTACTCTGTGAAATGAAGAGACTGGTACTAATATTTTTAATGCACATTAAAAACAAAAATGAAATAATATGTTGTTCTATTAAATTTGCACAAAAATTTTTCAAATGTTTAATGCTTACTGTAAGAGTGCTATAAAACAGACATTGTTATATTCACTGATGAGGACATAAATTGGACAAACTTTCTGCAAACAATTGTAATTAATTCACTTACTTAACAATTATTGATGAGGCATGTCCATGCTTACCAGGCACACGCCTTTAAAACATCTCGTATTTTTTTCACCCTCCTTTTCCCCAGTGCTCTCTTGGTGCCCACTGGCTTCCCAGAGCATCTCATCACAATATACCCTCAAGAACAACAGTAAATATTTTCCCATATAACCTGAACCCCTAACTACAAGTCAAATATTCCATCTGATACTCACCTAGAAAGAGTGATCTAGTCCAACTCTGAAGCAAAACTGTGATGTCTAATTACATACTATACAAAATGTAGTGGAATTTGTGGGCACTTTGATGGTGATTCTGACTATGCTGAATATTCCCCTTAATCATTGATGTTAGACTCTGACCCTGTCCCTAAGATACTCCTCTGACTCAAGCTCAACCACCTGATGCAGAAAAGCTAAGGTTCACAATCTATTCATGTGTTTCCTATGCAGAGATATTTGCATTGTAAAAGAGGACATTCAGAGGAGCAACAGTTTATCCATAAGGAATAGCTGTTGTAGGTGTGATACTTACTGGGGAGAGGCCTTTTAGCCAGCCTCCTACTGGTACAGTAGGCCTTGAATTCCGTCTCCTTCGGTTTTATTAAAAGAACTGCACTGGTCCAACAAAGTGGTTCAGTCTTGGATGCCCGTATATACATTGCAAATGCTTTGGGAACACTGTTATCAGTGCATTTCTCAATGAATCAAATCAACACTTACTGAGCATCTAATAGGAACCTAGCTATATAAGAACTTTCATATACATATTATCTCATTTAATCCTCACAATCACTTTTGTGAGGTAGGTTTTATAGCTATTTTTATAAATGAGGAAAGTGAGGCTCAAATAACGCTGAGTTGTACAGTTAGTAAAGCAAAGATTTGAACTCAAGTCTGACTGACCACTGAGCTGACTGCAATGAGACAGTGCTTCTAAATTACCTGCCTATAGACGTATGATACCACTTACATACAACCTTTTGATTTGGGCAGGAAAGTTTCCAAGTTCCTTGTATCATCCTTGTAGTACAGATTGCCTAAGAACTCCCTACATCTCTGAGACACTTAGCAATTTGAAAAGCACTTTTAGCTATATTATCTCAATTGACTACCAAAACTTCATAAGGCTGCAGGGCAAATATTATCACTCTCAGTTTTATAAATAAACTGATGACCAGAGAGGGTAAGAACAGACTAAGGTCACAGGGTTGGGAAAAGGTAGACATTCTGTAGCTGGGAATGGTGGGAAATTGACTGGGGAACACCCTGCGACACCACACGGTCCAGGCTTAGACTTTCCATCAATGTCACAAAGCAGCTACCTGTAGAAGAGCCGTCAGCATGGGGTCTACCTATAGCAGCAAAAACAGGAGGTCAAGGTCTGACTTGAGGAGCCTATGTCTTTCTCCTTAGGAAACTATTTCTGGCTCATGCTGAACAGATTAGAACATTCCAAACTCATACCAGGACTTCAGTCAGAATCCAAAATCTTTCTTTGCAATTTCCATAATATTTTTCTCCTTTCTAAAATTGCTCACTTAAAGATCTGCCCATTCCTACCCATTTCTCGGTTAGGTTCCAAAGCACAAAAATTACATCAGGCAAAAATGTATGTGTTTGTTCTCCAAACTACAACAAGCTTGCCTCCCTACCCAGTTTCAGATTCCTCCAGTGTATCTGTGCTTGTAAAGGCTTTATTCATGGTTAAGGAGAGATTAGACAGCATTTGGCTAGAGATCCAAGAACATACAAATTCCAACTTACCCATGGGGACCCCAAGACAGAAAACGCACAGGGAGAAATAGCAAGAGTGAAACAAGATACCCCTTTCTTATTAGCCAGATGTGAAAATCTTAGATGAATCCTATTTCCCATACACTGGGGTGGACCACAGGGAAATCCCACTGACCCTTATTCTATATTTATGTTCCAGGAGTAATAGTGACAACCTTGGATTTCATCCCTGAAAACTTTCCCTCTGTCGACCTGCCAACACATACCAAACCGTATCTTCAGAGGCCACAAAAACTGACATTCAACATATAAAGGGAACAAAATGGGGTTAACACAGAGCTACCACGATGCTCGGTCCAGGCCTCTCTACCCTGCCTGCCGCTTCAGACAACGTACAACTTAACAAAGCTACCAACAGAGTCAGCAGAGAGCAGAGAAAACTTTTACCACAAGATAGGAATGAGCATCTATAATGGCAGATTCCCCTAATGAAATGGAAGGTCTTAGGGGGTAAATGCGTGAGTGAGGCCCACAAACCCTCCAGCACCTCGGGGCTGGATATACCAGTCCAAGATTTAAACAGATAGAAAGCACCTCTTCCGTCCTTGAGAGGACAGATAAACATAATAAAAAGGAATGTGATGCCCGCTTTTTAAATTTCTCTTTTCAGTCACTTGTCGGCCATCTATTTCCTAAATGTTACAGGAACTTAATGCTACAATAATTCAATATGCAGGAAGATGCAGTCAGCCCTGAATACCCAAGATCCAATCATTGAAGCATATACCACTGAGATTTTTAGTTACTGGTTTGAATGTTCTTTTGTGGCCACTCTTCTATGGAGTTTGAAACTTCTCCAACCCCTATCTTGTTAATTCCATGCATTAAAGATTGAAATGCATCCAAATTTCTTTTCCAAAGAAACATGTTATACCAAGGATGATTATTACATTAAAATCTGGAAGCACACAAGCTGGAGCCTGAGATACTTAAATTATCCTTTTTAAAAAGTATGCAATAGGGCTTCCCTGGTGGCGCAGTGGTTGCGAGTCCACCTGCCGATGCAGGGGACACGGGTTCATGCCCCGGTCCGGGAAGATCCCACATGCCGCGGAGTGGCTGGGCCCATGA
This sequence comes from Mesoplodon mirus, assembly GCF_964341445.2. Classification (NCBI taxonomy): domain Eukaryota; kingdom Metazoa; phylum Chordata; class Mammalia; order Artiodactyla; family Ziphiidae; genus Mesoplodon; species Mesoplodon mirus. Next base: position 89,966,366 of record NC_138984.1, read on the forward strand.
GCCATGGCCGCTGAGCCTGTGCGTCCGGAGCCTGTGCTCCACAATGGGAGAGGCCACAACAGTGCGAGGCCTGCGTACCGCAAAAAAAAAAAAAAAAAAAAAAAAGTATGCAATAATATTTTCCCTGTTGCCCTTATATCTCATGGAATCACAATGCTAGAAAGCAAACCCAGGGAACTGAGTGTATTTCTTAGCTTACTTTGAATACGACTCATTTTGAATGACTCTTATTGGAATCTCAGACTTACAGAAGGCACCCTGAAGTCACAAACAGGTTGCTCACAAGTGTGTTTTCCTTGATCTGCACAAGGGTTTTACATTTTAAAAAATGTGTTGCCAACATTCAAAGATCAGGACATTTCTCAGAAGAAAAGTGGGATCCTTGGCTTTCCTTTTAAAACCAGAAGCTCTGGCCGTGCTGTGCAGTGTTCCCACGTGGCCAAAATCAGCCGGAGTGGGAGGAGGGCCGCTCCCCGCAGACAGGCAGGGGACTCCAGCCCCCCAGCCTGCCCCCACCACCTGGCCCGACCCCTCCCAGACCTTGGAGGCATTTTAGTTTGTGACCCCACTCCCAAGCAATGGTTCTCACCTGAGGGTTTTATCAGAATCACCTGGAGAGGACCCTTCACCCTCCCCCGCTACCTTCATCACAAATACATATGGAGAACCACTGCCTCAAATAGCATCCAGTCCATCAGAGAAACAGAAAAAATGTGTTACTTCTATTTACCTAAAGATATAAGTTTATGTTCTACTCTTACCACTGAGGCAAAAACAGATTCTACTACAAAGTGTGCCTGACAATCAAAACCTTCCATCAATTTGCCTAATACATTCAAACAACCAACCAATACAGAGAAGGGGGAAAAAAAGTCTTTCAAGATACTTCATTTTACCCTGATAAAACTGGTAAAAATGTCTTAGTCAAAATAATCAAAGTGGCTAACTATCATCCGGGATCAAGTTTGACTCTTGGAGTTTTATCCCACGCTTTACAGCCTTGCTGGGAAAACCTTTAAAAAGTGGGGTCGGTGGTGGGAAGCGGGTTCCTAGCCAAAGCAATCAGTTCTATGAATCCATTTATTAGAGCTGAGATCCTCATGTCTTAAAACCACCACCTTTGCAACAAATTCAGAAACAGTCCAAGTCCCTAAGCCCAGTGCAGACTAACGCTGCCCCGGGTGTGGACCACAGACCAGCAACATCAGCATCATCTGAGAGCTTGTTTGAAATGGAAACTCTCAAGTCCCATCCCAGACCTACTGAATCAGACGCTCTTGGGGTGAGACCCAGTGAGCCGCAGTTTAACAAGCCCTCCAGGTGATCCTGATGTGTGCTAACATTTGAGACTCATGGGTAAGGGTCTTCTAGAGAGCCGAAAACATCCAGATTCCTGGGCCCCACTCCCAAGTGCATTTCTAGCAAATTCCAATGCAATACTGCTGCTATGAGTAGCGTTGCTCTAGACTCGTGGATCTCAGCCCTGACTGCACAGTAGAATCACCTGAAAAGGAGAAAAAGGGAGAAAGCGATTACTTCCCAGGCCCCACTCCAGACCGCCTGAAGCAGGAATCTCTAGGGATAAGGGACCCTGGTTTTTAAAAGCCCACCAGGTAATTCTAATATGCAGTCAAGTTGAGAGCCCCTGCTCTCAACCCAGTTGATCTCCACAGTCAATTTTAGCTCCCCTAACACATCGATGTACTCATGTGTCTTCTCTCTGGAAATGTTCTGAGACTACTTCTGTCTCAAGAGATAGCCATGACCAACGATCTCAGCTGTAGGAGTAAGCATTTCAAAGAGCAGCCTCTCATCAGTTTGGTAGAAACTGTCCCCAGCAGTCATTTTCTGACCCATGCTTGGGTTCATATTTGAAGATGGTGTTATCTGGGGATAACTGCTAAGGGACGATGTCAGCAAATTGTTCCTGCCAGTAGGTGGAACCCAGAGCCGTGAAAGTCAGACATCCTCCAAATAACACATTCCATGGCAAAAACTAAATGTTTTGGCTGAGGACAAGACACACAGATGTTCTAATATTCTCAATACCAATGCAGTTTCCTTCCAAGCAGCTTCAACAACTCCAAAAGAGATTTGTTTAACCCCTTAACTAAAGTCAGGGAAGCCATCAATATGGCGGCAGAGGTCAGAGGACAGTGTACACAGCCTTAAAACCTCCTTGAGCCTCAGGTTAAGGCAGGAGCTGCTGGAGGAGATGACCCCTGACTGTACAAAACCACTTTAGGGACTTTAAAAAAGCTATGATGAGAAGAAATGTAGGTAGATGCCAATATCTGCCTGAAACGTTTCTTAAAAGATTTCTAAGGAAAATTCCATAGGCCCAGTGGATCAAAGTATCCTCAGACTTGAGTTTTTCCTGAAGAAGTGTGTACTAGTGACAGCTCATCAAACAAGGGGAAGGATTAAGATGGAAACAAAATGCATATTCATATGTAATAACTGGGTAAAAAGACACTGTAGGAGAAAATATTGATAAACAAATATTTTCCTAGAGAAAGTGGTATGTATATTTTAGCTTCATAAAAATACACTTGAAGGGAGGGGGGAACTTTTTTTTTTTCCATTTTGGCTTTATTAGAACAAGAAGAGACTTTGTATCTCTCATCAAAAGACACCCAGGCCCTTCTGTCATGTCTGAGAAACTATTGATTCCTCTATTAAATTGTGCTACATGGAAAAATCTTGACAAGAGCAATATCATTTATTAGACTAACAAATATGTTAGTTGAACCAGCTTTGGAGACTTCTAAAATCCATTATACAACTGCAGCTCTTTTTCAGAGACCAGGATGTATTACAGAGACCAATTCTCAGGACACAGTATGACTAATTTACTTGCACATTCCAAGAGACCATTATTTCTTAGGAAGAGCAGAAGAATTATAACCTTCAACTTTGGGGGAAATCACCAACAGCTGATGTGTCTATACTGACTATGTCAACAAGCTGGTCCTAAATATCCTAATATTTCCATTCTCAGCATTTTCTGACACTAAAAGTTTTATAATGGGAAAAAACAAGAGGAGAAACTACAAAGAATATAACTGACAGGTAATCTAAGCTACTTTTGGAGGAAAATAAGCGATTAATATGTGTAGTTTCATCAAACCTCCACCTGCCCGTTCATACCTCATCTAAACCACTCCTCACCCTGTTTCTGTTCCTTCTCTTCTGTGGAAGATGAGACTGTGGGGCCTTTATAAGACTTCAAATAATACACTCTACTCCTGGCCATATGCACTGTCCTCCATGGCAAGCAAGATATGCCAAACTCAGAGAATCATAGCTCTAGAAGATGCTTCGAAGTTCACCTTGTCCAACCACTTCCCTTTGCAGGAATGAGACCCAGAAGGAAAGAGACTCAATAAGACACAATAAATCGATGGCATAGCCAGGCAATCTGGCCCCCATGACATGTGCTTCCCATCTGTCTGCTACACAGGCTCCCTTCGTCTATTACAAATATAGTAAAAAAAAAAAAAAAAAAAAAAAAAAATCAGGTTCTATCTCAACTTGCTTCAGTCTGAGGCCAACCTGGAACACTCACCTGGAGTCCTTCTTCATACTATCAAGAAACTAAACTGATCACTCCTTAGGATCAAAGTAAGTGGTCAGTGCCTAGATCCTGTGCAGAGAATCAAATGCATGTCCTTCTGAATGCACCCCCAGCTCTGCTGAACTGTGTGCTGAGATTGGTGGGGTCTTTGAGGGCGCTGACTCCTGAAGGGAGAAAGGGAAGTTTCTGGGGCTGCCTGGTATCTCCCAAGTACAAGATGGCTGGCTTGACTTTCTGCCAGCCCTTTCCAGGCTCTGGAAGAAGTGCTCAGGACAACAGGAGGATTTTGTGATAAATCCCCAGTGAACCCAGAAGGAGGAGCCAAATTCCGTTGCCTTCATCTATATCCAGACAAGAAGCTCAGAGCCAAGCAGACCCGGCAGTCGTAGCAGCATCCTTGGTCAGCATCTGCTCTGTGTGGCGCAGCAGGACACAGGACAGCAGCTGGAGCGAGGTGGGCAAAGAGGGCACAGGAGGCAGGGAGGGGGATGAGGAAATAAGAGAATGTAAGTGAAAAAGAAGGGAGAACACATGAGGAAAAGGGTTGAGTTCTGAAAAAGAACTGTGGAAGAGTCTTCTAATGCTCACCCAGATCCTGTTCTCCTTGCCTTCTGGGACCTTCTGAGCCCATGGAGGGATGACCCTTCCCAGCCTGTGGGTGGGTCCAAGTGACTAGTCCACTCCAGAGTGGGTGGATGTGACATGGGGTGGGATGTTTCATTCCAGCATGAGCCCCTCGGGGGCTCCATACCCAGCCTAGGGGAGAGTGGCCACCCTTGCTGCTGTGGGCAGCACCTAAGACAGAAGAACCCTGGAATGCTGAGCCAACACATGGAAGACATTTGTCCTGGAGTGACACCCATATTTACAGAAATAAACTTGGCTGAATCAAGCCACTGAAAATTAGAGGTGGTTTATTTCTTCAGTATAACCTAGCCTATCCTCATTAAATTATAGATCAAGAGTAGGAAGTAGAAGAAATAAGAGAGAAAGAAGAGAAGCAAAGGGCAGAGGGGAAGAGAGTGGGAGAAAAAGCAAAGAGGGAATGTGGGGGCCAAATGCAATGGCCTCTCGTGTAAATTGCCTTCATCCCTGTTCGATGAGCTCTAGGAGCACAGGAAGAACACAGGCAAATGTGCCCAGGAACAACCCCCAAGGGAGAAGTCACTGCTCATGGGTGCCACGTTTACCACCATAATGTGTTTGTGGTCATCTCCTTGCTGAGTCATGCTTCATGTAATGCACATGTGTTTGTTCATTAAATATTATATTACTAAATGCTGGACACTGTAGTAAGCAAAAGGGATATGGAAGAGACCAAGACAGACATGGTCCCTGGCCCCATGGAGCTTGTAAACTATTATTTCCTTCCCTTTAAACTCTGCAGGGAACTCCATGCCAATATTCCACCTGGAAGAGAGACAAGAATGACTGCAAACTTCAGCCACCAGGCAGTGATGAGTTTGAGGAAAGAGCTCCAGAGGATGCACTGGCTGGTTCTGCCAGGAACCTGCTGTGTTGGGACCATGGTAAGGAACCTGGAAGCTCTGAGGGTCAGTTTCTTCATCTCTGACATAACGAAGGGAGACCCAATGCCACTTTCAACTCTAATAATAGTGGTAATAATAACAGCACCAATAATAGCAGCTGACATTTATTGAACAGGTACTACATGCCAGGCACAGAGCTTGGATTAGTGCATTTAATCTTCACATCAACCCCGTAAGGCTGGCATTACCATACCCATTTTGCAGATGGCTAAACTGAGGCTCAAAAAGGTGAAAAAACTTGCCCAAGATCACAGAATTCGTAAGTGGTGGAGCTGTAATCTGGAGGGAATTCCTACTGAGTTCTGAGCACACACCCTTAACCACTCTGCCAAAAACTACACCATAAAGTGTATCTATTACTGTGGTAAAGGGAAAATTAAACACTGACACAAAGCAGATGTGTTCTTTTACACTCTCTTGAGATGCTAATACTCCACCCACCCCTACCCCAGAAAACAGTCCTAGAGAGATAAAGTGCCTACTGGAAATGAAGTTTAACCATCGTTTTCCATCTCTTCTGAGAAATGAGGGGCTTTTGTTCTGGCTGTATATGGTTCTTGCTCTGTGTTGATCTGGTCTGTGTTGATTTAGTCCACAGAAAGGATAATATGATTCTTCCCTCTAGACATCACCCCATCTTTCTCGGCTCCTATGACTCTTGGGACAACCTCCTGTCCCTCCTTAGCCACACCTGACCAGCTAGGTCATTGGCCATCCCTGCACCACACCCATTTGCAGCCTGGGTCCCTGCACTCTTCAGGGCCAGACATATTTCACCTGAAGCACCTCTGCCCATCACTCTATTTCAGCCAGTGCTGGTTACTTGTGTCCCTGTCTGTCCTAAAAACTAATAAGAACATAAACCAACAAACAATTTCAGACATTCTTCTCTAGGCTTGTAATGGAACTGCAGGCTAGCTAGGTATTCAGTGAATCTTGGGATCTGACTTTTTAATTAAAAAATGGTTTCAAAAAGCACTTGAGTAGAAATTCTAAGTAACTGCCTGCCAACTCCAACTACCATGCCTAAGAACCCAACAACAAGGAGATTTGTATGCAGAGGAAACAAGACTTTGACTGCAGCCTTAGAGGGGAAAGACACTTTAAAATGTGTAGCCTGGAGGGTAGGCTGCATGTGGTACAGCACAGCTGGACAACTTTATCCTAACCAAGAGAGCCCATTCTGTTGGAGGGTGCATACACAGCCTCAGGCCCATTCTGTTTGTCTGCACATTGTATGTGGTGCAATGTCTAAAAAAAAAAAAAAGGGTTAATCTGCTGTCAGTATTTTTTAAACAGAAGACTTCACAGAGAATCCAGATTTCAGACGTCTTGACATCAGAAGATCTGGCAAAACTCTGAGCCTACATCCCCCCAGGGCTAAAATGGGACAGAGCCTGAGCACCACAGTCCCCACCATTCCCTGATGGCTCACACCCTGGCCTGTTTGTCTTTTTAAGTTATCTCCCTGGATCCTGCAAGGCCCTTGAGTCAGCATGCTGATTCCTCATCGCTCGCTGACTGGGGAGCAAAGGAGATTATGGACAGGTTTTACGTGGGTGTACATGTACCCCATGTCCTTTTAAACACCTGATCCGGTCACTCATGTCTCCTGTAACTTGCTCTCCACTGAGCATTGCTACACTGGCCCTAATAGAATAAGGCTCACCCAAAACATGGGTCTGAGGCTAGCGTCCCATTCCCAAATGATATTGCTGGTTATCTACATGGGGCCCTCACTTCTGAGTTCTACATGCAAATCTATAAGGACATAAAGCAAATTAGTGGTTAGCAAATGGGGCTGGGATCAAGAATGGGGATTGACTGCAAGTGGACATGGGGGAATCTTTCAGGAAGGATGAATATGTTCTAAAACTGGATATTGGTGATGGCTGCACTACCCTGTAAATGCACTAAAAATCATTGAATAGTACATTAAAAACAGGTGAATTTTATGGTATATTCACTATACCTCAATAAAGCTATTTCTTTAAAAAAGAATCATTATGGCTGCTTCATGGAGAATAAACTAGAGGAGGACAGAGGTGAAATCAGGGGTCCCACTTTAAAGGCTTATATTATTGTCCAGGAGAAAGTCAACGGGGACTTGGACCACGATGGTAGCAGTGGAGGTGGGTGGGGCATGGTCAGACACTGGATGTGTCTGCAAGCAGAGCAGAAAGAATTGGCCAGTGTGAGAGAAAGAAAAAGCAAGGTGACACCAAGGTGTTTCTTGGGAGAATGGAGTTGTCGTTTACCGAATTGGGGGAGACTGGGGGAGAAGGAGGTAAGGGAGGGTGTGGGAAACATAAGGAGTTCTGTTTTAGACACGTCAAGCTCAAGATACCTGCTAAGCGAGGAAGCTGAGAAACTGAGTAGGATGGAATATATAAGCTCAGGGGAGAAGCTGCTCGAGTGAAATTAGAATAATCTGTGGAATTCCTTTGACCCAAGCTACTGAACCAAGGTTTAACAAAATGCCTCAGCATTTTTACTATGCAAGCTGCTGGCAAGATGCAATGCGCAAAATTGCATGTCTGCAGTGTGCGTGCACTCCCACCCACATATACAAACACATATATGTATATATAATATATGCATATATTTATTTTTGCTTATTTTCACATATATCAAAGTATATGTGTACTATTAGAAGTTAGGCAGTCACTTTTGGGGTAAAGAGTCCTGGATTAGGGGCTGAAGAAGTGTAGATGGCAGGCAAAAAAAGGATATAACCCGTTTCACATGCACTATCTTCATAAAGAAATAACATCCAATGACAGTGTCATGATAGGAGGGGAGACAACATCGTATGGTTGTTAACCATTCCCAAATTAATATATAACTAAATCTCCAACTGAAACTCTGAAAAAATAAAATAAAAAGGCAGGCAGGCAACAGTAAGATATTTGGTTGCTGCTTTTTTTTCCCCTGGCATCATAAAACTGTAAAATCTTAGACATGTAAGGGACGTTGGACTGAATTTAATCCAAGGCTGACTTACCCAGATGAGATACAAAGCCCCAAAAAAGATGAATCAACTTGTCCACAAGCATGTACTTAATTTCTTTACAAGCAATGCATAAAAAGTAGCTGTCTACCTCTGTCTTTCAGAAGGAAATAATAAATCAATTTTGTGCATTCTGAAACTTTTCACAAGAGGATAGCTGTTGTGGCACCAAAAACTTTTCCCATTATTGGGGTTTATCAAAAAATAAAAGAATTAAATGGAAAGCAGTTTAGCTATATAAGTCAAAATAGTATATGCACATATCTTTGAACCCAAAGATTCTACTTCTAGAAATTTAGGTAACAGATATTTTGAAGTCTACAAATATTGTTCCTCAATTTTTCTTCTACTGCTTCTACTAATAAAAAATAAGAGTACTATCATTACTATAAATTGAAAGTAAATGATATATCAGGTGTTTTTAATTAAACACTTGATAGATCTATCATCAGGTTTATCATACAATTAAGGTATATCATACAATGCAAATACCATACAATCACAAAAATACAATGTAGTGCTATATTTACCAATATGAAAAAAAATCTCAGACACGCTGAATTTAAAGGAAAACAGACTGAAGAACAAATGATTGAGGTTTCTAAATTTAAAAAAAATTTTTTAAAGAACCTAATATATAGTATATTCCCATTTGAGAATGTAGAAAAGAACGAGGGGGGAGGGCACTGGACGAGGGCAGCAAGCAATAAAGATCTAGAAGAATTTTCACCAAAATGTTAACCATGGTTACCAATGAATGTTAGGATTTGAGATGAGGTATGGTTTTTGGCTTTTTTCTTAGGATTTTTCTGTATTCTTTGAATTTTTCTTACCGTGAGAATGCACAATTTTTATAACCGGAAAAACTTTAAAGCTAATTTCATTTTGAAATTTAATAAGTAAGTCTCTTTTTCCCCATCCCTTTTCAATAAGGAGCAAATAAATGCAAGCGGGGTGTTGACTCACTCAGGAAGGCCTTCCGGGTGCTGGAGTAGGGAATCCTCGGGCGCCGGGCTTCCAAACGGACCGCAAGAGCCAAGAGCCGGGCACAGGGTTAAGGGTGGAGAGCCGGCAGGTGGAGTAAGGGCCAGGCAACTACAGTTTTTCCCTTGGTACCAGAGGGGTCTGTCCCAGAAGCTGGAAAACTTGGCTGCCGTGGTCGGCGCGGTGCTGGAGGGCGAGCAGAGGACCGTGCGCGTGCGCGTAGGCGGCAGGGCGGGAATCGGCCTCAAGCTCCACCCACAGCACAGCCCCAGCGCGTTAAGGAATCAACGATGCCCCAATAGCACCTGCTGCGTTAGCTGGGCTGGAGCAAGGCCTCAGCTCCAAAGCTCGAGGCCCACGGGAGTGCCTGCTCCCTCGTACGGAAATAGAAGCACGTTTTTCGCTGTTGGTTGGTTTCTGATCTGTTCATTTCCTCTCGTGATGGGAAAGGATTCATAAAGGACAACCAGTCCTTGACCCCTGCCTTCTGAATACCGATCCCCAAGCCAACTCAGAGAGCATCCAGCATCTCCTCTGGTCAAGGACCAGGCAACGTTTCCTATTTTAAAGAAACTCTGCCAAGTTGATCAGATGACCTACTTTGGATCACAGATGTCACAAAACCTGCATGTCCCACCTGGGCAGCCAGGCCCTTAAATGGCCTCTGAAAAAGTCCTGTGCTCCTTTCCTCCTGGAGCCCCCTCTTCTCCTCCCTCCCCACCAGCCTAGTGAGAAAAGTGAGCATTTTCTTTTTTATTGCACTGAGACCACTAATGCTTTGCGGTGTAAGTCCCTCCCTCTCTTTGACCACCTGCCCCCACCCAAGTAGAGAAAAAGTAGTTTCTTCCTTTTGAGTTTTGTCATTGAAGGCCTTCCGGAACCACCAACGTGCCTTTGAGGGAAAAATTATAATGAACACCAAAAGCGTTGACAGGTCCAGCCTAGAGATGAAGCTTCACCAAATCATACCTTTTGCACAATCAAAAATGGGTGTTATTTTCAGGCTCCACCTGCCCAGGAGGAAAGCAAAGCCCTGAGCCACTTTCTGTTGCTGCAAGTTTGAGAAGGGCCCCAGCTGTGATGAAGAGCTCAAGCCCACACTGGTCCCATGAGGCTTCCTCCATAAGTGAGCTTTTATGCCCAGGCTTACAGGAGCCTGGGCCGCTGATTCCTGAGAAAGGTGGCTACTAACAGGGAGGGTTGTAACCATCCCTGAAAAACATTTCAAACTGTGTTACAAGCTAACCCTGCCAGAGAGAGGGCTCCTACTCGGCTTTCTACATGGTTCTTAAGTCTCTTCAAAGCACTCAATTAAAAAATGCTGCTTCTATAAAACTTCTATAAAACTCAGAGCAGACTGTAATCGAGCAAACAGCTGCCATGTGATTAGAAACACAGGAACTATTCTGAGGAAGGGATGCTTGGTGCTATTAATTTCTTCCTTTGTGTTCCAAGTATGGTTCCCAGAAAATGGGTCAAGGGAATAGTTTGTGTTCTTGCTTTTATTTTCAAAAATACAACTATAAGATAAGTACATATTCACTGTAGAAAATGTTTTTATATGCAGAAAATTACAGAGAAAATAAGCAAATTTATTTATAATCCCAGCATTCAGAAATAACAACCCTTTTGGTGTTTTGTGATGTATTTTGGTACCACATTTTTTCTATTTTGTGAAAACATAATTGAGATCATATTCTAAATAAAACTTTCAAATCTGCTTTCTTTTTGGCTTAACATTGGTTAGCAATCATTTCACATGTTATTTTAAAAATCCTTATAATTTTAGTGGCTGTGTAGTATTCAATCATATAGGTATGACACCATTGGCTAACAAATTCCCAATAGGTAATTCTGAGAGAAACATCTTGAATCTCTCTTTTTGCATTTCAGATTATCCTTTGAAGATAGCATTCTAGCAGTGGTATTACCTGTGAAAGGTAAATTCTGTAGTTAACTAAAGGACAACCTAACAGCCGTCTTCACTTAAAGTTATATCATGTCCTTCCATTATGTTTTACCTTTAAATATACATTACCGAATATTAATATATTAGCAAGGAAATTACTTTTTATAGCTTTTAATTCTTAGAAGCCCTTTCTGTGTTGCAGAATTGATTTTTTAAAAGAATCCTAATCCTAAAAAAAGAAAATTCTTCAAAATGTTAACTGTGTTTGTCTTTAGGAAATGGAACTTGAGTTTAATTTTTTCCTGCTTTTCCTTTTACAGCAATTTGCCAAATTTTCTATAATGTGCATAATGCCACTTTTACAATGTTTCATAAAACAATATAAAGGTTTTTAAAAGAATGTGTGCTCTTCTCTTTTACATTTCTAGAACAAGCCACTATATATTATAAGCATTTTTTACTCATCCTCCTGCTTATTAAAGCCCACAGTTGAGAAAAAAGTTTGAGTTCCAGATTTTCACTTTTTCCAGAAAATGCTTTGTGAATAACTTAATTGGACTAAAGCAAAGGAAACTGAAGTTATTTATAAAAACTGTAAATTACATTTATAAAAAATGTAATTATATCTTTAGTTCCACCTATATGATTTGAGTGAATTTAAGGCTACTGTCTTTGTCAGTTCAGGCTGTTATAACAGAATACCGTAGAATGGGTGGCTTATAAACAACAGAAATTTATTTCTCACCATTTTGGAGGCCAGAAGTCCAAGGTCAGAGAGCTAGCATGGTCGAGTTCTGGTGAGAGCCCTCTTCCAGGCTGCAGACTGCTGACTTCTCACCATGTCATCACACAGTGGTGAGCAAAGAGAGGAAGCAAGCTCTCTTGTGAGGTTTATAAGGGCACTAATCCCATTCATAACGGCTCCACCCTCATGACCATATCTAATCCTAATCCTTCATACCATCCCATTGAAGGGGTAGGGTTTCAACATACAAATCTGTGGGGAGACAAATATTCAGTCCATAACAGCTACTAGACTACAAAGCTCACCTTTCCCCAAGATACAGATAGGTGTGTGGGCGCACACGTGCACACACTCACACACACACACACACAGGCTCTTTTAACACTCAGCCTATTTGATACCACCTCCCCTGATATAGGAATATAGAAGCAATAACAGAATTATGTCAGATAAATGGGCAGGTTCTAATCCCCTGATCCAAAGCAAGGACTATGTATATACAATTTCTCTCTTCTTATCACAACCATAATTTTTAATTCTTTTTTTTCCATTTTTGTTTTTAAATGCTTAGACAGCAGAAAAGTTTGGTTCCTTTTTCACAGAAAAATATAGGTCTGACGTAGGTTGTAAATTGGGAAATGATGGGTTAATTTTAAAATAATCTTTGACTAGTTCGCATCATGTAAGTTTTACACCAGAATCATGACACCCAAGGAGGAGGACATAACTTGGTTGCCAAGGGAACCCTTCCTGATTTGAAAAGATGAAATTAAACAATGTATGAAGAATGTATTAAAATATTTATTGTTATTGTTATTATTAATTATAGTAAATAACAAAAGATAGCATCATGGGATTTTATGAAGCCTCATGCAAATAAAGTTTGGAAATGGGTTGACTCAGGTAAGAGGCTTCTCTTGGGAGGAAAAAGGAAAACTAGAAGAGTAAGAAAATTCTGTGGAAGAAATAGATGTTTATATTAAAAGAGAGCAGGAGAAAAAGCAATTAGAACAGGACATATATAGAGGAAACTGCATGTATTATGTTATTATCATTATTAATATTTTTCCCTGAAAGGCTAAAATATTGCAAAAGGCTTTTGATGCCTGAAGTTGCAGGGAAAAAAATATACTTATTTCTAAAGCCTCAAAGAAAGAAGGATTTTGAGAACAAGTATAGCTATAAAAAAATGTTGGCCCTATAAATGAAATCAGATACACTAGTTTTCCTATTTAGTCTCAGTAAGGAAAACCAGACTTAAATACAGTTTGTAACAGTTGAGGCTTAGTACATAATGTTCTTAAATGTGTACCTGGGCATTTATATTTCTTTATATCTTGTTCTATATTTTATTCCATTGTTTCTACTTATAATTAGATGCATTATTTTTATATTACCTTATTTTTAATGACATGAGTTTCTAGAGAAAAAGTTTAATTGACCTGGGTTCTAACATGATTTTCTTTTATGCATGATTAGTAAAAGCCTAGGTTAAAAAAAAATAGTCTATAATTAAAAGCATAGTTTCACCTGGTGGAAACTACCCAAATCTCAGGCACGGGGCCAAGAGAAGATATTCACTAAAGGGTTATAATGACAAATGCAAATCTAGTAATTAAAAGCAAACTCACATTAGCTTAAATACTTCATGCCACAGTTAATGCTTGCTTCTGCTGCCTCTGTTGCCATGGAGATGAAGAGCAGCTAGCAGGCTATGTATCTGTGGTACCCAGCTAACCATGGCTGCATATCAGAATCACCTGGGGAACTTCTAAAAGTACAGATTCTTCTAGCTCCACATCCCCCTCCCTTGAAATTCTGATTCAGTATATAGATCAACTACTCTGTGCATATTCAACCCCTTTATTTCTTAAATATTGGTTTTCTCCAAATTATTTTCCAGCTCATAGTGCCTTCAATTAAAAAAAAAAGGATGAAAGATTTAGTCTCTGGCATTTTATAAAACTCCTATAGGTATAGTTTCCCAGATGTTTGAACTGATTCAAATTTTTTCTAAAAAATTTGAGTTTTGATGAGGTTTGGTATAATAGATCCTGTGTCAGCATATTCCCAGAAAAATACTGCTGCTTCACCCTTTTCTGGTTCAACCTTTTAAGCACTGAATATCAATGATTACAAGGATTCCCTGAGCAATTTATACTATTAAGGAAATTTGATTGCTTATTAAGTGACTTGTTTTTCTGACCATCTGACCAAAACACAAGGGTCTATAAAGACATTTTTCATTCTTTCCAATTCTTGCCCTCATTTCAAACAAATAAAATGAAGTCCCAGGAGCATATGTATAAGTGTGCCAATCTAAGGGGAAAGTGGGGAAAGGGACAAAGGGGAGTAGACAGCCCTCTGGAAAGGCAGATCAGTGATCCTCATCTTGTACCAGACATCTCTGTTTTACCATACTGGGAAAATGGAATTTTCCCATGAATGCTTCAGACTGAACCTGCAAATACAAGAGAGGTAAATGCCAGCTGGAGACTGAATATTTTATCCAGCAGAAGAGAGCACACTGAGAGTTTATAACTTGTATTGCAGGCTTAAGAACTCATTGCTATTGTTGATGTGTCTACTGGGTTAAGTAAATAAGTAGCCAGCCCCTCAGAGACTAAAGGTGTTAGCACCACACAAAGACCCATCGAGCACAGTTAAATAAAATATTTTATGGAGTTAGAATGAATCTAACTCCATAAAATTTTGTACCCACAGAGGTGCCACAACCACCTATCTGAATGACTACAAATTAGTTTTTTAAGGCACATCTATCTCAAGTCTACTCAAGGCATCAAGCCTGGCAGAAAAGATGGTGCCCTGTTCTTTCGGTAGAAAATGCCTCAATTGCACTGAACAGCCCTAGAGGAAAAACAAGACAGGAAGTGAGTTCATCCAGGATAGTGTCCTAATGGGTGGTTTTCTCCTCTTCTTCCCCTAATCCATCCCCCCTTCAACTTGGTTGGCACGTCAGGGGCACTTGGAGAGGTGCCACAGCCAGAAGAGTGGTATCTGGAGAGCTCTCTTCACACCTCACATTATCATCAATGCTCCTTTCACAAGATTCCCCTCTCATAAGGCTAAATGTCTCTTGACTCCTATTGAGCCCTGGGTAAACCGCCTTCCTGCAGCATGCCTATCTATGTAAAACTCTGCAAAGAGGATATAAGCAGTATAAAATCTTGATAGAACAAAATAAAATGTGCACCAATGTGCATCTGATAGATGTAGCAATTGATTTGTGGATTAGGTTTTTATTTTCAGCCCATTGAAAAGAAATAATGTATGGAGGCAATCTAGTACTAAGCATTTTAGAAAATCTATTTGAGATCATTTCAGCAGAAGCTCTGGCAGTTTGTCATAAGAGGGGAGGAGAGCAAAGGATAATTGTCTCCAGTCTAGTAAAACACAGAATAACTGCCATCACACTTGAGTGAGCTTATAGCCAGCCGGTCCCAGGGCCTCCAGAAGATAGAGCAGTTAATGTTCCCTTTTATTTCAGAGGTTATGTCACTTGTATCACAGATTTATACCATGATACAGCAATTTCATCCAAACAGATGGATAATGATGTCAAAGGCAGAAACCCTGTTTTTATTGAGTTTTGCAAAGATTGCTCAGATAGCTGCTTCAATTGAAAAGCCCCAGCAGTACTTCAGCTCTTAATCTTTGTAATCTCAGTGGTATTAAATTTCATCATTTTTGTTTGAAGGAGGAAAATTCTGCAGTAATGGCTTCCTAATAGGAAACACAGAGGCTGCAAAGCTGGGGGCTCTCGATGCGGCTGCTCCATAAGCACTGCTGATTTATAGGGCTGTTTATGACAGAAAGGAAAATTATCTTCTGCAGGTATAAATCAGGTAAAGAGTAGGAAATTGAACTTAGATATCATCTTGTCAGATGCTTAATGTTCTTCCTCCTGTCACTTTGGATAGGCCCAATTTGTAGAATACTGCAGAGGTAAAAGAAGACAATTAACAATGACAGGATAGTAATAGATGAAGCTATAAAACCAACCTGCTGGTACTGGATGCTATGTATGATTTTAAGATGAAGTGGTGCCAAAAGTATATATTAGCTCAAACCAACCATTTCCTGTGTTCAGCAATACCCAGCGTGGCACTTGTTTGTCACTTTCATTGAGATCTACATACTACAGTTTACATATTAATGAACCCATAACATCTCACCTTTCCTGAAAGTCAAAGGAGTTCCACTGCGGCTTGTTTATTGTTTACTTACCAAAAACACAGGTATTATTGCTTAAGGAGCAAATAAAGGAGGTTTTTCATTACGGTGATCACATTTCTGGCCAACACCCAGAGGAAAGATGGGGGCCTGAACTATCCAGTCCTTAGGAGCCAAGGAAAGTGCAAAGAGGTCAGTCCCCAGTTTGGGGAAGTGACACCAACCTGGTTCCCAAGCCTTATCTAGGTAAGCACTCCAGAGTCATTTCCAGAAAGCAGAAGCAGAATTTACGTGACAGTCTCTGTACCATAAAGGTTGGAAAGGTTAGAGTCCAGTTAGGTGGAAGAAGCTAGCTGACCTTGGGACTGGGGTCACTGGGGGCAATTATCTCAAGAGGCTATAAACAACATTAGGCGGAAATGAACTCAAGGAGGATGGTTGTTTTAGGAGCTCTGTCGAAGCCAAGCTAAGGAAGGCTCTGGCTGTCAGGGATCGAGGGCTTCTTGTCACGGATGCCGTTTGGTTTTGTTTTCCGTTTTTCGTTTTATCAAAGCCTCACAGAACATTTGGTGTGACAGGGAGATTCTACTTAGAGAGTGCGAGGCACAGCGCCCCAGGGATCCTCTGTCTCCAGATTAAGTTTCCACAGCTGGTAGAAGAGATTCAGTTACGTGTTGGAACCCAGTCAATAAATTGGCAGGTCCCAGGCAAAGGACATCAGCGTTAGAAGAATCTACACCCACTCTAGTAAGTTGTAATTGGTGATAATAATATTCAAGAGAAAAATGAGTTGCCTGTGCACAAGACAATAAGCACCCCAAAGAGGTGGAAGTACAGGATTCCAGAGAAAACCACAGAGAAGAGGAAGCTCTAAACCACAGTTGCCTAAAGGAGACATTTCTAGGGGACTGTTGGCAAGTGTTGCAACGTACAGGGAGGAACATTTCCAGAGAAGGACTGAAGCCTGGGTCTCAGCATAACCTCTTCCAAAACTCCAAGGCTCTGGGTCTCCTGCCCAAAGAGCCTGCCTGTTAGGTGCTTTACAGGAATCTGAAAGATGTCACGCAGCTTATATTCAAAGGATTAAATTTGAACCAGTCAAATATTGGAACCTATGTTTTTCAGGAGATAATATTCTGCTGCTTTGATCCTCAATCATTCCTCCCTGGTAAACAAAGATTAAGAACAAATATCAATGTATTTGACATGTGGTTTTAAATCTATATATTTCTCATTTTGTAACTGCTTTCCTACCAAACTTGTCATTCATCTGGTATGTGAACATTGTGATTCAGTTCCTGATATCGGTGAACAGGGTAGGCAGCGTCACAGTGAAAACTGGGCCAGGCCAGGTTAGCACAGGCACAAATGAGGGGAACTGGAGAGGTGAGGTGCCCCCACTCAGTGCTGGTGAGAACTGCAGACAGCTTTGGGACAAAGGCCAGGAGCTGGATGAAGGAGATGAGAACAAGAAACACGAGAGGGACCAGGCAGTTACCCAGGGCTGGTCTCTGTGGTTTGGCTCATGAAGAACAGGAGACAAGAGTGAGTGGTGACATGGAAAGCAGAAGAACCCTCTGATGGCCAGCAGGAAGGTATAGTGTCCCTTCTGGGCTGAGGACAGACATTTTAGGGACATATTCCATTGTGATATTTAAGGAAAAATGAGAGAGTGCATCGTACCGCCTTCTCCCTCACTCCTGTTCTTTGCCATCTACTGTTCCTAAGGCAAGAAGCATGAGCCGTTCCACCTAAACTAGGTAGGCAGCCTGGTTACATGTGTGCATTATTTAATGTATGAAGTTATCCTACCCATTGCAAATTTTAAAGTTAGCAAACGCTGCTCCTGATCTTTGTACAATGTACTGAAACGGCCTCAATTTAGCCTACTTCAGGAAAATCCACTGGAGGTCCAGGAAGAAAAGCCCAAATTACAGTGGATCCAAATCGAATTCTGACTAGTTCACAATAGTACCATTGCCTGAAATGATGCTCAAACTGAATAATCATATCACACTCCACCCTGCAAATGTCATTTTTAAAAGAAAGGCAAATATTCATCTATGATAAAGATGTAATTAAGGATATCAGTCAGTGTATTTTATCCAAGATCCTCTTCATGAGACGTCTTTTAGGTCTTAGCACAAAGAATAGCTGTGTGGGGAAATTGGTTTTGCTTCTTCTTATAGATATCATGAATTAGCTTATCAGATTTTTCCTCTTCTCGCTAGCAGCAGGAAAGCTCAAAGTCAAATTGGAAATACTAAATATTGTCTCTAGGAAGTATTTAGGTATTTGTAATAAGCACTTTGGAATTAGCCTCATTCCTGGCTCCATTTTATTTCCAACAATTTCTCTCTCTCACAGAGAGTAACTTTTAAAATTTACTTCTAATGTATGTTCTCTTGATATATTTAGGTACCAAAGAAGCTACCTTAAATCCTTTATGGAACAAGATGGCAGAACAGGGAGAGAGAGAGACTAATAAAGAAAGAAATAGTATGGATAGAGGAAGTGACATATCCTTCCTGGAGGATTCTATAAACAAGACAATCTTCATGATCCCAGTGGCTTTAGCCAGACAAACTAGAGCCAGGTTAATAGGCCAATACTCCTCAGGTCACATACCAGCAACTCTTACTCTGTTCCTAGTGGCTCAGCAGTTTCTAGTTATTGATTTCCCAAATGACAAGATCAGTTGTGGGACCTGTTCTCATTCACAAAACTGTCCATGGGAACAGGCAAAGCCAGAAATAACAAAGAGCTAACATTGGTGGACAAAAAGGCAGGGAGTTGATGCTAAGGGATGAAAATTGGAAAAGACTGAAAATTGTTTTCAAAAACTGTCATCATCAAATGAACAGTACTTGTAGATGCTTCACTGCTGATAACAATCACAAGAACACTGGGATTATATATTGGGAAAATATCAGGGTGATTATAACTCTGAGGGAAGTTATCTTATTATTTGTGCTCTTTGATATATGACATAATATAATTATAGGCAGGGGCTACACTTCACCAAAATCATCAACTGGTTTAGTCAAGTTAGTCACTCATCAATCAGTACACATTTATTGAGCATTTGTATATGCCAGACTGTGTTAGGAAATAAGGACATAAGATGGATAAATGGATGAGATATTATCCCTACCTTCAGGGCCCTTACATTCTAGCAGGAAACAGACACACTAATAATGACAATATACTGTCTCTACAGAGTATAAATCAAGTGTGAGAAAAGCATGATAGAGGAGTGGGTTCATTCTATCCTAGGCTTCGGGGAAGGGAGAATCAGAGAAAGCTTCACAGAGGAGTTGAAATTAACTTGGACCTTAGAAATAAGGAGTCCTCAAGCATCAAACCAAGAAGGAGAAGATCAGGGGGAGGGATGAGCTGGAGCAGAGGCCTAGAGGCATGCAAGACCCAGAGGGTTCAAGGATAGCCTGGCGTTTGGGGTGACTGAGGCTTAAGTAGGGATTGGGAAGCACTTTACATGCCTGTGCCACGTTTGTGATTTGGCCTTTATCCTGTGCATGGTGAGGAGGCACTGGAGAATCTTAAGCAGAGAAATGACATAATTAGAATTAAAAATTTTGAAGATAACTGATAGTGATACAGGGAATGAATAGTTGGAAATAAAATGCTATGGGATCAGATGTCGTTTATGACCATCTCAGTTCCGGGAATACGAAATTTGGAGTTATCAGAATGTGGGTATACGCTATAGCTAAAACCATGGGGATGACTGAGCTCACCAGTAAAAAAGTATAAAGAAGCAAGAAAAGGGCCAACAGCAGTGTCAACCACTAATGGTGGGCGGGGCAGAGGAAGGCCGGCCATTGAAGGGGACTGAGAAAGGAGACGAGAACTAGCAGTGATCTTGAATAAGGAAAGTGAATTTGCCGAAGGACCAGTTTGGGGTGGAGTGCCTAGTGTCAACAGTGCCTACTGGAGTAGGGCAGTAGAGAAAGGCCATTGAGCTGGACATTAGCTGAACATCTGTGACTTTTGAAAGAGTAGTTGCAGTAAATGCTCGAGATAGAAGCCAGACTCTGGAGTTAAAGTGGAGGCATCAGGAATAGACTTTTCTTTTTCAGATACTTGGCTGGGAAGAGGAAGGAATGAGGTAAGTGTAAGAGAGGCGGGATGCAGGAAAGATTCTTTGGGGATGTCAAAAGCCTGAGTCTCTGGGCTAATAGGAAACTGCTAGTGAAAAAGAGATGCTGGAGGGGAAGAGAGAGTGAGGAGAGAATTGGAAAGAGAAAAACAGATGATACGAAGTCTTCAGATGGAGGCTGGGAGATGTAATCAGATGAAAGGATCAGCTCTGGAAATCCATCAGGTCACCAGGGAAAAAAGACCAGTCTAGCAAGTTACTTAACACAGCATGCCTGCATTTTAAAATGTTTCAGCCTGTTCTGTTGGACTTTTGAAGACAAAGCCATGGTGACCTATTTAGAAGCCAGTCAACAGAAATAGTGGCTTAAGATACTGTGGGGTTTTTTGTGGGGGTTTTTTTTTGCGGTATGCGGGCTTCTCACTGTTGCGGCCTCTCCCGTTGTGGAGCACAGGCTCCGGACGCGCAGGCTCAGCGGCCACGGCTCATGGGCCCAGCCGCTCCGCGGCATGTGGGATCTTCCCGGACCGGGGCATGAACCCGTGTCCCCTGCATCGGCAGGCGGACTCTCAACCACTGCGCCACCAGGAAAGCCCGTGTGTTTTGTTTTTTTAAGTAAATCATCCTGGAAAATTTCAACAGTGCTTAGGAAAAATCTTCCTCCCCTTCTTTTTTTTTTTTTCTTTCCCCTAACAGTTTTGATGTAACCATTGAAGTATTAAAAGCACATTGTTTGGGCTTCCCTGGTGGCGCAGTGGTTGAGAGTCCGCCTGCTGATGCAGGGGACACAGGTTCGTGCCCCAGTCCGCGAAGATCCCACATGCCATGGAGTGGCTGGGTCGGTGAGCTATGGCCGCTGAGCCTGCGCGTCTGGAGCCTGTGCTCCGCAACGGGAGAGGCCACAGCAGTGAGAGGCCCGTGTACTGAAAAAAAAAAAAAAAAGCACATTGTTTTTTAATACTAATGAATACCTAAATAAAATATCCCATGAATGAATACTTGCTATTTGTGGGGTGGAAAAATAAAGGCTTGCCAACAATGAAACAGAAAGGACATTAGGGCTCCCAGACACGCACTCCCAGATCTCATGCCTTTGGGTCCTAACCAACACAGGTATTATGTCCTCTGTGTTTATGGACAAGGGACTCAAGCTGGAACTAGAAACAATTCCAAGTTGTTCCCATCTCCATCTAATATGGCACCTCCTCTTGGGAAAAAATGACCACCTGAACCATAAAAAGTACAGACAAGCACTTTTATACAACTTGATATTGTGAATACTTCTGTCCATAATTATTCACAATGCAGGGCACCTAGGACATCGGCTATCCTCAGTTGTAATTCACAGTTCCAAAATAGGCATCTGGTATGATACTAAATGAAGTAAGTCAGAGAAAGACAAATATCATATGATATCGCTTATATGCGGAATCTAAAAAAATGATACAAATGAACTTATTTACAAAACAGAAACAGACTCCCAAACTTAGAGAATGAATTTATGGTTACCTGGGGGAAGGATGGGGAGAGGGATAGATTGGGAGTTTGGGATTGACATGTATGCACTGCTATATTTAAAATAGGTAACCAGGGCCTCCCTGGTGGCGCAGTGGTTGAGAGTCCGCCTGCCGATGCAGGGGATACGGGTTCGTGCCTCGGTCTGGGAGGATCCCATATGCTGCGGAGCGGCTGGGCCCGTGAGCCATGGCCGCTGAGCCTGCGCATCCGGAGCCTGTGCTCCGCAACGGGAGAGGCCACAACAGTGAGAGGCCCGCGTACGGGGAAAAAAAAAAAAAAAAAATAGGTAACCAGCAAGGACCTACTGTAGAGCACAGGGAACTCTGCTCAATATTCTGTAATAACCTAAATGGGAAAAGAATTTGAAAAAGAATTAAAAAATAAAAAACAAAAACAAAAGAGGCAGCTGGTCTTTTTCCATAAACTGTTTGCTACTTTTTAATCTTATCACTGACACCTACTAGGAAATAGCATAAATCCCACATATTTCTTCTTCCGGTTTGCAAATGTTCTTTTGGCTTCTTAAGATTATTTGGCTTCTCTATGGTTAACAGTTTGAGTTAAATTAAAATCTAATGGAATCAGGAATCAATTCCCAATTTATCTTATGATGGAATAAATACTTTAATAGGCTCAGTTTTTACCAAGAATGTGATAACAACTTTTAAAATTAAGTATAAGAATTTAGGAAATAAAAGGACTCTTTCCTGGCTATAAAGCACGAAGCTATGTTTAAAAATATATTAAGCTGATTCTTGGAAAGCCAGGGCTGACTACATATAGTCTACCCATAAGCAAAGAGGTATATTTATTTGACTACACAGTTTCCTTATGTAACTATAAGAACAAAATCTCTATGTCTTGTGTATTTTTAGGTAAACCAACATGTACGATACACAACAGTGCTATGTAACTGGGGAAAGTGTGTTAAGAGATTGCAGAGACCTGGCTGCCTGACTCCAAATACAGCATTTGAACTGCCATTTGAAGGGTTGGTAGGATTTCAATAAGACAAGAATTGAAGGAAGAAATGCCAGGTAGAATGGCAGAGGCAACACCAACAACAGAGAATTGAAATGTGCATGTTTTTAGTAATCCCACCAAAAAGTGATCTTCTCTCATCTGCTAAACTCTAAAATAATGGAAATGAAACAGTCCATACTCTCAAAGTTCTCATGGGACATGGGAAGAGCAGCATCAGCAACCTCACAATAATGTGTCCGTGTTTTCTGCCTTTAGGACACTTTGAGCAACCAGAGGAGAGAAGCTGGAGCTTTAGCTCAGCTAGAGGTTTGCATGTTGAGAGAGTAGGAAAAGGGCCATCCCAGCAGAAGGAGCAGCACACGCAAAGACACAGACATTCTTCCTGTAGTTTCTTTTTCTAATTATGTAAGTATGAGAAGAAGAATAACATCTAACTCTTCACACTCAACTATTTGTCAGGTACAGGTATTGAAACCTCATTGAATCTTTAGATATCCTTCGGATGAAGGTATTATCTCCATTTAACAGATGAAGAAATTGAGATACAGGGGGTTAAGTAACTTGCCCAAGGTCACAGAGCCAGAAGGGAGGATTTCAACGCAGGGTGTCTGGCTCCAGAGCCCACATCCTCAACTGCAGTGTCACCACAGATAGCCCATGTGGTGAGGTCAAGGAAATGTGGGAGATTTTACTCTTACCAATTCTATAGTCGGAACAGCTATATTTTTAAAGCCCTAAAAGTTATGCAGCAGGCAGCCAGTTTCAAACATGCATTGAGCCCTCAGAACATTCTACTTGAGACACTACCACCTGTGTCCCTGGGGCTCTTATAGTTTAGGCTGGAAATTGTGATGGACTGCTATCATGTTTTCTGCTCCAAACCTCCCTTGTCTTGAAAACTTGTCTCCCCACCCCCTTTCTTTTCAACCATGTGATCCCAGTGGGGGCTGCCATGATCTTACATGAGATGTTTGGCCACCACTGATGGATCTAGAGGTGTGCCTATCTGGTCTTGACTGAACTAAAACTGAGAAGTGGGAGTTGGCGAATCTAGTGGCCAGAGCCGTGAGATACAAGACTTGGCATCATCGGCCATGTGTTCTCAGCCACGTGATCTACAGCCGTTGAGGGCAAAACCAACAGGCAGAAAGAAACACAGCTGAGAGTTGGAGAGAGCAGGAATTCTGAGGGCATTTGAATGTCCAGATCCTATATTCCCTAAGGTCTAGCCACATATCCCCCCCGACCTGAATTTAGGTCATATAAGATAAACCTGTAGCCTTCCAAAACATTCACCTCTTTCTTAAACCAGCTGGAATTCTGCCACTTGCAATCAAAAAGGTCCTGAATAACACAAGCATAAAGAATTAATTTCCATAAAAATACTCAGAAACTCTTTATAAACAACCTGCAAGCAAGGGCTGCTGTATCACTATGTAAAATATCATTGACATATACATAGTGGAAAAGGTTTGACCAAGGGACACTTTCTTTTTTCTTTCTTTTTTTTTTTTTTTGCGGTACGCAGACCTCTCACTGCTGTGGCCTCTCCCGTTGCGGAGCACAGGCTCCGGACGCGCAGGCTCAGCGGCCATGGCTCACGTGTACAGCCGCTCCGCGGCATGTGGGATCTTCCCGGACCAGGGCACGAACCCGTGTCCCCTGCATCGGCAGGCGGACTCTCAACCACTGCGCCACCAGGGAAGCCCAAGGGACACTTTCTTAAAGGTAGAGATTGGCAACAGATAACTTAGTTCATGTTGTCAAGTGATTCAGCTTCACCCACACTTATCGAGACCATCCCTCTTCTCTGACGCCAGAAATTTTAGGGCTAGGGGATCCTATGTGCTTTAAAACATGGCACCTCCCAAGTTTCCTGAGTACACAAAGAATCTGAAAGAGATGCATTTCTAAGTCAAATGGTACACAAGTTATGACTCCACAGTAAAGCAACTGATTTTTAAATAAATATACCAGAGTCTAAAGCCCAAATGTGTGCTTTTTCATTTAAAGCCATCAACCTAGGATCACACACTTGGTCTCTGAGGCTGCCATGTCTCAAAGCAGCATTGGAACTCCATTTGGGGGATGGGCTTCACAGCTTACCACCTATGCTCTAAATATTCTTCTTTTTTTTTAAACTTATTATTTATTTATTTATTTATTTATTTATTGGGAGATGGCCTTCACAGCTTACTACCTATGCTCTAAATATTTTTTTTTAACTTACTTATTTATTTATTTTTGGCTGTGTTGGGTCTTCGTTGCTGCACATGGGCTTTCTCTAGCTGCGGCAAGCAGGGGCTACTCTTTGTTGTGGTGTGCAGGCTTCTCATTGCAGTGGCTTCTCTTGTTGTAGAGCACGGGCTCTAGGGCGCGCGGCCTCCAGTAGTTGTGGCGCATGGCTTAATTGCTCCACGGCATGTGGGATCTTCCCGGACCAGGGCTCGAACCCGTGTCTCCTACCTTGGCAGGCGGATTCTTAACCACTGTGCCACCAGGGAAGCCCCTCTAAATATTCTTAATGGTACCAAATATTTATCATTGGAGGCAGGTCTAGACTTTTGGAATGAGCCAAAATATTTGGAGCCAAGATTATTGATTAAGGTGAGTAATCCAGCTTAGAAAACTACTTGGCATCAGAAATAACACTTGAATATAAATATGGAGATAGATTTTTTCATTCATTATTGACAAACTGCTTCTGACAAGTGAGTTTGCTCAGTTATATACTGTTATAATTTTATAATATAGTTTAACTGCAAAATAAAATTTTAAAATCTTACTTTTATGGTTTATCTAATCAGATTCATAAATGAGAAGGAAAAATCTCCTCCCCCTAAGCCCAAGATCTGACAACAAGGGATGTGCCACCAAAAGTGTTTGGATGTATTATGCAAACTTGTTTCAAAAAAAAGATTACTTTGAATTTTACAGAATCTTCCATTCCAACCTCAACAATACTGAGTTATCTGGACTATCATCAAGCCCAAGGGGGACATTTATTACTTTGGGGGATGAGAAGGGACAATTCTTCACTCTAAATTCTTCTTTCTAAATGTGATAATTTTCTCTTTGAAAAATATAGCAGTTAAAATATATTTTTTTCATTTTTTGCCTTTTAAAAAGTTTCCTTCCTCTATAAGTTATTCTTTTGCCTACCTTATGAGGCCACGGAGTCTACTGAGGACTCCCCTAATGGTCCAGGAGACAAAGATCCTGGAGGATTGTCTTCATACTTCCAAAATCTTCTTTTTTTAATATATTCTCTGTGTTATAGATCACAAGGGTTACAAAGCAATCTCTCACATTTCCCAGAAAATAAATACATCTGATTTGGAAATTCTTACATCAGCAAGATTGTATATTATTTGTACCAGTTATCTCTTAAACAAATAAATAAAACCCCAGAAAATCTTTTTAAAACATCATTTCAAACAATACAAATAGAAATGTGACATGCATGGCATGGCTGTCCGTTTTACTTGCACTGTTTTACTGTTTCATATTCTGAGCAAACAGAGAGGCTATTTTCCCCCAAGGGTTCAGGAGGGCATACGATTTCATTTCTACAGAAAATTGTTTCTCAAGATTTCAATCTTCTTCGCTGGAGATGACAAAACATAATATCAGAAACACTTAGGCTTTTTATCTACTATATTTTCAAAGAATAAATAAAAGCTCAGTATACATTTAATTCAGGTAGATTCAAACTTAGGAATAGATCATATACATATTGCAAAATAGCTTTATAATGTAAGAACATTTTAATTTTAAAATGTTTAAGAGAAGATCAATAGAAAAACTAAGCCCTTTAAAAATATTTTGCATTGTCACTCTTACTTTACTCAGGTAGCATTCTATTTTCTAAATCTTGAGGTTAATGAGACAAGAAATAAAAAATTAAATTGGATTTTTAGAAAAAGGGATTCAAATGGGCAGCATTCAGCTAAAGTTTCTTTTTCCTTTTTCTTTTTCTAATAGTGGTGAGCACTATTTTGGTTTTCAACCTCATTACACTTCTATTCATAGAGCATGGTATAAAAACTTTAAGCCTCAAATGTTTTAAATAAAACAAATCATGCATCGACGAAAAGAAGGCCATAATGGTTTTTTTTCTGTAGCTTGCCTAGTGCAGTTCGCAACTGGTCTCACAGCATTAGGTAAAGAATTCCCATTAGTATTAATATGCTCTTAAGTTCTAACTGTCCTATCATTTAAGCAATAATTTGAGGATCAATTCAATTTCATGGGAATTTCACTATCCCAGGCCAGCCCTGTGGCTTTGTGCGCAGAGAAATTTAGTTGTTGAGACACTGAAGTTTTCACAGTCTTTTGTGGAATAATTGAACACATACACACCCACCACACACATGTCATTAAACTAACATCTTGGATGAAACCAGTTATCAAATAAAGGTAGCTTCTGTGGTATGGATGCCCATCAGCTCCACACCTTTCTTCTCTTGGATCCTAGCTTGCCTGCAGACACCATAGTGAATAGGTCATCCAGGAAAATATCAGGGTTGGTCCCTGAAGAGATTTAAGAGACACTTAAGGAATACTTGAGTCCCTATTCCGTCCGGTTGCTGTCTTGGCTTAAGGCATTACCTCTAGAAGGTCTCTGATAAGACAACCATTTCTGATCTGGGAGAATTAACAGGAGCTCATTAGCAGGGTTCCCTACATGTAGTAAGAATATATGCTCATTGAATTGAAATAGCACCCATGAGATCACGTCCATGTAATCTGCCCAACCAGTAACAAGCGAAAGCATTACAGGACAGGGCGAGTCCTGAGTGCTGTGTGGGGGCCAGAGGAGAGAGCAGAAGATAAAAATCCCACCTGAAAATACAGAGTTCTTATGTAACTGAAAAAGGTTTAGAGAGAGGTTTCATTGTATACTGAACAAACTATATTCTTGACACAAAAATTATTTTTACCGGTCGTGGGAAAGTTCAGAGAAGTCACCACTATAAGCCTAGGCAGCATTTTATATCTCATTCACTGGAAGTAGAAGAGGCTGAGGAATAAGAACATTGCACCAAGACGGATAGGTTGTGAGACTTCTGAACTTTGACACTAATAAACCCACAAAAACTTCAGCAAGTCTCCTGGCTGATCTTGGAACTTCCTCCTGTTACATTCTTTATAGATAATCCTGCTCCAACCTTAGTTTAGCTTCCTAGGACAAACCCTGAACATGATCAGTTATAACAGCCATGCAACATGCATTAAGAAAATGAAATACAAGCTCTTCTACTATAAGATACATGCATTTCAAATGATACTTGCATTCTGCAAAATCACAGGATTTATAGGAAAAAAAAGTAGCAAACCACTCAAAACTTAAGCAACTTTATAATGAAAACACCAACACAGAGAATAATAAACCTAATAAAAATATTTTCAGTTTTTTAAAAAAAGTCGTTAACTTCCTAATTTAAAAGACTACTGCAAACACAGGAATTTTTATCTTTTTTTTTTTTTTTTTTTTTTTTTTGCGGTACGCGGGCCTCTCACTGTTGTGGCCTCTCCCGCTGCAGAGCACAGGCTCCAGACGCGCAGGCTCAGCAGCCATGACTCATGGGCCCAGCCGCTCCGTGGCATGGGGGATCCTCCCGGACCGGGGCACGAACCCGCGTCCCCTGCATCGGCAGGCGGACTCTCAACCACTGCGCCACCAGGGAGGCCCTAATTTTTACCTCTTTTAAAAAAAAGATGTATATTTCACCACAATAAAGAGAGAGAGAGAGAGAGAGAGAGAGAGAAGACAGCTTGATGGAAGGGATGAAATGAAAGATAGAGGCTACTGATTTGAGAAGACAAGAGCCAAATACCCAAAGATCAGAGAGAACTACATACTCAGCACTTCTAAGACAAAGCACTTGGCCACACTGTTCACAGGTTGGTCTTCTCTTTAACTTAGTTTGGCTGTAGGTTCTATATTCTGTGTTCTTCTAACTTCCTGCATTCAGCTGCTGTTGTTTGCTGATGCAAAACATTAATGATCTGAGGAAAATCATGTATGACCAACATGACTTCTGAGTTATACTGGCCTCATTCTCCTAATTACCAGTTGCATAAGAGCTAATTCCTGTTACAGAAACATACTACAGACTTCCCTGGAAAAGCTGTCATCCAAGTGTTGACATGGTATTTTCTGAGAACATAGAATACATCTGAGAATCCTATGCATTACTTCTTTAACCATCTAAAGGCAGAAGCCTGAACCAAATAACCTCCAAGCCCCATCTAGCTCTTCCATTTTAGGAATATTCAATTTTGGAGGCTCAAGAGCAATTTAATTTTTTTAATGATACATAAACGACAATAACAGTAGATGAAATAGATGTGGATGACAATAAATGTAGATACTAATTGGTAAGGAGACCATTGCCCAATACCTTACGTGGAAGAGGAATTTTTCATAGTGTAATGATTTTGAAATTACAACATAACAAGGGAGCTTAGTCAAACGAGAGGACAATTAATCAAGTCAGCCATCAGGGGTACCCATGCTTTCGGGAAACAAGTGTCCAAGGTCTATCAGGGTTTTAGATCCAGGAAGGATCACTCTGTTTATAGCCCTTTGAAGACACACTCGTGGAAATCAAAATTTCCACTCTTTGAGATTATTCAACTAATGCATGACCAACAGGCTATACTCTAATCTGTTGCTTTTCACCAAAAGGATTTATCCAGGCCTCTTTTCTTTTTTTTTTAAAGTCTTAATTTCAGAGTTTTATTGTATTGCACTAAAGGAACAGCAGGACGGTTATACAATGTTCTCTCTCATTCAGTTCTGAAAATCTAAAGTACTTGCAAACTCTTAAGAATATCTTTACCACCAGATTAGAACACTAAGTATAATAACCAATTTCTTAATAAGTAATGTCTCACAAATTAAAACACATTTCAAATAGCTTTAAATGCATTCTTCACAAGTAAGTCAGCATATATTTTTGTATCATGTTCACTTATGCTTAAGAATTAAAGCAAGTATATTACTCTGGTGGAAATATGGGAAATCTCTCACTCATGCAATATACAGGGATAATATTTCAAGTCAGAGGGAAAAAAATCCCACTCATTTTTTTAATGCATCCATATATAATCACCTACATGATAGATGAGGAAACCCATGAAGTTTCCACAGGTCAGATATATATTTTCAATTCATCAGAAGCACCTGATATCTACAGCTAATTTATAATTAAATGGCATTTCAATAAAACCAAAATGAGCCCTACAACTTCTATAAACAAAAGCTTCCAATGGACTAAGGACAGTCAATAATTAATGCAGTCATTCAAGGGATTATGGCTGTTCCTTAAGGAGTGCAAGTTCAAACCCGTCAACACCAGAGGTATCATTTTATATTAATTTATACATAATTCCATTTAAATTCTTTATCCGAGTATAACATATGAAAACAGTCTTTCCACAAGCAAAAAATGCAGAAACATTTAAAAAATAAGGAGTCATTTTTTAAAGTAACTGATCAAATTCCATAGGCTACTCTTGGAAACCGGATATTGCTGGATAGAATCCCTTTGTTTGGTGGCTTTTTCATGCACTTAACTGAACCAGTTCTTGTGAGTGTTGTTCTAAGAGCTCACCAAAACATAGATCATGCCATATAGGTAGTAAAAAAATGCTAGAAGATAAAAAGCTAATTTGCACCATCCTTCTTTCTGACAATATGCTAGAATATCTGCATTCATGATGGTTGTAGTGTCATAGAGTCCTGGTCCACTCATCACTGGTCTACTCATATACCTCCAAATATGATATGACAAGAGGGGCATATTAAGACCCAGTGTAAGCCACTCTGCTGCACAAAGAAACATGACACAGAAGAAAGCATGGATGAGGTACTCTGGAAGGACAAGATGATTCAGCGTATTACACTGGTCTATAGGATTCCTGTAATCAGTCTTCAGCTCATCAAATGCTATAATATGCCAAATGGCAAAGAAGATGAGTGCGGCAGTAAGCAGCAGCGCCAGCATGTAGCAGAAGGCCATGAACGTGAACACCATGGCCGGGGCAGACCTCTTTTCTTTAGGCTCTTCTTGAAGCTAAGCAGCTCACCCTTTTAATCTGCTTATTCAGCACAAAATATGAAACACAAAATAAAAGCAGTGGTTGACTTTCCATAACTGCCTTTTGTTTTAACTTGTTGGCCCCCTTTTGCCCTATTTGAATAGTAGTGTATCTCCTTCACATTCCAGTCTTAATGAGGTTATTTACCTTGCATACCCAATGAGATTATACCTTATATAAAAAATTCTCTTCTCTGAGATATATCTGAGAGGGCAGCCTATTTAACTATTAAAAGGAGTAACCTTTTAACTGAGAATGATTTTAAGGCTGGACACAATTTTCATGCTGAGCTTTCACTTACTTAACGATGTCACCACTGCATACAGAGGTGTTTACATTTACATATAGTAGTAGAGCAGCCTTAAAAATAGCCACTGGTTAACTTCGCACAATGGCTGGTAAAGAAAGCTCATTTGTTGCTATGTGTGTATTGCTCTTGCTCATGTGTGTTAATGAAATACATGTGAGCTAAAAATGCAAACTGGGAAGTAAAGAATATCATTTTTAATGCATTAGTATTGCTATCAATTGTATATGCTAACAAAATACATGGAGGGACAATCCATACAAACCCTTCAAATTTCCTTTTAGCCAATAATTGTTCTTTTCTTCCTCACCCAACTTTTTACCATAAGTGATAACATTAATTGCCTTAATTCTTTTCATATTGTCATTCCAGGTGGGGAACAATAGAATTGGCCAGAAGTCTATAAACACAAAGGGCATGAGGAAAAGCAAAGGGCTTGGGTAATCCACCATTTGGACAATAAGTTTGGCTTTACTTCATCGGTTGGGGGATGGGGATGGAGATGAGGGGGGAGGCAGTTGGTGGTTGGGGGTTAGGAAAAATAGGAAAAAAAATAGAGTTACTTATTTAGCTTATCTAGATCATTGCATTCAGGTAATAGTAAAAAGAATTTTCATAAATCTATTTTCCTCCAAAATCCACTTGACTTTTGCATTATGGCACATCTCACTCTCAGATCCTCATAAACATTATAACTTAATCTTCTTGATTAAATGTTGTACTGACCTAAAAAGGAACTGTTTATAGTAATGTCCAAGGCACTGGGAGAGCAGCTCTCTTAAGTCAAAACAATTGGGTCTCTATTCTTAGGAAAGGAATAATTGAAAGGAGAATCTCCCCTTGGACATAAACCACCTTGTCCATCTCCCCTGCAAAAGTCCCAGAAAAATCTAGTCTATTTACTAACGTTCTGGGGCTCATGGATTATTTCCAGAGAACTCAAATATTTATTGATAACCTACCAACTGCTGTGTACTGGGAGTACAGCAGGGAACAAAATTTTCAGAAATTTCTGGCAACATGGATTACTTTCTACAGGGGGAAAGGGTGCAATAAACAAAGATGCAAAATATACGCACGTTAGATGGTGATAATATTGTTATTGAATATTAGTGATAATAGAGAAGTTTTAGACGTTAAAGTTTCCTTTTTTCCTTTAACAGAGGAAAAAAGCAGGAAAGGGAATGGAGGGATATTTTAAGGAAGGTGTTGTCAGGTTAGGTAAGGCAAGTTGATATTTGAGTAAAGACCTGGGGATGGGGGACCCAGCTAAGCAAAAATGTTTAAGGTAGAGGGACAATTAAGAGAAAAGGCTCTGAGGCAGGAGTACAGCTGGCATGTTAGAGGAAGGCCAAGGAGGCCAGTGAGGGCAAAGAGAGATGGGATAATAAGAACAGGAACATCAAGCAGGGGGTGAGGGTGGATAGTGTAGGACTTTATAAGCCATTGCAGTGTCTTGGGCTTTTACTCTAAATAATAAGGAGAACTGTGAATCTAAACTATGGACTTAAATGTTTGTCAACAGATGAATGGAAAAAGAAGATGTGATACATACATAATGGAATATTATCCAAGCATAAAAAGGAAGAAATCCTGCCCTTTACAACAATATGAATGGACTCTGAGGGCATTGTGCTAAGTGAAATAAGCCAGAGAAAGACAAATACTGTATGATATCACTTGTATGTGGAGGCTTAAAAAGATGAACTCAGAGGAATAGAGAGTAGAGTGGTTGTTACCAGGGATTGGGGGGTGTGGGAGAAATGGGGAGATATTAGTCAAAGGTTACAAACTTCCAGTTATAAGATGAACAATTTGGGGGATCTAATACACAGCATGGTGGTTGTAGCTAATAATACTGTATCATATACTAGAACATTGCTAAGAGAGTAGATCTTAACTTTCTCACCACAAAGAGAAATGGTAACCATGTGATAGGATGGAGGGGTAGCCATTTTACAATTTATAATTATATAAAATCAACACATTGTACATCTTAAACTTACACAATGTTATGTGTCAATTATATCTCAATTAACCTGGAAAAAAACCCAACAACAACAAGAACAAAAAAAGATGAGAAACCAAGGGAAGGTTTTTGAGTACAGGAGTCATCAGACCCTATAAACAGGCTTACTTTGGCTGCTGCTGGGAATGGATTGTGAAGCAAGTGGATGAGTGCCTGTTACAATAACCCAGAGGAGAGATGAGAGGGCCTGGGGTCTGAAAGAAGAACAGACACAGAGCTCAGGTCTGAACAGCATGGAGTGAGATTAGAGACTGCTCACAGAGACAGCCAACATCTAGGTTACAAATGAATTTATTTTATAAATTCTAATTCATAAAATTTATGCACTGTGAAATCAATCCATCAGTGAGAACACAACTTAGTGGCCTCCAGTGTTAAAATTTGTTATAAAATACATTGTGTGTACATTCTTTAAAGTCACTACACATCTGCATTAGAAGTTGAGTCAAATGTTCGAGGAACGACAGAAGGGCCTGTGGAGTCTAGGGGATCTGTGGAGCACAGCATGAAAACTAGAACTCCCTAGGCTGCTAGGAAACATGCCATATCCTGTGAAAACTGATGGAGGTGGCCTCAGAACACTCTTGGGAGGCATCAGGAGAGGCGGAGGCTGTTGAAGTGACTGGAAGCAATAGGACATCCCAGTCCCTCATCACTTTTCTGGGAGGGCCTGAGTCTCACAGCCCTGAACTACTTCCTTACTTGCCTTCCCAAACATCTGGCGATAATGTTTGACAGCAACATGTGTTAGTAGAAGTTTGTGTAGAACGCATGTTCTTTGTGAACAGAACCATCACAACGCATGAATTACACATAAGAATCAAGAGTCATGAAAACTACATGCAAAAGCCATAAAGGACTAGGAGAAATGTTGATACCAACCCCAAATTCAATAGAAGGACATGCAAAGCACTGGGGATGCAGGTGCTGGATGAGCACAGGATGATCACAGAGGAAGGACAGGAGAGGAAGGAAGGGGAGAGGGGCCAGACAAGGCAGCTGACTAGTGTGAGGACCTCTGTGGGGCCAGTGCCTGTAACCAAAGGTTAAGTGGAGAAAGGCAGCTGGTCATCAATGCCTAGACCTCTAGGTAAAGCCCAAGGGCATGGGAGCTGTGGAAAGCAGCAGTCTGTACCCTTCCATCCCTGGCTTCAGATGAAGACCTAGATGCACAAAGAAATCCAAAATCAAGGTTTCTTCATTTCATTCAAAAATCTTAAATTTCAGAGAAGATAAGCATCTATATCAGGGGCACAGTGTCCTGCTAGAAACAATTCCAATTCAACAAACACGCATGGAGAACGTACTGTTTGCCAAGAACTGTTCTAAGTGGAGAGTTGAAGGTACATAAGAGACAACTAGTCCCTCAGTGAAAGTGCAATCCAGGAAGAAATCTACATCCTTTGTATAAACCAAACCAGCATTTGACATGTACTCAGAAAAACATTTCGATAGACAAGAAATATTAGATATGTTTCAGTACTTTCAGTCAAAATCTCATTGGAAAGACGAATTTTTTAAGGGCACAGAATCAAAGAACTTAGATGTTGGTTTTAGAACTTCTCTTAGTACCAAGAATAGAAAGGTAATTTACGTACTGAGCGACGTATACTCACCTTTTCTGCTGCCGTCACAAATCCAGTCACCTCTGTATGGTAGCACAGAAGAGACACAGCGAACAGTGGAAGCGGAAAGAATGCGCACTGCTCCTGATTAAGTGGAGGAGGAGCCAGCAAGCAGTATCGTATTGTTTAGCTTCTAAAATAATAGGAACATCTCCAATACTGTTTCACAAAATCTGGGCAACCCAAGGAGTGAGTGTCTTACCAAAGGGACTCTTCAAGATTTCCTTCAGAATATTACTATGGAACATTTTTACAGGATATTTTAATCACTTTAAAGTATATAAAGTAAAGAGAGTATTGCTGGTAAAAAGTCAACTTGAACAAATGGATAAGACTGGAGGTGGTGTGATACAGTGAAACATTTATGGATCAACCTAGGTTCAAATACTGCCTTTCCCACTTACCAGCTGTGTGACCTTACATGCGTGACTGAATTTCCTGGAACTTCAGTTTCCTTATCTAAAGAACGGAGATAAATAATTTTCCATTTCAAAGAATTCTTCTAAGGATCAAATGACACTGTGTATATGTCTTACAGCAGGTTGGGTATATATTAAGTATTTAGTCAACTATGGTTTCCCCAGTAGGAAACCAGCACATCAGGGGGGCCTCCAGGCACACTAGCCTACATAAATAGACATTTAAAATAACTACCCATAAAGTAAATATTTCTACAAAATCTTAAATGTATTCTAAATTTACCTATCTAATTTTCTAAATCATGAAATTCATTCTCATCTCTATCACAAACTGCCACAAATTCTCAGTTTGGGAAGCTTGAGTCAGATTTTGCTATGATTGCTATCATGTGACAATTCCAGAGCAATCTGCACTAAGATACATTACTGCATACTGTACTGTGATTATTTCTAAATGTTTATCAGAACGCAGATTTAGGAAATTATTTAACCATCCATAGGAAGCAGTCTCGACAACTTGTGAGATTTCCAAAGAAATATATTAAGGGAAGATCAAAGATTATGGTGCGATATTGCATAAAACGAAGCAACTGCTTATTAGAAGACAAAAACCTTTGACTCACTCCTCTTAATTAAAGGAATTAATGAGCTATGTATGCCTATGTGCAAAGAAAGGAAGGTGGAGAAAGTATGTAAATGCACAGGGGCTTTCATAAAAATCTACAGGCTGAGAGTACTTTATTTAAGCTGCTGGAAGAAAAAAATTATCTGAGTTTCTCAGATTCCTCCCTAATGTTTAAGTCCATATTTTTCAGAAAGCATTCGTTTCTATTCTTTATTCCAAAGTAACAGAGGTCTCTATATTTTTATTTTTTCATTTTTCATGCATTCATTTATGGCTGCATTGGGTCTTCGTTGCTGCGCACAGGCTTTTTCTAGTTGCGGAGAGCAGGGGCTACTCTTCGTTGTGGTGCACGGGCTTCTCATTGCAGTGGCTTCTCTTGCTGTGGAGCACAGGCTCTAGGTGCGCGAGCTTCAGTAGTTGTGGCTCGCAGGCTCTCAAGCGTAGGCTCAGTAGTTGTGGCGCATGGGCTTAGTTGTTCGGCGGCATGTGGGATCTTCCTGGACCAGGGCTTGAACCTGTGTCCCCTGCATCGGCAGGCAGATTCTTAACGACTGCACCACCAGGGGAGTCCCTCTATATTTTTACTGCCCGGATAAACTCATTTTTTTCTCAGCCTTTTGAAGTTGAACTCTTTCCCAAGACTTTGCATATACGAAAGTGTTCCGAATTTGGAAATAACTGAACTATTAATTTGAACTTAGAAATCTTTCTGTAACACAGTGATTTGTTGTAGCTCATCATTCTAGATTTTTAATTTTGTCCTTTAAAAATTAGACTTGCTAAAAAGTAATGCACATTCTTGATGTTCAAAGTACAGGGGGAAAAGGTGAAAAAACAAAGTAACACGTATACTACAACCCAACTATAATTAGTTAAAATTTCTTATATTTTTATAACATTTGTTATATTATTATATTTTTATAAACTCTTCTCTCTCATATATCTATATATTTGTAGCTAGATCTATATTTATATATTTATATAGATATAAATATATTTATATAGATATAGATTTATCTCCACATCCTTGTATATGAGACCAGACTATATATACCATGTAACCTCATATCCACTTTTCTCTTAATATTAAATCTTCAGCATTTTCTCACATTATTAAAAATACTTCAAAAATATTTAAATGCATTATTTAAATACTCACCCACTTCTGAGCATTTTGATCATCTATTTTTTTCACTATCATAAATAATTCTGATGAACTTCATTTTACAATGCATCAGGTTTAGACCTATGAGGCAAATGTACAAACTCAAACCTAAGGTATATTCTGAAGGAGAAATGGAAGAGGAGATACTAGGGGAAGGAGGGAGACCAGGCATTCAAGCGTTCAGCCTGCGTTTGCCTGAGTGTAAGGGGAAAAAACTCATTACCACTTGACAGCTGCTTCACGGTTTATAAAAGTTAAGGGTTCAAACCTTTTCCCAGTGACCAGATGCCCATGGCTTCAGGTGCTATGGAACGGTCAGTAATTGACTCACGATTTTGATGACAGTTCATGTGAGAGAAGCTACAGGAGGCAAGTGGGACCCCACACAGAGCACCCTGCTCAGACACAGTTTGGTTTAAGAATACAACTGTGTACCTATCAATTTATAAAGCATGTAAGCTAAAAGGACTAAAGACTAAAAGGGAACCTAAGGAAGAGAAAGCAGTTAATGCATTACAATGATAGAATGCAGTGAAATAGCTTCTAAAATTTTTATCATTGTGCTTTAGATTTCTTATATTAAAAACCAAGAGAGAAATAGATAAGTATTGGTGAAAAAAACTAATTTTATGACATCATTGCATGAGCAGAAGTTCCTGGGTTATGGGGAGGGAACAAGTAGGGGGTTGGGGGGAGGGTGGTGAGACTTTTAACATTTATAACATCAAAATCCAGTAAGATACTTTGGGATTCCTTACAATACCCCTACCTTATTTTCAAAATGCAATCTCACTAATCTCACTAACACTGTCGAGTTTTAAGCAATTCTCCTGTCTAAAAGTGATCACTGATAAAGCTAACAGCAATCTAAAAACACTCAAGACCAACTAGGCCTGTGAGCCACAACTACTGAGCCTGCATGCCTGGAGCCTGTGCTCCGCAACAAGAGAGGTCGTGACAGTGAGAGGCCCGCGCACTGCGATGAAGAGTGGATCCCGCTCGCCACAGCTAGAGAAAGCCCTCACACAGAAACGAAGACCCAACACAGCCAAAAATAAATTAATTAATTAATAAACTCCTACCCCCAACATCTTCTTAAAAAAAAAAAAAAAGAAAACACTCAAGACCCACACACTATAGTTCCTCTTTTATACTAATTTTGCCACTGCTGTAGCCATTGCTGCTTTGTACCTGGCATATAGCTTCTGGCCATGGGGATAATTTGATAGGTTCTTTAATGCCCAAAGAAAAGGTACTTGAGATTCAATTGTGGTTTTTTTTAACATCATTAATTTAAATATTACAGTAATGTTAACTGGTATCTTTGATAGTTAGCTATTCTCCTAGAAGAAAGCTACGAGTTCCTGCTCTACTGACTCATGGTCCCCTTTGAAAATTAGATGAGAGCTATGTATTCTCTGCATAGAAAAATGTGCATGCACACATATAAAATTCTGCAGAAAATTTCCAGAGGTCCTTGGACTCCCTGAATTCCTGTTAACCTCTATGCCAGAAAGAGAAGAATTTACAGAGAAATAGTAAACAGGCTGAGAGGTGTAAAGGGAGATAAAGGAAGGATGGGAAGTAGACAAGGAAGTTTCCCATTGTAGGCCAGACTTGGCCTAGACTTTCCCTATTTACTTTTCACAGCAGCTCTCTGTACTACATATCATTTTCTATGGTCAAGGAAACCAAGGTTCAGAGAGGTTACCTAACTTCCCCACAAGGTCATACTGCTGGAAAGTGGCAGAGTCAAAATGCAAGCCTGGTCTCCTGACTTTTTAAGTCCCATGTACATTTCACTTAGGACTTACTAAGTCAAATTACTGCTTTTTCATCCTGGACTTCCTAATATAGAACTGACCTATTAGAATAACCACCTAGTAGACTATAAACTCCCTGAGAGTAGAGTCCATGTCTCACTCATTTTATATCTCCAGTGCCTGACACACAGAAGGCACTCGTCAAAGGAGAAATGAATATATAAATTAACACCCTGGGGCAACAATCCCTTAGACAGTGGGAGAAGCTACATGCAGCTGTGTATGATCACAAAGATCCTTATCATCACTAAATATTCCTTTAGATGACCACTGGGCACAGACTTCAATACGTTTTAAACTCCAAATGGTAAAACTCTTGTACAGAACCAGCATTTAGTCCTTTGGAAAAATAACCTATTTATAAAACACAAAGTAGCTTTACAACAAACCTGTCTAATGTTATCATGTCAACAACATCTTCTGATAGTGAACTATTGCATCTTATGAAAACCAAACTCATGTTGAAAATAAGTGCATAAATTAGGACTGTTTTCAAAAGACACTTAACTTTACAAATGTTATAAGAACTTAAATGTATTTTTGTTGTTTTTGCAATAATTGCTCTGAAGATGAAAACTAAAGCACCATTTCAATGTAGTAAAGGTAATTGCTGCATTTACTCCTCATGTCATGTTGATGTATGACCATGTATCAAAGGTCATCCTTCTGTACTCATACATTATCAAATCTGAAAGCACACTATCTGATTCTGACCAACCTTTAAACTGCCCACAATGTGTGTGAAAAATAGATGAAGTTCTACCTTGGGTTTAAAAAAAAAAATTGACCCATGTTTCCGAAGCAGAAGGGTCAAGAAGCCAGTGGCAAGGTTAGATATCAGCACCATGAACCTCGCAGTGTCTTAACTTATCAGTGAGGTCTAGTACAACGATCACAAGCTAAAATTGCTGTACTAATGAAGACAAAGGTCTAAAAACTTACCACAGGCCCTCTGACAGAGGGCAGTATCTTGTGGACAATTATGCAGAGATAAGGACATAAATCACCCTTTAGAGACAATAAAACCTATAATGCACAAATGGAATTGTTTACATGTCTATTGGAGACACTGTTAAAAACAGAAGTGTTGACTGCCATACCTTGTTACTCATCTGCAACACAGTAGCCCTGAATCCCACTTCTTCATTAGAAGGCAAGTCATCTGCTTCCCTTCTCCTCTTCCTGCTCCAAACACACAACACTACTGTCCAATTTAGTAGTCCTGTGCCATCCTGACCTAAAAGGAGTGCTGAACATTCATGCTTGCTTCAAACTATTGCTTACAATTGTGTGCTGGGAGGAGAAACTGGTCTTATCAGAATCTCCTAAAACCTGAACAGCTGCTGCTCTTGCCTTTGCTGGTTGGGGGAGGGGAGGAGGTGTGGCAGGGTGGGGCATCAGGCAGCAGGGAAGGAAGAATCCCCACTCTTCCGTAAGGATTGTGGCTGTCTTTAAATAAATAAAACGCCATTTAATTCCATCAAGCCCAACTACAGGAGACGGCCTTATTGAAGAGAAGAAAGATCATACAAACATACAAAAAGAATCCAGGTCTTCAAAAACCAAAAGAAAAAAAAATCTGAAAAGAATACACAACGTCCACCTAAAACATGTTTCAAGCATATCAATTTTATTTCAGCCAATTCTCAGGTTATTTTATAAAATCCACAACATTCTATACTGAAAACTCATGTATTCTTTGGCTGTATGAACACTCATAATTGAGAATACAAATTCACTCCAAAATTTGACTCCTTCTTGTTCCTAGGAAAAGGTTTTTTTTTAAGCATACCACTATAATTTAATAAAATATGTCAACTCTTGGCAGGTAGGCCAAGCCTTTAGAATTCTTGCTATAGACAATAAGGCACAAGTAGCCTTTCTCATTTTCAGAAAAAAATAACATAGCTGACTATAATTCATAAAATATACCACACTAATGCAAGTTTTAATTATACTTGCCATGTACTGCAAACTTTGCCTTTAATGATTTTTTTGAGGAAAGTACTCAATTTTTAGGTCTGAATTCCTATACCTTATATATTGAAAGAGGAAATATTCTTAAATTATATATATATGTATATATAGAGAGTGCATGTGTGTGTGTGCGTGTGTGTGTCCAAGCTCCACCAATGTCCAAAAAGCAGAAACTTAATCCAGAAAATTCCTAACTTAATGTCAGTTGCAACATTAAATAGTCAGAAATGAGATAATGAATAAAAATAAACATAAAAACAAGGTATTTTTAAAAACCCCATTCCACAGGTAAGTAAAATATGGGATCAGGGGTGGGGGGAGTATAGGAATCTTCAAGAATGGGAGTTTGCTAAAGAACACAAATTATACATACAATTTAGAAATCATACCCAAATAATGGACTCACATGAGTCAAGGAAGAGCTCTGACACTGTGGTCCCCCCCAGCACACCAGTTCTTAGGCCTTCTCCAGGTCTGTTCATTCAGTTATTGAGCATCTATATCAGGCATTAAGAATTCAAAACAAATGAATCCTTCCCACCCTCAGTGTGCTCCCAGTTTCCATTTTCTTATATCTTGAGCCAGTCCTTCTCACTTTCTAGCCCCAATTACTGTATTTGTAGGAGTTTCAGATGGAAGTAGCACACCAACCTCTAGTGCTGATCAACTCAGGTCTATCTCTTATAGAAATCCACTCTCTAAACATGCCAGGTTTTAGTTTTGTTTTAATTTGTGCTGTTTTGTTGGAAGAGAAAAAAAGTGAGAAAATAAAAACTGAGAAACATGGCCTTTCTTCAGTGTTTACAACCAAATGATTGTAAATTACAATCAAATGAGGGAGGCAAACATCAGGAGACTACAAGTTACACCTGGTATATAAAGTACAATGGGAACAAAAGGCAAGTGACTGCTTAGGAAGGCTGAGGAAATCACTCAGATTACAGACAGAGTTAGTTCTTAAAGAAATGAGAGTTGATAAGAGTAGCGTCATGCAAGATCAGTGCAGGGCACCTCTCAGGGGTATGAAAGACTCATCTGTGGTCAGAGTGCGAGGGAAAATAGTGGGAGACGAGGCCGGAAAAGTGAGTTAGATTCTGAAGGCATGCTTACAAGCCACCTAAGGAGTTGGCCATACACAAAGGAGCCTTACAATAATTTTTAAAGTCTGTGTTTTAGAAAACCCCAACAGCAATGTGGACAATGTATTAAAAAAAAAAAAAAGACAAAAGTGTCCATTGGAATTTTCCTAAATTGTGAGAAACAAGCTTTCTGGCCCTTTCCCTTCTCAATAATTCAAATAATTTGAGATTTGCAAAATTCTTCACACTATAAAATCTGCATTAAG
Organism: Mesoplodon mirus; assembly: GCF_964341445.2. NCBI lineage: Eukaryota > Metazoa > Chordata > Mammalia > Artiodactyla > Ziphiidae > Mesoplodon > Mesoplodon mirus. The sequence continues at coordinate 90,008,381 of NC_138984.1, forward strand.
ACTGCAGTGGCACTTCCCATTGTGCGTGTGTGTACATGCACACATACTACCATGCAACAGATAATTTATTATCTCTTCTATACGCCAGGCACTAGGAATATAATAAGCAAAACCAGACGTGTCCTTGCCTTCAAGGAGTTCATAGTCTGGTGCAAAAGATAATATTATGAAAGAATTTCAAGGGGAGAGTGTGTGTGAGTGGAAAGTCTGACAAGTGTTAGGCTAAGAGAAGATTGCCCTGAAGAAGTAACAACTGAGTTATCACAAAAATGAGAAACCCAGGAGCCTGGGTCTATTTCTTTCAGCTACCAAAGAAAAAGAAGTAGGAGGGCTCATAGGTAGTAGTGAAAAGGACAGGACTTCAAGATCCCAGGTTCCAGTTCCATTTAAAATATCCATAAACTAAGTGATCCTGGGAAATTAGTTTAATCCCTGCTTGACAGGATTGCATCCTCTCACATAGCTCATAGTCTCACACGGATGGTAAGGGAACGTATATGAAAGTACCCAGAGCACAGTGCCTGACCAAGAATAGGTATTCAAAAAAATGTTCATTTAATTCCCCACTTTCTTTATCCTTCAAAATCAGACTAAGATAGAAATATTTATTTCCACAAAAATAAATGATTTTTCCCAGTTTTCCTAAATCAAGTGCCAGGGATCTGGTAAAAGTCTTTAGCAGTTGAAGATTTGGCCTATTCTCATACAATCCTGGAATAAGAACTTAAAAAACTAATTTATGAGGGAGATTTTTGAGAACTCTTTTTAATCTTCTCAGAGTGCTTCCAGATTCTATCAGTTGTGCTGCCAAAGAAAAAAGGAAGGCATAACTATCTTTTTAAAAAGAGAAAAATGCATAAAGCAGAAACTCTAGGTTTTAAAAAACATCAAATAATACAGAACTATATAAGTGGATAGTATCTTCTTCTCCTAAAACTACATGAGTAGTATAAATTAAACTACATATAACAGGACCTTTGAAGGAGAAAGAATGGGAAATTAAATGGAATCTAAGTTTCATACAAAGGCAAACTGATAAAGGTAACTGGAGGGATATCTACTATCCAATAAATGCAACAATTTTTTAAAGGAATTTTTAAATAGTATTAAAGTAGAAAATGTAGATTAGTTTCTGAGGAGGAAAGAAATTAGACAAATAGTTTATGGATTGATACAATTTAATAAGGTTTAATTCTGTACTCATTTCAATTTTTATTATGATTATATTCTCATAAATGTACTTTTCTATATTTATATGTTTATCTTTCCAAACTCAGAGCCTGAATCTGTGGACATTAATCAAACACTTTAAAGGAGGTCCCCAGCAAACTTGTTAACCAGTCTCATTGGCTTCCATCTTTTTTTATGCATAATAAAGTCAACTGACCAAGTGACCATGAACAGAGACTGACTGGGGCTCCTGTTTTTTTTTTTTTTTTTTTTTTGCGGTACGCGGGCCTCTCACTTTTGTGCCCTCTCCCGTTGCGGAGCACAGGCTCCGGACGCGCAGGCTCAGCGGCCATGGCTCACGGGCCCAGCCGCTCTGCGCTATGTGGGATCCTCCCGGACCTGGGCACGAACCCATGTCCCCTGCATCGGCAGGCGGACTCTCAACCACTGAGCCACCAGGGAAGCCCGGGGCTCCTGTTTTTTAGCAGCTGTTCCTCTTCAGCTGACCATGTTGTTGTGTGATTATCTCAACTGGTTTTAATCAAGACAGAAACTGAAGCTCTATCACTGAACTGTTATAAAAATAAGACACTAGTTTCTTGTATTAAAATTGTTTGCAGTTACAGCAACAACACAAAATCTGTTTGTTTTATGTCCACATTTTACTTATTAACTTGGTAGAGTTAATATGTTTAGGTCTTTAATAACTTTGAAACAAGTCAAATTACAAATTTTAAGATTTAGCAGATCATTGATTCACAACTATCTCTATCTTGGTCTATCTTTACATAAGTACTTTTATTATTTTTAATAGCTCTTTGGGAGTTCATAAACTATATCTAAATCCCTTCTATAATTTTTACAATGAACTGAAGTTATACTAGATGACTTACCACATTATTTTTCTTTCAATTTTCTAAAGCAGCTCTGTTCTCCATAATTGTTTCAAAATAGCTACCATAATTCCATAAATTATCCTCATTCTTCGACCCTTCCGCTAACTGATCTGCACACAAGCCAACAGGTAATACTGTAGAGTAATACTGTAAAGTGGCATAAGAAAAAAAATAAGGAAAAAGTTTTAAGATAGTTAAGTAGTTACTGTCAGCTGGAAATAGAAGTAAACATGTTATATATTTTAAATAATCTTAATCTCTAACACCAATATTGATTGTATATAAATGGTGTGTAAAATGTATAAAAATGGTGGTTTAATATAAAGCATCCTACATTAAGAGCTGACATCTGAGTTCTGACTTGGCTCAGGTGCTAGCTCTCCCTATGACTTTGTGTAAGTCATTTAGTATTTCCAACACTTAGCATACAATATTTAATGAAAAAATCATTATATAATTAGAATCTTCCCCCCACCTCATGAAACGGTAGCTCTTCTGATTCAATTATGTTCACCAAACAATAGTGATTGTGTCTAATGCATACAATGAGAAAGACCAATTATAAGAATAAAGGGCAAAAGCTTAATAACAATAATTAGCAAAATTTCTAAACCTGGGTTCTAACTGGAACTATTTCAATTGAATTCAACAACTACTTACTGAGTGTCCCCATACCTATGTGAGTGGAAAGATACCCCAGGCAGAGAAAGAGTACCAGGAGACTGGGGGATTAGAGAAAGAAACACTGCATATGCAAACCACAGAAAACGGTATAGCTACATTAAAAGTGTGGGGGAACAAGGGGAGAGGAACAGTGGCAGTAGCTGTGGTGAGAAATGCCAGAGTTAACTAGGAGCAAAGTTACACAGGCTTTGTGGGCCATATGGGTAAGTCTGGACTCCATTCCAAGAACGATTAGAAATAATTATAGGGTTTAAGCAATTGTATGACATGATTTGTTTTCCAATTGTGAAAACTCTTTCAGGCTACAGTGCACAGAATAGATAGCTGTGGGCAAGACTGGAGACGAGAAAACCAGTTAAGTGACAGTTTTGAGATGAAGGAGGCTTGAATTAGAAGGCAGTACAACAGTAATAAGAAGTAAGACTTCTGAAGTCATTTGCCTGCATTCAAACCCCAGATTTTCCACTTACCAAGCTGCTTACTCCCTATACCTGTTTTCTCATCTATAATCCAGAGGAAAAAATCCTCACAGGATTCTTGCCAAAGAACCAATAAAATAATACTCATACAACAGTTGGCAGGTTGACTGGCACATAGTTAGAATGCAAATGTTTACTATAATTAAGTAATGTTAATGGGATAGAGAAATGAGAATATAACTGAAAGATGTTTAGGATACAGGAATTGACAGTTAAGGTACAGGAAAAAGGGTAAAGGAATGAGTGAACAGATTCTAGTTTCTGGCTTGAGTAGTGGCACTATTTGATGAGATGAGAAACAGAAAGTCTGAAGTGTTCATTTTTTAATAAATTGATTGAGAAAGACATTCCAACAGGCATGTGAATATATCGCTCTAAAGTGAAGGAAACAGATCAAGGGTGAAGATCTGAGAATGGGAGAGACAGATGGTAATTAAATCCACTGGGGCTGACCAGAACCTCTAGAGAGAGAATACATAGAGTGAAGAAATGCTGACAAGGTATAAAGTATGAAACACCAACATTTAAAGGATGGGCAGGGGAAGAGAAACCTGCAAAGGACACTGAGAGAAAGGGGCCAGAGGAATAAGAACAATAGTGTGAGAAGTCAAAAGCCAAAAGAAAAAAAGTGTTTCAAACTAAAGGAAGTACTCAACAGCGTCAATACTGCCAAGCAGTGGAATAAGTTAAGGACTGAGAGTTTTCACTGGATTTAGCAACAAAGTTATTTATTCACATAATAAATGTGTCAAACATTGTGCTAGGCCCTGGAGAAACAGAGGTAAATAAGACAAGAGTCCTGCACACACAGACTCTAAGTCTTGAAGAGACACAGTAAACTAGTAAACAGATAAAATACTTACACATTATGATAATAAAGTAACATGACAGAGTAAAAGGCAGAGGCCAGCTTTAGATGCGGAGCTTGGGAGGGCATCTCTCTGAAGAAAGAACATTTAAGCTGAGACCTAAGATGGGAAAGGGTTTAGCTTGGTCAGAGAACTGAAAGAGGCCCTGAGACTGCAGCATAATGGTGGAAGAGCCAAGGAGAGAGAAGCCAGGTCATGACTGTAGATTATGCTGAGGGTATAGTGGGAAAAATTTAGATGATGACCTGTTGAGCATTAGTAAGTAGGGAAGTTAAGATCACTCTAACTAACGGCACTTATTAGTTTGCTTTTCCTCATTTATACTGGTCTTAATAATCAGAAATAGGAAATTTTACCACTATTTCAACCATTAGCTGTTTATTACAATGTCAGGATAAACTTTTCTATTTTAAAGGGTACTATATGATTACAGTATGTTACCCATTGCATTAATTTACCTTTTAACCTTTTAACCTTCTTCCATAGATACTTCTCATAATATCTGCTTAATTCTATCATTAAATTATATTTCTCTGAGGTACTCCTCATTTTCCAGTAATGTACATCAGAATTTGAATGTTTTATAACAAGAAGACTCAGCAAGGTGTTACTAAAGTGTTATGGGCCAATAACGCACAAAAGGTCAGATGGGCTTCATCAAAAAAAAAAAAAAGAGAGTGTCTATATTCTGTAGTATTATATTCCACAGTTTCAGGTCCCTATTTCCTTAACCTATGCATTTATATACATGTATATGATAAAGAAGAGCTGATGCAGAAAACTTTGGCTTGATTTTGAACAGGTGAATTATATGTGCATATTGTTTTTTCATTTCCTTATCTGCAAGAGGAAGAACTTATAGACCTTCCATATTTCACAAGGATATCAATAGTATAAAATGCTACCATTTACTTAATATCTATTAATTATCAGGCAGTGAGCTAGGCACACTACATAAATTATTTTTAATTGTCCCCATACCTGAAAAAGTAGGTATTATTCTTCCAATTTTATAGATGAAAAAACAGTCTCAGAGAAATCAGCTGACTTGCCCAAGACTGAAGAGCTGGAATTTAAGCTCAGTCCTGTAATCTTGAAAACTCTGGTCACTATACCATGATGCCTCAGACTATTAACAGATTTAGGTTCCTTAAAAATACCTATCAGATATAAGATATTAAATCATAAAGATGAATTTTTAAACGATAACAAATGGTATTTTATTAAATTTTTAACAAACGGTGTACAACTTAGAAATACTTGCCATATACACCATTCCTATATATTCCTCCCTTTGGCATAACTTGATTTCAATTTTTTTTAATAATAGAGAAGAGAGATAAAAGGAAGAAAGAGGGGCTTCCCTGGTGGCGCAGTGGTTGAGAGTCCACCTGCCAATGCAGGGGACACGGGTTCATGCCCCGGTCCGGGAGGATCCCACATGCTGCGGAGCAACTGGGCCTGTGAGCCATGGCTGCTGGGCCTGCATGGCCGGAGCCTGTGCTCCGCAATGGGAGAGGCCACAACAGTGAGAGGCCCGCGCACTGCAAAAAAAAAAAAAAAAAAAAAAAAAAGGAAGAAAGAAAAGATAACAACACTGTACTTAAAGTACAAGTATTACTATTCTGGGTCAAAAAAATTTCCCAGTTAATCCTTAATACACATATTAAATCCAATGAACTACTATAATTAACTGCCTATTCTCACAAAACTATGTCTCTCAAAATTAAAAACTACAAATGGCCTAAGGATTTCATGAATCAGAAAAATCTAACCTCTGATTAGAACCTCTAAATGTCACTATTTCTCTGAATTTGAAAGGCAACAAGTCTGAATAAAAAGATCATAATTTGCTCTTAGCAGAATCTATTGATTTATTGAATTGTGAGCTTTTCCTCCTAAGACTTTTCAGGTAGCCATGTCAGCCACCAAGATACTGTCTGAAGAAGTCTAGGTATTTAACAAAAAGAAACTGCTGCCAGGTCATGTTTATTTTCCTTAACAAAATACACAATAGAGCACAAAATTCACTTATAATATCATCATTATTTTACAAATATAAATAATGCTCAAAATTCAAGTACAGTCAAGTGCAGAGATAGTTCCTATATGTTAATATGTAAACATAAGCTAATTATATATATCAGGTACCTCTGGCCCAGGTGCAAAAAAAGAGACGTCAAAAGTAACACTGGGGCTTCTCTGGTGGCGCAGTGGTTGAGAGTCCGCCTGCCGATGCAGGGGACGCGGGTTCGTGCCCCGGTCCAGGAAGATCCCACATGCCGCGGAGCGGCTGGGCCCGTGAGCCATGGCCGCTGAGCCTGCGCGTCTGGAGCCTGTGCTCCGCAATGGGAGAGGCCACAGCAGTGAGGCCCGCGTACCGCAAAAAAAAAAAAAAAAAAAAAAAAAAAAAAAAGTAACACTGCACTTGACTGTTCGACTGCATTCTTACTGAGAATTCATACCAATGCCTATATTGTTACTGTAATAACTTTCATACCTCTTAATATAAATGCCTAAATAGACATTTTACCCCCTGGAAAATATCTCAAGAGTTAAAATTCTATCCATTTTAATGATGTAGTATTAAAAATCCTAATCGAGTTTCATTCCTTAAGACAAATGCTATTAGAACTTATTCCTAACCAAAGTTCTTCCTATGTCAAAATGGATAGTATTTACAAGTCACAAATAAAAAACAAAACTGCTATCATATTTGTTTACATTTAGAATGGAAAAAAATACCTAAAAGCTGTCTAAACAGTGTGGGTTTTATACATTAAAAAGGATTTTACTTTACTGATATCACTTGCTTTTAATTTTAATAGCCAGTAGACCTAACTTTGACATATTGAAATAGCTAGGCAATCTGAAATTCAGATGACATCAAGCATGTCTTTAGAGGGGGAAAAAAAGAAGAAAGCACCACCTAAGAAAGCAATAACTGACATCAACAAGACTACAAATATCCAGTTGAAGGCACGTGGAAGCATTTACTACATTGTCGAAGATTCTCCACTTAGTTCAGGATTAGGAATAGCATCAGCTCTGGGAACTGTTGATTTGGCTTTATTCATTGAGGTTTCCTCATTCTCGGTCTCTTCTTGCTTCTCCTCTGGTTTCTCTGTGCCAGATGCTTGTTCAATCACTGGGTCTGTCTCCTCTGTATCCGGTATTTTGTCATCTGTCTGCTCTGTACTGTTATCTAGAACATCTTGTTCTTCTAAAGATTCTGAAAAGATAAAGAGTCAAGACTTTAGGTATACCCAAATGTTAAAACTACTAAATAAGATAAGCACATGCAAACATGGACTAAGAAACAGTAGAATGGTCTAATATTAACCTTAAAATCTTAAAAAACATGTACTTAACTCCCTACAGCATACCATATATGAATTGGTATGAATGAAGGAAAAAAAATTGGGGGTAAAAAACCCATAAACATACTTTTACCTAAAGACCCATAGTTCATGAAATATATGAACTTTCATAATATTTAAGAACTTCAAGATGGATTTGAAAGTTGAATGTCCAAATATATCAAAGTCCCAACAGAATTATGTGCTATAAGACAACAGCCCAGCAAAAACAGCAAATGTATTAACTCCCAGATTATGTTCCCTGAAGGAACTGGTCTCCCTTGCGTCCAGGCAACGCTGTGACCAATGTGTAAATGTGTACCTTTGTGTGTGTGTATGTGGTGTGATTTCCCACACTGATTTACATCTCTATTATCCATGACTGGGGAGGTCTGGATCCACCTTTTCCAAAGGCATGACAAATCTTTCCTCATCCCTCTGCAAGACAAGTCCTCAGGATTTAAACCTCTGGGTCAGAATATGCTACATACCTTGAATGCTAGGGAGAGAAAGGGAAGGGTCTTTTGCCCCTGTCTCCACAGCAGAGGCCAAGTAAGGGTCTTGGTTCCTACCTGAAAACTTACTCCCTTCAAACTCTCTTCTGAGTTTCATTAAATTCAAATCTCTTAATAATAATTTAATAATAACAATAATAACTACTTTAATTCTTTAAAGTTTATAGAAAGGGATAGGAAAGGGAATGACAGGAGCAGAAAGCTTTGAGCCACCCAATTTCCAAATCAAAGATAAAAACCTAACTTTGAGGTGTTTCTTTGTTTTGTTTTTGTAATAAACAGCAACTAATATTATTGTTACAAGAAATATGGTTAAACTACATCGGCTAAGCAAATAAGCCGATTTTCATACCATCACAGAAGATCCCTTGCAATAAACTATAAATGTTAATGATTCAAAAAATCTGGAGGAAAGGTCAGTCTACACTAGTAAAAAGTTCTAGTTTTGTTCCTTATATAGTACAGGCCAGAATTTTGCTAAATAAAATTAATTAATAGTTCTGCAAAGAAATTATGTGCTATATGCACACATATTGACATGGAGGTCTTACAAATTCATGGTTTTATCATATCAGTTTTAATAAATACAAATTATCTATATATCACACACTCTATGCCAAGAGTCGAAAAATATTTTAAAAATTATATTTAAAAAAGATATCTTAGACTCGTTTACAGAATTAATTACGATCTCTTTCTCTCTTTTTATATATAGAACAAAAGGCCAAAATTGCATAGTTAGGGACATCCAAGTTAATGAGGTTTTACTGTATGAAAATTTCACATGCTCACAAAAAGTAGTGAGGAATGTTCACGTCACAAAAATGCTAGTTTTATCTTAAAAGGAACTTAAAATGGCACTGCTGCACCACTTGGAATCTTACAAAAATCCAAAGCAGAAAAGCAGTAGGTCATTTGAGTTGTGTTACTTGAATGTTCCAGCGCTCAAAGAAAAAGCAGAAAGTGAAATGAAACTCTATGGACATGTACAGATCATTTCTGCTATAAGGGCAAGCAAGCTCTTCAGTGGAAAATTTCAGGAGTCACTAACCATTTGTAATTCTACCTTCACATATTTATCCAGAGTAGAATTTTAAGAGTCACGTTTTTCCACAACTCTCTGGCCATAGAGCAAAACTTACTTGCCAAGAACTTTACAAGTGGTTATAATTTAGTAAGCCCTCCAATAAAGTCACATGAAATGAAAAAAAAAAAAGCTCAAAATTCAGGACTCAACTCATCAATAAACGTGCTTAGGTGAACACAGGCCCACATAGTTTGTGATATTCTGTTTGACAGATTGCCTCAGTACTAAACTTAAAACAGGAGAGGTATCAAAGTTCATGATTTATTGTATTAAAGCTCTGTGGTGTAACTATTTTCAGAAACAGATACATCCCCAGTCAAATCCAATTTAATTTAAAAATTCTGGGATCTTAAAGAAGTAGTTAATACAAAGAGAAGAACTATAATACTTAACTTTTTTTTTTTTTTTTTTTTTGCATTACGCGGGCCTCTCACTGCTGTGACCTCTCCCGTTGCGGAGCACAGGCTCCAGATGCGTAGGCTCTGCGGCCATGGCTCACGGGCCTAGCTGCTCTGTGGTATGTGGGATCCTCCCGGACCGGGGCACGAACCTGTGTCCCCTGCATTGGCAGGCGGACTCTCAACCACTGCGTCACCAGGGAAGCCCTAATACTTAACTTTTTAATGTCTATAGAGATGAATTCTAAGAAATACCACGTGCTATCATAATTAGAAAATAGCATTATATACAAAACTTGCTCATCAATACTGCACTGTATTTCAGAAAATATATAGAAGACTAAAAACTGGTGAAATGATGAGTAGGGCTGGAGAACAATCAAAAAGCCTAGTAATGACTACTTTTCTTCCCCCAGGTTAATTTTTAGAAAAGTAATTTTAATAGCAGTTAACACTACAAAAATTTGGTATGTGTCATAGTGTCTATAATGCAGATATCAGCTAGTCTAAACGACATAGATATTCAGTGTCTGGATGCCAATGCCACTTTGTGAGAGGTCATCCCAATAAGCTTGAAGTAAACTAGGTGTGCAAGATTAACAGAGAATTAATTACATATCAGTTTAATAACTAAACCACAGAGCTTTATAACAAGTTTATTAAATATATTTCAGAAGTACTTACTTTATTTCTGTGGGGGGGGTATCATTTGCCTATTCTAATAAAAACAGTGAATTTTTTCTGTGAAGTTTAAAATAGCTTGGTGGTATAAAATACATTACAGTATATGTCAATATTTGGGCATAAAATACCAAAAGAGAAACCAGCTTTCATGTTCACACTAATAAAACAGGCCTACTCTCCCTGTGCAGCACCAGTTTAAGACTAAGATTGATGCAAGTTACATGAATGACCTAATTCAATCTGTAAGAAAATTTTATAATTTGACATCTGTAATGCCAAGAAAACAACAGATCACAATGTGATAAAACAAAAATTACCCAAGGGATTTGCTCCTTACCTGACTCCTACCCCTGCCCAATTCCCACCCCAATATCCTTGAGAGAGAAGCTTTTTCCACAAAATTGTAACAACTGGCTTCCACTTGTCTGGGCAAAGCTTCAGTTCAGCTAGACAAGAGCTCAAACTCGTAAAACTGAGTCTAACTGTACAGTGAATACCACTGCCTCACCTGTAAACCACACACATGCAAAAACATCTAAGAAGATCACCTTACCTTTAGGTTTTTATTCTAGCTCTTAAAAGGATAACTTTCTAAGAAGATTAAAGAATAGTCTAGCAAAACAATTTCATATATCTCCAAAAGAAACACATAACTTCCACAGCAAAATACATGATTCTGTTTAGATTATACCTTCCAAAACCCCTCATATTTTAGTGATTTAGATTCTTACTTCTTATTCCTTTTTACAATAACTTAAAATTTTTTTTGCCTTGCTAACACATCAGTACCTGCTATATGCATAGACCATAAAACTTACCCAAAGGAAATTTGTTAAATTAAGATGGACAATTTGTCTTTGAACCCACAGATTTTAAACAAACAGTTTTTGCAAGATTTTTCTGCCTTAAGAAAAATGGCCAACTTATACTTAAGGATCAAAGACATGAATTTCATCCCAAAACTCAACTCAATGGTTCAACAAACAAAATTCAAATAAATGATAACCACTTATGAGAAAACAGCTTATCTTAAACACACAGAATGTTGTGTAATTATTTACCACTGGTGAACAAATCCATTAGATGAGACTTTAGAATGTCATTATTAAGTAATAATGTAAAACTATTAGGTGAAGGTGTTTTAGAAAAGGGAATCAAAAGGCTAAAAGATCTATATGTCTAAAACAAACATGCAAAACCATACTACAGGCAAGTTTACATCTTGAGTAAGCTATACATAGCTAAATATAAATAAAGGTATAAGTTTTTTTGATCTGATAAATACACAGAATTCAATAAAATTTATATTATCAAATAGTTCAATTTCCTAGAGCATCATAATAAGCAATACTAAAAATAGAATTTTCCCTAGTTCAACATAGGCTAATGGTAACAGTATATTGCTTAAAAGAAAGGAAGAGCAGAAATCAGATCAAGATAAATTTCACCTTATATAAATATCACTATTTTTGATAGTACTGATTAGATGCCACGAGTTTTATTATTAGCAAGTTATTGCCAGTTGAATAAAAACTATATTCTACTAAAATAATTACATATGATCTAGCCAAATATAACTGAACAATGAAAACGATATTAACATTTTTCAAACATGCTAACTCCAAATCACTTTACTAAAATACTAACAGTGTAGAACCCTTGTACTCTAATTATTACCATATCTAACAAAAAGAATGCTATGTATCAGTTATTTTGGAAAATACATTTTTAAAAAAAGCAAAACTGATAAACCCACTTTAACATAGCTTAACAGAGACTCAAATATTACCGTACTATTCATTTCACAGTAAAAGAAACCGAGGAACCAAAAACCAGTTCATTAGTTTGCCATACCATATCTAGTATGCTTTTAGATAAAATGACAATCCTAATATCTTGCTTTCTCTGATAGTCTATTACCAAAGCATCTGTATACACAGTTCTAGAAAAAATACTAGGAATTCAAATGAGCAATTAATGGGAGGAATTTCTTCTAGGTCTCCTTCTTTGATGAAAACTTTCCAAGGTTTCATATGATGTTCTAAAGAGTGGTCCAAAAATTTCAAAAGCCTTGTGCCTCATCCTAAACGCAAAATCTTCCAGTAGCAGGATCAAGACAAAACTTAATTTCAAAGTCTTGCATCATAAATTGAAAAAAAAAAAAAGGTTTCTTCTATTAACTCTAGATTTATATAAATGGTTGTGGAATATTTTTTGAAAAAAAATTCAGATGGAAGAAAGTTACCTTTTGGTTCCATCTGTAAATTCAGTAATGCAATTTCAAGGAGCTATTTCAATACTTTAAAAAAATATAAATATTAAAACAGGAAAGTTTTTCTTTCAGACCTCAAGTTTCTATGTCAAAAGTGTAGAAATCAGCAATCTAAGCCGTTAATCACATTGGCTGTCAGCAGAGAGAGTAGCTGATTGAGATGATATGCTCCTTACTTCATAGTTCAATTTAATCATAAAGGTATGCTACCAGCATTCAAATGAATGCAGCTTCATCCGTTCATCAGAAATACTTCCTGTCGTTTACTAATAGAATCCAGCTTGGAATTGGTAACTGTATATCAACAGTGTTGAGACAGGAGTCTTCAAAAAAATTTTCAGTCTTCTGGAAAGCCAAAGTAGTAAAAAGGTGCTCATAATAGCCATTTTGCTGAATCCAAACAGAAGAATGAAGAAGCTACTACTCTACAGACTATCTTAACCAAATGGAATCGCTTCAGTTTCTAGCACTGTGGAACTATCAGACCCTGCCTCAGTGTCTTTAGCTATTAACGTTACCTTATTAGGGTTGACTTTGAGCCAGTTAGACTTCATTCCAGAGATTTCTGACAGAAAATGAGACATCTGGGGTATTGCTCCTCCTAGATTAGATGAGAAGGAAAGGTATAGCTGGGTGTTGTTTTGCTAACTGTGCATCTTGACCTTAGCAGAAGATATAAAGTATGGGACTCATTATCAAGATATCTATTTTGTTGGCTGTTTTTTCTTTTCTTTTGTCCCAACTATTGGCTTTCAAATATTCACTTTAGCTTTCATAAGCAAGGTTACTCATGGAAAGTACTCCAATTTTTCCTCTAGGCATCTTCAGTACGGAATTCTTTAATTTTCAGTTCCAAGAGGCTTGCAATGGCAAAGCAGATGATTTGCATGTGACAGCATGCAGCTCAGAGCATGACTTAAGCAAAAGAAAAAATCTGATATTGTGTTTGGAGTCGATGTTGCAGACTTGGAGAAGACGGATGCACCGATTCAGTGTTGGAAGTACAGAGGCCTCTTGTCATGGCTATCTGTATTCAAATTCACTTTGATATTTGTTAGTAAGCCAAAAGCCAAGCCCAAGTCAACACAAATATTTTAGGTTCAGTCTTCGAAGTTAAAAAAAAAAAAAAAAAAGATACTCAAAGTTTCATACTAAACTTTAGATACATGAAAATTTACTGCCTCATATATTATTCTCAGTTTAAGCACTTTTTCTACTACTCAGTGATTTTATAAAGAAATCAAATATATGTAGCTGATCATTTCAAGAAGTTAAAAAGATGCATATTGACTACTACTTAAACTATGTGAACTAAACTTCCCATATGGATTTTTTTTCTGTACCAGGTAAAGCACCAAAATATCAGGGCCTTTGTCATCATTTTAGCAATCTTCATAATTCAGAGCTGCTTAACAAGCAGCTCCTCACCCAATATTAATAACAAGAAATAGCTGGCAATTAATAGTCAGATCTTCCATCTCATCTTTTCCATTTTTTCATGAAACTTCCTCAAGAATTCCTAAAACAGAATTAAAAGTTCTAAAACTCAATGAATCCTGATAACTTCAGTTTCTCTAAAATAAGGTTGTTTTACAACAAAGGCATTCATCAGCAGTGTTAAATCTTGTGGACCTCAATAAATTGTTTGTTTCAAAGGAACACCAGTCCTATCAACACAGTCTTCCAAAAAATGTAAGGCTGACTTTCCAACTCCAAAGTTTCCGGCTTTCGAGTAACTTCTATTCATTGAAATGGTAGGCACAAACCTATTTTTATCAATGTTAATTACAAAGCTTATAAGAAATTTACCCTCATGAGTAGTAGTTTCATAATTCTTATACTGCTTCATTTAAATAAATTGAAAAATAATTTCATGAAAACATTACTAGTTAAATCTCCCAACAGTTATTAAAAGAGGTAACTCCAGGGGCTTCCTTGGTGGCGCAGTGGTTGGGGGTCCGCCTGCCGATGCAGGGGACACGGGTTCGTTCCCCGGTCCGGGAGGATCCCACGTGCTGTGGAGCATCTGCGCCCGTGAGCCATGGCCGCTGGGCCTGCACGTCCGGAGCCTGTGCTCCGCGGCGGGAGAGGCCACGGCGGTGAGAGGCCCGCGTACCGCAAAAAAAAAAAAAAAGAGGTAACTCCATAAATAATATTTACCTAACTATTTCTAGATGCTGCTTAACACAGTATAACCTGTATTTTAAAACTGAAACACATCAGGGGCTTCCCTGGTGGTGCACTGGTTGAGAGTCCGCCTGCCGATGCAGGGGACATGGGTTCATGCCCCGGTCCGGGAAGATCCCACATGCCGCAGAGCGGCTAGGCCCGTGAGCCATGGCCGCTAAGCCTGCGCATCTGGAGCCTGTGTTCCACAACGGGAGAGGCCACAACAGTGAGAGGCCCGCATACCGCAAAAAAAAAAAAAAAAAAAAAAACTGAAACACATCATACCAGTTGCACAGGAGGCCACAGTATCAGAACAACAGCTGATATACGCATGCTGCAAAATCTGATCCATTCTTGTCTAAAACATTATTAAGAGACAAAACTTTAAAATTAACATATTCATACCTTCACTGATCTGGTTCTCTGATGAAATCACACTTCCCGAGGGCAAGGAACCAACTGTGCTTGAGCCTTCCAAAGTCTGCCCCTTCTCAAAACTAAACTCTGGAAGTCTTGGAGCCTGGGGTCTGGTTTTTCTTGCAGGATTCAAGAAAAAACAGTAGGCACAACGAAAAGCTGCAGAGAGTTAAAAAAAACAAAACAAAAATCATAAAACCAAAGAAATTTTAAGGACTAATCAAGTAACTCTCAAGATTACTTTTACAAGCAGTCAAAGAAACCTTCAAAAGTTACTTAGCCCTTGTGAAATTACTCGTGATTTTAATAATATTATGGCAGGTGTTCTAACCAAAGTTTATTTTAAAGCATACTCTCTAATTATTATTAAAATTATAATATCAATTTAAAGCAGAAAAGATAAGCTACATAGCAGGTTAACTAATAGCAAAACAATATTAATAATGATCTAAATGTGTTACAGAAATTACATTTCTAGTCACCGGAATCATTAGGTATCTTAAAATCCAGAATTTTGCTCACTTGACCCAAAAAATGTAGTATGTCATATTTGAGAAGCATAATTAATTTAGTTCAATATTTTTAAGTACTTGTAGCTGCACATAAAAATATTATGAGGAGCTTTAAAAAAATGCTGATTCCTGGACCCCACCCCAGATCAATTAAAGCAGATTATTTGTAGGTGGGACCTGGGCATCACAATTTTTAAAAGCTCTTCATGCGATTCTGATGTACAGTGAAGTTTAAGAACAACTGGCCTAGAGACTTCCCTGGCGGTCCAGTAGTTAAGACTCCATGCTTCCAATGCAGGGGAAGTGGGTTCGATCCCTGGTCGGGGAACTAAGATCTCACATGCCGTACCGCATGGCAAAAAAAAAAAAAAAAAAAGAACAACTGTATACTGTACAAAGAAAAAAACCTGAGTTGTCTTTCCTACTTTGCTCTGTGTTCTACAATATGCCTGAACAACATATAAAGAGTAGTACCTAAAATAAAATGGCATTACATGGGAATTGGCATAGAATGAAATATTTAAAACATTTAAATCTAACTGCCAAATAATTCTTACCAATGTATTCAAATTCTTCTTTCAAAGCCATGCCATTGTGAGAAAAACACTGCTGACATATAAGGGCATACCTACACCAAAAGGAAAAATGAATAGACCAGTTACAAATGGAGATAAAACCCATGGGAGAGGCTATTTCAGCCATCACAGCTAAAGTACACAGTACATAGCATTTAATATAGCTAAACGTGTCATAGTAGATTAGATATTACTTATAAAACAATAAACAATACTCTTTAAACATGCTAACAGTCAAAATTTCAACTATTTTAAAATATGATTTATACATCAAATTAAAAATAAACTAAGAAACACTCAAATGAAAATATTCTTACTAAGTAAGCAGAAACATATCTGATAACAGAACACTTAAATTTTAATGTTTTCTAACATATATTCCTGGGGATGACAGACCCCAAATCTGTGGTCAGATAACACTGGAAAAGATGAAACCTCTTAGAGATTCACAGTATTATTAAAACCTCTGAGATGTCTTGTAGTAAAGAAATGAATTTAATTTTGTTTAGTCCAGTCCAAAGGTTAATTTCTGTACATCATGATTCCTGTATCTATCCCAGTTACACTTAAACATCTTCTGCATTTTCTACTTATGTAATCTTTCTGTTCTCTGCATATGTACTTAACAAATACTTGGCCCTATCAAACAACATACTCTGTTTTGAATAACATATAATTTTTTACATTAACATTAAATTCTAGTCCCTTTATTAAAATGATAATATTAACCAATAACCTTGTCAAATATCTACTCTAAGAATATCCTAAGAATTACTCAAAAGTCTATACTATAATAATTGCTCTGCTCACATCGTACCTATAATCCTAGAGTTATTATAAGGATCAATTAAGATAATAACTGGAAAAACATTTTGGAACTGTAAGTGCCAAATACATGAAATTGTCCTCACTGTTATTAAAATTATCACCGTCAAGTCCAGTACTCACATTCTTACAACCTACCAACTTTTCACTATTTACATGCTCTTCAAGTTCAGAAGAATCAATGAAATGATTCAGTTTCTCTAAAAATTACCTTATAGTATGGTTATAACATAGCAGAGTTACAATAGTTTTTCTGTTATATATAATATATTTTTAAATGTTTTATCTAGATACTTTAAGCTACTACTAAAAAATAATTGAATATGTACTCTTTTGCAGGGCTATAAAATACTCCATTACATTCTAAAATCAGGAAACAAGAACCACAAAGTTGTAGAACATCTAGTACAAGTGCACACACACATACCCTAACCAATAATCTTTTCTTCATTTTCATTTATCTACCACCCTAGTAAACATTACCTGTTCTGTGGACCATCACCAACTAAATATTCAACAATTCTATCCAGAGCACCTCGTTCTCGGGGCAGAATAGGTCTTGCTAAAGGTGGACCAGGAGGATGAAGACCTAGTAAATAAATAAATAAATAAATATATAACTTATATGTATAAAATACATTTAAACTTTAATTCAGTTGCCAAAAACTATCTATGCTTGTCAGAACTTTCAAATGATTTTAACAAAACAAAAATAATATTGTTATTAACCTCTGTATTCAAATTTTCATTGAAAATACTGTACTACAAAAAATATATTTATACATGTGCTATATTAGAACCAGGAACATAATCTATTAAGGAATAAAGCTATGTTGAGTTCTGTACAAATTAATTTTTAAAATGCTCAGACTCTTAAAAGTTTATGTAATAATAAACTAGGGGACTTCCACTTTGTACCACAATAGAATAACCAGGGTCAGATTTAATCTTCCCACCTAAAACAACTAAAATACTGTGTAAAATATGTGATGCAATGGTTTTAAAGACACTGGATATCAGGCAATGTAGGATAAAGATCCCTGAAAGACAAAAAGCAAATAAGATGAGCCTACTGCCAACTGCCAACAGCCAACTGCCCCCAACCTGTTGCCTGGAGAGAGTTTCCAGGTAGCAACTCAGGCAGGGTAAATCCAGGTGAAGTTCATCAGTCTCCTTGAGTTGAGGAGATAAAGCTGGAACTCTGGGGAGGCCAAGACAGGTTGAGTTCACTGGAAGGAGTACCAGAGAGGAGAGAATGCACAGAGCAAGAACACCAAAGATCTGCCCAGGATGCATATGAGGAAGACTACCTGAGGACAGAGAAATAACTGCCCCAAAATACTAAAGCTACCAGTGCTCACATGGGATCAAAAATATCACATGTTCCCACCAGCCAGGGTGGAAAACTTCATAACTCACAGGTCATTGGGTAAGTATTCAGAGGAGCTTTGTATAGGAATATGAAAACATCCTGCACCCAATAAGGTTAAATCTACAATGTCTGACATCAGATAAAAAATTATTAGACATGCAAATTAGCAGGAAAATACAACCCATATGAGAAAAATCAATCAAAAGTGACCCAGAAATGACAAAGATGACAGCATTAATAGACAAATATACTAAAACACTTATTATGACTATATTCCATATGCTTGAGAATCCAGAGGAAAGATTTAATATGTTAAGTAGACATGAAAAAAATTTAAAAGATCCAAATTGAATCTCTACAGATGAAAGCTATAATATCTTGATTAAAAAATCCACAGATGAAATGAATAGCAGTTTGGACATTACAAAAAAAAATTAGTAAACTTGAAGGCAGAGCAACAGAAACCATACAAAATGAAACACAAAGTCTAAAAAGATTTTTAAATGAACAAATCATCAGTGAGTTGTGGAACAACCTCAAGCACCTAGTATACATATAACTGAAGTTCAGAAGAGGAGAGAGAGGGAAAGAAAAATATATTTGAAGAAATAATGCACAAAAATTTTCCAAATTGGATGAAAACTGTAAACAAACACACAGACCCAAGAATATCAACAAACCCTAAGCACAAGAAATATAAATAATATTGTGCCAAGGCACAGCATACTCAAACTGCTTAAAATCAGTGATAGAGGGAAAATCTTAAAAGCAGTCAGAAAAAGATACATTATATACAGAGAAACAGAAATAAGAATGACAGGTTTCTCATCAGAATATAAGCAAGCCAGAAGACAGTGAAACAGTATCTTTAAAGTTCTGAAAGAAAAACTATCAAATTAGAACTCTGTATTAATGAAAACATCTTTTAAAAATGAAGGCAAAATGAAGACTTTTTTTGGACATACAAAACTGAAAGAATTCATCACTAGCAGAACTGTACTACAAGAAATGTTAAAAGAAATCCTTCAGGCAGAAGAAAAATGACATCAGACAGAAAGCTGGATCTACACAAAAGAAAGAGGAGTACCTGAAATGGTTACCATGTGGGTAAATATATAAAATTTATTATTTAAATCACTTTAAAAAATAATCAGTGGCTTAAAGAAAAAGTAATACATGATTTCCCTTCCTGTCCAAAATTTCCCATGAAAGCTTTTGTAAGCCCAAATGGCATAAAGTGAAGAAGCAATTACCTTAGGATACATCTTGCTAATGGATGCACAAAATAAATTGAGATAAAACACAGATGTTCACAGACAAAGTTCAAAGCTATGGCGGCTTGATGCTGAGATGCTGAGTGTAGTTCCCAGGGAAGGAGCTTGGCGGTGCCACTCTTGCTGTTCAGGATGTGCGCTGCCTCTATAACAGCTCACTGCAAAACAAACGCTAAACGCTATTTTTGCTTTCCACCTTTTTTTGTAAAAGTGAAAACCCTCTTCCGATTTCTTTCAGTTAGTGGAAACAGGTACTAATGTAGGTCTTTCATAAAAGCAAAGTGGTGTAAAGTGAACTTTCAAAATGTGGGGATATCTGTAATTTCTTCTGGGGTTTATAATACATATATAAGCAAAATGTATGGCAACAACAGCACAGAGGCCAGAAGGAGAGAAACCTAAGTACGCTGTAGTTAGATTCGTACACTATGTGAGAAGTGGCATCATATCACTTGAGGGGAACTGTGACGACTTAAAGATACATACTGCAAACTCTAAAACGCCTGCTAAAATAACAAAAACAAAAAAGCACTATAGCTGATAAGGCAACCAAAAAAATTAAATGGAATCATAAAAGACACTCAACCCACAAGAAGGCAGAGAACAGGAGAAAGGTAGCAGAACAGATGGGACAAATAGAAAAAAAAATAGCACAATAAAAGATTTAAACTCAAACCTAAACATACTAATCATTACATTAAATGTATGTGGCCTGAACATCCTCACTATAAGGCAAAGGTCGTCAGAATGGATAAAAAAGCAAGACCCAATAGATGCTGCTTACAAAAACCCCATTTTAAATATAAAGGCACAAACAGGTTAAAAGTAAATAACAGGAAAAATATATAAATACACTAACACTAATCAAAAGAAACTTGGAGCACTTGTATTAATAGCAATCAGAGTAGGTTCTGGAGCAAAGAATATACTCAGGGATAAAAAGGGTAATTTCATAATGACAAGGAGTCAATTCATCAAGAAGACATAATAATCCTAAACATATATGTGCATCATAACAGAGTTTCAAAAACTAACAGAACTACAAAAAGAAACAAAGACACAATTATAGTCAGAGATTTCAACAGCATTCTCTCAATAATTCACAGAACAAACAGACAGAAAATCATTAATGACATACAATACTATCTACTACCAACTTGACCTAATTGACATTTATAGCCATTCTACCCAACAGGAACAGAATATATATTCCTTTCAAGTGAACATAAAACATACACTAAGACAAATGATAGTATGAGGTATAAATCAAGTCTCAATACATTTAAGAAGATTCAATAATACAAAGTATGTTTTCTGATAACAATAGAATTAAATTAGAAATCAGCAACAAAAGACATTATGAAAATACCCAAATTTTTGGAGAATAAATAATAGACATATAAAAAAATCCAGGCTTTAAAGAAAAATCAAAAAAGAAATTAGAAAGCATTTTTAACTGAATGAAAACAAAACAAAAAAACATGTCAAATTTATGACATGCACCTAAAGCAATACTTAGAGGAAAACTTATAACACGAAACACTATACCACTAAACACCTACAAAACAGGATAGGCCTAAAATCCATGAATTCAGCTTCCACCTTAAGAACCACAAAGGAAACAGCTAATGAAACCTGAAGTAAACAGAATAAAGGAAATAATAAAGATCAGAAAGGGAATTAATAAAAGAGAAAATACAAAAATAATAGAGAAAAGCTAGTTCTTTCAGAAGACCAACTGAATTGATAAACCTCTAGCCAGACTAATCAGGGGAAAAAAAAACGGAAGATACAAAATACTAACGTTAAGAATGAGACGGACTTCCCTGGTGGTGCAGTGGTTAAGAATCTGTCTGCAAATGCAGGGGCCACAGGTTCGAGCCCTGAACCAGGAAGATCCCATATGCCAAGAAGCAACTAAGCTCGTGACCCAAAACTACTGAGCCTGCGGTCTAGAGCACATGAGCCACAACTACTGAGCCCGTGCGCCACAACTACCGAAGCCCAGGCACCTAAAAGCCTGTGCTCCACAACAAGAAAGCCACTGCAGTGAGGAGCCTGCACACTGCAACGAAGAGCAGCCCCCACTTGCTGCAACTAGAGAAAGCTCGCATGTAGCAATGAAGACCCAATGCAGCCAAAAATAAATAAATGAATAAATAAATAAATAAATTTACAAAAAACAGAATGAGAGAAATGACATAAATAGAGATAGTAAAGATATTAAAAGAATAAGAAGGGGGGCCTCCCTGGTGGCACAGTGGTTGAGAGTCCGCCTGCCGATGCAGGGGACGCGGGTTCGTGCCCCGGTCTGGGAGGATCCCACATGCCGCGGAGCGGCTGGGCCCGTGAGCCATGGCCGCTGAGCCTGCGCGTCTGGAGCCTGTGCTCCGCAACGGGAGAGGCCACAACAGTGAGAGGCCCGCGTACCGCAAAAAAAAAAAAAAAAAAAAAGAATAAGAAGGGTATATTATGAATAACTTTATGCCAATAAACTCTATAAGTTAGATGAAATAAATTTCTCAAAAGACTACCAAACTACCACAACTCACTCAACAAGAATAACATAACTATTCATTTTGTTAAAATTTTGTTAAGAATTTTTGCATCCATGTTCATGAGGGATATTAGTCTGTAGTTTTCCCTTTAAAAAACTGAATTTTTAGTTGAAAAAAAAAACCTTCCACAAAGAAAACACCAGGCTCAGGTACTTTAACCTGTAAAATTTTAATTTATTATTAAGAAATAATACCAGACCACAGGACAGACAGCAGAAGCAAGAAGAACTACAATCCTGCAGCCTGTGGAACAAAAACCACATTCACAGAAAGACAAAATGAAAAGTCAGAGGACTATGTACCAGAGGAAGGAACAAAATAAAACCCCAGAAAAACAATTAAATGAAGTGGAGATAGGTAACCATCCAGAAAAAGATTTCAGAATAATGATAGCAAAGATGATCCAGGACCTCGGAAAAAGAATGGAGGCAAAGACTCAGAAGATGAAAGAAATGTTTAACAAAGACCTAGAAGAACTAAAGAACAAACAAACAGAGAGGAACAATACAATAACTGAAATGAAAAATACAATGGAAGGAATCAATAGCAGAATAACTGAGGCAGAAGAACAGATAAATGACCTGGAAGACAGAATGGTGGATTTCACTGCCACGGAACAAAATAAAGAAAAAAAAATGAAAAGAAATGAAGACAGCCTAAGGGATCCCTGGGACAACATTAAACACACCAACATTCACATTATAGGGGTCTCAGAAGAAGAAGAGAGAGAGAAAGGACGTGAGAAAATATCTGAAGAGATTACAGCTGGAAACTTCGCTAACCTGAGAAAAGAAATAGCCACCCATGTCCAGGAAGTGCAGAGAGTCCCATACAGGAAAAACCCAAGGAGAAACATGCCAATACACATAGTAATCAAATTGACAAAAACTAAAGACAAAGAAAAATTATTAAAAGCAACAAGGCAAAAATGACAAATAACATACAAGGGAACTCCCGTAAGGTTAACAGCTGATTTCTCAGTGGAAACCCTACAAGCCAGAAGGCAGCAGCATGATGTATTTAAAGTGATTAAAGGGAAGAACCTACAACAAAGATTATTCTATCTGGCAAGGATCTCATTCAGATTCAACAGAGAAATCAAAAACTTTACAGACAAGCAAAAGCTAAGAGAATTCAGCACCACCAAACCAGAGCTAAAACAAATGCCAGAGGAACTGCCCTAAGTGGGAAACACAAGAGAAGAAAAGGACCTACAAAAACAAACCCAAAACAATTAAGAAAATGGTAAAAGGAACATATATATCAATAATTACCTTAAATGCGAATGGATTAAATGCTCCAACCAAAAGACACAGGCTCGCTGAAGGGACACAAAAACAAGACCCGTATATATGCTGTCTACAAGAGACCCACTTCAGACCTAGGGACACACACAGACTGAAAGTGAGGGGATGGAAAAAGATATTCCATGCAAATGGAAATCAAAAGAAAGCTGGAGTAGCGATACTCATATCAGATAAAATAGACTTTAAATAAAGAATGTTACAAGAGACAAGGAAGGACACTATGAAATGATCAAGGGATCAATCCAAGAAGAAGATATAACAATTATAAGTATGTATGCACCCAACATAGGAGCACCTCAATACATAAGGCAAATGCTAACAGCTCTAAAAGAGGGAATTGACGGTAACACAATAATAGTGGGGGACTTTAACACCTCACTTACACCAAAGGAAAGATCATCCAGACAGAAAATTAATAAGGAAACACAAGCTTTAAATGACACAATAGACCAGCTAGATTTAATTGATATTTATAGGACATTCCATCCAAAAACAGCAGATTACACTTTCTTCTCAAATGCACATGGAACATTCTCCAGGATAGATCACATCTTGGGTCACAAATCAAGCCTTGGTAAATCTAAGAAAACTGAAATCATATTAAGCATCTTTTCTGACCACAACGCTAAGAGATTAGAAATCAATTAAAGGGGAAAAAAACGTAAAAAACACAAACACATGGAGGCTAAACAGTACGTTACTAAATAACCAAGAGATCACTGAAGAAATCAAAGAGAAAATCAAAAAATACCTAGAGACAAATGACAATGAAAACACAATGATCCAAAACCTACAGGATGCAGCAAAAGCAGTTCTAAGAGGGAAGGTTATAGCAATACAATGCTACCTCAAGAAACAAGAAAAATCTCAAATAAACAATCTAACCTTACACCTAAAGGAACTACAGAAAGAAGAACAAACAAAACCCACAGTTAATACAAGGAAAGAAATCATAAAGATCAGAGCAGAAATAAATGAAATAGAAACAAAGAAAACAACAGCAAAGATCAATAAAACTAAAAGCTCGTTCTTCGAGAAGTTAAACAAAATTGATAAACCTTTAGCCAGACTCATCAAGAAAAAGAGGGAGAGGACTCAAATCAATAAAATTAGAAATGAAAAAGGAGAAGCTACAACAGACACTGCAGAAATACAAAACATCCTAAGAGACTACTACAAGCAACTCTGTAACAATAAAATGGACAACTTGGAAGAAATTGACAAATTGTTAGAAAGGTATGACCTTCCAAGACTGAAGCAGGAAGAAATAGAAATATGAACAGACCAATCACAAGTAATGAAATTGAAACTGTGATATAAAATCTTCCAACAAACAAAAGTCCAGGACCAGATGGCTTCACAGGTGAATTCTATCAAACATTT
Source organism: Mesoplodon mirus (assembly GCF_964341445.2). Lineage (NCBI taxonomy): Eukaryota > Metazoa > Chordata > Mammalia > Artiodactyla > Ziphiidae > Mesoplodon > Mesoplodon mirus. Next base: position 90,033,186 of record NC_138984.1, read on the forward strand.
AGAGAAGAGCTAACACCCATCCTCCTCAAACTCTTCCAAAAATTTGCAGAGGAAGGAACACTCCCAAACTCATTCTATGAGGCCACCATCACCCTGATACCAAAACCAGACAAAGATGTCACAAGCAAACTACAGGCCAATATCACCGATGAACATAGATGCAAAAATCCTCAACAAAATACTAGCAAACAGAATCCAACAGCACATTAAAAGGATCATACACCATGATCAAGTGGGGTTTACCCAAGGAATGCTAGGATTCTTCAATATACGCAAATCAGTGTGATACACCATATTAACAAATTGATGAATAAAAACCATATGATCATCACAATAGATGCAGAAAAAGCTTTTCACAAAATTCAACACCCATTTATCATAAAAGCTCTCCAGAAAGTGGGCACAGAGGGAACTTACCTCAACATAATAAAGGCCGTGTATGACAAACCCACAGCAAACATCATTCTCAATAGTGAAAAACTAAAACCATTTCCTCTAAGATCAGGAACAAGACAAGGATGTCCACTCTCGCCACTATCATTCAACATAGTTTTGGAAGTCCTAGCTATAGAAATCAGAGGAGAAAAAGAAATAAAAGGAATACAAATTGGAAAAGAAGAAGTAAAACTGTCACTGTTGGAAGATGACATGATACTATACCTAGAGAATCTTAAAGATGCCACCAGAAAACTACTAGAGCTAATCAATGAATTTGGTAAAGTAGCAGGATACAAAACTAATGCACAGAAATCTCTTGCATTCCTATATACTAATGATGAAAAATCTGAAAGAGAAATTAATGAAACACTCCCATTTACCACTGCAACAAAAAGAATAAAGTACCTAGGAATAAACCTACCTAGGGAGACAAAAGACCTGTATGCAGAAAACTATAAGACACTGATGAAAGAAATTAAAGATGATACCAACAGATGGAGAGATATACTATGTTCTTGAATTGGAAGAATCAATACTGTGAAAATGACTATACTACCCAAAGCAATCTACAGATTCAATGCAATCCCTATCAAATTACCAATGGCATTTTTTACGGAACTAGAACAAATCATCTTAAAATTTGTATGGAGACACAAAAGACCCCGAATAGCCAAAGCAGTCATGAGGGAAAAAAACGGAGCTGGAGGAATCAGACTCCCTGACTTCAGACTATACTATAAGGCTACAGTAATCAAGACAATATGGTACTTGCACAAAAACAGAAACATAGATCAATGGAACAAGATAGAAAGCCCAGAGATAAACCTCACGCACATATGGTCACCTTATTTTTGATAAAGGAGGCAAGAATATACAATGGAGAAAAGACAGTCTCTTCAATAAGTGGTGCTGGGAAAACTGGACAGCTACGTGTAAAAGAATGAAATTAGAACACTCCTTAACACCATACACAAAAATAAACTCAAAATGGATTAGAGACCTAAATGTAAGACCAGACACTATAAAACTCTTAGAGGAAAACATAGGAAGAACACTCTGACATAAATCACAGCAAGATCTCTTTTGATCCACCTCCTAGAGTAATGGAAATAAAAACAAAAATAAACAAATGGGACTTAATGAAACTTAAAAGTTTTTGCAAAGCAAAGGAAACTACAAACAAGATGAAAAGACAACCTTCAGAATGGGATAAAATATTTGCAAACGAATCAACAGACAAAGGATTAATCTCCAAAATATATAAACAGCTCATGCAGCTCAATATTAAAAAAAACAAACAACCCAATCCAAAAATGGGCAAAAGACCAGATAGACATTTCTCCAAAGAAGACATACAGATGGCCAAGTAGCACATGAAAAAGTGCTCAACATCACTAATTATTAGAGAAATGCAAATCAAAACTACAATGAGGTATCACCTCACACCAGTAAGAATGGGCATCATCAGAAAATCTACAAACAACAAATGCTGAAGAGGGTGTGGAGAAAAGGGAACCCTCTTGCGCTGTTGGTGGGAATGTAAATCGATACAGCCACTATGGAGAACAGTATGGAGGTTCCTTAAAAAACTAAAAATAGAATTACCATATGACCCAGCAATCCCGCTATTGGGCATATACCCAGAGAAAACCGTAACTCAAAAAGACACATGCACCTCAATGTTCACTGCCACACTATTTACAATAGCCAGGTCATGGAAGTACCTAAATGTCCACTGACAGACAAATGGATAAAGAAGATGTGGTACATATACAGAATGGAATATCAGCCATAAAAAGGAACAAAATTCGGTCATTTGTAGAGACGTGGATGGACCTAGAGACTGTTATACAGAGTGAAGTAAGTCAGAAAGAGAAAAACAAATATCATATATTAACGCATATATGTGGAATCTAGCAAAATGGTACAGATGAACTGGTTTGCATGGCAGAAAGAGACACAGATGTACAGAACAAATGTATGGACACCAAGGGGGGAAAGCGGGTGGCGGGGGTGTGACAAATTGGGAGATTGGGATTGACATATATCCACTAATATGTATAAAACAGGTAACTAATAGAACCCGCTCTATTAAAAAATAAAGTAAAATTCGAACAAAGAAATAATACCATTTCTACACAAACTTGTCCATAAAATTAAAGATGAGAAAATACCTTCTCATAGTGAGGCCAGCATTACTCTGATACCAAAACCAGAAAAAAAAATTACAAGAAAAAACAAAAACAAAACTACAGACCAATATCCCTAAGGAAAATTGATGTAAATATTTCTAACAAAGTTTTAGCAAATTGAATCCAACAATATATATAAAATAATAAAACATCATGACCAAGTGAAATTTACCTCGGGAAAGCTAGGTGGTTTAACATCTAAAAATCAATGTTAAAAAAACCAATCAGGGACTTCCCTGCTTCCCTGGTGGAGCAGTGATTAAGAATCCGCCTGCCAATGGAGGGGACACGGGTTTGAGACCTGGTCCGGGAAGATCCCACATGTTGCAGAGCAACTAAGCCCGTGTGCCACAACTACTGAGCCTGCACTCTAGAGCCCGTGTGCCACAACTACTAAAGCCCCTGTGCCTAGAGCCTGTGCTCCGCAGCAAGAGAAACCACCACAATGAGAAGCCCATACACTGCAACGAAGAGTAGCCCCCGCTTGCCCCAACTAGATAGAGAAAGCCCACGCACAGCAACAAAGACCCAATGCAGCCAAAAATAAATAAATTTATTTTTAAAAAATCAATCAGTGTATTTCACCATATGAAATAGTGATGTTAAAACAAAAAAACAAACTAAAACCCTACATGAGCATCTCAATAGATGCAGAAAAAGCATTTGACAAAATCCATCATCTTTTACTGATAAAAACCTTTGCAACTAGGATTGGAAGGGTACTTCCTCAATCTGACAAAGGCTATCTATTAAAAAAAAAACAAAAACCCGATAGCTTACATCAGGCTGAATGAAGAAAAAGTAAATGCTCTCCTCCTAAGATCAGCAATAAGGCAAGGATGTCTGCTCTCACCACTTCTATTTAACACTGCACTAAAGGTTCTAGCTAGTATAATAAGGCAAGAAAAAGAAATGAAAGGAATCCAGATTTTAAAAGAAGAAGTAAAATTGTCCTTACTTACAATCTGACAGCCTAAGTAGAAAATACTATGGAATCTATAAGAAAAAAAAGCTATCAGAACTAACAAGTGAGTTTAGCAATATTACAGGATACAAGATCAATATACAAAAATCAACTCTATTTCTATATATGTTAGCAATGAACAATGGAAATAGTTAATAAAATATCATTTAAAATAGGATAAAAACATGAAAAAATTAGATGTACGTTTAACCCCCAAAAGGTGCAAAACCTATATACTGAACACTGCAAAACATTGTTGAGAGAAACTAGAGAAGATCTAAATAAATAGAGAGATACATTGTGTTCATGTAATAAATTAGCCAGTATCAGAGGAGATGAATGGAGAATGGGGAATGGAGGAATAACCCAGAATTTAGTTAATGATTACATCATATAAAAACAGTAGCAACAAAAACAAAGAGTTGCACATTCAAACTTTATGAATTGTTAACTCCACAGTCTCTGAAACTGAAACAGAACTGTGTGCAGGAGATACTCTGAACTGAGAGACTACACAGAAGGCACTGAGAAGAAAGTGAGAGAATAAAATAAATAAGATGTGATGTTTGCCTTTGTAAAACAAGGCCAGATAAGAGTAAGATAGGCAGCAATGGAGGTACGGGGAGACCTCGTAGAAGACTTTGAAACAAAATGTGGTCTTGTTGGAATAAACCCTGCAATACATGGATAAAAGGTTTTCAAAATGACTGTGACAAAAACTTTAAAGCATTAAAAAATGGCTTTAGGGCAGCAATATGATATTAATATGTTAAAAGATAAGAAAGAGATTTGCTTTGTAAATAATCACAAATCTAAAGGTTGTTACCATCTTTAAAAAGGCAAATGATGTAGAATTATAGCTAGTAAATGAAATTTAGGTTCTAGAATAAGTTTTTAGTATTACAAATCAAGTACATTTTTCAGATTTCATCAGTTATTGGTATAGTTATACTAACAACATTCAATCATTATCATCAAAACATTAACTTGAATGTAGACATTAAGTGTCATCCCTCATTATCAAATTTTCAACTTGAATAAACATGCCAAATTAGATTTTGAAAGCATTTAAGCCAACTTAACTTTTGCTGGAGCATTTTACTTCTACATGTTTAAAATGAAAATGTCCAGAAAGGAATCTGGATAAATAAAACAACAGATTTCATAAAACTGTCTTAACTCCCTTGCATACTAATAACTTTTAAAATAACACATCTTTGTATTCATGCTGTTATGGGTAACAGTAATTAATAAAAACATCAAGAGCAATCATTGTAGGAATACTGGTCATTTTTACACAGCTTGGCAAATTATCAAGTACCTGCTGGTTATTAATTTCCAAACATATGGGAGCCCTGTGGTAATACACATTAAATTGATTCTCTTCCACAAATATGGCATAATGAAAATATGAATTATTAATCTTCTCTGTAAGAAATCACTTAACTCATTCATACTTTTGGCAATATACAACTTAAATACAAAGTCTTTTACACAGAAACTAATTAAAAACTTCAGTAAAATATGTTATATTTACATGATCATGAAATGGTAGGCCATTGCTCCTGCTATAATCCTGTTCTTACATGTGCTAGTATATAATTTTTATTATTTTATATAAATTGCTAAACTTTAATTTCTTTAAAACTAGTTACACAGATGTATATAACTCATGCATTCTCACAAAAAAGTTCTTTCATTAAACAACTAAGAGCTTTACTTTACAAATATGGGTATCTTGGATCAACTAGATAACAACTGAAAGATGAATAATTTTCAATCACTTTAATTTACTCAACTTCACAAAATATATGGCTGCCTTGAGTGACATCATTATATGTCAAGTTTAAAAGTATTTTTTCAATAACCAATAATTAAAAGTTATGTTTTGTATTCATTTCATTTGTAGCTAGCTTTCTTAATGCATTTATAAATTAATAGTTTTCTAGTTTTCTAAAATCTTATACTGCTTTTTTTGAAGAAAAAGCAGGAAAAAAGGTCTACTGCATTAGTAACATTTAGATTGCTTATTGATTTTATTACATAAGTGCCCTGAATACCTGATATCAACTACTAACCAGCCTCAAAATCATTATAAATTATATGTAATTAGTCATGAAATATGAAAGTAATCTAAATTAAAATTAAATATTCTAAAATAAGATAAATAATTTACTATCATATTCAATAATCAGACATGGAAATCTACATAAACTAATGTGATCTGCTGATGTAGTGGACTTCCATGTCCCAATCACACTCCAAAAGAAAGCTGCAGGGTAATATTATCTATTACACTCCAAAAATGGGATCTTCCCCTAGAGATCTACAGCACTGAAAAAAGAGAATCCAAAGAAATGAAATAGTAGTAAAGGCAATATGTTATTAATTCAATAGAACTTTATGTTAAAGTATCTGTCAGAAAATACTAAGGTTCTATGGCTTAAAAAAAGAAAAATCTACCGAGCCCACACTAACATTAGTAGTATTATACACCACAACACATGAATATTCTTCCTGAAATATGTTAAGTAATTGTCATATTTAAAAATATATATGAAGGGGCTAGCAAAAAGCATGAATACATTCCAAAAACGTTCTCTTCTATCCTCATTTTATATAAATCTGGGACCATTCTAAAGCTGAATATAAAAAGATATGCTATACTGTTGACTACAGAATACTACAAAGTTTTATTGCCATTTAAACAAAGAAGCCATAACAGTTAAATGAGCTCAAGAAACAGGTTTCAGTATCACAAGGTGCCAGCTGTAAAGAGTTATGGCTAATTGAATATGGAACTCCTGCTTAATCAGATAACTGCTCTGCTATTTCCAAATGAAATGCCATTTCCATACTGTCTGAAAATGGTCCGTTTTATTGGTAACCAGAGAAAACAACAGAAACTGTAAATAACATTAAGTGCTCTGTTTACCCATTCCAGGCACTGAAGTAGCAGGGGATCCAAAACGTCTTGGTAACACATTTGACGATAGGGCTGGAATAACAGTTCTTTCTGGGGGTCCACCAGGGGCCGAAGTGTCCTTTGGTGGTCCAGGAGATACTGGAACTTTTGGGGGAGAGCCCTGGCTAGAGCCTGCTGGTGCTGGAGAAAGGTTTCTTTGAGCTGCAGGTCGCTGACGAATCTCTGAGAATAAGAATAAAAAGTATATATTAGGTTCAACATCCAACATACCACCATTAGTCAATATCACAAATGACTTACATTTAATAATGTTTTGTGGCACTAGAAAGCATCTGTAGGGTCAAAACTACTTGTAATAAGAAATCTATAAAATGTGACACTGAAAGCTGACTGTAGAGTACTCCACTTCTGAACCTACAATTCAACTACATGTATATATGTACACAACAAGCCTTGATCTAAGTCTACCTGCTGATATTATTTTTCAAAATAAATTCAAATAAAATAAAATCATCACCCAGTTATGCATATCTTTTTACAATAATCCTTCCCAAGTTATAATAAAGAAAGTTTATCAGAAATAGTGAAAATGCCAGTGAAAACTGTAGAATTGTTTTTTCAAGATAAAAAAATGGTAATGCTAAGAAATGAGTAAATAAGTATATCCTGTAATTATCAAGTATTTATGAAGTAATTAATCAAAGTAGTCATAGAAATGCTGAAAAAGTATTCTTTACTATTAGGTACCATTAGCTTCCCATTCTCCTTTATACTATTGCTATCTTTTTGGGTAAACTTTTTTTGCCAATACAGTTTACAAAGGAAAACTTCCACTCTGCATAAACAATATATTATCATAAACAAATCTTATCTTTTTCTTGCAAAAATTACAAGAAGTGGGCAAATGTGCCAAATCCAGGCTGCTGCCTCTTTTTGAAACACAATAATGCTGTTGTTTACATACTGTCTATGGCTACTTTAGAAGAGTAGTTATGACAGAGACCATATGGCTCTCAAAGCCATTTACTATATTTACTATCCAGTGCTTTACAGAACGTTTCATGATCCCCTGCCTACTCGATAACATAAAATTCAATCCTGTCGTTCCCCATACCCACCAATATCTTACTTGAATGTCGATGGTAAGATCTCAAATAAAGATGCACTTCTAGCTTTTTAATTCTACATATCACCTTAAATTATCACAAATCCTGAAACTGTAGGCTAAAATTAAAGAAGTTAAATTTTAATTGGCATGACTGGTAAAAAACGCATACTTCCAGAAGCAAAACAGTTTAGATTTGGACTCTATTTGACAGTTAAAGATTTTCATGAAAAGTTCATTGCAATCAAAAGTACAGCTTGAGCATCAGATTTCAGTTTACTATAATCTAGTCTACTAGTTAAGAACATGGGCCCTGCAGTCAAAAAGGTTTGGTTAGAATCCTGGCTGCAGCTACAAGACGACAGGTGGGCTAACTTCACTAAGTCTCTGTCTCTTTATCTGTAAAATTAGGATAATAATATCCTAACTCGGAATTGTTATGAGAATTAAATAAGATAATATCTGTAAGTTGATAGCTCACATTTACTAAATACATATTTCAGATGACAGTGTTTTCATACAGCTAAGTATTTCAAATCACCATTTATCTGTAATTAGTGAGACCAACTAATTTTCCATTGGTTCTTAATTTAATCTCTAACCTAGCCACTGCAATAATAAATTACAAGCATGTCATCATTATATAAATGGAACTGCCCTTATATTTGGCTATTTTCCTTACAGTTTATAGAAAACTTCAGATTTTACCTAGACTAAGTGTATCTTAATAACTCCTGCAAATTAGCTGGTCACTTAATTATCTTTTATTCACAAGGAACACCTTAAAAGATGGTTACACATTAGGAAAGCCATTAAATGCTGCAAAAGGTACTGAGATCAATTAAATCATATAAAGATCTACTCACTGGAATTAATTTTATAAAACAAGGCATCAAATATTGTAAATCATTTCTTTAGCAGATTTTTAGGTAAAACATAACTCAAAAATTACATTTTTCTTGCAGATAAATAAATGCTTAACATTTATTAGACTACCTTAAAAGTTACTATTATCCTTTCACTTCTTGAACAAAGACTTGAGACTGCATCCTCTGAGCGTGCATTTACCCAGTGAAAATTAACTAAGGCACTCTATTTTTTAACATCACTCATATGCTACTGAAAGGTAAGGTCTATAACTATTTAACAAAGAACACCATATCTAGCATTCCATAAAAGAGATGTGGCTTAATAATTTCTAAATCTAAAATTAGGCAGACGAAAGGGAAAACTGATACAGAAGAGTCAGGAAAGGGAGAAAAAGTTTCAATGTTTACAAAGGAAAAGCAGGTAACAAAGAGTTACCATGACAATGGTTGAAAACAGCTAGCAATACAATACCAAATCTATATTTGGTAAAGTGTTATGGAATATTCTGGTAGTCTCAATTTAAAATATCTAAGATTTATCTACCTTTAGCTACATGGCACTTACAAATGCTTTGTATTATAATTCTCTTAAAAAGTTTCTACTACTCAACAAAGTCATATCGGTTATATTGAACATTTCCCACATTTAAGGGTAAAATACCATCCCCCAAAAAGATTTACCAAGCATTCTACGTCAGTCGGGTTAAGTATAAGGACTGTCCCATAAAGCCACCTCTTGGCCAGAGGATGTTTTAACATCTTTATCAATGATCAATCAACTATTCAATAAAAATCATACCAAGTATGAGAACATGTCTATAATTTTAAATTCAAAATGAAGCAGACTCAAAATGAGATTAAAAACTACTATTTTATGATAAACAAAAGGAAGAAAACAAAGTTTAAAATAATAAGATAGTTGTTAAAAGCAGAGATTCTGAAATCAAACTGTCTTGATTTAAATTTTAGCTCCACCCTGTTTATTAGATGTGCATGCAGCCTTTTCCAAGTTGACATCTCTCAGTTCAGCTTCCTCACATAATGAGAATACTTACCTCCATGGTTGTTACAAAGAACAAGGGCCTCATCTGTCTTCTACTTACTTGACCCTTTGCAGAATATGACAACGGATATCATCCCTACTTACACTTGAGCTTTCTAGATGCCAGTTTAGTTCTGCTCTTAACTTTGATCATTTCTTCTTTTTCCTGGGCTCCTCTTTCTCCATCTACACTTAAATGTTAATGTTCTTATACAGGGGTCCCCAAACACAGGGTCGCAGACCAGTATCGGTCCACGGTCTGTTAGGAACTGGGCCGCGCAGCAGGAGGTGAGTGGCAGGCGAGCGAGTGAAGCTTCATCTGCCGTTCCCCATCGCTTGCATTACCGCCTGAACCATACCCCGACCCCCTATCCCACCCCGGTCTGTGGAAAAATTGTCTTCCACTAAACCTGTCCCTGGTGCCAAAAAGGTTGGGGACAGCTGTTCTTATAGGTCCTCTTACACTATTTTCTCTCCCTGGGCAATTTCACTCGATCCCATGGTTTCAATAAATATCACCTATGCTTCCCAATGACTCCTAATCTGTATCTATAACTTCAACTTTTTTCTAAGCTCCATTTGAAATAATTAACTACCTATAAACCATATCACCTGGATTTAACTCCCACTCAACAGATCCAAAAGCTGTGTTGTATCTTCAACACAAACCTACTACTCTGATTCTTATGTTCCTTATCTTGCTTATAACACTAACATCTAACCAGTTGCTCAAGCTAAAAATTTTTACTCTTCCTTCGACTCCACACTTTCCAAATCTAATAGCCATCAAGTCCTATCAATCTATTCTTAAATCTGAATTATCTCTTAAATGTCTTCTGTTTTCAACTTCTTTGCAATAATCTATCTAGTGTAGGCCCTTATCTCTTACCTATATTAGTTGGTATCCTAATTGATTTCCATGTGTTCAGCCTTGCTCTCTCCAATCCATTCTCCATGTTACAAAAAAGAAAAAAACAAAACCAAACAAACAAAAGCTGTTCTTTCTAAAATGCAAAGCCTCCAGTGGTTCCCATGTTGCATATAAGATAAAGTCCCAAACTCTGTAATGCTGCATACAAAATCCTTCATAATTATCCCTCCCTCACATAAACCCTACCTCCCTTTTTCAGGCATATGGCACTATTTGCAGTCCCTCAAGGTACCAAGGTCTCTTCTTGGTATCTTAGAGTAGACCTGAAGAGTCCTTTCCCACCATGTTCTCAAAGCAAACTGTTATTAAAACATATGCACTGTGATGTGTGATGACCTTCACCATGGTCCTTGGTATGTTAAGATTATTTACATGTGCATAACTTTTTTAACCAAGAGCTAACAGGCAGTAACTGCATCTTTATAGCCCCAGGATGTGGCAAGGTACTGGCACAGAGTATGAGCTTAATAAAGTCTATGAAACAAATTTATGTTCCTCCTGCACTTTAATAACGAACTTCCAACTGCCTATTACCCAACTTACGTGGTATAGTAGGCAGAATAAAGGCCTCCCAAACACATCCATGTCCTCATCCCCAGAAAATATAAATATGTTATGTTACATGCAAGAATAAGTAAGGCTGTACATGGAATAAGACTGTTAATCAACTGAATTTTTATTGCCTGCTACATTGAGAATTTCAGCCTAATTTCAGGAGACCATACAAAAAAGCTATCTTCAAGCAGAAAATTTTCTAATAATATATACCACTTGCCAGCCTTTAGTTGAGTTTACTTTTTTGTTGCTCTGCTTTTTAAAGAACTATTAAGCAAAATGTACTCTTAATTTATTGAAACATTTTTCTTCATCACCTTAATGATTTATTTCTACTCTAGTTTGTCTCCTACCTCTCTCAATTTTAAACAACCTGCACCTTGCAGTTCACCAAGGTCTCATTTGGTTAATCACTTTTTTACAACATTTAAACAAAATCTATGAATCCTTTAAAAAAGTTTCCTTTTATTTCTTTTGACAACACACTTATTAAGCAACCACTATGAGTAAAGCACTACTGAATGGAATTCAGAGTTGCAATATAAAGGTGGCAAGCAAAGATAACACAAAATTATAACATACACTAATGCAAGGTAAGTGCCACAAAAAAAGGAAACAACAAAGTACCATGAAGGGTTCAGGAAGGGGGATATTAAAATCAGTGACGGGATGAAGAAAGGTTTCATGGTAATGTTGGCATTTAAGATGAACACAGAAAAATGGATGGGGATAGAAATGCCTTTGTTACCTGTATTAAGGTATATGTAGCAGTTTTAAAATAAAGAGTCCAAAATTATTTGAGTCACCTCCATTCAAATGGGAGGAGAATGCCTATGTCCCCTCCCTTGAATCTGTAATACTGCTGTTTGACCAAGAGAATATAGGTGTGCCAGCTTTCAAAACTACTTTCTGTCTTTGGGGTGGCTTGCTCTTAGAACCCAGCACCACATTGGGAGCAAATCCAAGTGGCTCCATTAGAGAGGTCCATGTGGAGAGGAACCAGTGGCCAGCACCAATTTGTCAGTCATGTGAGTAAGCCATCCTGGTAGTAGATCCTCCATCCCCAATCAGGTAGCTCCAACCCACATGGGGTAGAGATGAGATGTTTCTACCAAACTCTGCCGAAATTGTAAATTAATGAGCAAAACAAATGAATGCTGTTTTAAGCCACTAAGTTTTGGAGTGGTTTGTAATACAATAAATAACTACAACGGTATAGCTATAACACGTAAGAACACCCATAAAAGTGCATTTGCTATTTTATGTTTTCACAGATTTTCTTTATCAAATGTACATCCCCCAAAACAGCAAAGTATGAAGTATCATTCCATTTACTATCAAGAGCAAAAAAGATTCATGACTTCTACTTTAATCTTCCATATCTGCCATGGAACACAAGTGAGTAAACTCTAAAAACCTACTTAAATAAGAAGTTGTAATCCATTTGCTAGAACCATTAACTTTTTTTCAATACTTTTTGATTTCAAAGTTAGCTGTGGCAGGATATAACTTACTTTCCTTTTGTTAATCTCACTAGTACAAGATGCACTTGTACACTAAATCCCATCCCTTCTTGCCTCCTCATGGATGGTTCTCCATCAATTGTCCCCACTCTCTCCATCATCAATTATTCCATGTCTTCTAGGCCGTTCCCAGTAGCACATAAACATGCACATGCTATCATTTCTTTCATAATCATCCTCACTCATACACACAAAATGCTTCCCCCTCCAGCTACCCATTTTTTCAATTCCCTTTACTCAAAAGAACTGCCTCTTCTCATTGTCTACAACTTCCCTACTCCCTTACTTTCTTAAATCTACTCTAAACAGGCTTTTACTCCATTCCTCTACCAAAACTATTCTTCTCAAGGTCACCAAGTTCCTCAACATTGCTAAAACCTATGGTCAATTTTCAACCCTCAACTTACTTGGCAGCAGTATGTGTCACAGATGACCATGACCCAGAAACTTCAATTAGTGTCCAGGACACCATACACTCTTGGGATTTCCTATCTCACTGACCACTTCTTCTCACTTTCTTTTTCTGGTTCTGCTTCATTACTCCAAATATCTTAATGTTAGAGTACCCTAGGGTGGCCTTGGTCCTTTTCTCTTCTTTCTCCACATTTACATCCTTGATAATCTCATCTGGTTTCATGGTTTTAATAGATACCATCCAAATACTGATGACACCCAAATTTATATCTCCAATCCACATAATTCCTGTTTGCCAGACTCATATTCAACTACATCCTTAGAATCCCCACTTGGACATCTGTCTAACAGGAATCTCAAACATACATATCCAAAATCAAACCCTGTTCTTCACCACCTCACCTGAAACCCCATCCAAAAAGTGCTCCTCTTGTAATTTCTACCACCTCAATAAATGGAAACTCTATCTTCCCAGTTACTCAGGCCAAAACACTGAAGGTCACCTCTGAGTCCTCTGTCTCCGACCCAATATCCAATCCATCAGGAAATCTTTTAGGTTCCAACTTTAAAATATATGCAGAATCTTAAACCACCTCTTATGTTACTAAACAAAGGTTCAAGCCACCATCAGTGCTTTCCTAGATAACTGCAAGAGCTTCCTAAGTACTTTCCCTGCTTCTGCCTTTGCTTCCTTTGCAGCCTCAACAGTTACCTTCCTTTCAAAACATAATTTAGGGCTTCCCTGGTGGCGCAGTGGTTGAGAGTCCGCGTGCCGATGCAGGGGACACGGTTCGTGGCCCGGTCTGGGAAGATCCCACATGCCGTGGAGCAGCTGAGCCCGTGAGCCATGGCCGTTGAGCCTGTGCGTCCGGAGCCTGTGCTCCGCAACGGGAGAGGCCACAACAGTGAGAGGCCCACATACCGCAAAAAAAAAAAACAAAAAAAAAAACATAATTTAAATCATGTCAATCCTCTGCTCAAAACAAAAAACAAAATTTTTTAAAAACTGAAAACTGAAGTTCTTACAGTGGTCTACATTCTACAAGACCCCACATGATATGATCCTTTGCTTCCTCTCTTACTGTCTCTCCTACTATTCTCCTCATTGTTCAATCCAGTCCAGCCATATTGGCCTCCACGCTATTTCTAGAGTAATCTGGGCATGCTCTCTACTCAATCTCTGCACTTACTGATCCTTCTGTCTGGAATGTACTTCCCTTAGATATCTGCATGACTCATTCCCTCACCTCTTTCATGACTTTAATCAAATGTCACCTTATCAATGTGGCCTTCCCTGACAACCCTATTTAACGCTTCAACCCACCCTCACTCAAGACAGTCCCTATACATCATCCTTTCTTCATTTTCCTCTATCTAACACTATACAGATAAACTGATAGATAAAATTGTCTACCCCCACAACATGCACAAAGGGAGATTTATTTTTTTGTCTCTTTTGTTTTACTACTATGACCTCAGGGCATAAAACAATGCCTGACAGCACACACTCAATAAACATTTACTGGAAAAAACAAACACAAATGAATAAATCAGAAATTAGTACAAACAAGTCAAATTTATTCCCATATACCAATTAAAACCTTAAAAAGGAGGTCCTCCCCAAGGACTGAGGAGTCCAATCTGCACACTGGGCTCCCCAGCCCAGGGGTCCCACACCAAGATGAGCCCCCAAAATGTCTGACTTTGAAAACCAGCAGGGTTCACATTATGGAGAGCCAGAGGGCTGTAGGAAACTGAGACTGCTCTTAAAGGGTGCAGGCAAAAACTCACTCAATCTGAATTCAAGCAGAAAGGCAGCAGTGTGAAAGGTGCCAGGGTCAGACCTACTTGCCGATCTCAGAAAGCCTCCTGCTGGGACTCCCCCTGGGGACTGAGATGTTGGCAGCAGCCACTTATGTGATCTCATATTGCCTAGATGACACCAGAACTGGCAGGCACGCTCTGGAATCCTCCCTTGAGCCTATTAGCACCAGGGGCCTGCCTCGCCTACCAGTGTGCTCACATCAGTTGCCTGTCACTGAGCCTCACAGCCAGATGTGCTGGGGGGCCTGCACCGCCCACCAATGTATCCTCCGTAATAGCACAAAGCAGGTCCTCTCAGCCAGCTGGGCCCAGGGGCCAGCCCCACATACCAGCAAACCCACGGCAGTTAGCCCCGCAACAACAGAAAGGCACACACAGCCCACATAGGATACACCCCTGAAGCATCTGGCTCTGGTGGACAGAAGAGAGCAAGTGCCTGGGCCCCACAGGACACCACCTACATAAGACCACTTCTTCAAGATCAGGAAATGCAACGGGCCTACCTAATACGAAGAAATAAACACAGAGAATGAGGCAAAGTGAGAAGACAGAGAAGTATGTTCCAAATGAAAGAATAAGACCAATCTCAGAAACTAAATGAAATGGAGATAAACAATCTATCTGATAAAGAGTTCAAGGTAATGATCATAAAGATGCTCACGAAACTCAGGAGAAGAATGGATGACCACAGTGAAAACTTCAGCAGAGTAAGAAAATACTTTAAAAAATCAGAGCTGAAGAATACAATAACTGAGATGAAAAACACACTAGAGGGAATCAATGGAAGATTAGATGATACAGAAGAATAGACTAGTGATCTGAAAGACAGAGTAGTGGAAATCACCCAAACTGAACAGAAAAAAGAAACAGAACTCAGAAAAATGAGAATAATTTAAGGGACCTCTGGGACAACATCAAGCATACTAACATTCGCATTACACGAATTCCAGAAGGGAGAGAGAGAGAGAAAGGGGCAGAGAAGTTATCTGAAGAAAGAATAGCTGAAAACTTTCCCAGTGTGAGGAAGGAAAAAGACATCCAGGTCCTGGAAGCACAGACAGTCCCGAACAAGACGAACCCAAAGAGGTCCACACCAAGACACATTATACTTAAAATGTCAAAAGAGAAAGATGATGAGAGAATCTTAAAAGCAGCAGAGAAAAACAACTAGTTATACATAAGAGAGCCCCCATAAGACTATCAGCTGACTTTTCAGCAGAAACTTTGCAGGCCAGAAGGGAGTGGCACAATATATTTAAAGTACTGGAGAAAAAAAGAAACAACCAAGAATACTCTACCCAGCAAGGTTATCATTCAGAATTGAAGGAGAGGTAGAGTTTTATACACAGCAAAAGCTGGAGGAGTTCATCACCACTAAACCAACCTTATGAGAAATGTTAAAGGGACTTCTCTAAGTGGAAAACAAAAAGCCACAACTAGAAATAAGAAAATTCTGAAGGAACAATCTCACCACTGAAGACAAACATATAGTGAAAGTAGTGGATCAATCACTTATAAAGCTAGTAGAAATGATGAAAGGCAAAAGTAGTAAAATCATCTATATCTATGTAGTTAAGGGATACACAAAATAAAAGGATGTAAATTCAAAACATAAAACATGATGGGGGGCTAAAAATGTAGGGCTTTTAGAAAGTGTCTGAAGTTAAAACAAGATCATCAACTTAAAACAGACAGCTATATACATAGGTCATTATATATGAACCTCATGGTACCTAAAACAAAAACACACACACAAAACAAAGGAATCCAAACATAACATTAAAGATATTCATCAAATCACAAGGGAAGAAAGCAAGAGAACAAGAAAGAAACAAAGAAGAACTACAAAAACAACCAGAAAACAATAAACAGAATGGCAATAAGTACATACCTATCAATAATTACTTTAAATGTAAATGGACAAAGTGCTCTAATCAAAAGACAATGGATGGCTGAATGGATCAAAAAATCAAGACCAGGACTTCCCTGGTGGTGCAGTGGTTAAGAATCCGCCTGCTAATGCAGGGGACACAGGTTCAATCCCTGGTCCGGGAAGGTCGCTCCCACATGCCACGGAGCAACTAAGCCCATGCGCCACAACTACTGAGCCTGCGCTCCAGAGCCCGCGAGCCACAACTACTGGCCCATGCACCACAACTACTGAAGCCCACCCGCCTAGAGCCCGTGCTCTGCAACAAGAGAAGCCACTGTAATGAGAAGCCCATGCACCACAATGAAGAGTAGCCCCCACTCAACGCAACTAGAGAAAGCCTGCACACAGCAACAAAGACCAATGCAGTCAAAAAATAATTAATTAAAAAAAGAATACTAGCAACCAAATTGAACAATACATTAGAAAGAGCATAAACCACAATCAAGTGGGGCTTAAACCAAGGATGCAAGGATGGTTCAATATCCACAAATCAATTAATCTGACAAACCACGTTAACAAGACAAAAGATAAAAATCCTGATTATCTCAATACATGTAGAAAAAGCATTTGACAAAACCCAACATCCATTTATGATAAAAACTCTCAACAAAGTGGGTATAGTGGGAACATACCTCAACATAATAAATTCCATATATGACAAATCCAGAGCTCAGACTCAACAGAGAAAGCTGAAAGCTTTGCCTCTAAGATCAGGAATAAGACAAAAATGCCCACTCTGATCACGTTTATTCAAAATGTACTGGAAGTCCTAGCCACAGCAAGTAGACAAGAAAAAGAAATAAAAGCATCCAGGCTGCTGCCAGTGTCCTTGTCCTCCCGCCACCTCCTGCCTCTGCAGGAGACACTCCAACACTAGCAGGGTGTTATAGACTGGAAAAGTCCTGGTTTAAAAATAAAGAGATTAGGAGAGGACAGACAGCAGAAGCAAGAAGAACTACAATCCTGCAGTCTGTGGAACAAAAACCACATTCACAGAAAGACAGACAAGATGAAAAGGTAGAGGGCTATGTACCAGATGAAGGAACAAGATAAAACCCCAGAAAAACAACTAAATGAAGTGGAGATAGGCAACCTTCCAGAAAAAGAATTCAGAATAATGATAGTGAAGATGATCCAAGACCTCAAAAAAGAATGGAGGAAAAGACTCAGAAGATGCAAGAAATGTTTAACAAAGACCTAGAAGACTTAAAGAACAAACAAACAGAGATGAAAAATACAATAACTGAAATGAAAAATACACTAGAAGGAATCAATAGCAGAATAACTGAGGCAGAAGAACAGATAAATGACCTGGAAGACAGAATGGTAGAATTCACTGCTGCAGAACAGAATAAAGAAAAAAGAATAAAAAGAAATGAAGACAGCCTAAGAGACTTCTGAGACAACATTAAATGCAGCAACATTCGCATTACGGGGGTCTCAGAAGGAGAAGGGAGAGAGAAAGGACATGAGAAAATACTTGAAGAGATTATAGTCGAAAACTTCCCTAACATGGGAAAGGAAGTAGCCACCCAAGTCCAGGAACTGCAGAGAGTGCCATATAGGATAAACCCAAGGAGACACACACCAAGACACATAGTAATCAAATTGGCAAAAATTAAAGACAAAGAAAAATTATTGAAAGCAACAAGGGAATAGCAACAAATAACATACAAGGGAACTCCCATAAGGTTAACAGTTAATTTCTCAGCGGAAACTCTACAAGCCAGAAAGGAGTGGCATGACATATATAAAGTGATGAAAGGGAAGAACCTACAACCAGATTACTCTACCCTGCAAGGATCTCATTCAGATTCGATGGAGAAATAAAAAGCTTTACAGACTAGCAAAAGCTAAGAGAATTCAGCACCACCAAACCAGCTCTACAATAAATGCTAAAGGAACTTCTCTAAGTGGGAAACACAAGAGAAGAAAAGGACCTACAAAACCAAACCCCAAAAAATTAAGAAAATGGTCATAGGAACATACGTATCAATAATTACCTTAAATGTGAATGGATTAAATGCTCCAACCAAAAGGCACAGGCTCACTGAATGGATACAAAATCGAGACCCACATATATGCTGTCTACAAGAGACCCACTTCAGACCTAGAGACGCATACAGACTGAAAGTGAGGGGATGGAAAAAGATATTCCATGCAAATGGAAATTGAAAGAAAGCTGGAGTAGCGATACTCATACCAGATAAAATAGACTTTAAATTAAAAATGTTACAAGAGACAAGGAAGGACACTACATAATGATCAAGGGATCAATCCAAGAAGAAGATATAACAATTATAAATATATATGCACCCAACATAGGAGCACCTCAATACATAAGGCAAATGCTAACAGCTATAAAAGAGGAAATCGACAATAACACAATAATAGTGGGGGACTTTAACACCTCATTAACACCGGAGGAAAGATCATCCAGACAGAAAATTACTAAGGAAACACAAGCTTTAAATGACACAATAGACCAGATAGATTTAATTGATATTTATATGACATTCCATCCAAAAACAGCAGATTACACTTCATCTCAAGTATGCATGCAACATTATCCAGGACAGATCACATCTTGGGTCACAAACTAAGCCTTGGTAAATTTAAGAAAACTGAAATCATATTAAGCATCTTCTCTGATCACAATGCTATGAGATTAGAAATCAGTTACAGGGAAAAAACCGTAAAAAACACTAACACATGGAGGCTAAACAATACGTTACTAAATAACCAAAAGATCACTGAAGAAATCAGAGAGGAAATCAAAAAATACCTAGAGACAAATGACAATGGAAAAACTATGACCCAAAACCTATGGGATGCAGCAAAAACAGTTCTAAGAGGGAAGTTTATAGCAATACAATCCTACCTCAAGAAACAAAAAATATTTCAAATAAACAATCTAACCTTACACCTAAAGTAACTAGAGAAAGAAGAACAAACAAAACCCAAACTTAGTAGAAGGAAAGAAATCATAACAATCAAAGCAGAAATAAATAAAATAGAAACAAAGAAAACAATAGCAAATATCAATAAAACTAAAAGCTGGTTCTTTGCAAAGATAAACAAAATTGATAAGCCATTAGCCAGACTCATCACGAGAAAGAGAGGACTCAAATCAAAAAAATTAAAAATGAAAATAAAGTTACAACAGACACCGCAGAAATACAAAGCATCCTAAGAGACTACTACAAGCAACTCTATGCCAATAAAATGGACAGCCTGGAAGAAATGGACAAATTCTTAGAAAGGTATAACCTTCCAAGACTGAACCAGGAAGAAATAGAAAATATGAACAGACCAATCACAAGTAATGAAATTGAAACTGTGATATAAAATCTTCCAACAAACAAAATTCCAGGACCAGATGGCCTCACAGGTGAATTCTATCAAACATTTAGAGAAGAGCTAACACCCATCCTTCTCAAACTCTCCCCAAAATTTGCAGACAAAGGAACACTCCCAAACTCATTCTATGAGGCCACCATCACCCTGATACCAAAACCAGAGAAAGATACTACAAAAAAAGAAAATTACAGACCAATATCACTGATGAACACCGATGCAAAAATCCTCAACAAAATACTAGCAAACAGAATCCAACAACACATTAAAAGGCTCATACACCATGATCAAGTGGGATTTATCCCAGGGATGCAAGGATTCTTCAATATACGCAAATCAATCAATGTGATACGCCATATTAACAAACTGAAGAAGAAAAACCGTATGATCATCTCAATAGATGCAGAAAAAGCTTTTGACAAAATTCAACACCCATTTATGATAAAAACTCTCCAGAAAGTGGGCATAGAGGGAACCTACCTCAACATAATAAAGGCCATATATGACAAACCCACAGCAAACATCATTCTCGATGGTGAAAAACTGAAAGCATTTCCTCTAAGATCAGGAACAAGACAAGAATGTTCACTCTCACCACTGTTGAGTTTTGGAAGTCCTAGCCATGGCAATCAGAGAACAAAAATAAATAAAAGGAATACAAATTGGAAAAGAAGTAACACTGTCACTCTTTGCAGATGACATGCTACTATACCTAGAGAATCATAAAGATGCCACCAGAAAACTACTAGAGCTAATCAATGAATTTGGTAAAGTTGCAGGATACAAAATTAATGCACAGAAATCTCTTGCATTCCTATATACTAATGATGAAAAATCTGAAAGGGAAATTATGGAAACACTCCCATTTACCATTGCACCAAAAGAATAAAATATCTAGGAATAAACCTACCTAGGGAGACAAAGACCTGTATGCAGAAAACTATGAGACAATGATGAAAGAAATT
Organism: Mesoplodon mirus; assembly: GCF_964341445.2. Lineage (NCBI taxonomy): Eukaryota > Metazoa > Chordata > Mammalia > Artiodactyla > Ziphiidae > Mesoplodon > Mesoplodon mirus. The sequence goes on from NC_138984.1 coordinate 90,054,224, forward strand.
AAAGATGAAACAAACAGATGGAGAGATGTACATGTTCTTGGATTGGAAGAATCAATATTGTGAAAATGACTCTACTACCCAAAGCAATCTACAGATTCAATGCAATCCCTATCAAATTACCAATGGCATTTTTTACGGAACTAGAACAAAAAATCTTAAAATTTGTATGGAGAAACAAAAGACCCCGAATAGCCAAAGCAGTCTTAAGGGAAAAAAACGGAGCTGGAGGAATCAGGCTTCCGGACTTCAGACTATACTACAAAGCTACAGTAATCAAGATAATACGGGGCCTTCCCTGGTGGCACAGTGGTTGAGAGTCTGTCTGCCGATGCAAGGGACACGGGTTCGTGCCCCGGTCCAGGAATATCCCACATGCCGCGGAGCAGCTGGGCTCGTGAGCCATGGCCACTGAGCCTGCGCGTCCGGAGCCTGTGCTCCGCAACAGGAGAGGCCACAACAGTGAAAGGCCCGTGAACCGCAAAAAAAAAAAAAAAAAAAAAGATAATATGGTACTGGCACAAAAACAGAAATATAGACCAATGGAACAGGATAGAAAGCCCAGAGATAAACCCACGCACATATGGTCACCTTATTTTTTTTTTTTTTTTTTTTTTTTGCGGTACGCGGGCCTCTCACTGTTGTGGCCTCTCCCGTTGCGGAGCACAGGCTCCGGATGCGCAGGCTCAGCGGCCATGGCTCACAGGCCCAGCCGCTCCGCGGCATATGGGATCCTCCCGGACCGGGGCACGAACCCGTATCCCCTGCATCGGCAGGCGGACTCCCAACCACTGCGCCACCAGGGAGGCCCTGGTCACCTTATTTTTGATAAAGGAGGCAAGAATATACAATGGAGAAAAGACAGTCTCTTCAATAAGTGGTGCTGGGAAAACTGGACAGCTATATGTAAAAGAATGAAATTAGAACACTCCTTAACACCATATACAAAAATTAACTCAAAATGGATTAGAGAGCTTAATATAAGACTGGACAGTATAAAACTCTTATAGGAAAACATAGGAAGAACACTCTTTGACATAAATCACAGCAAGATCTTTTCTGATCCACCTCCTAGAGTAATGGAAATAAAAACAAAAATAAACAAATGGGACCTAATGAAACTTAAACGTCTTTACACAGCAAAGGAAGCTACAAACACGACGAAAAGACAACCCTCAGAATCGGAGAAAATATTTGCAAATGAAGCAACTGACAAAGGATTAATAACCAAAATATATAAACAGCTCATGCAGCTCAATATTAAAAAGACAAACAACCCAATCAAAAAATGGGCAGAAGGGCTTCCCTGGTGGCGCAGTGGTTGAGAGTCCGCCTGCCGATGCAGGGGACACGGGTTCGTGCCCCGGTCTGGGAAGATCCCACATGCCACGGAGCGGCTGGGCCCGTGAGCCATGGCCGCTGAGCCTGCGCATCCGGAGCCTGCGCTCCGCAACGGGAGAGGTCACAACAGTGAGAGGCCCGCGTACCGCAAAAAAAAAAAAAAAAAAAAAAAAAAAAAAAAAAGGGCAGAAGACCTAAATAGACATTTCTCCAAAGAAGACATACAGATGGCCAAGAAACACATGAAAAGGCGCTCAACATCACTAATTATTAGAGAAATGCAAATCAAAACTACAATGAGGTATCACCTCACACCTGTTAGAATGGGCATCATCAGGAAATCTACAAACAACAAATGCTGAAGAGGGTGTGGAGAAAAGGGAACCCTCTTGCACTGTTGGTGGCAATATAAATTGATACAGTCACTATGGAGAACAGTATGGAGGTTCCTTAAAAAACTAAAAATAGAATTACCATATGACCCAGCAATCCCGCTACTGGGCATATACCCAGAGAAAACCATAATTCAAAAAGACACATGCACCCCAATGTTCACTGCAGCACTATTTAAAATAGCCAGGACATGGAAGCAACCTAAATGCCCATTGACAGAATGGATAAAGAAGATGTGGTACATATATACAATGGAATATTACTTAGCCATAAAGAGGAACGAAACTGGGTCATTTGTAGAGACGTGGATCGATCTAGAGACTGTCATACAGAGTGAAGTAAGTCAGAAAGAGAAAAACAAATATTGTATATTAACGCATATATGTGGAACCTAGAAAAATGGTACAGATGAACTGGTTTGCAGGGCAGAAATTGAGAGAGAGATGCAGAGAACAAACGTATGGACACCAAGTGGGGAACGTGGCCGGAGGGGGGCGGTGGAGTGATGAATTGCGAGATTGGGATTGACATGTATACACTGATGTGTATAAAATTGACAACTAATAAGAACCTGCTGTATAAAAATATAAATAAAATAAAGTTCAAAAAAATAATAATAAATAAAAATAAAGAGATTAGGAGCAGTTGCTCTGCTGACTTGCTGTATAAAAATTAAAAAAAAAAAAGCATCCAGATTGGAAAGGAAGAAGTCACTGTCACTATTTGCAGATAACATGATATTGTATATACAAAACCCTAAAGACATCACCAAAAAACTTTTAGAACTCATTAATGAATTCAGGAAAGTTGAAGGATACAAAATTAATATATAGAAATCTGTTTCATTTCTATTCACTAATAACTAGCAGAAAGGGAAAAAAAAGAGAAAACAATCCCATGTATAATTGCATCAAAAAGAATAAAACAGTTAGGAATAAATTTAACCAAGAAGGTGAAAGACCTATACTCTGAAAACTATAAGACACCGATGAAATAAATTGATAATGACACAAATAAATGGAAAGATATACCATGATCATGGGTTGAAAGAATTAATACTGTTAAAATGTCCATACTATCCGAAGCAATCTACAAATTCAGTGCAATCCCTATCAAAATACCAAGGGCGTTTTTCACAGAACTAGAACAAATAATCCTAAAACTGGTAGGAATCACAAAAGACTCCAGATAGCCAAAGAAGAACAAAGCCAGAGTTACTGTGCTCCCAGAGTTCAAACTATACTACAAAGCTATAGTAATCAGAATAGTATTGTACTAGCACAAAAACAGTCACATTAATCAATGGAACAGAACAGAGCCCAGAAATAAGCCCATGTTTATAGTCAATTAATCTATGACAAAGGAGGCAAAAATATAAAGTGGAGAAAGACAGTCTCTTCAATAAATAGTGTTGGGAAAATTGGACAGCTACATGCAAAAGTATCAAATACCATATACAAAAATAAACTCAGGGCTTCCCTGGTGGCGCAGTGGTTGGGAGACTTAAGTGCAAAACCTGAAACTATAAAACCCCTAGAAGAAAACATAGGCAATAAATGCTTGACATCAGTCTTAGCAATGTCTTTTTGGATCTATCTCCTCAGGCAAAAGAAACAAAAGCAAGAATAAACAAATGGGACTAATCAAACTAAAAAGCTTTTGCACAGAGAAGGAAACCAACAACAAAACACAAAGGCAACCTACTGAGTGGGAAAAGATATTTGCAAATGATATATTGAATAAGGGGTTAATATCCAAAATATCCAAAGAACATACACGACTCAATATCAAAAAAACCAAGCAGGGCCTCCCTGGTGGCGCAGTGGTTGAGAGTCCGCCTGCCGATGCAGGGGATGCGGGTTCGTGCCCCGGTCTGGGAGGATCCCATGTGCCGCGGAGCGGCTGGGCCTGTGAGCCATGGCCGCTGGGCCTGCGCATCCGGAGCCTGTGCTCCGCAGCGGGAGAGGCCACAACAGTGAGAGGCCCGCATACAGCAAAAAGAAAAAAAAAAAAAAAAAAAAAAAAAAAAAAAACCAAGCAATCTGATTAAACAATAGGCAGAGGACTTGAATAGACATTTTTCCGAAGAAGACATACAGACGACCAACAGACACATGAAAAGATGCTCAATATTACTAACTATCAGGGAAATGCAAATCAAAATCACGATGAGATATCACCTCACACCTGAATGGCCATTACCAAAAAGACAACAAATAACAAGTGTTGGCAAGGAGAAAAAAGGAACCCTCATACATTGTTGGTTGGAATGTAAATTGGTGCGGCCACGATGGAAAACAGTATGGAGCTGGCTCAAATAATAAAAATAGAACTACCAGAAGATCCAGCTATTCCACTCCTGGGTTTCTATCTGAAGAAAACAAAAATACTAATTTGAAAAGATATATGCACCCCTGTGTTCATTTCAGCATTATTTACAATAGCAAGTGTCCACCCATAGATAGGTAAAGATGTGGTATGTATTTATGTATACAATGTAATATTGGAATGTATACAATGGAATATTACTCAACCATAAAAAAGAATGAAATCTTGCCATATGCAACAACATGGATGGACCTAGGGGGTATTTTTTGCTAAGTGAAATAAGTCAGGCAAAGAAAGACAAAAACCAAATGATTTCACTTATATGTGGAATCTAAAAACCAAAACAAAGGAACAAACAAAACAAAACAGAAACAGACTCACAGATACAGAGAACAAACTGGTAGCTGCCAGAGGGGAGGGGAGTTGGGGAATGGATGAAATAGATGAAGGGGATTAAAAGGTACAAACTTCCAGTGACACAATAAATAAGTTACGGGGATATAATATAGTGTACAGCATGGGGAATATAGTCAATAATATTATAATAACTTTGTATGGTGACAAATGGTTACTATACTTATTGTGGAGATCATTTTGTAATGCATGTAAATGTTGAATCACTATGTTGTACACCTGAAACCAATATTGTATGTCAACTATACTTCAATAATTTTTTTTTAAAATAAAGAAAAACACAAGAGATAAAAAAATGGTGGGGGGGGGCATGAGAGGCTGGCAGTCAGGTTAGTATTATGTTCAGTAAATATTTTACTCTTTTTAGTGCTAAACCTAAGCAAATCAAAGAATACTATTCTCAAATTTTATAATCATTCTTAGTGTAATATATATCATTTACACATAAATAATAAAAAATAAAAAAAAGGTATCTACTACACATGAATCCAAGTTCTGGTTCAGAAAACATGCAAGAGAGCTAGTAAAATAAGGACACCACAATGAGATTCAGTTTGGAGAGCCACATACATATATACATACATCCTTTAGTATTTTTTTCCCTTTTCTATTATTTAAGTTCAGAAATAGATGAAAGAAACAAAAAGGAAAGAAAGGGAGAGGGAGAGAAGAAGGTGTTGGGGAGAAAGGGAGGAAGGAAGGAAGGGAGGGAGGGAGGGAGGGACTGATGGACTAACAATGGTCCAAAGCAAAGAAATAAAGACAATTTTAAACTCACAGAAACACAGAACTTAAACATAAATAAAATACATGACGAAGTCACCTATAATAACAAGATCAAATTAAACAAGGAACTAAATTATAATTCTCAAAAAGTAGAATAAAGTTGAGATACAGTTTAGAAATTTTTTAAATAGGGAAAAAAATTCCAAATATCAATTAATATCTACAGACCCAGAAAAGTTAGGAATATTAGAATAGTATACCTCAGAAGAAATATTTTTAAAAAATAGGTTATAGGGCTTCCCTGGTGGCGCAGTGGTTGAGAGTCCGCCTGCCAATGCAGGGGACGCAGGTTCGTGCCCCAGTCCGGGAAGATCCCACATGCCGCAGCGCGGCTGGGCCTGTGGGCCACGGCCGCTGAGCCTGTGCGTCCGGAGCCTGTGCTCCGCAATAGGAGAGGCCACAACAGTGAGTGCGAGGTCCGCGTACCACAAAAAAAAAAAAAAAATAGGTTATAAGCTTCTTAAGGTCAAAAACCATATTACATTCATCTCTCTATACATACATTCTTTGAAGTGAATGATTCATTTATATTATAGCTAAATGTTAATTCTCCCTAAAAGAATATCCAAAAGCAGTGCTGCAGGAATCCAAAGTAGAGAGACCAGAAATGGTTTTTCTATAGTTACAATATGACAGCAGAAGACAAAAATTGGGGCTTCAAAAGTTTCTAAGGAAAGGTAAGTTTAGAGTCTTAAAGGAACTAATGTTGTCTAATATTAATAAATGCTTAAGAATGTCAATAAAGGGCATCATACATCTGTTCTTTTTTAATAAGAGAGAACAGATTTTTGTTAAAGTAACAGCAACAGCTTTCTGCAAAATATCACATTTTAAAAATATATTCACTAAGGTTATTCAAGAAGCACTTTTGAAAAGTTACTACCAGTCATACAAGTAAAAAGTATAGAAACCTGGCCTGCAGGACAAAAAAAAATTTATAATTACTAGTAAGAAGTATAAATTATAGAAAAATTTAAACTGATTATGAAAGTAGGTGTCACATTGCAAGTATCTATGACTAATTTTCTTTTTTTCGGCAGCACAGTGCGGCTTGTGGGATCTTAGTTCTCACACCAGGGGTTGAACTCGCACCCCCTGCAGTTGGAAGGGCAGAGTCCTAATCACTGGACCTCCAGGGAATTCTCTACGACTAATTTATTTTAATCATATTTAAACTTTTACATAATTTTTGATAGATTTTACATTTATCAAAAGAGCAGGCTAATATTTCTATAAACCAGAATCCTACTTATAAAAGACAGAAAACAGTGGGATTCTTCCCACATACCTCCGCCAATTAGAATACCTAAAACTATATGGCTTATTTAGTACCCATGGTCTTTGTGGATATTTATAAAGGAACTGACTTCTTGAAGTTCTAAATGTCACCCTAACTTTATAAACCAGGCTCCAATTCTGATGATTTATAAGAGTAGAAGTTGAATTTTTGTAATAGTATATTCCATATAGCAACAAAAGCCTTACAAACTACAGGCATACCTCGTTTTATTATGCTTCATTTTACTGTACTTTGGGAATACTGAGTTTTTTCACAAAATGAATTTTACAAATTGAAGGTTTATGGCAACCCTGCATTGTCAGATGATGGTTAGCATTTTTTAGCAATAAAGTATTTTTTAATTAAGGTATGTACATTTTTTTAGACATAATGCTATTACACACTTAACAGACTACAGTATAGTGTAAACATAACTTTAATACACACTGGGAAAGCAAAAAGTGTGTGACTCACTTTATTGAGATATTCACTTTATTGGGGTGGTCTGGAACAAAACCTGTAATATCTGAGGTATGCCTGTTATTTTATTATACTCTAGAGAAGAGAACAAAAAAGGAAGCCAATACAAACTCAAAAATATCTTTTCACATGCCAGTCTTGGGAATACTTTATGTGACCACTTAAAATAATAACATAATAGTAATGGTTTCACTAGTAATCTGGCAATATAACCTCAAAAAGAAAGAGTTAATGTTATTATATAGCAGTAATTCAATTTTTTTTCTCATTTCTAAATTATATATTTTTTTCTTTCTAACAGTGTTACTTTAGAAGGAACTCAAGTTTGACAAAAATCTTCATTAAATTCCTCAAAAAATAAATCATAAAAATGTAAGAATTTTCATAATAGCAGATATTCCAGGAGACTCTTATTTGAAGGGGGGAAAAAAAACCTTACAAAATATTGGTGAAATCACTTAAATTTCAAAAGATTAAAACTGATTATATATTTAATCTCAACAGATAATAACATCTTTACTCATCAACATATTTCTATAAAATCAAAATGAAATAAACTTATTGCCATCTATTTTAAGTCATATCCCAAATTACCAAATATAAATTAACATAAAATCATCCTACATAAGTTTTTCACACTTCTATCACACTTTTGAACTCACTTGGGTAAATATGGATCTTTCCAACAGCAGCAGGAGTTTCTACAAAGTTATTTACCTTGTCCAGGTCTTGCAGTTATAGTTGCTCCAGCAGATGGCGGCTCCAACTCCTGTCAAATACAATAATGTTATTACAGTGACCTACTACAATGTGCAATTTATAATAAAATAGTAGTGATATTACAGCCTTACCTTTGCTTTCTTTGAGTCTGGATCAAACCTTTCAAGAATTAATTTAGCCGTTTTATAAGTTTCTTTTTCCATGACTTCTTCAAGCTGCAAACAAAAATTTCCACAAGTTGTCACATTTTAAAACACACATACACTACTTACTTTTTTAAGTCCTATTCAAAAAGTATTCAAGTACAAGGCTTAAAATAAACAGCACATAATATATCCAGATAGCATGAAAGACTTCCACATTCAAATAATTAAAATCCAGATTTTAAAATGGCTTCTAACCTCTAATATGTTACTTGTATTTAACAGCTTTACTGCAAGGAAATACCAAATATTGCTAATTGTTTACATATAATGAGGAGAATAATTACATGCACCAACTTCAATAATGGAATGTGCAAAAATCTATCAGCCATCATTATTGGAAGTTATTAGACATGACAAGCAAATGACAGGCAATTCCTCAGATTTATTTCCTCCTAGCACTTAATGCTATTAATTTAAAGAAGGTTGTTAGCCAAGAGCTTTACAAAATAAAATCTCTGTGCCAATTAACTGCTGTCAGCATCGATTTTAGATTATTTATTAGCAGAAGCAATTAGCTTGCTGCAAAATGCAGTGAAAACTCACTTAACTGGGAGAACAGCCATGCTCTCTCATGGAATTTGCTCAAATGACTTTAAAAGCTGAAGTTCCCCCTTTTTTACTTAGATTCAAACAACTTTAGAGGGAAAAAACTGAACATAATAAGAATTTAAGTAAAGATTTTACTGAGTTCTATGCTCACACTAGGGACTGTAATTAAAGCACTTCATTATTATAGAATTTTATTTACAATGCACTCAAGTCACTTTATGGCTTAATATGTGGGTTTAATTTAAAAAGTAATCACTAGTAAAGTATCATTTCAGCAGTTACAGCCCAATATCAGAAAAAGTTTAACTTTAGTACAAGACAGTCATAGTTATGACAAATAGCTAATATATACAGTAAAAATGCTTTTGCAAAACTTGGAAGAGGACCTTTTCCTTCTCAGTGACCACTGAGAGCCACTTAGATTCATTAAATGTCATGTTTATTCCAAAGGACATTTATTTTAAAATGCAAAGCAGAGAACATTTACCAAATTAAAATACAATTTAAAATATGCTGCCACAATAGTTAATAGATTCCTCATTAAAAACTCAATATAACAATTAAGAAGTGCTTAGATGAATGATTTACTAACCTTGGTTTAGTGAAACTAAAATATTTTTCTAATTATTTCAAAATTATGATAAATGCTCCAACAAGCAAGTTTAAATTTCTGATGTAAAGAAAATGTTTGTAACATTACTACTTTAGGGTTGGGGAAAAACTTGGGATGGGGACAGAGAGAGGGCATGATAGAATCTATCCTCAAATCAACATAATCTACATGAAATAGCAAAGAACTGAATCCCTGATCTCTACAAATTAATTTTTGATGGTCCAGACCAGTGCTGTAACAATAGAACTACATGTAATGATGGAAGTGGTTTATATCTGCACAAGAGAGTAGCTACAATGCCATATGTGATAAATGATCACTTAAAATATTGCTTGTGCAACTGAGGAACCCAACTGTAGCTACTTTTATTCCACTTTAAATAATGTAAACTTTAAAAGCTACATGGGTCTAGTGGCTACTTATTTGGACAGCACAATTCTAAAGTAAGACTATTGGTAGGTTTAAAAAGAAGATTAGATACAACTGTGATCTTTAAAACAATACACAAAACTCAAAACTAAAATGCCATTTTATTAAACGATTGCCATTCCTAGTACATCATTCAGCAAGTATTCATGTTTATGCCTATGTACATGTAAAGTATCTTAAATAAAAACATTTTAAAAAGCAAAAGATACAAATCCATTCTCTTTTTCTTTTGCATTTACTTTGAAAAATTCTTTTTTCACGTAATAGCTTAATTAATACATATATTCCTACTACATTTTAAGTGAATAATTTGTTTTATAAATAGGGAGACATCTGATCAGTGGGAAGAATACAAACTTGAAACCATGTCATCAGAAAAGATCTGGGTTCAAACATCTCCATTGTTAATTAGCTGTAGAGAGACTGAGCAAGTCTGTTAGCCTCAGTTTCTCCTTTTGTAGAGCAGAAACATTAACACTTTCTCGTAGCACTGTTATGCAATTTAAATAATGTAGGAGAGTCTATAACAGTACCTAACACAAAAACGCATAATCTTCAATGATACCTCAGTTATTCAGAGTGGATCTGAAACAAGCAGTGTTCTCAAATACCCACCGTATTAATATCAGGATTCAGGAATGAGAAATTGAATTCTCAGAATTCCCTAAATTACAAATTACTCTGTATTCTTCCTAATATTTTACATATTTCAAATAATAATGAATGATGTAACAAAGAGTGAATTGTTTTTCTGTGATATGAGTATACTAAAAGTTTAAAAGTTTTTTATTTAAAAAAGAGAATAATAGGGACTTCCCTAGTGGTGCAGTGGTTAAGAACCCACCTGCCAATGCAGGGGACACAGGTTCGAGCCCTGGTCCGGGAAGATCCCACATGCCGCAAAGCAACTAAGCCCACGCACCATAACTACTGAGCCTGTGCTCTAGAGCCCGCAAGCCACAACTACTGAGCCTGCACGCTGCAACTACTGAAGCCTGTGTGCCTAGAGCCCGTGCTCTGCAACAAGAGAAGCCCGCGCACCACAAGAGTAGCCCCTGCTTGCTGCAACCAGAGAAAGCCAGTGTGCAGCAATGAACACCCAACGTAGCCAAAAATTTAAAAATAAAATAAATTAATTAAAATTAAAGAAATAAAAATAAAAAAGAGAATAATAAACACATGGTTGCTTATTTATTATGAATCAACATTATTTTGGCAAGATTATATATTTTGAGAACATATAAAAATTATTTCTACCTGATATAGAATTTCATCATAGAGAATACTAAAAGGGAACACTAACACAAAATAAATGTCAATTTTTTTAATTTTGAAAGATAATTATACAATATTTAAATTATAACTCTTGAAATAAAATTTTAAAACACACAAAGCATTAATTGCCCTATCCAATATTCTTGATCCTTGTTTCATAACAAATATTCCAGATGTAGAAAAATGTCTTCTGTTTTGTACTGACTTTGGTCAAATTATTAAAAGAATCTTCAATTCACAGCTTTAGGGTACATGTTGCATTATTTAAACTCTTATTTTTTTTTTTTTTTTTTTTTTTTGCAGTACGTGGGCCTCTCACTGTTGTGGCCTCTCCCGTTGCGGAGCACAGGCTCCGGACGCGCAGGCTCAGCGGCCATGGCTCACGGGCCCAGCCGCTCCGCGGCATGTGGGATCTTCCCGGACCGGGACACGAACCTGTGTCCCCTGCATCGGCAGGCGGACTCTCAACCACTGCGCCACCAGGGAAGCCCTAAACTCTTATTTTTTAAATGATGAAAATACTGTCTGCTTATCCTGATTTTGTTTTGCTGTTGAAATCAATATTGTTTTTACTAATTCAGATTTTAAATCATTTTCTGATTTCATATAGGAGTATTCTACAATAACAGTAACACCTCTCTCAGCATTTCTTCTGTTAAAGTATTTACAAAGACCTGTATGTAGCCTACAGTGAATATTCAAACACTGGAAAACACCAGCAGATATTACTGGGTAATATAAAAATGTAACATATGAAACTTCTAGTGAGGTTAACAGCCCCACATAGAATCACATGCTAAAATTGCCAATTTAAGGACTTATTTTGCTTCCAAAATTTATTTCATGGAATATCACTCACAGGATTTTATATAGAGTATTCTATATATATAAACTTATTAACATTTATTTGTAAGAATAAGTCACCATTAATAAGAGACAGGGCCCATAAACCAGACTTATGGCCACAAAAGCAAGACTGACTAATTAGATTGTGCCACTTCTCCTCTATGTGCTCCTGTCCTGTTGCCTGAAATGTCCACATTAACCTACAGCTCAGCATGTCAGCATTTCTTGCTCTTGCTTTCAACTGACACTAGTGGATTATTTTGAACCAGTAACATTTGTAGTGATTGTTAAGTTTTAATTCTCAGAGAATTATAATACTTCTTTCCCAGGTTCCCAATTTCTCAACTGATTTTCCTCAGGACTTGGAAAAATATAAATTGCCTGAGAAATGCCAGAAAGGAATTACCACATAGAAACACCTGTACTATTCTGAAAAATGCACAGCATTTTCATGAAGCCACTTAAAGAGGTCATTTTGACTCGAGTTTTGATGGATTTTGATTTTGAACTGTTTTGACGGGATGCTCATGGATACAAAGCGATTATCTATTGAATAGTGATATTTTTTAAACTAAAAGTTAAAAAAAAAAATGTGAGTGGCAAAATGTACACAACCAGACTTGGGAGGTTTTTTAGGTAACTAAAGATTAATTCCTAGCTTTATTTTAGTAAGTAAATACTTACATTAAGTTCTTAGATTTAAAACATTGTTTTTTTTTGTTTTTTTTGTTTTTTTTTGTTTTTTTTTTTTGCGGTATGCGGGCCTCTCACTGTCGTGGCCTCTCCCGTCGCGGAGCACAGGCTCCGGACGCGCAGGCCCAGCGGCCATGGCTCACGGGCCCAGCCGCTCCGCGGCACATGGGATCCTCCCAGACCGGGGCACGAACCCGTATCCCCTGCATCGGCAGGCGGACTCTCAACCACTGCGCCACCAGGGAGGCCCTAAAACATTGTTTTAAAATATTTAAAACATTGTTGTCACTCATTTTCCTTTCTAAGTAATTTAACTTTTTTTTTTTTTTTTTTTTTTTTTGCTGTACGCGGGCCTCTCACTGCTGTGGCCTCCCCCGTTGCAGAGCACAGGCTCCGGACACACAGGCTCCGCGGCCATGGCTCGCGGGCCCAGCCGCTCCGCGGCATGTGGGATCTTCCGGGATAGGGGCACGAACCCGTGTCCCCTGCATCGGCAGGCGGACTCTCAACCACTGCGCCACCAGGGAAGCCCCAGTAATTTAACTTTTTAATCAATTGATAATTCATGTTTATTGTTACAAATTACACTTTGACAAATTACAAATTACATTACAAATCTATCCAGATTAAAGAGAGGCATCCCTGAGGAAACCACCTTTAATAACACCTCAAGTAGTAAATACAATTTACATTCATTTTTTTAGTGAAAGAGAAGGGTTAGGAGTTGGGTACTTTTAAACTGATGGCTATTTTTCCTGCCGGCATTTTTAAAGCTATAAATGTAGAGTTAAACATCAAGGAACAAGATCAGTTTTGATTACATTTTGCTTTTGCTCAAAAGTAATGTCCCTTCTTTTTCCTCTCATTACCAGTACAATCATTAGCTAGCATTGTACTGCTTACAAATTCACCCTTAACACCTACTGTTCTAAACAAAGTATAACGCTACTACTCAAACAAAGCAGCTCTGTTAAGGGCTTGAGCAATAAACGCAAGGGACTAGTTCCCAACAGCAACAGTACTGAAACCAGAAACAATCAAGTCAATGCAAATTGTGTTCCCTAATTAACAAAATGAGTTAAAGCAGCCAACTTATTTTTCTTTAATCATACACTGCAAGAGAAATGCCATACTGAAGTATTCTGTAATATTGATGTCTCATGAACCATTTAGATATACAAAACTATTGAACCTTGAACTGAGCTTCCCAACTGTCAGACCTAGATGGAGCAGCGTTTACGCTGTGATTCCATCAAGGGCTATTAAAGAAGTAAATAGTTTGGTTTGCCCTGTCAAAGAATTTTCTAAGTCTGCTCTGTTACTCTACTGAGAGTTCTTCACCAATCATATGTTCTCTAAGATTCTGTTTTCTGTTCATGTGATGCCACTGACATTGAATCAGCTTCTCATCACTTAGAATTTTTTCATTTTCTTCTTTTTTTTTCTCTCTTTTTTCTTTTGTCTTCCTCCTTGTCTTTTCTACTTTAATCAATATTTCTCCATTTTGGTACAAGGCTTGGCTCTGATCAACACTACGCTCTTCTTTTTTAATCACACCAGCAAACCAAACCAATCATATCACAACTTCTATATTATTGAGAACCATCAGTATTTCCTCACTTTGAATTTCTGGCTGTTCCATAATGTGTAGAATGCCAGAAATATAGTAAGATACAATGGAAATATTTCTACGTTTCAATTTAGGACCATCAAAAATATCAATGCAATTTTGATAAATACCTCACTGAACACTGAAGAGGCATCAAATAAAAAAGATAAGGAATCCTTTCAGAATTAAGGTTTCTTTATTTTTCAGTTACTTAAATCCCTCAGGACCAGTGTCTTTTCTTACCAATTCACAGAACAATTTTTAACATTAATCTTAACCTTCAGAATTTTTATTAGTTTCATCCATAATTGTTACTCATTATGTTAGACTAAAATACATTAAATTGATTTTGCATCTGATTAAATTTCATTAAGTTTCCATATAACATGATACTCCTATCAATTATCATTTTTATACTTCAAAAATAATTATATGAAAGAAGTATATGTAAATTCAAGCCAAACACCAAGTTCAACCCACTTATTAAAAACTATTACATATCAACCTCTAAACATCTAGAGTCCTTCCTCTCTCTTGATCCTCCTCTTTCCAACCCATCTGAAGGATGCATTTAACTGGCCCCACAACAGACACCCATGTGATCAGAACTGCTGATAGAAAATGAAAGAAACCAAAGAAAAAATACTTTGTCTTTCTCTCTCCCCAGTTTTCTTCGGCTTTTTTTTTTTTTTTTGCATGTTAAATTTGTTTTTTACAACCAATCTTCTTGATTCCCTCTCTCCTCGCCTTATTATGTCAAGAAAATCTGAGAACTGACATATGATGTTTGGTCTTTTTTTGGCCCTAATAATAAATCTGGATACCCACCTTTCTACCACTCTGCCTCATTTAATCCTCCAAAATGATTCATTTACTTACTTCTCAGCTTCCAATTGACATAGACACTCAGACTCTCAAAAGTTCACCTAACTACTTTTTCCTGTCGATCATTATTAACTAGCAAAAATATTCATAACTTAGCTTCACCATTAAACTGTTATCTAAAAACATACTTGTTCCTTGGAGTCATTACTTACAACATATAAACATTAATTATTCAGTTCTTAATTTATTATTTTTATATAAATTAACTTAAATAAAGTTAACTTACTATTTTCTTCTTCTGGGATTTTAAATCATCCAATGCTTCATCTAGAAAACAAGATTTAAACCAAAACTAAATCAGATATTAAGATATTTAAGATACAAGAAAAAAAATCATGTCAAATGATATACATTAAGAAACTGCAAGAAAACAGTCTCATTTTAGAATTTCTCACAGATGTGTACAGACAGAAGTCATCTCAATTTTTACCCATATATATTTTATATGTTTGCTTATATTATATATTACAAGCTCAGGAGGGGAAAAAATGGACTTTACATAGAATAAAACACGTTTCCAAATTTTAAAAGATACATATTTTTAAAATGTTTTCAGAAATATTACTATTATTTCTCCTTCCTTTCAACATCCCACCCATGTTAATTTACAAAATTAAAACCAATTCTCTTTTTATACATTGGTAATAAAAATGTTCTCTTTATTTATGAAGAAAGAAGTACATATTTTATTAAGTTATTTGATCTTCAAGATATTGAGCACTAATAGAGAAAACCTTTGAAAATCTATAGTATTATATACCTGAGGAGGGACTTGGAAAGGAAGAGGATACTAATTACTTTTCAAAATTAAACTTTTCCAAGATTTGCCTGTTTAGTTAGGTTGCACTGGTGGAACATAAAGAATCATTTCAAAGAATATAATTTATGAATGTCAATATCTGCTTTACAAATTTATTTTAGATTTCTAGTTTTTCTCTAGAAATACTGAACTAGTATAAATAGGAATACTATTCCAGCTGGAAAGAAGACTTATAACTTGATTTAAACATTTTACCAAATAGAATTTAAATAATTGTTCTTAATGTTTAATTAAATTTACAAATAAAATTATTATCTTTTATTTGAAGTTCTGGAGTAGCAAATATCTGAATACCCAATTCAAATAATACTATTTACGTAAAAATCCAAAGAAATACAAACTTATGAAAAGATGATTTTACTATATATTTTTTTCAAAGTGTTCTAGCAGACTTATTACTGAAAGGGGAAAAAAACTGCTGACATCTTTAAAGAGAATAGTCATCTTTAGTTAGATAAGACCAAGCCAAATATCTAACCTTTAATGCAGAGACCAGCAATCTTTTTCTATAAAGGGCCAGACAGTAAATATTTTAGGCTTTATGGGCCAAAAGTCAAAATTAGGTGAGCACTTTTAAAGGAGTAAACAAATTTCCACAAAACTTTCATTGACATAATTCAAATATAATAATAATTGAGTTCAATTTTTTGTAACATAGGTCTACCAATGAAAAGAATGGAATCTGGAGGGGTAGGTGGGGGATAACATTTCACTTAATTGAGATTCAAAATTAGTGTCCCCCATCCTCAAAATTGATCACATATGTCAATCTGTTAGTTTATCTGTAATGAAATTTCACACATTTTCTTTTTGAAAAATTTTTTTCACACAGATACATGCTGCTAAATATTGAAATCAATCCACAATCACATGATTTTAATTGAGCATATTCATTGTGTGAAAGGCATTTATAAAATTCTTTAGATTCTTCTCTTGATATTTGCCTTTTATCATGTCATTGCAAATTAATCACTTCCAGTTAAATGGATTTTTTTTTTTTTTTTTTTTTTTTTGCAGTATGTGGGCCTCTCACCGCTGCGGCCTCTCCTGCTGCGGAGCACAGGCTCTGGACGCACAGGCCCAGCGGCCATGGCCCACGGGCCCAGCCGCTCCGCGGCATGCGGGATCCTCCCAGACTGGGGCACGAACCCGCCTCCCCTGCATCGGCAGGTGGACCCCCAACCACTGCGCCACCAGGGAAGCCCAGTTAAATGGATTTTGAAATACGGAAATTTCCTTTGTACTTGCATGAGGTCTGAAAAACACTGCTGGAATCGCAGTTTGAGCTCAGATAATGTATCTGCTGCAAATCGAGGTGGGAATGGAGATCTTGTTTCTTAACTTCTCATAGCACTTTTTAAAAAATTACCTTTCGTCATTAAATTGTTATTTGCTTTTCTAAATCACTTTATAGCAGTATAGGTTTCACATATAAGGACTGTTTTGTCTTGTACTCTTAGGTTGAATTCATTAAGAACCATTATCAAGTCTGCAGCAAAATCTAATTTCCAAAGCCAGTTCATTCATAATGGTTGAAGGTGGTTCTTCTCATTCAGAAACATTTTAGTCTTGGCTCTGAGCTCAAAACATCACAATAAAACTTTACTACTACTACTAATCCATCCAACTGCTTGTATTTCTGATAAAAGTTCACATAACTGATGATGATTAAGTCCATGAGAGCAAATGAAGTTCCCCATTGACAATACTCGTTCAGTAACACATGATAGGTTCAAATATGCTCTGCAAGTACCTGCTGTTGAGTAACACAGTGAATAACCACAGAATTTAAACACCTTACAGTTTCATGAGCTTTGTAAATTAATCCACTAAGCCTCTTTCTGCTTCACATATATTTTTACCACCAATAGTTGTAAATACATCTCAGTAGATTCCACTTCAGCTTGTACTAAATTAGTGTTTTTTCAACTTCTTTAAAAATATTCTCTCCCAGAGTGTTCTACACAGACTGTTCACAGAGGCTAATTCTTTAGTCACTTCAAGTTCAGTATTGACTCCTGAAATAAATTACAATTGAGCTGTATCAGTAACATCTGTCAACTCATCAAGAGTCAATGACAGGCAGGGGTAAAACGGGAATAAAGACACAGACCTACTTGAGAATGGACTTGAGGATATGGGGAGGGGGAAGGGTAAGCTGTGAGAAAGCGAAAGAGAGGCATGGACATATATACACTACCAAACGTAAGGTAGATAGATAGTGGGAAGCAGCCACAGAGCACAGGGAGATCAGCTCGGTGCTTTGTGACCGCCTGGAGGGGTGGGATGGGGAGGGTGGGAGGGAGGGAGATGCATGAGGGAAGGGATGTGGGAACAGATGTATATGTATGACTGATTCACTTTGTTATAAAGCAGAAACTAAAAAAAATAAAGAAAGAAAGAAAAAATAAATAAATAAAAGAGACCTTGTATTTAAAGATAAAAAAAAAAAAAAAAAGAGTCAATGACAGGGAATTCCCTGGCACTCCAGTGGTTAGCACTCGGCACTTTCACTGTGGTGGCCCGTGTTCAATCCCTGGTCAGGGAACTAAGATCCTGCAAGCCTCGCAGCATGGCCAAAAAACAGAAAAAAAGAGCCAACGACAATCACTTGAAATAATTTTTTTTAATGAACTTGTTTTTAAGTTAACTATGTTGCTTCCAGTGTTCTTAATTCTTCAAGCAATTGTTCTTGCTAAAAAGGCTACTAGCCAAGCAAGTATTTTCTCTAAACACATTTTTTCAGCTGCTGCAGTTACACAATTTAATTAACTCAGCATTGGTAAATAGCTTTCTTTGCTTCACTAATAAGCCACTCAGAAACTTACTTTGAAGTTCCATTTTCACTTTTTATTTTTATGAAGAAATTCTGCTATGATGAGATATTCCATTTTAAATGTTCTAATTTTTCTAACATTGCTTTTCTGTGCATTGGGAGTATCATGATGAGTACTTAGCATGATAGTCAATGTATATGTGTATTCTTTTAGTACAATGGCATTCCATAATAAGCATAATGCTTTGTGTTTTGATAATAAAATAGTCCACAATCCATTGTGCCTTAAAAGTGCAACATTCAAAGTCCAATTTTCTCTTGTTTTTACATAATGAGTGTATAATAAATAAAATTAGTGTACATAATGAGTGTATAATAAATAAAATAGTTGCAATACAGCAATATAAATGGCACGTGAAATGCTGTCAAGTTATAACGGTGTCACTGTGATTTGTTGTGCATCCTACAATAGGCTGAAATGTTGACAGCACCATACAGTCTGTCACAACTACTCAATTCTGCCATCATTGAATGAAAGCAGCTACAGATAACATATAAATGAATGGACATGGCTGTGTTCCAATAAAACAGAAATTTGAACTTCATTCAAATTTAACATGTCACAAAATATTACTCTTTGAATTTTTTCAATAATTTAAAAATGTAAAAACCATTGTTAGCTCATGAGATGTACAAGGTGGTGGGCAGGACTTGGCTCACCAAGTCCAAGTCCTTGGCTGTAGTTTGCCAATCCTTACTTGAAACTATACTAGGTCCAACTTGTAAAACAAAGGAAATACAACTAACAGAGAACAAAAAGCAAGACATGATCAGTAGCTTCAGACTTAAAAAAAATATATATATATATATACACACACATATATATACATATGGTACCTAACTTTATGCTAAAAAGAAGTGTAAGACTGCAAGACAATCTCTTATGAAGTCTATTTTATCTACATGCAATACCTACGCAAATGAATTCGTACAATTTTTTTAAATGAAAGGATCCATAAAATAAAATTTTAAAGCAAAAAAACTCCTTTATATAATAAGCATGTCCTAATGTGCCTACTTGCAAGTCAAAATATTCACACATTTTCCTTAGAGAAGTGTTTCCAAGGGCTCTTTT
This sequence comes from Mesoplodon mirus, assembly GCF_964341445.2. NCBI lineage: Eukaryota > Metazoa > Chordata > Mammalia > Artiodactyla > Ziphiidae > Mesoplodon > Mesoplodon mirus. The sequence continues at coordinate 90,073,798 of NC_138984.1, forward strand.
AAAATAAATTTTCTTATATTTTTCACTATTTTGTTAGTTCCATGAGGTCAAAGATCATATTTGTTTTAAACTTCTTCCTGTCTTCCCGGCATCTACTATATTATTAAATATCACCAGAAACAATGCCATAAGCTTAATTTCTCTAATCTGATTAAAAGTATCAATATTTTTTAAAACCACAGCAAACATCATACTTAATGGTAAAAATTAAAAGCTTTTCCACCAAAATCAGGTGCTAGACAAAGATACCTGCTATTCCCACTTCAACTCAATATTATACTGGGTCCTAACCCATTAAACAAGGCAAGAAAAATTTTAAAGGCAAGAAAAATAAAAAATAATAGGAATTGGAAAAGAAAAATCAGTACCATCAGCCCACATGTATGTAACACTTAACAGTTTTTATATGCTTTCACACATAATATTACCAGTTAAAACTCATAACAGTCTTGCCAAAACAAATATTTGTTTCTAGTTTATAAACTAGCAAACTGAGGTTCAGAGGACTTAAACTTATTTGTAGGACAAAAAGATGGCTAATGTGGCTGGAGCAAAGGTGAAAAAAGGAGAGTGGAAAGAGATGAAGTTAGAGAAATAGACATAAGCCAGAAAGTTGGGGTTAAGGTCAGATTTTACTCTGGTTGCAATGGGAAGCCACTAGAAGAATTTAAGTAGGAGAGATACAAGATCTGATTTATACCTTAAAAATAGACTAGTTGGGAAACCACTGCAATAGTGCCAGCAACAGATGATGATGACCTGAATTAGAATTGTAGTAGTAGTAAAGAAAGTTAGAAGTGGTCATATTCAAGATAATTTTGGAGGTAAAAATGAGAGAACTTTGAAGGGGAGGGAGAAATGCATTGTAAGTTAAAGGGCATATGGAGTCAGGATGGGATTTTTCCCCCAGATGATTGTATTGAGACAGGATTATATGCCAAATAGGGACAAGCTAATACAAATAGATAAGGCAAAAGAGATGCAGGTAGGGATAACTGTAAGAGCAAAGTTCATGAGATGGTCAGAGTATCTAGAATCCAGAGCATACATGAAAGGCTTAGCCAGAGATGGGATCAAGGTTCGTCTTCCAAATTACCATGACGGATGACAGCATACTGAGTAACAGATGGGGCTCACTTTATGTTTTTGGTGGTGGAGACAGCGCTCACCTGTTTACATCTATTTTCTTCATGAAGTGAGACTATCAGGTCAGAGTGGCCAGGTAGATTTTGTGAAGTTCTGTTTATTTGTGGCTTCTGAATTTTTATTTGGTTGGTTGGTTTTATTTTGGTTTGGTTTGGTTTTGGTTTGGGGGTTTTGGTATGGTGGTGGGTATTAGTGATTTGAGGAGAAATACAGGGTCAAATAATACTCTCAAAGAGAAAAAAGTAAATTTATTAGGGAACTATAATAGGGTTGTATAGCAGTGTTGAGTGTACATTTGATATTTGCAATCATAGATTTAAAGTGAGTCTAGTCAGCATGTTGTATGATTTTCCTCTAACAAATTTAGCTTTCCTGATGCAGATACAGACTAAGCATATAAATGTTTTTAACCAGGATATGGTTTTGCCAGTCACAGATTAAGCATATAACTGTATTTAAACAAGGTATGGTTTGCCAGACATGTAGAATGGGCAAGAGAGGCAAAGGAGTCAAGGGTGTCTAAAAGGGATGGTCATTGGTCTAGATCACAGAACCTTAACTGGGTCAAAGATAGGTCATACATGAGGAGGGCAGTTTGAAAGTCATGTATCTGTGTGAACCTTGCTTGGATCCTGAGTCAAACAAACAAAATATTTTTAAAGCAAATGACATTTGTAAGATAACAGGAAATTTATTATTTTTATATTTAATATTTTATAATTTTAAGAATTCTTTTTTAAGTATAATAATGTACATTGTTTACACACTTTTTAAATACATTATGGATAGATATATCTGGGATATACTTCAAAATAACAGAGATGGAGAAGTGGGTAGGGGTAAAAATGAAATAAGATTGACCAGGAGTTGATGATTGTTTAGGTTGTGTGATAGGTAATATGAGTGTTCATTATACTATTCAGTCTATTTTTGTATGTGCTTGAAACATTCTATAATGAAAAGTTAAAACAAGAAAAAAAAATCACACGTAAAGTTCATTTAAAATGAAATTTGCATATCTTGGGTTAATTATAACTCATAGTTTTAAGACCTGAATATCTTTAAAATCTGCACATATACAGAATACAGGAAAATTGTCATAATTTACATACTTCAATAAAAACAAAAGCCTAGGGGCTGTGAGCCTGAAGAGAATGATGCAATTAATAGAATAAATCAAAAGATGTTTAACTATATTTTACTCCATAATAACGTTTTCTACAAAGATAATTTAATAAATATAATATCTCTTCATTTAAAGAAATGAATTGTTTTGTGTATTGTGTAAAAAAAAAATTCTAAATGGACAAGACAGAAATAACACAACTGAAAAACAGAACCAGTTTGATCATTCATAACCTTTCTTACACTTTACAGTAAACAGCTCTTCAATATTTACCACATGTCATTTCAATATACCATTTCACAACCTATTATTCAATTACAAATTAATGCACCATAAGATGGGTTTTTTAATGTATTTATAAAAACTTCAAAATTAAACTTACTATTTCTTTCTGTTCTCTTGGAAAAGAAGAAAATAAGCACCGTTCTTATGCTCCAAATGCTGTAGAACAAGCAAAATTCAGAAACAAAAACCATCATTAGGATACATGAATTAGAAGCCACATAAAATGAAAACAAACACACATTTCCAATTACAGTTAGGGACATTGTATCCCTTTGTATTTTGAAAATCAAAAAGCACTCCTTTCTTTCAGAAGCCACCAGAAGTCTACCTGTGCTTTCAAAGGAGGAGTTCTCAATCTAAAATCCATGGATCTCCTGAGGGTCCCTCCATATTGTGAAACTGCCTTTCTGTGCATAAGTGCATTTCTCTGGAGAGACCATTACCCTCATCATTCTCAAAGAAGTCTATGAATCCTCCAAAAGATTAAGAACAAATTATAGGGCTTCCCTGGTGGCGCAGTGGTTGAGAGTCCGCCTGCCGATGCAGGGGACACGGGTTCGTGCCCCGATCCTGGAAGATCCCACATGCCGCGGAGCGGCTGGGCCCGCGAGCCATGGCCGCGGAGCCTGTGTGTCCGGAGCCTGTGCTCCGCAACGGGAGAGGCCACAGCAGTGAGAGGCCCGCGTACAGCAAAAAAAAAAAAAAAAAAAAAAAAAAAAAAAAAAAAAAAAGAACAAATTATAAAATTCCTTCTTACTAGGTAAGCATCAACTCTAAAACTTTATCTATTCCCATACGTTAGGGAAAAACACGTTTTACAAATCCAAACCATTATACAATTGTAAGTTGCTACTCCTTCCCTGTTATTTTCATTTATTTATTTATTTATTTATTTTGCGGTACGCGGGCCTCTCACTGTTGTGGCCTCTCCCGTTGCGGAGCACAGGCTCCAGACGCGCAGGCTCAGTGGTCATGGCTCACAGGCCTAGCCGCTCCACGGCATGTGGGATCTTCCCAGACCGGGGCAGGAACCCGTGTCCCCTGCATTGGCAGGCGGACTCTCAAACACTGCGCCACCAGGGAAGCCCCTTCCTTGTTATTTAATATTAGAGGGATTTTCTCTACTAAATAGGATAAGCTATCTGGAGAAAAAATAAAATCTTACCATCAAGTAAATAACTGATAAGTAAATTTAGCGAAACATCGCCTTTCATAGATTTTATGAAGGTAATTCTTTAGGCCTTGCATTAGTAAGTCGTCAAATGATACTAAAAGAATTAAAAGAAAATCAAAGAATGATCCTAATCACAAACTTGTCCAGGTCATCTCTTAAATTCAATGTAAATAAAACAAAAATCCCTTCTCCATAGAACATGGCCCAATAAGTATACAAACATTATCCATCATTTTATAAAAGAAATACATTGTATCTAAATGCAAATTCAGATAATAGGTATGAAAATTAGTTCTTCACTCTGAAATATATCATTGCTATTCTTAGGAATTAGCCTGCAAGGTCATCACCAGTGAACCCTGTCTCCTGGTATTCACAACTTTGTGTAGTTCTCTCTCACCAGTGTTGGTCTGTGTGACCAATAGCATGTCACTTCAAGATTAGGTTATAAAAATATGCAGTTTCCATCTCAGGCCTCTTCTTCTGCTTGCTTTCTTTCTCTCTCTTGGATTACTCTCTCTGAGAGAAGTCAGCTGCTATGACATGAGGACATTCAGGGAACTCTATAGAAAAGCCCATGTGGTGAGGAACAGAGGTCTTTGGCAAACAGCCAGTGAGGAGCTGATGCCTGCCAACAACTCCACGTGTGAGCTTAGAAGTAAATTCTCCAGCCTTAGGTAAGCCTTGAGATGACTATAGGCCCAGCCAATAGCTTAACTGCAATTTATATATGAAAAAAGACCCTGGGCCAGAACCATCAGCTAAGCTGCTCCCATTTTCTGTCCCTGAAGAACTGTGAGAGAGAATAAACATTTGTTGTTTTAAGCTACTAAGCTCTGGGGCAACTTGCTACATAGCAATAGATAACTTGTACATGTTCTGGGGGTTGTTTGTTTGTTTGTTTGTTTTTGGCTGTGTTGGGTCTTCGTTGCTGCACACGGGCTTTCTCTAGTTGCAGTGAGCAGAGGCTACTCTTTGTTGTGGTGCGTGGGCTTCTCATTGCAGTGGCTTCTCTTGCTGTGGAGCACAGGCTCTAGGCACACGGGCTTCAGTAGTTGTGGTGCGTGGGCTCAGTAGTTGTGGCTCGTGGGTTCTAGAGTGCAGGCTCAGTAGTTGTGGTGCACGGACTTAGTTGCTCCTTGGCATGTGGGATCTTCCTGGACCAGGGCTCCAACCCGTGTCCCCTGCATTGGCAGGCGGGTTCTTAACCATTGCGCCACCAGGGAAGCCCCTACATGTTTTTTACATGGTGATGATTTATTTTTATGATATGAAAATACCAAAATAACCAGTACCAGATTCCTACATGGTACTTGGACAACTATCTAAGCACTAAAAAAAGACACTGGGCATTGTCCTTATCAAGGGAAGGGAGATGAGAAAAGAGGTTTAAACATACAGCTCACAACCCTAAATGATCCTACAACAGTAGAAAAGTCCCATAATATTTCCCCATTGCAAACCCCCTGAAACAGTGGCAAGCTGAGAGAGATGATTTAGGAAAAAAAGTATAGGGAAAGAAAACTGAGAACACAAGAGAAGGAGTTGCAGAGATAATGACTAAAATTCTGAAGAAAATCAGTAAATTTTCTTAAATAGTAGATTTTTTTAAAGCATATATAATTTTCAAAGTATAAAAAGTACAAGAATGGAAATATACTCCCTTACTTCACAATAAAACTAACTTCCCTTTGTGGACAACAAATTCTTCTTTTGGTTTTTATCAGAACTACTGGTGGAGAAAATAGGCTATCAAATAATACACATTTCTAAGTGTCAAGCCTTCAAGACTTGAAAAGGTAGAATATAATAGAGTTAGTTATTCCTTAAGGCTAAATTAAATGAAATTCTTTTACATAATTCTTTAAAATAAAATTTAGGAAAAGAATTAAAGTACTTCAGGAATATGTGTTCTACTTATCCCAACAGAGATGTTGCTCTCCCAATAATTAAATATAATTTATGAAAATACAGCAACATGTTTTGTGAAGATATTAAAGATATTACTATTGACTCCTACTTTGAGAATACCGGCATAATCTCCCTTTCCCCCTTCTCTTCTTAGAAATCATCCAAACAGGAAGGAGACAAAAACAAAAACACAAATTCCTTTTCTGATAAAATTAAGATAAGCTAAAACTCAATCCTCAAAATATGTGGAAGTGTTCCCCAAAACAATGGAGATCACGCAGGGGCTCAAAAGAGTAAAAGGAGAGAAGGAAAACTGCTTATCTCACTAAAAGGTAGGAAGATAAACTTCTCAAAGTGTAAAACCTAAAACTCATGTTTATTACAGTGAGAATAAGATACGCATGCTACAGGCAGAAACTCCTAAGTTTGGTTCCAACAATGAAACAGAAAAGGCAGGGCTTAAAGAGAAATCATTCAGAAATGCCCTATTTACAAAGAATATTCTGTTTCTATGGCAGCAGGGGAGAAAAGTTTTCTACTATGAAAAATTTTATACACAGTTGCCTAACCCTGTTGGCTGGAGAAGGATAAAAGCTGAACAAACGAACACACTAAATCCTGGATCGTAAGGAAAATTCTAGATAGCCTAAATGTAGGAAGACTTGCCTCTATACTCTCACATAAACCTCTTACAAATAACTGGGCCAAAGCAAAGGAAACATACCACATAGCTAGAGATTTTCTATTTAACGTATAAAAACCAAAAGCAAAATAGAAAATTAGTTTCAAAACTTAGACCAACATCTTTCATCTCAATGAATGTAAATGAGCTAAATTCACTAGAGCAAAAGAAAAAGACTTTCAGACTGGATCATAAAATAAAAACCAACCCTTTAATGTAAACTGACACCTAAAACTGTTTTTGAAGGTTGAAAATACAACAATGAGCAAAAAATATAGTAGGCAAATACACACAAAATAAAGGTTGTGATCTTAATATGCCACAAGACTGAATTCAACACTACACCCCCAACAAAAAAAGCTTTAAACTAGAAAAAGAAGGTCATTTTATAGTATTAAAAAGGATGCAGTTTCTTTCCAACAAATAGAGCTGGAGCAACTGCACATCCACGGCAGAAGAAAGAAAGAGAGACAGAGAGAGAGGGAGGGAGGGAGGGAGGGAGGGAGGGAGGAAGGAAGGATGGATCTCAATGTGAACCTCACATCTTCTATAAAAAATTGGCTCAAAATGGCTTATGAACTTAAATGTAAAATGTTAGAAGGAAAAAAGCATAGCAAAAAAAATAAAGAAGAAAATCTTCAGGACCTATAGATACAGAGGGGTTCTTAACAACAAAAGCACAATCCATAAAATGAAAATTTTAAATAATAAATTTGGCTCTGTGAAAAACCCTTTATAAGGATGAAAACCCAAATTACAGACTGAAAAAATATATCTGCAAACCATATATCCAGCAAAGAACTTTTATCTACAATATATAAAGAACTCTCAAAACTCAACAGTAGGGCTTCCCTGGTGGCGCAGTGGTTGAGAGTCCGCCTGCCGATGCAGGGGACATGGGTTCATGCCCCGGTCCAGGAAGATCCCACATGCCGCAGAGCGGCTGGGCCCGTGAGCCATGGCCGCTGGGCCTGCGGGTCCGGAGGCTGTGCTCCGCAACAGGAGAGGCCACAACAGTGAGAGGCCCGCATACCGCAAAAAAAAAAACTCAACAGTAAAAAGACTAATTATCCAATTAGAAAATTAGACAGCAGACCTGAACAGACATTTCAATGAAGAAAAGATACAGATGGAAAATAAGCACATGAAAAGATGTTCAGCATCACAGCCATCAGGGAAATGTAAATTAAAATCACAATGAGCTATCAATACACACCTATCAGAATGATCAAATCTGAAAACAGTGATAATACCAAATGTTGCCAAGGATGCAGAGAAACAAGATCACTCAAACATCACTAGTCGAAATATAAAATGGTACCTCTACTCTGAAAAAAAGTTTAGCAGTTTCTTATAAAAGTAAACATGTACTTACAAGCATCTCAGAAATTACACTCTTGGGCATATACCCCAGAGAAATAAAAACTTACATTCAGACAAAAACCTGTACACAAATACTCATGGCAGTCTCATTTTTTAGAGCCAGAAACTGGAAACCATCCTAATGTCCTTTAACAGGTGTTTGGCTAAACAAACTGTGCTACATTAATGCCATGAAATATTACTCAGCAATAAAAAGTGATTACTGTTACACTTAACATCTTGGATGTATCTCAAGAATATGCTAAGTTTAAAAAGCCAATTTCAGAAGGTTACACACTATGTGATCCCATTTTATAACATTCTTGAAATAAAATTATAGAGATGGAAAACAGATGGGGTGGAAGGGGTTAGGAATGGGGCATGTGGAAGAGGGTTGGTATGACTGCAAAGGGGTAGCAAAAAGGAACTCTGTGAACAATTCTGGATCTAAATTGTGGGGTACTTACATGAAGCTACACATATGATAAAACTGCATAGAAATATAAAACACATACACACAAATGAGTGTATGTAAAACTAGTGAAATCTGAATATGCTCTATGAATTGAACCAGTGTCGATTTCCTGTTGTGATATTTAACTGTAGTCATGCAAGATGTTACCACTGGGGAAGGCTAGGTGAAGGGTACACAGGATCTGCTTGTACATCTGTTTTTTTCCAATTTCCTGTGAATCTATAATTATTTCAAAATAAAAAGTATTTTTTAAAGGATGTGCCTACAATGAAGATATAACAAGAATATTTACTCATCAAATAGAAAAGCATAACAGTCATAAAGCAAAACTAAAGGAAATATAGGGAGAAGTAGAAATATACTGTTATTAGAATACAGAAGACCTATATAACACAGTAAGGTAGTTTTCAATGATAATATTAAACTCTGAAAAAAAAATATATATATATATCTTCAAGTGTTCGTGAAACACAGCAACTGATCAAATAGCATGCCACCAAAACAGGTCTCAATAAAACCAAAGAAGTAGAAATATTATTAAACAACATTCTCTGAAAGCAATATAATAAAACTAGAAATAGTAACTAAGCCAAAAAACAAACATACAAATACACATTGCCACCTGGAAATAACTCTTAGATTATCAAAACTTAAAAAAAAAAAAACTTAAAAAAAACTTTTAAAAAATGTAATGAAGTTTTAAAAATAACCAAAGTAAATACATATCACTACCTATCAAGACCTGTGGGATAAAACTAAAGCAGTCAGAAAAATACCATGGCCTCAAATACATGTGTGGTATATTGTGTTAAGAAATAAGAATGAAAATAAATACATTAAAGCATCCATTTTGAGTTACAAGAATAAAGTAAGCCTATGGAAAAAAAAAGAATTAATAAAAAGAAGTAGTTTTTTAAGCTGGTTATTTGGAAGAAACAGCTAATAAAAACAATCAAAAAAGAATTACAAATATACAAAATAAGAAATAATAAGGAAGCAATAATCATAGCTACAAAGAAAATTTTAAAAATCAATGAAACAATGATTACTGCTATTACAACACTATGCAAATACACTTTAAAACTGTAGAATGGTTAACAAAACTAACCTTGGAAGAGAGAGAAAGCCTAAAAAATTAACTACTGTTGAATTTTAGAAGTTGTTAAGAGCTACCCTCTATAAAAAACACCAAGCCCAAAAGACTTCAAATGGAATACTACTAAACCTGTAAAGGACAGATAATGCTAGTACTATTTTAAACTGTTCCAGAACATTAAAAAAGAAAGGAAAGCTTCCTGATGTTCTTATAAAATGACTACAACTGGGCCTCCCTGGTGGCGCAGTGGTTGAGAGTCCGCCTGCCGATGCAGGGGGATACGGGTTCGTGCCCCGGTCTGGAAGGATCCCATATGCCGCGGAGCGGCTGGGCCCGTGAGCCATGGCCGCTGAGCCTGTGCGTCCGGAGCCTGTGCTCCGCAACGGGAGAGGCCACAGCAGTGAGAGGCCCGCGTACAGCAAAAAAAAAAAAAAAAATGACTACAACTAAGAAAGTAGAAATTTTCCTAGAATTCAAGATTTCAATATTTGATTTCAATATTTAATATAATCTATCATTATCAAGAGATGTAAGATGAAAAATCACATGGCTATTTCCATAGATGATGAAACAGCATTTAACAAAATTCAACAATCTTTCTTGATTAAAAAAAAAACTAAATAAAATATAAATAGCTAGAAGATTCCTTAACATAAAATATATCTGTCTCAATCCAAAAGTCAGGATAATGCCCAATGGGGAAACATCAGAAGCATTCCCAAGGAACAAGTTAAGGGTGTTGACTATTTTCTCTGTAACTTAACATTGTCCTGAAAGTATTAGCCCATACAATTACCAAAGAGGAAAAAAAAATCTGAAAGGAGTTAAAAAGTCTGAAAGGAGGTGGTAAAATTATTGCTATTTACAAATAATATGACTGCATACTTAGAAACTCTCAAAGAATCAACTAAAAAACTTATTAGAAACAATAAGACAATTATAGTTGAATACAAAATTAGTATAGAAAATCAGTAAGTTCATATATACTATCAGTTCTAAGACATACTAAATACCCTAACTCACATTCATGAAATCATTCCTGTTGTTCTTTTCTGAATGAAACTGATGCTATTTGAAATGTAAGTACAGCATGAATTTCTGTAAATATTATCCAGTGACTTGCACTATAAAATTATAAAGGTGTTCTAACAGGAATAACTGGAGCCTCAATAAAACAGAATCATACTTTAGATTCAGTAAACATTTTAAATCCTTAATACTAAGTGTTTTTACTGTACTAAAGTTAAAAATGCTAAAAGTTAAAATGTAGCAGAATACCTAAAACTCAATCAATATAATAAAACCTTCCTCACTTTTACTAAAGGATTAACATTCTATAAACCTCTGATGATTTTTCGCCAACCTTCATATAAAAAGGAATTTTTACTTATTTCGTCCTTTCTGCCAAATTTAAGTGCTTTCTTTCCAACAACTACACAAGCCCAATCCAATTTATTGAAATGTTTTTAAGATGAGACTTAACAATATATAAAGCTAAAAATGAAAAAGATACAGGTCTCAATATTTATAACTATGTTGACAATTTTGTCAGTTTATTTAACCATCAAAGGCTTTAGGGAGAATTACCTTCACATTTAGAAAAGTAACAATGATTTAATTTGGTATAAGGAACAAGCTTTATTTATTTATTTATTTTTATTATTTGGTGGGGGTAGAGATATAATTCAACACTGTTTTCCCCCAATGATTTGAAATGCTATCTTTATCATATATAAAAACCATATATAATAAATATTCCTTTTGGGATTTATTTCTGGATGCTTGTATCTCTTCCTTTGGTCTGTGTCTCTATTTAGACCCTATCAAACTTTTAGTTAATGAAGTTTTACAATGCATTTGATGCCTAGTAGACCTCTGCTTCTCATTCTGCTCCTTTTTAGACTTTTCAAGACTATTCTTGAGCTTATTTTTACATTAAAAATTATGGAATAAGTGTGCCAAGATTTTTAAAGTATTGTTAGTATTTTTATTGTGTTCACACATTTTTAGATTAATTTAGGGAGAACCAATCTCAGAATAGGATTTGTCTTCCCATCCAAGAATAGGATTTGTCTCTTAATTATGTCTCAGTACATAATTTTTTAAGTACAGAATTATATCAAGTGAATATCTATATTTTATTTTTTTATTTTTTTTTTTTTTTCTTTTTGCGGTATGCGGGCCTCTCACTGTTGTGGCCTTCCCCGTTGCGGAGCACAGGCTCCGGATGCGCAGGCCCAGCGGCCATGGCTCACGGGCCCAGCCGCTCCGCGGCATATGGGATCCTCCCAGACCGGGGCACGAACCCGTATCCCCTGCATCGGCAGGCGGACTCTCAACCACTGCGCCACCAGGGAGGCCCAGAATATCTATATTTTAATATCAATATTATAAAAGGGATGCTTGCAAAATAATTTTCTTACCTACAAAAACTAAGAGTAAATATTCCCCTTGAGTAAATATCAAGAGATGTTCAGATACCTTCTCCTTTAAGAGCCAACTATAGTCGATGGGAGATACTTTGTATTATTATTAGAGTGCCATGAAACAAACTTAACTTTCCTGAAAAGGCTACAAATTATGTCTGTTAGCTGCCTAGCTGGTTGAGGAAATATATACCACAAACTGGTTGGGAGGAGGGGAAGTGGGAAGGAGGCATTCCCTGACAGTCCAGTGGTTAAGACTCCGCCTTCCAATGCAGGGGGCCCGGGTTCAATCCCTGGTCAGGAACTAAGACCCCACATGCAGGGTAGTGCAGCAAAAAAAAAAAAAAAATTGTACAAAATCAAAGCTCTAACCTCAAACGGCTTTCAATGCAAGTAGAAAAGCAAGAAAACAAAAAACAGGAGGAAGGAAACAGGAGACAAAACCACCTTCCTCAGTTCCTTTGCTTAAATTTTTCCCCCTCAAATCTCATTTTAAGAGGAAAACACACATACACACGGAAAGAAAATATGGCCAAATCCTCTGGGAAGGTTAACATTTTATGCTAATTGGTCTCTGAAATGACCTTATAGAGAATGGAATTTCTAGAAAGTTATTATTTGTAAGAATAAGGTATCCAGGAATAAAAGTTTGTAAGATTGCTTGCAGAGTCAGTTAAGGGTAGAGGCAAAGTTTATGGTTGTTCATTCTTAGAAAATGAGCCAACTCCCAAGATAATGCCTATCTGCCAGCATAATGCAGAAATACAAAAATTTAACTGTAAACCAAACCTTCCCTCACTATGGAGCACAATCTTAATAATTCCTATGAAATCAGTTCACCATAATTTCAGTTTCAGTAACAGTTGAAAAGATCAGAGAGATATAAATATACTATTGAATCTGAAAAGCAGAAAACCAATAGACTGGAATCTCACCAAGTTCCTCCCTATTACGTCCTAAAAAGAAGACAAAATAAAATCTCAAATCTTCTTAGGTATTGATATTCTACCAAAAAAGATAATTAGGGAATAGTTATGATTAGGCAATATATGCTCAGTCCCGAATCCATGACCTCTCTGCCAGTAAAAGCATTTGGGAAACTTGGAATGCAGAGACAACAGTCGCTTTTTGCCGTTATCAGGTAGATTTCTAAGCTTTATAATTAATGTAGACAGTGATGAGTAAAGCAATACCTTTTATTGCTCCTTCTGCCTCCATTTCTTTAAGCAAACCCTGGTCTAGACATCAAAACTTTGTTTCCAAAGAAAAAAAGTCCAGGGGTAAGCTTGGGTGAGAGCTCACATTACACACAAAAGGCAATGTCCTGTGGTAAGTCTTCTTTCTGTTCACCACAACATCCACTCTCATGTTGTTGTATTCTATTTCATGCTTTTTTGATTGTCATCAATCAGAAGGACAATTCTATTCTTTGTTGGATAACTGGTCTATGCTTCCAAAAGTGAACAACAGCTCACTGAAATAGAAGCTGCAGCAGTTGAGAACCAGGTCACAGATGTGAATGAGACAAAGTGAGAAATGGCTCTGAAGCTTAACAAGCCAAGAAATACTAGATGCAGGTGATGCAGAACAGGCAGAAGGACACAGTAAGGATAACAAAGCTTCATACTCAGAAGAGTGGAAAGATCAAACTGAAGAAATAAAAAACATTTTTAAAGAAACTAAGGTTTTTTACTTTTTTTTAACTTTTTTTTTTTTTTTTTTTTTTTTGCGGTATGCAGGCTTCTCACTGTTGTGGCCTTTCCCGTTGCGGAGCACAGGCTCAGGACGCGCAGGCTCAGCGGCCATGGCTCACGGGCCCAGCCGCTCTGCAGCATGTGGGATCTTCCTGGACCGGGGCACGAACCCATGTCCCCTGCATCGGCAGGCGGACTCTCAACCACTGTGTCACCAGAGAAGCCCCAGTTTTTTTACTTTTAAAAACAATTAGTATACGATTCATGTGCAAAACAACAAAAACAAAAAATCTTCTGAGTCACAATAGCCAATCACAACCTGTGCATAGGCATTAGAATTAGCACAGAGAGTTCCCTGTCAGGTACTCTTTTACCACTAGATAAAAATGTTCTATAATCAGAAAATCAATTTTTATATGGAAATGGATGTCAAATGGAGTTTTTTTAAGTACTTAAAGACATTTAAATCAACTAAACATCTCACACTTATTCCCTTTCTAAATTTTTCTCCCTTCTTTTCATAAAAAAAAATAGAAGGTTAACAAGGGAAAGGGGCTCAGCATTATGAAATCTGAGACTACACCTGGGATAAGAAGCATTCCAAAAGATTTCAAAAGAGAAGAAACATTTTTTAAATGGCAGAGACAATTATTTTGTAATATGCATGTACTCAATTTTTGGCTCTTTACCTACATACAAAGTTAAAATTGTATCAGCACCAGGAGTTCCTAAAGAATAAACCAAAAATGTTTACTATAGTAGTCCCAAAGAAAAAGATCCTACCCCACCCACCAATGTCAAACCAAAAAACCTAAGTATCACCCTGATTCCTCCTTTTCCCTTACCTTCCATTTCTTCCCATCAAGTTGTCTCAGTTTTACTTCCAAAATATTTCCAAATCATCTGTTCATCTCTACTGCCACTGGGCAGTCCAATCCATCTTCATTTTTTATTAAACTTCTATAAAAGCCTCCTAGCTGATCTCCCGGTTTCTATTCTTGTCCTCCTCTTACTCCATCTCCATAAAACATCACACACGATCTTCTTAGACCTCATCATGCCATTCTTCTACTAAAACCTTTACACTCTTTCCATTTCACCCAAAATAAAATTCAGACTCCTCTCTGTGACCCTCCATGACCTAGATTGTGAAAGCTCACCTTGCATCATTCTTCCTCTCCATCACACACTCCAGATATACCTATGTTTTTGACCCTTGCGTAAGTCACGCTCTCTCCTACTTCACAGACTTTGCATCTTCCATTCTTTCTTCTTGGAAATTTTTTTTTCTTTAATTTGAAGAACACACTGATGTAAAAAATTCTAACAATACAAAAAAAAAGCATGTGGAAAGAAACGACTACTTAAAATTCCAACACCTGAGAAAATTACCATTATTATTTTGAAGATAATCCTTTCCTATCCTATATCTCTCTATGGATATATGTGCTATTACACACTGTATATATAAATACTCTTCCATATATTCCAACTCTTTCCATACTGGTTCTTTCTCATACTTTAGTTCTCAATTCAAATACCTCCTCAAAAGAGGCCTTCCAGGACCATCTTAAAAGCATCCTATTCTTCTCTATCACATCACCTGTTTATTTTCTTCATTGCACTTATCTCTCTCTAAATTAACTATGTTTGCTTACTTGTCTCATTTTTTGTCTGTCCAATCCCAACTGAATGTAAGCTCCCTACTTTCTCAATCACAACAGGCTAGCCCAAAACCTAACACATTGCAGGTGCCAAATATTTACTGAATGAACAGATGATGGCTTTGACTAATATTTATAAGCTGCCAAATCCTAAATTTATATCTCCTACTCAAATTTCTCTCCTGAGCTTCATAGTCATACTTAACCGTCCCACTTGGCAGCTCTATCTGGATACACCATAGGTATTTTGGTCTCAGTGGGTCAACTACCTGCTCCTCCTCATGTTGTTCCCTATTTAGATGAATGATGCTACCATCAACCGAATTTCCCAAGCCATGAACTTGAATTTTATCCCTGATGCAATTCTTCCTCTTCACCCCCCATCTAACCAATCATCCAGAGCCTCTCCATATTACCTCAATTCTACCTCCTAAATCTCTTCAACCCATCCACTCCATTCAGCCCATCTGTTTCTCTTCAACGCTGCTACCACCACTCAAGTGCAAATCACCATCAGTCGTTTCTCCCCTAAACAACTACAATAACCTTCTAACTTGATGCTCCGGATCCATTCTTACTCCCCTCTAATTTACTCTCCATGCTGTAGCCTCAGTGGTATCTTCAAGATGATGATATGATCACGTCATACTCCTTAAAAATCTTCAGTGGCTTCCCACTATTCTTAGATTAAAACCTAAAATCCTTATCATGGACTATAAGGCCCATAAGAAATACCCTTCATCTAACTATCCAGACTTTTCTCCATAATCCAGTCTTTGGCCTTCTTTCAATTCTTTAAACCTACCATGCTCTATCCTCCTTCAGGGTCTTCAAATATGCTCTTCCTTCTGCCTAAAACACTACTTACCATGTCACACCACCCTTGCTACACATACTCATCCTTCAGGTCTCAAACTCAAACATCACTTCCTCAGGAAGGCTGTGGTAGGCAGAATTCTAAAGATATCCCCCTCTCTCTCTCCCCAAGATTTCCATTCTCTGGTTATACAATCAAACAGTAATCTAGGTACTACCATGAAGGGACTTTGCAGATATAATTATTACTCAGTTGATTTTAAGATAGGGAGATTAACCTAGATTATCCTGGTGGGTCTAATACCATCAGTTAAGCCCTTAAAAACAGAGGTTTCTCTCAGCCAAGGGCAAAATAGGAAATCAGAGAGATACAGGAGAAGTCAGCCAACACCCTGTTTGAGCCTGGAAGCAGATTCTCCGCCCCCAGAGACTCCAGGCCAGCTGATAACTATGATTTAAGCCTGCAAGACCCTAAGCAAAAAACCCAGTCAAACTACCTGGACTTCTGACCTACACACCTGTGATATAATAAATGGGTGTTAAGTCACTAAATTTGGGCGCTTCCCTGGTGGCGCAGTGGTTGAGAGTCCGCCTGCCGATGCAGGGGACACGGGTTCGTGCCCCAGTCCGGGAAGATCCCACATGCCACAGAGCGGCTGGGCCCGTGAGCCATGGCCGCTGAGCTTGCGCGTCTGGAGCCTGTGCTCCACAACGGGAGAGGCCACAACAGTGAGAAGCCCGAGTACCACAAAAAAAAAAACAAACAAAAAAAGTCACTAAATTTGTGGCAACAGTAGTAAAGAATACAAAGGCCCTTCCCTGACCCCCATGTCCACTCCAGACTGTGTTAGGGACCCATTATAATATTCATTATACTTATTACTTAATTTAATGTATGCAGTCTAAGATCTACAGTCAAAGGTTCTGTATTTTTGTGTACCATACACCATTATAATCCAACATGCACACAATTGGTACCTATAAATGTTTGTTGATTGAATGAACAAATTTTTCATTCAACTTTCTCTCAAAATTCTCAATCATTCTCAATCATTCTCATCTCAATTCACACCTCCTGTAAAGTGCTGTATTACAAAATATTTCTGTAATAAAGGTCAATTGCTTTATAGCAGTTACTAAAAAGAGGGGAAGGGTGGGATGAATGGAATACATTCAGCGTGGGGCAGTTGTTCTTTTTCTTTTACAAGTCCTTCCTCACTTGCCACTATCCACAATCTGAAATGCCTACTCCATGCCCAATACTCCTAGGGAGCATGAACATGTGTTAGAGAATCACAAAAGATTACCGTACAGAGCCATTATTACTAATGTCACAGGGTCATATTCTTCAAGTATGTTGGATTATAAATAAAGGTTTAAAATAATTGTTCTACTTTTTAAAGAAACAGTTTTCAAACTGCAAAAAAAATGCAAATTTATTCAATCTGCAACATTATTATTTCATAATAAAAAGAAACTGACTAGATTAAAACTATCTAGTCAGGAAGAGGAAAAGTCAACAAAAAGAACATTTTACTTACATTAATGGGAAAGCAAAAAATGGGAGTGTCATGGCAAGTCTTGCTGTAAATTCATCGGGAAGGTACCATAAGTATACAATTAAACATGTAAACAGATAGAGAATTGAAGAGTAGAGAATTAATCTTCCAACCCATAATTTTTGTAATCTCTGATTTTTTTCCCTAAATTCTTCCAATGCTTGAATTTCCTGTGAAGAGAAAGTTATTATGTATTATTAAATCTCAAATTCATAAAGAAATTAAAATGGTAAAAAAATTTTTAACATGATAGAGAGGTTATAAAGAACTCTTAAAAATTCAATGAAACATAACACCTTAATATTTTAAACAGAACATAATATGAAAAAGAAAATTAAAAATGAAGTTAAAACATATGAAAAATGTCTATTATGATTTGACAAATCTTTTTTAAATTAAAAATTAAGATATTTAAAAATAATATTTGATAACCTATCAAATTAGCAAAGATCAGAGGTATAAAATTGGCATCAATAAATAGTCTTTGTTAAATCAAACAAGTAATAATTCTCCCTGTATAAGGCCTAAAAAAAAAAACCTCTGACTATAAAAAGAATTAATAAAAATTGAAACAGTGACCCATACTAGATTCTTCAATCCATTCATCATTCTCAATATTCTCAAAGAATAACCATTTTTTATGATAGAAAGTATAAAAAGCTGTGAAGTTTGCAAATGAATAGTTGCAGACTATTTTATAATCTACTTTGTCCTATCTGTAACATTGATTTACACCATGCTGTAGATCAAATTTCATTCTAACATTCACTATTACCTGACACAGACTTCTTAGGTCACTGATAGACTTTGGATTTTAACATTGAAGTTCTCAGGCTTACTCTATATCACCCCTAAATTCCCATACCAGATCTAGTCTCCAAAGTAATATGCACTAAAATAATATTTACGTAACACATAAAATGAATTAAAACACCCCAGAGCCAAAGAACATACCTTATCTATATTTTCCAGAACCTCTACAGTTGAAGGTTTTGTCTGTTATAGAAACAGAAATAAGAGACAGCATTAAAACTTGTTATCGCTAACTTAGAAACACTTTGACTTTATATAATCATAAAAGAACATTTTAATCCAAAATTAGTTTTTTCAATGTTATCAAGCAATATGTATTCCTGTTTTTTTACAAATAAGATTTAGACTTAAATAAAAATTATAACTATAAACAAAATTACACAAGACTAAAGAAATAAGAAATCAGATGTACCTACTTAACTTATTTTTAGCCCTAGAAGTACTTTCAACTCTGACAGCTCAATTTTTACCATCCTTAACCAACCCCAATAAAACATACTTTTATTGAGAGAAAATTTGTTTAAATTTTCCTCCAAGAAAAATTTTCTTAGATATGATTATTCAAAAGAATTCTATTAAGTTATTATAAATTATTAATTCTATTAAATTATTATAATTATAAATTCTATTTAAAAATTCAAGACTAAAGATGGTCCGATTTACTATTGCTAAAAGTTCACTTAGGACTCTGGAGGTCGGAAATCAATAGGCTTCCTTCATTCTGAATTCCTAAAGTACTTTTCTGAAGATCAGATTTTTAAAGGGTGTCTAAGAATACTTCACTATTGCAGAGCTTGTTTGTCAAAGGTATTTTTTATATCACCTAGAATAAAAAACAGCCAAAATGGCTCATAAAACATTTGAAAAAAGTAATTACCAATTATATACTCAACCATCTAAGAGGGTAATGATTATCAATTCATTGTAGCGCCCACAGGAGTTGTTAATATTAGGTTGAACCATATGAAATTGCTGTTTATGTAGTCAAAACTGGCAGTTTCATATGGTTCAACCTAACAAGAAAGACAAAGGAAGAATAGATAAATTTGATTCTCAGGCAGAACTGTAATAAGGTTTTAAAGGGGGGTGGAGGGTGTCAATGTAATGCCAATCCAAAACAAAGCACCTCCAGCAATAGTCCAAAAACTAAATTGTGTACCAAATATTGCTAGACTCCATTGTTATGGTAAAAAGGAGTCAAAAAATAAGCAAAGTAGTTGTCCTAGACTACATTACCTCCTCTTATATTAGAGAAGAGCCACTGACCAGAATATTTTATATTTTATAGCTCTAAATTTGAGATACTTCCTCTAAAGACTTAGCCAATAAAATCAAACTATATTTTTAATTTTCTTTAACCTATTAATTCCTAAAAGTATACATAGTGTGACTTTAGTAAATATTTGTGACAAGCTTTAAGCAAAAAGATATAGCCTATAAAAACATAAATATTGTATAGAATACTTAATTTCAAGTAAGATTGAAATTTAGGCAGTATGAAAACAAGAAAAGATAACCATTTGTACACAAATGTATAAACAGAGAAATAAAAATAATTCATAGGTCAACATGAAATAATTCTGTTAAACAGAGACATCAGACACCTATATAGCAAGTAGAACCATTAAAGTCCAAATAAAAAACTAATTCATAAGAGAAGAAACAAAAAAAATTAAATAGAGTTAGGGATAATATTAAACTACTATTCAAGTCTACACCACAAAGGAGACCCTTACAAATAGCTGTATGTGACACTTTTATATTAGACTAAGAACTAGCTGTAAAGAAAAGTAACTTACCCTCCATCGAGAAAATAATCCACCCATTTTTTTATTTGTAGAAACTGGGCACAATGATAAATATCATCAGTTGTCCAAAGGAATTCACAGCTAGAAATAAAGCAATTGTTTTTAAAATTTAAGTTAAACATACAGCATATTCACTATAAAATTTAGATGTTGCAATACTACCCAAAAATACTATAAAATATTAATTTATTTGGACTCCACATATGTGGAATTTTAATTCAGACAGTCTTGCAGACAGCCCACCTTTTAAAGATTCCTTTCTTCCAAGCCAAAACATATTTAAAAGTGAAAATAAAGCTGGAAAGACTTTTTAAGTAGCAAGGCATTTTAAAAGTGTATATTCATACCACTTTGCAATTTTCTGTTCCTTAAAGTAGGTCCCCTATATTGTTCTTCTAAGAAAAATTCTGCTGTACTACTTTCATTCTACATTCTTAGATACAGTCATTTCTACCATTCAGCTGTCTCCCAGCTAAACTAGTTATTTGGAATTAGAGGTGCTCTACAATGTTTACAGTAACATCACCTTACAATAATAGAAAGCCAACAGGATTTTGAGTAAGCAAATAAGGTTTATAAGGCTACCTGTGACAGTGAGCATATCATTTAATGTTTCTGAGCCATAATTTTCTTTTCTGTATATTAAAGTTAATAATACTACCACTTTTCACAGGATAGCCTTTATTATTACCATTTTACAGAGAAGAAAATTAAGTGGAAAGAAGTTTAGTGATTCACCCAATAGCTCAGAAGAAACATTACCCAAAGCCACTCTATCTTCAGACTTCTGGTCTGTTCACTACCGTTCAACACCCAAATAAACATTTCTTTCTGAAATTGTGTCTAAGTTCCTCAAGTTAAACTGTCATGTCAGCTAGTTGTATCTCATATCCCCTTTTTTTAGCTGTTTTTCTATGACTCTCAAATGTATTAAATATTACCATAGGTATAAAAATGTATCAGCAATATTATATCCTAAATCAATTTACTAGTCAATAGTTATATAATTTTTAATTCTTTTAAACTGAAATAGTGAAAGTATATTTTCAAACTTACATAGTTTTACCAGGTTACAATTGTTATATACTACCAATGTATAAAACTCCTTCATTTCCACCTAAAAAAAGTTAGGCCATAATTCTT
Source organism: Mesoplodon mirus (assembly GCF_964341445.2). Lineage (NCBI taxonomy): Eukaryota > Metazoa > Chordata > Mammalia > Artiodactyla > Ziphiidae > Mesoplodon > Mesoplodon mirus. The sequence continues at coordinate 90,094,978 of NC_138984.1, forward strand.
TTTTAAACCCATAAATGTAATCACAAAATAATGCCAGTACAAAGTAAGTACATTCACTCTGCAATACTATTTTTAGGTTGGAATTAGCGTCAGGCATGCCTATCTTTTTTTTTTTTTTTCAAAATTTTCTATTTTATTTTATTTTTTTTTATTTTTTTTTATTTTTTGCTTTATAACAAATTAAATCAGTTATACATATACATATGTTCCCATATCCCCTCCCTTTTGCGTCTCCCTCCCACCCTCCCTATCCCACCCCTCCAGGCGGTCACAAAGCACCGAGCTGATCTCCCTGTGCTATGCGGCTGCTTCCCACTAGCTATCTACCTTACGTTTGGTAGTGTATATGTGTCCATGCCTCTCTTTCGCTTTGTCACAGCTTACCCTTCCCCCTCCCCATATCCTCAAGTCCATTCTCTAGTAGGTCTGTGTCTTTATTCCTGTCTTACCCCTAGGTTCTTCATGACATTTTTTTTCTTAAATTCCATATATATGTGTTAGCATACAGTATTTGTCTTTCTCTTTCTGACTTACTTCACTCTGTATGACAGACTCTAGGTCTATCCACCTCATTACAAATAGCTCAATCAGGTATGCCTATCTTGAACTATCTTGGTTAGAGAAGTAACAAAAAGTCTAATTATGAAACACACAAAGTGATTTTTACCAACAGAAATACCTATAATCTATACTGAAAACTTCTGAAGTTTATAAATGTAATCAATGTTATAAGCCACATTTAAGTTGCAATCTAAATATTATTAATCCTTCAATAGTAAATCAGTATTCAAATTTCTAAAGTGTGGTTGTAGGAAATCCAGGAACTTTAATGAATAAAAGTATAAATTTCTGAGTTAAGACATTAAATAGACATTAAATTAAACCTTAAGATGCTAAAAATCACCAAGAAAGGTAGCTGGAAAGGGAATATTCAGATGAACCACTTAACTTGTATATTTTCAAAGTATACATTATCCCATGTATATGTTGAATGTATGTGCTATACACCACTATGTATGGTGTATAGCACAGTGTTTTTGTACACAACTGACCTACACATTTTGGTTTGAAATAGTTTAGAGATATCAAAAATCAGAATTTTTAATATTTGAAAGTAATGACAACAATAATATCATTTAAACACTTGGTAAGGACTTAATCTTCTAGCAGGCCCTAAAACAAATGCTTTTCATGAATTTTATCATTTAGATACTACCATCACTCTATTTTACAAATGACAAAACTGAGTCTACAGAGTGAAGTAATTTGCTAAGTTCCCAAAGACAGTAAGTAGCAGAGCCAGACCCAGTATTTTAGTTTTGATTTTTTAAAAAGCAACAAGTTAGGGGTAGTGGCTTAAGAGATACAAACTACTATGTATAAAACAAATAAGTTACAACGATATATTGTGCAGCACAGGGAATATAGGCAACATTTATAACTATAAATGGAGTATAATCTTTAAAAATTGTAAATCACTATGTTATACACCTGAAACTTATATGATATTGTAAATCAATTATAGCTCAATAAAAACGGCCAAAAAAAAGCAACAAGTTACTTCTAATAACTCAAAATCAGAAATTAAGTCTTTCTGTAGGTTAGATTGGAATATTTATATACAAAACGTATAAAAGCACCTCAGACATTCTCAAATAGCTGGTAAACAGAGCTACTGAAGTGGAAAGTTATAAACATAAGACACAGGGTTAGTACAGTGTATCATGTAGCCCAATTCCTTCATTTGATTAAATCTGAATGCTTAAATCTGCATGGAAGAGAAGCTAAATGACATGCCAAAATCATGCAGGTCCAGCTAGGGGCAGAACTGGTGCTAGAAGTCTGCAAGTACTGCCTCTACTTGTTTACTGCACGTCACTTTTAAAATACGTGTAATATGAAATGTATGCATAATATTACAATTAATACCAACTTTGACATCAATTATTTGCTTGGAGAATTGTTTTGATGTTAATGAAACAAATTACATAAGATCCCTTTAAGATCCCTGAAGCAGAGAACTGTGCTTCTAAATTCGTCCTCTAGAACAACATACTATGGTAATAGTCATTAAATGCCATATTCATTCTTTCAGGTTCATAATCAAAAAGCCAATCAACCCTCATTGTCCCAACGTTTTTTCTATCAAATTCTGGTATTTGTTAGGGAAGCCTGATTTACTATAATACACATGTATAAGTAGTACTTTCCAACAGATACGAAAGCATAACAAAATTAAATAAATCAACTATTTCTCTACAACTTTAATTTCATACCTCTTCTATTTCCAAACACTTTTTCCCTCCTTGCCACCTGAACATCTTAACTCCAATTCCTGTGGCCCATTACTATGAAACCTTGGGCAAATAAATAACTTAACCTCTCAGTTACTCATTATCTTCATCTGCAAAAGAGCGATGGTTAAGAACCCTCTCACCTGTTGAAAAGCTTAAACAACATAATGTATTCTAAAGTACGTACAACAGTGCCTGACACATACTAATTTCTCGATACAAATGGTTGTTTTTACTGCTGTGGTTGCTGCCCTTTTCTAGTCCATCTCTGCTTCCTTTGAACACATGGAAAATACATGGGAATCAAATAACTAGCATTTCTTTCTGAAGCATAAATCAATTTGCTTGCCCTTGAGTGGACAGATGGTTCAATCTCAAGTGGCCTGTTCCAAGAAATCTTCCGTGAACGTGTATAAAGAGTCTCTTTCCACTCTGATATCACAATGGGATCTGACATGACCTTAAGAGCCGGGTGCATCTAATGTGTTTTTCAATAAATAATAACACCCACCATATTATTTGAATCTTTTCTATTAACTGCTATTCACACTCAGGTTTAGGTGTCAGAATTTGAAATCTTGGGATGTGTTATTCTCAAATTTTGAGCTTACTTCAAGTCATACTGAAATAATGGAATAAAAAAGGTCTTGATTCAAAATATGACTCAACCACATACTAGCTATGTGATCTTGTATAAACTAAACTCTCTAAGCCTCAGTTCAGCATTTGTAAAGCGGTGAAAATATCTACATATATGCTTCACAGAATTGTTGCACGAGTTAAATGAAATTACATATCACTTGGTAATGAAATAATAAGTGTATAATAAGTTATAGACATTATTACTACTATTACCAGGAAGCACATGTAGTACAGAAATACTTCTCATATGGAACACATTTCTAACTTCTTACAAAGAAACTGTTTTATAATTTTAAAATTGGAAAATAAAGTTAGTTTGTATTTTAACTGAAATTGTATTGCTCTCATTTTCTCCAGTATAAAAAATAAAACAAAATACTCTGAAGACTCTTACATTAAAATAAATTGTGACAGCAAAGGAAGTTTAGTTTTATGTTTATCAAGTTCCAAACTTAAGTAGGAACTATTGTCACCATCAACAGTACCTCTATAACACACTGGACTATTCAATTTGAGATTAAAAGTGTTTGTTCTAGAACTCTAACTTTCAAATATCCTAACGGAAAAGACAATTCTGAAATATCCCAAACTACCACATTTATTGATCAAAAATAAAATTACTGAAAAGAAGTACATCTCTAAAAGCACTTTTATTACACAATGATTAAGTTCTGGTCTTCATGGTAAGTCAATGCTCATTCTGAACTAAATACTACCAAAAAATGACTATTTGATTGTAAAGATTTCTCCTATAAATCATACCTGTTGTAAGCCATATCATTTCTTCCTTTTTTTATTCTTTCAAGTTAATAATATGTAAACACTAAGGTTTTTAACAGCAATGGGTTGATGCCAGTAGATGACGGAGAAGCTTGAAATTCTAATTTTAAATGTTTAAAAAAATGTGTTGAAAATCAACTTAGTCCTCCTAAAATGAAACTACGGGGGCTGTTGAAGACAAGAGATTAGCATTCCCTGCCAGTTTGAACATATGCCTAAAACCAAGTTTACTCACATCCACACAAACTGCTGTTGAATTTTGTGTGGTGACAATTTTGTCAATGGTGACACCCAGGCCACTGAGAAAGGAGAAGAAAGTTGACACTAGGCACCACAAACCAGAAGCCTACTGGGAAAAGCGGAACATGGAAAATTCAGTGAGTCACGAATTTTACTTAGTAGAGTGAGGGCACCATCAGCAAAACTGAGTGCGCCAATCCCAACTCTCTCTCAATCCCCTTACACTGTATTCAAGAATTAAAACTATGATGGAGTTTAGATTTGCTCTTCTCCTTCTGCCATGCCTATGACACCCACGCAATCTCGCCCTTCCCTCCACCCCACCATTGCTCAAAAAAGGACTACAGTCGAAGACAGGCTTCTCTAAGCAGCATACAATCCACGCCCACACGCCTGGGCCGAGCAGCGTGACACTGACAGTTTTCGGTCCCTCCCGCTCTCACCAACTCGTGGCGCCTCCGCACAACTCAGCAAAAGACGACAAGGGTAGAACCCACTCAAAGCGATGGCTTAGTGCAGGACTTTCTGACCCTTCGACCGAACAGGGAGGTGGGCCAAAGAGACGATGCTCAGCTCAACCCAGTCACTGCCCCCCTTCCCCGCCCCGAATCTCCGAGAAAACGCTGGGGAACCAACTCCCCTCGGGGAACAGAAAGAGGTCTCCAGCACTCCAGAGCCACCCCTGCCACTGTGCTGGGAAACCAAGGGGATCAGAGGGCGAGACAGGATCAGCACGCAGCCGGGCAGGAGCTCGACTAGCCGCCGCCGCAGAGCTCGTAGGCCACTCGGCATGGGGCGTAGGCGACCGGGAGAGGCAAGCGGGGGAACCCGAAGCGTATTTTCCAGGAAAGCTCAGCGCATCTCCCCTCTGCCGAACCCTTCCAACGGCCCTCATTTTGACCCCTCTACCTTCAAGTAAAAGCGGGCAAAGCCCGGCGCCGGGGCGCAGCTCTGCCAGCTTCGGCCGCCACAGCGCAGCCCGCCTCCAGAGCAGGCAGCAGCCGCCACGGACAGAGCGATGGGCTCCGCCAACTTCCCATCAAACCCCGCGCTCCCGCCGCCGGCCAATCGGCGCCGCAGCCGGCGCGCGGCGCTCCCCCGTCACGTAACCGTGACCGGGGCGGGCAGTGGGGGGGGGCGAGGCCGGGTGTTGGCCCGAGGACTGCTTTCCCTGTGGTTTCCGCGGCAAAATAGGGTGCTCGTCGTCGCGTCTCACAGGTGGACTGTCATGTATTATGACTCTTACCAGTACAGTTACTTCTTACTCCTCCTCTGCCTCCTTTTCTTTTAGAGCCCGTTCTGCCAAGTCTTACAGGCGAAAGAAAACCCCGAAATTGGTCCTGATGGTCCTAGACCGCCGCGGGAGAGAAGAGTGCGCTTGGGTGGAGATGGATGCACCTGGAAAGGAGTCCGCCCTGAAGAGTGCCCGACCAGCTGTCATCCAGCCGGCAGCAGAGCAAGTTAATGCTACACCGCTTAGGAGAGACGGGTTCCCAAACAAGCCAGTGGAGAAATTCAGCCTAGACTCCAGGAGTGCTTGAGGCTTTTATGACTCTTGGACGCCAAAGAGGGTCATTTGATATCTGGGCGCTTACCATTGTGTGGTAAACGTGGAATGCCCAAGGATGTTGATTTCAAACTTGTGGATAACAACATAAGCTGAGTTTTCTATCTCTTACCTTAAGAACACTCCCTTCACAGGTCCTGGTACTAGGCCCACGAATAAACCACCTAGGTTTTATTTGCCTCAGATTTGAAACATTGGCTAAAGAGTGTTAAATCTCCTAGTCAACTGGGAATGACAAGTCTAAATAACAAATGGTACTTGAACCACAAAAGGTAATGTTGGAGAAGGGTAGAGAAACCTCAGCAAAAGCTTTTGTCACATTTTACCCCTGTGTGGAAACATTTTTCATGGGATTTTTCTATTTTATTTAGTTACATACACATTTTAAAATAATGAAAAGTGTCCATAGTTTTTAAACAGTATAATCGTTTTAATATGCTACGTTTAAACTTTGACAACCAAACAGGTAAAGTAAGAAAAGAAAGTGAGCATAGTATCTAGTTGGTAAGAATAATTTATTATACTGGAAGCTACCAGATAATTCACTGTAGAGTTGCTTAACTGCTAAAATCTTTAGTTATAGCTTTGTAAACTTGAAAAGAAGGGAAGGGAACCAAAGTTTTTTCTCGTACTCTGGGTCAGACACTTTACAAATCTAAAAGAAAATGAAAAGAAACATTTCACCTATTCTGGTATGGAAATTTAATCATTTTGTTTTTTCAGCCTTTGCTTTTTCAAAGTTTTTTTTTTTTTTAAAGGCCTGTGCAAGACTTAGAGGCTGAACTAATGGTTAACAGGGGGAAGGGTGGGGGGGAGGAGGGATAGCTAGAGAGTTTGGGATTGACATGTACACACTGCTATATTTAAAATGGATAACCAACAAGGACCAACTGTATAGCACAGGGAACTCTGCTCAATATTATATAACAACCTAAATGGGAAAAGAATTTGAAAAAGAATAGATACATGTATATGTTAAAAACAAAAAACAAAAAAGGCCTGTGCAGTTTTGCAAATGAATCTCCTCACCTCAGGACAATCTCTCTTCCTAAGAGAACAAGGAAGAAATGTTTTCTACTTGCTAATGATTTGTTCTTTAATTTTTTGTTTTTTAAAAATATTTATTTATTTGGTTGCACCAGATCTTAGTTGCGGCTCACAGCCTCCTCAGTTGCAGCATGCAGGCTCCTTAGTTGCGGCATGCATGAGAGATCTAGTTCCCTGACCAGGGATCGAACCCAGGCCCCCTGCATTGGGAGTGCAGAGTCTTATCCACTGCGCCACCAGGGAAGTCCCTGTTCTCTAGTTTTAATTGAGCCATCAAGATCTACTGTAAAGGGGACAAAAACAGGAGAGGGAAGCAGAAAAGAGCTAACTGGGTGCAAGAGTTTCCAAAAACCTAATCCTGAGACAAAATTCCCTAGGTAATTGATCTACAAGAGAAGAGATTTGGCCTGGCAAGGGGAGAGAGAAGAGTATTAAATAATTAACTTTTTAAATCCTCCCAGCAACGTTTTAAGGTATCAGTATTCAAATGAAGAAACTGAAAAGTAGAAAAATTATACATATATCGTTGAAGGTAATGCTAACACTGCCTCTACCAAGTGGTAAGAGTTTGTAGGCACAGTGAGGGAAGACGTTAGAAGCAGAGAAGTCAGCATATGCACTATATGGCTGTACTACAAGCTACAACGGTCATTCCAAATATTTACTGAGGACAAGACCCTGTGTTAAGTGCTAGGGATACAGAGATAAGTAAAACAGCTGTCCTAAAGCAACTGATCCTAGTGAGAGAAACCTTCAAGAAAACAACAAAAAAATACAATATAAGGCAAATAAGTGTTGTGGTAGAGGCAAATTTCAAAAGATTGGGAAATGACTAGGAAACAAGAGCCAGAGGGGATGTGGGAAAGCCAATGAAGGTGGTTCTTCAGTTGAGTCTGAATATTCATCCTAAAAATTGTTCTGGAATAGGTTCTAAGGAAGTGAAATCAAACAAGAGAGAAGATAAGCAAGGAAACAAACTATTCTAGGCAAAGGAATTCGAAAATGTCTAATTCAACAAATAAGTGAGCCACATTTATTTAGATAAATAAATGAAAGTTGCAAGCGATAGGTGCTCTGAGAGCTTACATTAGGGTCATTCACTGATCTGGTCAGAAAAGTTAGGTAAGGCATGCTTGAGGAGGTCTCCTGGAAGAGAGATCTGAAGGCTGAGAGACTGAAGAAAGGAGAAAAGGAAACGGAACATCGTGTATTTTGTCAGGAGTGAACAGTGCAAACCTGAGGGACTGAAAGGAGGCCATTGTGGCTAGAGCATAGTTTGCAGGGAGACCAAACTAAGCAGAACTTGGTTGGCCATACTGAGAACCTTCATCTTTTTCTTCAGAGCAAAATGGGGAAGGGATATGGCCTAATCAGATCTGTGTTTTGAAAAGATCATTCCAGATGCAGTGTGGGAACATGGACAGGATCAGCCTTGGACCAGTTAGGATCTATGGGTCATGGTTAGCATTGGTAGTAAGTAGTTCAAGTGGACTGGGATGGACACAAGGAGATGGAGACGAGTGCGGAAAATGGAACGATTTAGGAAGTGAAATAGGAGGTCTTGGGAATGGATTTAGATAAGGCAGAGTGGAATGAATGGGGATTGAGGGAGAGGAAGGAGTCAGAAATGACGGGATTTCTGGCAGGCCCAGTGGGTGGATAACAATGCTCACTGAGGTGTGGGGAACACTGAAGGAGAGTCGGATTTGGGGGAAGATGACGATTTCAATTCGAACATGTTGAGTCTCAGATGTTTTCGGGACTTCAAGGAGAGATGTCATGTAAACAGATCTATGGGTCTGCAGCACTGAGGAGAAGTCTGGGCCAAAGAAAAAGTATTTTACAGTTTGTAATATGTTCTTTTCCACAAGGTACTTATTTTTTCAAAATGCAAATATTATAAATATTGTGGAAAAACAAAAAGTAGAAGTCTCTAGAGCTGTTTCCCAAACTTCCTTTCAAATTACCTGGGGACTTCATTATGAAGAAAACAAGTTCTCAGGCTTCTACCCTATAGATTCTGATTATACATGTCTAGTATGAAGCCTCAAAATTCGGATTTTTGACAAGTGCCACCGGTGATTCTTCCTCTCAGTGATTTTCTCTGGGCAATGGTACTCCAGTGCCAGAGGCCCCCTGCATGAGAGTTATCCTAAGTGCTTATTAAAATATAGACTCTTGGGCCCTGCAGACTAAAATCTCTAGGGATGGGAGGACTGGAGAAAGGAAGATGGTACAGTACCAGGTTGTCCAAGATTTCACCATCTATGGCAGAGGTGTCCTAGGCCCTCCACCAGGCAGTTCAGAGGAGAGCTGGTGTCCTTTGTTGTATGATGCAAATGTAGGCAGCAGGCAGCCCTGGCAGGCTGGTATGATGACAGCTTTCCTGGCTCCTAGCCCAGGCCTCCCACCCTGTCCATTGAAATGGTGCTCAGCCTATTCCGATGCTCTCTTTTTCTGCCACTCCTATCAAACCTCATCCTTCCCTCCCAGGGGACGGTGTTATGCTCGATATACCCCTCCCAGTTCAGAGGTTTCTTTTAGCTAATCTGGCCAGGGTTGGGACAGAAATACGTTCAAATGCTATGTTTCACTCTCAGCAAAGTTTTTTTTATTCTCAAGAACCTACTTTGTAAGCGTTTTGTTTTTAAAGACTGAATTTTTAGTGTCACTGTAACATCTCTATTTCTCTGTGAGGTACTGTAGATGTAGAGGAAGAATCAGAAAGTATGGGGGGAAAAGAGAAGATTCGATTTTTTTTTTCCTTTGGCTGTGCCGCGCGGCATGCGGGATATTAGTTCCCTTACCAGGGATCGAGCCCACACTCCACACTCTCTGCAGTGGAAGTGTGGAGCCTCAACCACTGGACCGCCAGGGAAGACTCTAGAATTATTTTTTGTGATGGGAAATACAGCAAACACACAGAATAGTTCATTAAACAGATGTGTACTGCTTAAAGACTATAACACAAACACTCATGTAACCCCCACTGGGTCAGAAAGTAGAACATTATCAACATCCCAAAAGGCCCCAAAGTGCCCTTCCCTTATAACCCCCAAGTACCTAGGGTTAATAACCACTGTTATGATTATTAACATATTCACTTTCTTGTTTTTCTTTATAGCTTTATTGACTAATTACTCAAACAATATAGCTTATGCCTGTCTTTCAACTCTATGTAAATAGAATCATAGAGTAAGTTTTTTTTCACGTCTTGAATGTTTTTAATCAAAGTTATATCTTTAAGATTCATCCATGTGGATGTGGCTATAGATTTTTATTAAAATTTCTTTAACTGTATGTATTAATTTCAGGGAGAATAATATCCTTCCACATGAGCCTTCCCTTTCTGGAATGTGGTATAACTCTACATTTGTTCAAGTGTCCTCATGTGTTTTCCAAAGAAATTTTTCATTTTCATCGTATGAGTCTCATATGTTATAATAGGTAGAATTCTAAAGATGGCCCTCCAAGATTCCCATCCCCTGGTTAGCCAGTAAAACAATAGTCCTGCTGTGAAGGCCTTTTACGGATGTAAAAGAGGCAACCCCAAGCTCCAGGGACTGGGCCTTGAAGGGCATGTTCAGGTTGGAGGGCGCACATGTGGACCAGGAGGGGACCACGCTCCGCTCCAGAACCAGCCTCTAGAGTGACCTTTCTAGCCCCAGGCTGTGCTTGTGCATCCTCGGGGGACGCAGGAGGCAGATACTGCCATGCCTGGGCCCTGCACCAGGCTAACCACATGCTGTTACTCAAGATGAGCCACAACATGCCTGGATTTCTGATCTACAGAACTGCGAGATAATAAATGAGTGTTGTTTTAAGATGCGAGTGTTTCAGTAATGTGTTATGGCAGCAAAAGAAAATTAATACACACCTTTCTTATTAAGCAAAAATCTTTTTGGCTCATCAAGTAAGCCTTTACTCGAAGTAGGATGATACCAGGGAGGTCACACTACTTAAGTCCTATAGCTGAGATCACTTCACCTTTTAGAATCCAGACTAAAAATGCACGTATATCTACTGAAGGTGGCACTTGAAGCTACTCTCAGCTGCCTCTGAAGCTGGGTTTGGTAGATTGATAGTACTTGGGAGGAGAGGGACGACACGGCGGGGAAAACACAGCAACAAGAGCCAAGAGCTTGCAGTGCAGCAGAAGGAACACTGTGGCTCCTCAACCTGTTTGCTCACTTCACATTTAGATTCGTCCAGCCCACGCTCTGGAAGCAAATGCATGCTAAATGTAGTTCCCATGTTCCAATAAAAAAGTGAAGAAAGAAAGAAAGGCTAGATTGCTGTGAAATAACTGAAAATAAAGATTGACATTTATCAAGTCTAACATTAAAGATTCATCTATTATCATAAATAATGCGTAATTCCAGAGACCATTTGTGTCTGAAAGGCATAATTTAAAATTAGAACACAAAGTATCCTGGCATGTAGGTAGTTCCACGTGAGCTCAATCTACTTACTGAAAAAGAAAGGAACATTTCCCTCTTAAAATGAAAAAAAAAAAAAAACTTTGCTTTTTCTGGAAAAAAAAATATATAAACTAAGCTAAAATAAATTATTGGCTTGCTGCCCAGTAATTCTAAAAGATGGCATTCTAATGCTACCTGAAAAATAATGATACACATGACAAATCAGGGAGCTAGTGAAACTTGAGTCTTCACTTGTATGCATGTAAAGCTTACACATAAAACAAGGAAGATGTAGCTTTAGCTAATTCATACTGAGATTTATTGTTAATAGGAGTCATAAGAGTACATGGGATTTTACAAAGCATAAAATATGGAAGACAAATTTTCTGGCCTGAGGAGCTTAGTAAAACATGTGTAGACAGTAGCTAACAGGAAAAATATTAAGTCATGATGATTTACAAGTGATCACCAATGGGAGACTGGGTATAAAAAAAAAGATGTCATAAAAACAGAATTGGGAAATGCCAGGGATTTGAAAAAAGATTGCAAAAGCTTGAAGGAAGAATGAAAAAGAGATGTGAGAAATGAAAGACAAAGGTCTAAGAAATGAGGAAGGAGAAAAAACTGAAGATAAAGATGGAAGAAAAGACTTGCCACTGTGAGGCATGAACCAATACATGAGAAAAAACGTAGGATTGATTTGCTTGACAAACCTCTGAAATTAGACAACTGGAAATCCTAACTGTACAATTCATTTCTTATAAAGTTTAAGAGCTAATTTTCCCAAACAGTAGACACTAAACCAAACTTCTTGTTCAAGCCAAATTATTCCATCTATAACATATGTATATATAAATAAGATTCCGTACAACTCTGTATGCAGCTGAATTGTGAACAACTTAAAAGCTTAAGAATATTTTTTAGCTACAATGTAAAAGGAACTTCACTTTAGACTATATATTCAAAAGCAGTAGTTTTCTTTATATATACATATGTTCTAGGTAAGTCCCAATGCTATGGCAATACTGAAATCAGACCCAATATTTCTCTCCAAGATAAAGGCCAACTTCCTGTGCAGTGTATTCAGGGCCCACACCATCTCCATGTGCCACCTTTGTGGACACAGCAGGTGTACAGTTTTCTCTTCATTCACCAAATAGGTCATACTCAGGAAATTATCTGTTCAACAAATTTGCACATCTTTAAATGACGTCTTTTTATTAATGAGTTTTGAGCATTCTTTATAAATTCTGGGTATTACTTTTCAGATATGTGACTTTCAAATATTTCTCCCAGTCTGTGGCCTGTCTATTCATTCTCTTAAGTGTCTTGCAAAAGGCATGAGTTCTTAATTTTAATGAAGGGAATTTATCATTTTTTTTCTTTTATGGGTTGTGCCTTTAGTATCATATCTAAGAAATCTTTATCTAACCCAAGATCACAAAAATTTTCTCTTAAGTTTTCATCAACAAGTTTTATGCTTTAAGGTTTTGCTTTTAGGTCTATGATCCATTGTGAGTTAATTTTATATATAAGGTGTGAGATATGAGTTGAAGTTCATTTTTAAAATTTTTTTTGCATATAGATGTCAAACAGTTTCAGCACCAACTGTTAAAAAGATTATCTTTTTTCCATTGAATTGCCTTTGCACTTCTGTCAAGAATCAGTTCACTATATATTTGTGTGTCTATTTCTGGGCTCCCTCTTCTTTCTATATTTTTGCTGTTTACCACACCATCTTGACTACTCTACCTTTACAGTAAGTAAATGAGGTGGTGTGAGTGCTCCAACTTTGCTCTTTTTAAAAATTGTTTTGGCTATCCTAGTTCTATATGAAGTTTTAGGTAAATGTATCAATTTCTAGAAAAAATTTTGCTGTAATTTTTATTGGGATTGCATTGAATATATATATTATTTTGAGGAAAATTGGCATATTAACAATATTGAGTCTTCCAATCCAAGGACAGAGTATTTCTCCATCTATTTAGATCTTCTTTGATTTCTTTCATCATTATTTTATAGTTTTCAGCATATAGGTCCTGCATATTTTTGTTAGATTTATATCTAAGTATTTCATGGTTTTGGTACTATTTTTTAAAATAAATTTATTTATTTATTTATTTTTGGCTGTGTTGGGTCTTCGTTGCTGCACACAGGCTTTCTCTAGTTGCGGCGAGCAGGGGCTACTCTTCATTGCAGTATGCGTGCTTCTTATTGCAGTGGCTTCTCTTGTTGCAGAGCACGGGCTCTAGGCACGTGGGCTTCAGTAGTTGTGACATGAGGGCTCAGTAGTTGTGGCTCATGGGCTTAGTTGCTCTGCGGCATGTGGGATCATCCCGGACCAGGGCTTGAACCCAGGGCCCCTCATTGGCAGGCGGATTCTTAACCGCTGCACCACCAGGGAAGCCCAATATGTGAATTTTAAGAATGGCTGTCAAGTGTGGGAAAAGTGCTATCAGGTTGTTAGTTTTTTCATATAGGCGTTGTAAGATGTCAGGGTTTTCATGTTTCTTTGTGCAGTAATTAATTGAAAATATTCTTTGAATCAATAGCAGTTATTACTCATTCTTGATGTCCTTGTTGTAATAGCACATTATGAGTTTTATATTTTTTTTTCAAAGTAATCATTTTGTGTCTAATCAAAAAGAGTTTTAAATCATTTTCTAGTGTGTTCATATGATTCCTTCCTCTCATTAATTGCATTATCAAACAATCCAAGAGCCTATTCATCACTTCTATTTGAAATGTATCTCCTCCTTTAGTGAATTCCTGCTTTTGGTGATGATTTGATACCTTTTTTGTTGCAAATACTTTTTGATGTCAGAACAAATTCTATTAATGTAATTGCTTATCTTTTCCACTTTTGTTTCATATTCCATTAATTTTTTTATCTGAATTTTTTCTCAGTTCTTTATAGATTTAAAGATGAAGAAAGATGGTCCGCTTTATGTAATTCAAATAAGGTGATTGCAATTTCTTAAATATAGAAGCATTTCAAAGTGTCTTTCTGTATTACAGTTATAATGATGTATTTGCTGGTTGTCAATTTTTTGAATAAGCTTTTTGGGTTTTCTTGTGTGTTGGGGTTTTTCTTCCAAATCTTTGAAAATATATTTTAGCATCTGTAAAATATCCTTGACCCATGTTGTAAAGCTTGAACAGCTTTGTAATGGATAACCCATTATATCACTCTTAGACTTTTTTTTTAATCCATGTTGATATGTTTATGTAAAATACTCCATTTGTGAGAGGAACCTGAAATGAAAATAACTGTTGTAAAATGCTGAGGTGGTTAACAACTGTGAAGCAGCTTTTTCTCTTACCAGATTAAAGGAATGAGCTGCATGTGGTGTATATCCTGCACACTTATTAACATTCTTTAAAGGTTGCTGGGAGCCCTTTTCCTCACCTTTGTTGGACAACACTCCATGAATGTTTTCTACCACAGGTTACTATTTCCAAAAGTTATTTTACACTGCTGGATAAAGCCACAAGCTGGTTTTCAGTCGGTGAAAAAATTTAAAACTATACATAGAGTTTTCGATAACAGCAGTAGAGCACAATAATGGCCAACTAATGGAGTAGTATTTGGTTTCTGGTTTATTTATCTGTTAACCCTTCCATTATATAAATATTTTCCCATTACTTCTATTCATTCTTCATAAACTGTTACTTTTTTTTCCTATTTTGGGCATTTTTCCAAGTTCTCATGCAAAAATTAATTAAATTTAACAATTATTTCTAGGATTCCCATTAAATTTCTGTTAATTGAATCATGATTATTGTTTCATCATGACCTCTGAAAGTTCCCTTAAAAATGCAATAACCTCAACTACTCTTTTCAGCTCTTCAAAATAATATGGAATGTTCTTACTCAGCTGTTTTTTGATTTATGGGTAATCTAAGAAAAGATAGTTGTCTTGTGCTCCATAGAATAGTCACAGCTTTTGAGGGCTTTCGATATATTCGTTTAGTCTGAAAACCCATCCCGTGTAAGTAATGTCTGTCTTGTTGAACATAATTTACAAACAAAACAATGTTTATGATCTTTTTTTGCCTTGGCATAAACCAGCTAGAATCTCATACGAGTATGACTATTTAAAACGTTTTTTTTCAAGATATCTTTTTGAGAAACATCTCACTTGCCCATTTTATGTTCTGTTTGATTCTATATAAATACTATTGGAATCACAATTTTGAAGGAAAAATTTTTCTTTAATTAAAGTACTGAATGACATTATTACTTTTTGCAATAGGGCCATAATAAAAGACCACAGTCCTTATTAAGGTCAATGAAGTCATCAACATGAAGCTGCTGCCAACCTTTGTTGACTATACAGATTGTATTTTGCTTGACTATTTTCTATTTCTCCTGCTTTTTCATTTGCTCTTTGGGAGTGCCCTGATTCTCATAATCTTTATCTCTTCTGTTGTCATTTTAATCATCTAAATTTTCTTGGCTCTAATGAATGCTTTCTTTTCTTCATGATTTTGGCAGCTTTAGTATACATTCCAAGCTAATAAAGGTTTTGATATTTTGAAGCTTTTGTGAATCTTCAGTTTAAATTTTTTGCTTCCAAAAGGATACTCTCTTCATGAGAACTCAATTTTCCACTTATAATTTTACTCATCTGATGATTGAATTTTCCACAGACTATCTTCTAGCTCCATATGTTGCAAACCTTGTTTCTCCTCCACTAACAACCCATTCCCACCATCCAGGTACCACTCATCTTGTGGTAGCCTCTGGCCTTGCACCTTCATACCACCATGCCAAGTGAGCAGGCAGAACAGGCAATTGAAGTATGCTGAGAGGTTATTCTTACCCTGAGTGCTTAGCAATAACCATAGGAGTGGCTGTGAACCACGTAAATATATCCCACTAAACCTAAAATAGCATATCTCCAAATCAGCTACCTCTAAGCTGGATCCCAAAACTGCCTAAGCAATTGCAAAGCCACCTAACACAAGGGGAAGCGTGAAGGGAAAGCCAGAAAGGAAAGACACAGCAGTCTTCACTGGTTGGAGTTAAAATATCTTACTTGGGCAAATCTTGCAAAAATAAATAATTTGGGGAGCACGTTATTAGAGTCCCTATCAAGAAGCTTTATTAACATTTTCTTCCAAGGAGTCATGACACATCAACCTCCTTAGCTTCTTGGTAAATCTGCCTCTGGACATTACTTCCAGGCTTTATCCACAATTTCCCCAACTGCCCAAAATGTCTTATCTCTTCTTCTACTCCTAGCAAATCCCTACTCTTCTTTCATGGCTTAATTCAAATGTCAGTAATTCCCTGAGAAAGAACCCAGTGTATTGGAAAGAATTTGGGCTCTGATAAAAGACAGATAGAGGGTTTCAATCTTGGCTGGGCTTCATGTTCTTTGTGTGTCACAGCCAAAGTACTAACTTCTTTGAGCCTCAATTTCTTCATATATGAAATACAGATAAAATATATATACATTGCTGACTTGTAAGAATTTTTTTAAATTTAGCAATTTCATCAATTCTATCTTTTCTCATTTTAATATCTCTCCATAGAATATTGGAAACATTGAGAAAATGGTGCTTAAGAGAGGCTTTAAATTATTAAAAGCCTCTTAAGAGAGGCTTTAAATTATTTAATTTAAATTTAAATTACATTTGTTTCTCTTCTTTTAGCATTATTTTATTATTTGGGTGTTCAAAAGAACTGGAACTAGGATGAAGTGAGTGAGACATTTGCCTTAGGTCCAAACTACAGGGAGATGTCAAAAAACTCAGTAATCAATATAAATTCAATATTTTGAAAAAATCAGTGCAAAAAAATCCATAATGAACAAAATATCAAAAAAATTTTTAACGATGGGATCACTACTACTGATTTTTCCTTTGCCTTAGGCTCCAATATGACTCACGTTGGAACTGGTGATCAAAACTTGATGGAAGAATTTGGAAGATTATTTTTTATAACTATGCATAGCATTTAAATTATTCTCTTTATATTCAGTTGTTTTTACAGATGCCATATTTCAATACCTCCAGTATTAATTTTTCTAGCATCAAACCTTAACCCTCCACAATAGATGATTATGAGCAAATTATCTTTGTTTTACCTTAGAAATATTGTTTGCTCTACTGAAAAGTAGGTTACTGTTTTGGAAGTCAATTTCTATTACAGATAACCTCACTCTAGAATGATCTACTCCATTTTTTCCTACACTGAAGCTATTTAAATTTCACTCTCAACCTTTTGCAAAATGACTCATTTCAGAGTCCTTCAGAGATCTTATGCTTCCTTTAGGAATTCTACCTATATACAGTAAGTTGTTCTTATTTTCCATCTAAATTATTTAGCCAAATTTATTTATGACTATTTCTCTGAGGTGATGGAGTAAAACACTTCAGATAGTCTACTTGAGATACACTCTGTAATGTGTACTCTCATACACTGTTGGTGAAAGTATAAATTGGTACTTGCTTAAGGTCAATTCTAACATAACCACCAAATTTGAAATATGCATGGCACATATTACTTTTATAATTAAAATAATAATTTTTAAGTGTATTTTTTTCCCGTTCTATCCTTCTAGGTGAAAGAGTACAGAATCCCTGGCTTCAAGGACCTCATTTTTTTTTTTTTTTTTTTTTTTTTTTGCTATATGCGGGCCTCTCACTGTTGTGGCCTCTCCCGTTGCGGAGCATAGGCTCCATATGCGCAGGCTCAACGGCCATGCCTCACGGGCCCAGCTGCTTCGTGGCATGTGGGATCCTCCCGGACCGGGGCACGAACCCATGTCCCCTGCATCGGCAGACGGACTCTCAACCACTGCGCCACCAGGGAAGCCCCAAGGACCTCACACTTTAAAGGTGAAGGAGAAAAGAATAACTTGTGGTCTTTACATAGGGTGATATTTTAAAATTGTTTTGAGGTGTGTTTCAATATTATAAATATTAATTATAACCCATAATTATAGCCCACATAGAAAGTATAAGGAGAGTCTAAGGGCTTCCCTGGTGGCGCAGTGGTTGAGAGTCCGCCTGCCAATGCAGGGGACACGTGTTCGAGCCCTGGTCTGGGAGGATCCCACATGCCGCGGAGCACCTAGGCCCGTGAGCCACAACTACTGAGCCTGCGCGTCTGGAGCCTGTGCTCCGCAGCAAGAGAGGCCGCGACAGTGAGAGTCCCGCGCACCACGATGAAGAGTGGCCCCCGCTTGCCACAACTAGAGAAAGCCCTCGCACAGAAACGAAGACCCAACACAGCAAACATAAATAAGTAAATTAAAAAAAAAAAAAGGTTGAAGCCAGATTGGAAAGCCATTTAAAAAAAAAAAAAAGGAGAGTCTAAAAATTTTTGAAATTGCCTTAATTCTATACTCCGAAATTAAAGATAATTTTGTGTTAAATGTAAATAAATCCTCAAACTCAGAACAAATGAATAATTATACTAGTCACATATTTCTCTTTTTAAATTATTTTGTTTATTTTTTGAATAGGTAACATGCATATGATACAAAATTCAAAAGTTGCAAAAGGGCATACAGTGAAAATTGTCTCTCTCCCACCCTGTTCTCAGGACTCATAGTTCCTCTCCTTAGAGGCAACCACTGTTGCCAGTTCTTGGTTAGCTTCTCAGATGTCTTTTGTGAATATAAGGATATATTCTGCTTGCTCTCTCTCTCTTTTTTTTTCTTTTTTTGCACAAAGATTATTTCATTCTATACGCTATTATGCATATATCTTAAGAATGACAGTCTTTTTAATGGCTGTGTTATATTCAACTGAAAGGATGTAGCATTCTTCATCATCATTATTTAGGTTGCTTCTGATCTTTTAACAATTACCAGCAATGCAAAAAAGCCCGTAACCTTTTACACGTGCCGTT
This sequence comes from Mesoplodon mirus, assembly GCF_964341445.2. Taxonomy (NCBI): domain Eukaryota; kingdom Metazoa; phylum Chordata; class Mammalia; order Artiodactyla; family Ziphiidae; genus Mesoplodon; species Mesoplodon mirus. The sequence continues at coordinate 90,113,836 of NC_138984.1, forward strand.
TCTTTCTATATCAATATACATCTGTAAGAAAGAATTTCTAGAAGCAGCAGCTTTGAAGCCTGAGCAACCGAACTTGGCAGCCACAACCCAACTCAGGTAAACTCAGCTTCACCGAACCCTATCCGAGACGTTCTGTGCCCTGGGCTTGCAACAGCTCCCTGATCCTTCCTGGCATCCTCTTCAATTCCAGCTAGAATGCTGTGGCAGGTGCTTTGCAGATTTGGTCAAAAGCTGGCACGCAGACATATACTGGAGACAGGCATGGCTGAGACTCGCCTTGCCAGATGCCTGACTGCTCTGGATTTAGTGGCCCTAGATGTGGACAGCACATGGGGTTCAGGGCAGCACATTGGGTGCAGGTGTGTATGTCCTGGCTGACAAGGTGGCCAAAGATAAAGCAGGACCATCCATTGTGATCTGCTTTCTAGTGGCTGCCCTATGTTCTATGTTGGCTGGGCTGTGCTATGCGGAGTTTGATGCTCGGGTTCCCCATTCTGGTTCTACATATCTCTACAGCCATGTCACTGTGGGTGAACTCTGGACTGGAACCTCATCCTCTCCTATGTCATCGGTACAGCCAGTGTGGCCTGGGCCTGGAGCTCAGCTTTTGACAACCTGATTGGGAACCACATCTCTCAGACCCTTCAGGGGAGCATCTCACTGCACATTCCCCATGTCCTCGCAGAATACCCAGACTTTTTTGCTGTGGGCCTTGTGTTTTTGCTCACTGGATTGCTGGCTCTGGGTGCTACTGAGTCGGCCCGGGTTACCAAAGTGTTCACAGTGGTGAATCTTTTGGTTCTCGGTTTTGTCATCATCTCTGGCTTCATTACAGGAGATCTGCACAACTGGAAGCTCACAGAAGAGGACTACAAACTGGCCATGGCTGGACTCAATGACACCTGTAGCTTGGGCCCTCTGGGCTCTGGAGGGTTTGTGCCTTTCGGCTTCGAGGGGATTCTCCTTGGAGCAGCGACCTGTTTCTATGCATTTGTTGGTCTTGACTGTTTTGCTACCACTGGGGAAGAGGCCCAGGATCCCCAGCGTTCCATCCCCACAGGCATTGTGATTTCACTCTTCATCTGCTTTTTGGCCTATTTTGGTGTCTCTTCAGCACTCACGCTCATAATGCCTTACTATCAGCTTCAACCTGAGAGCCCCTTGCCTGAGGCCTTTCTCTATACTGGATGGGCCCCTGCCCGCTATGTTGTAGCCATCGGATCCCTCTGTGCTCTTTCTACCAGCCTCTGGGCTCTATGTCCTCCATGCCTCGGGTGATCTACGCGATGGCAGAGGATGGCCTCCTATTTCGTGTCCTTGCCGGGAACCACACCGGCACACACACCCTCATTGTGGCCACTGTGGTCTCTGGCATTATCGCAGGCTTCATGGCATTCCTCTTTGAACTTACTGATCTGGTGGACCTCATGTCACTTGGGACCCTGCTTGCTTACTCCCTGGTGGCCATATGTGTTCTCATCCTCAGGTATCAGCCTGACCAGGAGATGAGGAACGAGGAAGGTGAAGTGGAGCTGCAGGAGGAGAAGATCCATGAAGCAGAGAAGCTGGCCCTACAGGGACTATTTTGTCCACTCAGCTCCATCCCCACTCCACTCTCTGGCCAAGTTGTCTATGTTTGCTCCTCACTGCTTGCTCTACTGCTGAGTGTCCTTTGCCTGGTGCTGGCCCAGTGGTCCACCCCACTGCTTCCTGGAGACCCAGTGTGGACTGCAGTGCTTGTGCTGCTCCTGATGCTCACTGCTGGGGTCACTGGAGTCATCTGGAGACAGCCGCCGAGCTCCACTCCACTTCACTTGAAGGTACCTGCTGTGCCTCTCCTCCCACTAATGAGCATCTTTGTGAATATTTACCTTATGATGCAGATGACAGCTGGCACCTGGGCCCGATTTGGGGTCTGGATGCTGATTGGGTTTGCTATCTACTTTGGCTATGGGATGCAGCACAACCTGGAAGAGGTTAAGAGTGACCAACCCCCACTCAAGTCTAGGGCCAAAACTGTAGACCTGGATTTCAGCAGTGCCTGTACACATTTGATCTGACATAATCACACCTGAGTGCTCTCTGGTCTCCCCACACAATAATGGAGAGTACTCCTGACCACACGGAGAGCTAGGCTTCCCATGGGATGTTGGTGGGGGAACACAGATAGAGCTCTGTAGTTATCGTGGAGCGAAGAATGTGTCTTTGCTGCTTCTTATCTTTTTTTTTTTCACTTGTCTACTTTTTAATTGTATCTGTAGCTGCTTACTGGCCTTTAAAAAATTATTATTAAGAGAAACTAGAAATAAAAAAAAAAGAATTTCTAGAAGTAGAATTGCTGGGCTAAAGGATCTATACAACTATAGTTTCAATAGATATTGCCAAATTATCCTCCACAGAAGTTGTACTAAGTTACATTCCCACCAGAAATGCCTTTTTCCCCACCCTGGACAGCACAGTGTATGATCACATTTAAAATTTTTTTGACAGTGGGGTTTCCCTGGTGGCGCAGTGGTTGAGAGTCTGCCTGCCAATGCAGGGGACACGGGTTTGTGCCCCGGTCCGGGAAGATCCCACATGCCGTGGAGCGGCTGGGCCCATGAGCCATGGCCACTGAGCCTGCGCGTCCGGAGCCTGTGCTCCACAGCGGGAGAGGCCACAGCACTGAGAGGCCTGCGTACCGGAAAAAAAAAATTTTTTTTGACAGTATAATAGTTTTAAAAAATGGTATCTCACAACATTGTAAATCAACTATACTTCAATTTTTTTAAATGGTACCTCATCACAGTTTTGTATTTTTTCTAATTATGAGGAAGGTGGATCATCACTTCATGTGTTTAAGAGCAACATTTACTTTCAAGGCTCATTATGTAAAGAGTAGTCAATATTTCCTCCCAAATTTGACTAGATTATTTTCCTTTCAATGAAAAAAAAAAACCCTCCTACTGAGTTGTAGCTTTATAACAGCTACCATTAAAATAAATAGATAGATAGATAGATAAATAAATAACAACACTTTAGAATATAAAAGCAGAGTTTTTCCACCTTTTCTGGAAGAATTCAAAAGTTTATCTTTGGATTGTAACAAAGATGTGAAATTTCACTGAGATTATCTATTAGTAAAGTTAGAAATCCCCACAGTATATAAATGCTCAATTTGAATTGCTTTTCACAATTCCATGCAAAAATGCAAAAAAAACCCCACCAAAAACCAATAAAAAATGTTTTCCTTCAAAACAATAGCTGTGATATTATTCAGTAATAAAAAGTAAACTTCTAATACTTAGAAAATCCCTCTTGTAATGAAAGCTTGTCTTTAGGGACCTTCTAACATGATTATTGATGAGTAACGTAAGTATAGTATAAATTTTAATGCAGTAACCATAAATAACATTCTTACATTGTTGCTAGAGTTGTAACACCAATGTAAATAAACATTATAAATGAATGTCAATAGTAATGTTTCCCTCTGTTCTATGTCATTTCACTGTTGGCATTAAACCATTCTCTTTCTCTTTTTAATTTTTAAAAATTTTTATCAGAGTATAGTTGATTTACAATGTTGTGTTAGTTTCTGCTGTACAGCAAAGTGAATCAGTTATATGCATATACATATATCCACTCTTTTTTAGATTCTTTTTCCATATAGGTCATTACAGAGTATTGAGTAGAGTTCCCTGTGCTATACAGTAGGTCTTTATTAGTTATCTATTTTATATATAGTAGTATATCATTGTCTTTTTTTTTTTTTTTTTTTTTTTTGCGGTACGCGGGCCTCTTACTGCTGTGACCTCTCCCGTTGTGGAGCACAGGCTCTGGACACGCAGGCTCAGTGGCCATGGCTCATGGGCCCAGCCGCTCCGTGGCATGTGGGATCTTTCCGGACCGGGGCACGAACCCGTGTCCTCTGCACCGACAGGTGGACTCTCAACCACTGTGCCACCAGGGAAGTCCTACCATTATCTTTTAATCATTGTTATAGAAGTTAGTCTTACTAAATAAAATCTAGCACTTGAAATGTATCAAAAATCTCAGAACTTTTCTAGTTAGTTTGTATTGATAGTATGGAAATACTTAGTATTTTTAATATCTTTTTTGAGGGGGGTGAAATCAGTCTTCTTACTCCCTACTTTCCACCCACCCAATCATCCTCATCCAGAGAAATAGCTCTCTCAAGTTACAGATAAGAGATGCCAATTAATCAATCCGGCTGGTCACTGGAGTGAAAGATGTCACTGCCAGATCCCCTGATAACCTGTATAGTGGCACAGACTCCTGGAATTGAAAAGGAGCCAGCTTGCGGAGTCATTTAATCCAGACCTCTCTCTTCCTGCAAGGCTCTGCCTGAAATGTCTAAGACAGATGGTTTGTCCTTAAAATTCACCAGGGACAGAGATTCTACAGTATTACTCTGGAGCCTTTTCTAATGTTTAATCACTATTACTGTCAGGTTAGCTTAAGCTCTTTCCTGCTAGTTTTTCCTCTGCAGACATGGAAAACAGTTGGTCAGCAACCTCTTTATAATCACCTTTCCAATAGGCAAAGACAGTTACCAAGGTGCCCTTCAGCCTTGTTTTTTCAAGTTTACACAATTTATCTTCTATCCATTTTTAATATATCAATATTTTATCTCTATATCACTATTTTATCTCATTAAACATTTGGATTACTTTTCATTAAACTCTTTTTTTTTAATTTTAATTTTTTTTATTTTTGGCTGCATTGGGTCTTCGTTGCTGCACGTGGTCTTTCTGTAGTTGCGGTGAGCAGGGGTTACTCTTCATTGTGGTGCGCAGGCTTGTCATTGCGGTGGCTTCTCTTGTTGCAGAGCACAGGCTCTAGGCACGTGGGCTTCAGTAGTTGTGGCACGTGGGCTCACATTGTGACTGGCGGGCTCTAGAACGCAGGCTCAGTAGTTGTGGTGCACGGGGCTTAGTTGCTCCATGGCATGTGGGATCTTCCTGGACCAGGGCTCAAACCCATGTCCCCTGCATCAGCAGGTGGATTCTTAACCACTGTGCCACCAGGGAAGCCCATCATTAAACTCTTTCCATTTGTTCTATATCACCCCTAATTTAACATTATAGTAAGTTCTTTAATTGTAATGTGGTTTTAAAAATTTTAATTATTGTAGGATAAGGTAACAACACTTTTGTTTATTCACTAAATAAGTACTTATTGAGTATTTTGTGCCAGCAAGAAAAAGATAGGCAGATCTCCTGCTCTCATATAATATATATTCTAATAGAAGAAATCAAGAATAAGCAATTAAAAATGGATCTATAATGTAATATAATATAATGCTATGATAAGAATAAAGCACCCTGTATGAATTAGAAAAAAGCTAGGCTGCTGTGATAGAAACCCAACAATAATTCAGTGGTTTGAAGAAGAGGTTTGTTTCTTACCTAACAGTCCACCCTGACTGCTCTGTCATCAAGAAGTTCTGCTCCATAAAGCCATTCAGGGATGCCAGTCCTTCCATCATGTTGCATCATCAAACCTTAGGTCATTGCCGCTATCTTTATAGTATAAGCTGGGTGACCCAGAGCTCCAGCCAGCAGAGAGGAGAAAGACAGTATGGATGAAGCTATCCCAGGCCCAGAAATGGCACACATCACTTGTGCTCCTTTCCAATGAAGAGAACACAGTTACAGGGCCACACTTGGCAAGAGAGACCGGCTAGCCATGTGCCCATGAAGAAGAGGAGAATAGATTTCAGGGGACCCAGATAGGGAGTTGCAAACACTATCAACTTTGGGACTTCCCTTGTGGTCCAGTGGTTAAGAATCCGCCTTCCAATGCAGGAGATGCAAGTTCGATCCCTGGTCGGGGAACTGAGACTCCACATGCCATGGGGCAACTAAGCTCGCGTTCTGCAACTACCGAGGGCTGCAACTACCGAGCCCACCTGCTCTGGAGCCCTCGTACCACAACTAAAGAGAAGCCCATGCGCCACAATGAAGAGCCTGCTCAATGCAACAAAAGATACCACATGACGCAGTGAAGACCTGATGCAGCCAAATAAATAAATACATATTTTTAAAATGTAGATTTGGGTTTTTTTAGAATATAAAGAATTTTTTATTTTCCAGGACAAAGAGAAAAAGAAAATATTTTCAAATTTTCATTGAGTTGTAACAAATTCAAAAAATAAAGAATCGATTAAAATGGAAAATTGCCTATCAATGCAATGCATATACACGATTATATTTAATAAAAAATATTTCAAGGCAAATATATATATATATTTTATATTGGAGTATAGCCGATTAACAATGTTGTGATGGTTTCAGGTGCACAGCAAAGCAAATCAGCCATACATGTACATGTATCCATACTGCCCCAGACTCCCCTCCCATCCAGGCTGCCACATAACATCGAGCAGAGTTCCCTGTGCTATACAGTAGGTCCTTGTTGGTTATCCTTTTTAAATATAGCAGTGTGTATACGTCAATCCCAAACTCCGTAACTACCCCTTCCTTCCACGATGTTTCTCCCCAATAGCCTCAGATCACATTTTACCTCTTTATGTGTTTCTGCTTCCAATGTCAAACACTGGACTGTTTCTCAGAAGATGCTCTAGGAGCACTGGAAAGTCCTAGGAATTTACCTCCCCCGACTCTACCTCACCCAGGGGGAACTGATGAGTGCAGGAGTATGAAAGACCAGCCCCCTTACCCTCTGCTGTCAGGATGATTCTGAGGCATAACTTATATTTCAGAGTGCCCATGTAAGCACAGGCTGAAGCTGCTCTCTATGGGAGTTGGCCTGAAATTCATCCTTGCTTGGATGTCTTCTCTTTCCTGTCCTGCTTTCCACATCCCCTTCTTGGTTTCCCCCAAGAGTACTTTCTTAATAAATCACTTGCACATGAATCCTCATCTGATGGTCTGCTTCTAGGAAACCTAATCTAAGACACAAGGTAAAGCGTTAAAGGTGCTGGATCATTTTCAGTGGCTTCACACATATGATCAAAAAGAGTATTTGGATAAGTATGAATGACTTAGCTAGCAGCTATCACCACTACTGTGGGAAAATAACAAACAAACAAATGAAAATGTGTATTTCTGTTGCTAGGGGTACATCCATATACATAAATTTAGCTTTTGTGATGTGGATATCTACAATTTGTTCAAAAAGTGCATGCATTTGCATCTTGTATATTATCAAATTAAGCTTCATAAAAGCAGTCTTCTAATTGGATCTTTGAAGATAAAGGGAATACAGTTAAGTTAATAGAGAGAATGGGCAACGAAAGTGCTCAGCGACACCTCAGCACTGGGTAACCCACAGGTACTTAGAGCCTTTCCAAATACAAGATATCATGGATTCTAAAGCACCGAAGAGTGACATCTTTTGGGGGCCCAAAAATATTGCATGTAATTGTTCTGAACAAGGGTACTGGTTGCTGAACCACAGGGAAAACCATGCGGGCCTTTGGGTATGGGGAGGCAGAAGGACTGCAGAAGAAGCAACTGGCAAAAGATTCGCTGATTGGGCTTCCCTGGTGGCGCAGTGGTTGAGAGTCCGCCTGACGATACAGGGGACACGGGTTCGTGCCCCGGTCCGGGAAGATCCCACATGCCGCGGAGCAGCTGGGCCCGTGAGCCATGGCCGCTGGGCCTGCGCGTCCAGAGCCTGTGCTCCGCAACGGGAGAGGCCACAGCAGTGAGAGGCTCGCGTACCAGAAAAAAAAAAAAAAAAAAAGATTAGCTGATTTAGTTTTGACTTTACTAATTGTAACCATCTGTGATTCTCTTCTATAATCCCAATTAATAAATTAACACAGAAGTTTATGTTGCACAGTATTTTTTACAATAATATTAAAGTATGTAAATATGAGACTTATTCGTGTGTTGCAGAATTACTAGGTTTTGTATGAGTAATTAACACAGCAAGATAGAATTTTTTAAAAATAGGTTTCTAAGTTAAAATATCGCCTTTGATAAATACAAAAATCAGGAACTAGAGATGCTAAAGTAAAATTCTACAAATTTTACCCTCTCAGAGCCCTGCAGACTCCTCTGAGACCCTGTGGCTTTACTCACAATTACAATTGTACATTTATTTTTGTGCTTATTTGATTAATGGATGTCTCCTACACTAAACTATAGATCTGTGAGGGTTACTTTTGATCACTGTTGTATCTCCAGCATCAAATGCAATACCTAACACATAATAGGTACTCAAAAACACTTTGTTGACCAAAAAAAATTCATGAATATATAAATACAGAATAATTTATATTAAATTTCAAATAATAAAATCTTTACCATCTAAAGTACATGGTGCAAATATTCTTATACACTACTCTGTAAATTACAGAAAATGGATAATACAAATGACTCTTGTCCTTAGAAATGCAAATAAATTATATCCAGTAGAATGCAGTTGATTATTGCTCTATGCATAGATCAGTTTTGCATCATTTGTAAATGTATTTTAGCTTTCCATACTGCCCACATGTATGTGGTTCTTTGAATTCTCCTTTGAAATGCATATAACATTCTACTGGTTCCCTCATTAATCAATGTATTAAATTAGATATTTGATATGTGTTTATATCTGTATGAGTCATGACTTTACCTTCTTTTAGAAAATATGCTTTAATACCTTAAAAACATCTTAAATAATACAAATAGCTTATTTATGTAGACAAAGATGTATTGAGAATGAACTACCTGAACACTGTGCTATGCCTGAGCAGGAACTGAATACACATCTTTAAAGACTTTTACTAGTCAAGCTGCAAAGAGATTACTAAAAAAACTATTCTTACATATTTTGCTCTTTATCACTATTGTTAATTCGTGTAACAAAGTACTAGCACTTCACTGTATCATTCAGACCCTTCCCCAGCTTCTTAGGATTTGCATACTAAGAAAATATTTTACAGAGGCCATCCATGTAAGTATTTCAAAATGTCCTGGTTTGCAGTTAAAGTCATTCTTTTATTTTCTGTTTTCTTTTGTTGTTATTTTGTTCCATTTTATGTGCTTTATAACCGAAGAATTACTCAAAGTTGGAAAAAGAGACAGCTCAAGCACTGGAATTTCAACTCCGTACATGTTTTGAAGAGTGCAAGAGGTTGTATTACGGCGGGGGGCGGGGGGGGTACTAAATTACATACGATTTTTTTCAAACAAATGCCAAGAACTGTATCTGCTAATAAGTTTTACCCAGCTTGGAAACCAAACTCAGCCACATAGTATGAGAATACCAGATATACGACAATAAATATTTTTGGCGTAGTTTCAAAGCTACATAATGCCAGACATAGACATGTAAAAGTAATGGCAAAAACTACAAAGATTATAAAAGAAATAAAGTCACAGTTCGTAATTCATATGATTATGTTCAATAGCAGGTTTAGACAGCTTTTCACATAATAAGATCCACATGTAAAAGCATCAGCTTATTTTACTCAGAAAAAGATAACAAATATTTAAATGGCTTTTAAAAGTAAAATTTTATTGAGACGTTGTAAATGTATTTTTGTAAGCTGAAGGAGAGTAACTTAAATTGTCTTTTTGTTTCTATTTAGATACCCAACTTCTGCTTCCCTTTTTGTCACATAGAAAAGTTAAATAAGAAAAGAAAATGTGGTTTCAAAGATTGGGCCATCTCTGAATTACTGTCACTGTAGTCTGTATATTAAAACTGGAAAACACCATTCCCCTAAAATTAAATAAATTGTGCATTGCGTTTAGAGAAAGGATGAAGGAAATATAGTTGTCAGATGTTCAAACCCTGATTTGACTACTGGGTACAGATTGTGGGGCTCAAAGCCAAAGTTAATAAAATAGTCCGAAGCAATTCCATTATATCCTCCATTGCAAGGTGAGTATCTCAGGCTGTTTTTTTTTTTTTTTTTTTTTTGGCTGCGTTGGGTCTTCGTTGCTGTGCGCGGGCTTTCTTTAGTTGCAGAGAGCGGGGGCTACTCTTCCTTGCTGTGAGCGGGCTTCTCATCGCAGTGGCTTCTCTTGTTGCAGAGCACAGGCTCTAGGCGCGTGGGCTTCAGTGGCACATGGGCTCAGTAGTTGTGGTTCGCGGGCTCCAGAGTGCAGGCTCAGTAGTTATGGCACACGGGCTTAGTTGCTCTGCAGCACGTGGGATCTTCCCGGACGGGGGCTCGAATCTGTGTCCCCTGCATTGTCAAGCGGATTCTTAACCACTGGGCCACCAGGGAAGTCCCTCAGGCTAGTTTTTAAGTGCAGATATTCTAACAACATTTTGTGCTACTTGGAATATTTTATTTGGGACCCAAAGACCTCAAACTAAATTGCGTTTGTGATGGGTTTGATTTCCAGAGATAAAAGAAGCATACTTTTGTGTTTTCCTTCTGCTTAATTTATAGATTAGAAATGAGCAGCCATCAGGGTGGGCTAATGAAAAGCAAGACTAAGGGGAAATGCTAGTGAAAGAAGGATGGAAGAAACTGTAGAATCTGAGATAAACTGTCAGTCCCTTAGGCAAGATAAGCCAGAACACCACAGTGCCAAGAACAACTAGCTCAGATTTCAGTTCTCAGTCACAAGCAACACTGCTAATTGAGGTTTAGTTTTTAAAAAATGAACTTTACCAGGATGGAAAATAATACTTTAGTAGGTGAACTGAAAATAGTCACATTTTAAGATTTCACAGCAATAAAATATTTGTTAGTACTATATGTCTATATTGTATTGATTTTTTATTTTGTTGGATAAAATATAAAAAATGCTTTTGTTTCTGATCAACCCAGTGAAAACTTATAATGTAGGATAAGTTATGTGTCATCTCTATCAACTATTATAAAGGGAAAAATAATGTTTTGCAAACACATATTTTCCTTAGTTCCAAGTTTTGCAAGAAATTTTTAAATATCCCTCTAGTGATGCACTATTTGTATTGAATACATGTGTAATTCATTGGTGGGAATATGCACTCTTACTTAGATGTGGGTGAAAACGTTTGTTACAAAAAGACACTTTCAGATTTTCTATCCCCATTTACACATGGATCCCTTTAATGGATGTTGAGAGTCTCGGTTTAGAACTTTTAATTGGCTCGTTTACATTTTGCAAATCTCTACCTTTGAAATAAAAATGTAGTGATCCACCCATCTGCAGACAATTAGGACCAGCAGCCAAGTATAAAAGGGTGGAGAACTTTTAATAGGTGTTTATAGATTGGAAGCACCGACCCCCTTTTAAATGAAAGAGGCCTAAGAAGAAATAGTAAGTGTTAAGGATAACCATGAAATCCATGTAACCCCCCAAGCAGAAGATCTGTTATCAAAGAACTGACAGAAGTCTACACCTTCTAACTTAAGGTTCTTAGCTTGAGTACTTAGCAAATGTACTTAGAAAGAAATGTCTTATTTAGAAGTGTTTCGATTATAAATTCTTAGCCGCTTTAAGGTCAAGACACAAGCCCACAGGAAAACCAACAGTAAGGTATGTGATATAAAAACAAATATTTCCATAAAACCTTTGCCCTAGCAAAAAGGGAAATTCTTAGTAGGTTCAAGGTGGGAATTTAGGGGATAGTATTTTTTTACAGAAAATACTGATTAGGCATTTTATATAGGGGGTTCTGCATTTGTGAAGGGATAATTTGCTCTAAAATATGTGGGCAACCAGCCTAAATTCTCTAATTGAGTAGTTTGCTCATAACCCCAGGCCATTAGGTGAACGTAAACTGTTACAGACTTAGTAAGAAAATAGTCCCATTAGTATTTTTGTAGTTGTATGAGGTTGTGGGTTAGAGTAACTGTTTCCAAAATCATGGATTAATGAAAAGCTCTTTTTTCTGAGTTTGTAAATACCAGCTTTGAAATGCTCAAACTCAAATTAAGCCAAGGATTCTTTTGTTGTTGTCGTGGTGGTTTTACAGTTAACATTTTTTTTACAAGATCAAGTCTCAGCTATAAGCTGCATTGTAAGTTATCTAAGGAAAGTTAGAGATATTTAATTGACTGGTCGTTAATAAAGGAAAGCAGCCAAATTTTCTTTGATACTGTCATTCAAATACTTTGCTCACATCCTGAAATTCCCCTCATCGGCCACTGCCAAGGAACTTGATGCACAGAAAATGAGTATGACTTTTAAAAACTAAAGACTAGTACACAAATTCAAGAAATGTTGTGTGCATGTGTTTCATTTAGTACATGTGCGGCGGGTAAGCTCGTATTTCTGTGAAGGAGAAGACAACTTTATGTGCTGCTTCTTGCATCCAGCCTTGGGCTCCTCTCATAATGAATCCCTTCAGTTAAACAGTCTACTTCCTTTCCTGTTGCATGATTCCCGTTAACTCATCACATTGTTTCTTACCAAGCATAGTATACTTGTACAGCAGGGCAAGGCAAGAACCCAAAATAGACTATGTAATACTCCTTTCAATCAGTAACTGTAAAATGCAGAAGAAATTCAGTCAAAGGAGGAAAATATCTGACCAAATATATCAGATAAATTATATAGACATTCAAATTGAGATAATCCATGTCTTTTTCGTGTCTCCATTTTCCCACTGCAATTGGCTCTAGTACTAAGAAGGTTGTGGATACTAGTATTATATCACACCTTCTTTTAAAAACTGAATTACACAAGTCCTTTTCTTCCCAATTAAATAAATAACAAAATCACAGTTAGAGTCCAATACCAATCTCTTAGGGCACCTGGGGCAGTGCTAGGTGTTTTCATAGGCTGTTTAACTTTTCACTCTGTCAAGTTTCCTTTTTTCCACTTAAAAATTTCCTATTTGAAATCATTATAACAGTACAGCAATACCATAAATATATATTTGCCTAAACCATTTAGTTGAGAAAGTCAGAATGATGTGATATGGGAGGAAATATAAATATAAAAAGAAATTCTAAAAAGAAGATACTAAAGCAGAATTGTTCTGAAATGACTTGTTGTAAGAAGTGAAAAATTAAACTCATATACACAGGAGGATGTGAAGAAAGAAGGGATTTTTAAGAGGGCCCTGCTCTACCGTGAAAGTATGTGGAAACTCCATACCTTGAAAGAATGTACTAAAGATTTCTGGATAGTTTTGAATAGCTTTCTTAAAAACTTTCTAAGAGATATAACAAAGAGATTGTATTTATTATCTTCTTTGGATTGAGACTGAAGCTTGAATACTTGCATAATAAATTTTGGACAAGCTGAGAGATGAGATTTGCTGAAAGAACCGACGATAAAGGAAATACAAATTGACTCTAGTAACAATGAAATGGAGAGAAAGGACTTATCTTCAAAATTCTTCCCTTAATTTATCATTTTCAAAAGTAATAAAATAATACTATAGAGAGGAAAGGCAGTGATTCATCAGATTTTTTCACATGCCGGTTTACCAATATTTTTAATACTAGCATAGCTATGAATTGTGTTAAGAGCAAAGTGAAAATATGTATGTAGATATTTTCATGGAGAACAATCCCACTTGGAGTGCCCAAAAGACAGTAGAATGTTAATGAGGGCTGAGACCTAACAGAGAAAAAAAAAATCCATAAATATAAATATAAAATTAGAAACTATCTGCATATAAAGATGTTTCAAGATGATCCTAGATGATTTTTTAGAAGAGATATAGGTGGAATTTTTAAAGGAATAAATGCCCCATCCTTCTTAGTTTCATCTTGCACATAGAATTCTTTTAACAAGTATTTTTTTAGATGAATTAGAAAGAAAGAAGAAAAGCAAGCCTATTACGATACAATATCTATTTTGTAAGAAAGAAAATACTGTAAGTCTAAATATTTGCTCTTTCAAGTTTACTAAAATATGGTTTAAAATAGGTTCCTGGTAGCTAACTGTTGAAGCCAGGTGAGGGGGTTTCATTTTCTCTCTTATATAGGTTTGAAATGTTCCATAATAAATATTTAAAAAATGAAAAAGTGTATTCCTTAGGGTCTGTAGAGTAGATAAAGTGGCATTTGCAAAATTCATAGTTAGTAATCAAAACTTGGAGATTATTGTGGAATTTCGCTTCTAGGAAAGACTTGTTGGGGGAAGGGATAACAACATGGGGTCTGCTCTGTCCAGTGACGGTGAAACAAGTAGGTGGAATGAGGCAGAAAGGGAAGTCAGAGGGAGGGGCAAGGCAGCTGTTTTAAGCCTGGTGGCTATTTCAATGTTACAGGAGTTTGTTCTTCTGAGGCTTCACCACCTCATTAACCTATGCGTCATTCTGAAGTCTTTTGCCACGCTCTCATGATGAGAGACTCGCTCGCTAACAACACAACATTTTAAATACAAGCTCTTCCCTGGCGTCGCGGTGAATTAATTTTCAATTAGCTTTCATTAATGAACTTCATTTTTATGGGTCTAATTGCTGTCCCAGCTTCAGGAAATTCAGCAAGTACTTCGGTGGTGTGCAAGGGGGCAGCTGTAGGAGTCAGGAATATCCTGGGCCCTTTGCAGAAGACCTTACTTCAGTCATCAACCAAAACAAAATTTATGTCTAAATTATAAATCAAACGTGTACCATAGAATCCATGAATATTTTCTGGGGTCTGTAGAGGCAAGTTTTATTGCTAGCTTCACCTGGTGTTTATTTTGTATCCCAAAACCAGACTCAAGAAGGGAAAAAATTGAATTTAAATAGAAAAATGCTCTGGGCTCTGGCACTCATCTTTCTATACCTTCACTTCCTCTCATGGAAAAAGGTTTAGTCCAGATTGTCTAGATCCAAATAATATGCGCCTATAATAGGTGGCAAATGATCGCAAATAAATCTAACACAGAAAGACAAACTACATAGTAAAACCAACGTTCTTGGGTTGCTAATGAAGGACTAGTAGCCTGGATAACACCAAACTCTAGCAGTTTCTCGGGAAGAGTGTGATACTCTTGTGCCCAAAGACGGTAAGGTTTCTATGCTCTTTCCACTTCCATTAAAAATACCAGCAAGGGAGAGCCGTGATCTACTCCCACCCTGTAGCCTACGACTTTGCCTTAATAAAATTTAATAAACATTTTTCTTTCTCATGATTTTCCCATGAAAATGCTAAGTCTGTTGATAAATTAATCCTTTGGTGTTTGCTCTTAAGGAGGCACACGTTTTTTAAAGTACACTGGGATTTTAGAATTATAAAAATGTATTAATTCCATCTTGTTTCTTTGACTCAGAAATAAATAAATCCTATTTCTTAGTTAATGGAGTTAATTCTTCCCTTCACACATAAATGATTAAGCATTCTTTTAGTAGGCATTTATTGAGTGCTAATTTATTCATAATAACAAGATCTTCAGGATCATAATCTAAAAAACAAAAACAAAAACCTAGAAGATGTTCCAGTGAAAATATAAAGTAGTTGAGATGACAAAAGAGGAGTGTATGAAACTGTAGAACAGTGACAGTGACTGATGAATCAGTGCAAAATAATGCAGTAGAAATTTTAAGGGGAAGTACCCAGGGATGATGCTGTAAAACTGAATTGCTGTTTTATTATTTTTATTTATTTTCTTCATCACAAGCAGTTTCTCTGCACTACTGATCATTTTATTGTGA
This sequence comes from Mesoplodon mirus, assembly GCF_964341445.2. Classification (NCBI taxonomy): domain Eukaryota; kingdom Metazoa; phylum Chordata; class Mammalia; order Artiodactyla; family Ziphiidae; genus Mesoplodon; species Mesoplodon mirus. Next base: position 90,129,334 of record NC_138984.1, read on the forward strand.
AAACAAACTCAGATTTTAATTCTTTTAAAATGAGTAGTATCTTATAGACCGAAGCATTTCCTAACATTTAGTTCCTTACCACAGAAGGGTGTAAAGATAAAAATGAGGATCTTGTGTAATGATGTAAAGAAAATGACTCCCCCCAAAATCAGCAAGAAACTAGAAATGTGAAATACTTTATAATGTAAGTCACTTTTAAAGATCTGGAACGTCACAGTACAGATTAGAATCTAATCCTGGAAAATATAAAAGGAACAATAGATCATAAAACTGAATTAGTGACGTACAGAAACAAAACTAACCCTCAGAAAAAATAGGTGGCCCATCTGTTAATGCAATGAATAAAAGACAATTTGTCAAAGCCCTGAGATATGTTTAATCTTTAATAAATTTATGCATTTTTAACAAAACATTGTCTAACTATGTAATTGGTTCTGAACTTAAGATCTGGAGTCTGATGATAGCATAATAGAAAGAGCTCAGATTTTAGACTCAGACAGATCTGAATTAATACCATTTCTGACATATATGAACAGGTTCTTGGGCAAGTTTCTTAGCTTCTCTGAGTCTCAGTTTCATTATTGGTAAAGTACAAATAATAATATTGCTGACATTATAAGGATTTTTGTGAGGATTAAATGGGATAACTCACATAAAATGTTTTGCACATGGTAAGCACTCAATAAAAATGAACTATTGCTATGATATATACTCAGCTAAACATTTGGAACCAAGCAAGATTCTCTAGGCAGATAAGGAGTTATCTTACAAAATCATCTCATTAGTGGAGTCTATAGAATATTTTTATTAAAAACCACTAATAAATTTGGAGGCATAACCAAATGAGAATTATGTGACTGCCATTACTTAGGCTGCCTGGTGGTCAATTAAAAAAATTGATGAGATGTCATCAGTTTCCAAATCTCAATTTCTGGCACAAAAAATCAAGTATTTAATATTATTTTGCCTTCACAATTCCACAGAAACGCCAGATTATTGGGCTCTACCTTTTGTCCTAAACTCCAGGTTAAATCAACAATAATGTACATGTCCTGTGTCTTCCCATGAATAAAACATAAGTGGATATATATGTGGTGTTATTAGGTCAGCTGGGAAAATGAACTCCCCTGCAGCCATCTACCTGTTTTCTACATATTCCAATACAGAAAATGTCAAATTTCTTTGAAAGAACCACTGTGAAACTGGCCTCTGAGTACATTTTTCTAAACTCAACATAATAATGCTTTTTACATAATACATTTTTTTAAACATTAAAGGACTTTTTCAGGATTCTCTAATCTGAGTCACAATGTTCTCATAAGATGAATGATTTTTACTACTTTTTAAAGAAATAGCCATACTTAGTAGCTGAAAGTCAAACAGTAATACCAGAAAATAGCAATGAGAGAGAATGCAGAAAAATTATAATTCTGACTCTGCAAGGTACTTCATTTTAGGTGTAAATAAACTTATTTACAAAACAGAAATAGAGTGACAGGTGTAAAAAACAAACTTATGGTTACCAGGGGGCAAAGGCGGAGGGAGGGATAAATTGGGAGATTGGGATTGACGTATACACACTACTATATATAAAATAGATAATTAATAAGGACCTACTGTATAGCACAGGGAACTCTACTCAGTACTCTGTAATGACCTATATGGGAAAAGAATCTAAAAACTAGTGGATATATGTATATGTATAACTGATTCACTTTGCTGTACACCTGAAACTAACACAACATTGTAAATCAACTATACTCCAATAAAAATTATTTTTAAAAGGCCAAAAAAAAAAGCCATTTTACCTGCACTACAATAATAGAATATTATTGCCCCCATTCTAGCCTAATAAAATATTAATTGTTTTGTTTTCTTTTTTTGAAACAGTAATACATGTACATAGTTTCAAAAATTGAAAAGTTCAAAAGGATATGCTCCCTCACTGATCTCCCAATTAAACTTATTTCTTAAATTGGGGCATTATGCTGTCATGCACATTATAAATGTAATTGTCCATTGATTCTTCTGATAGATAAAAACTTTTACTTCTGACTTAATATATGTAGTATATATATTATATTATATTTTATATTTTAACATTAGTTGATAATGTAGTATATTAAATCAGAAGTAAATTAACAAATAGGACTTAAGTTACTGCAAGTCTTTCATGACTTTTAGTTTTGAAGAAAACATGCAACATAAGAAGTAGTCTATTGTACTGTAAAAAGACCATTAAGAAAAGTTTTAAAAACCATTTTACTGGGCCTCCCTGGTGGCGCAGTGGTTGAGAGTCCGCCTGCCGATGCAGGGAATGCGGGTTCGTGCCCCGGTCTGGGAGGATCCCATATGCCGCGGAGCGGCTGGGCCCGTGAGCCATGGCTGCTGAGCCTGCGCGTCCGGAGCCTGTGCTCCGCAACGGGAGAGGCCACAACAGTGAGAGGCCCGCATACCACAAAAAAAAAAAAAAAAAAAAAAAAACCATTTTACTTAAGGTTTTATTTATATGAAGTCAAAAGGAGAATTGAAGCAAATACCATAAGCTCCTATCTAGCCAGACAGAAATAACCAGAGTTCTTTGTAGTCATAGGCAATAATTCAGGTTCCTATAGATGGCCCTACAACTCCACAAGATGAAAGTGCCTTCTGAAGCACAATGCGGTACAGTAATGTTTGACTTAGCCTCAGTATTAAAGTCATCTTATTATTTCCTTGAAATGTATGATCCAGGATTAAAAGTTTCATATGTGTGGCAATTACTCAATTACTTCATTACTCAGAACATTAAATTAATCATAATATTTCATTATCCTCAAGTTCTTTTAAAAAGGAATTTCCTTTAAGTTTAATGTGGAAATAAGAGGACCTGTGGAGAGAAGGGTAGACAATCTTCTCCTACACCACGTTATGAGTAAGACCGCTGTTTGTCCTTATTCTTGAGTTCAGTAGTATTAATATTGCCTTAGGGCTTCCCTGGTGGCGCAGTGGTTGAGAGTCCGCCTGCCGATGCAGGGGACACGGGTTCGTGCCCCGGTCTGGGAGGATCCCGCATGCCGCGGAGCGGCTGGGCCCGTGAGCCATGGCCGCTGAGCCTGTGCGTCCGGAGCCTGTGCTCCGCAAGGGGAGAGGCCACAACAGTGAGAGGCCCGCGTAACAAAAAAAAAAAAAAAAAAAAAATTGCCTTAAAGTGTACTAAGCAATTTCATCTTTTTTTTTAGTTTTTCCTAATAGATAAATTACATATATAATCAAACATTCAGATGTTTTCTTAATAGATTTTGATTCCACAAACACAACATTTTAAATGCATATAAATGAATTTTAAATGATTAAAGTGCAGCTCTTCAGATATTTTCTACAAGGAAAAGTACTTTCCGTAAATACAGGTTATTGTGCTAAGGTATCTTAAATGTACATTTAACATTTATGGTACTCAGTTTTACAAGTTAACGATTTAATGCCATTTACTGGGTTTTTTACATAATTTAACTCATTTCTTCAGAGCTAGTTACTTCTATTTTTTACATTCATTTTAATAATTATGCATTATACATGGTTTGAATAACCACCTTAAAACCTCTCTCCCTGAATCTAATTTAGAAGATAAATTATTAACACAGAAACTGTTTTTAAAGTTTCCTACAGAAAAATTTTAAAATATTTTATGTATGCTTTGCTTCGAGTTTTAAAAATGTTTGGAGCAGACTAAATTGTTCCATTATTAACCATTAAATTTATATATATATATGCATAACATTAGAATACTTCTATTTCGACAGATAGAAATGAAAGGAAGCAAGGAAATGCACAATTACACCAGAAAGATACTGTGTCAACACTCAGAACAGGGTACGCTAAGAGAGCCATTAAAACAGCATTCTGCTGTGTTCCAATGCCATAAGGTAGGCTTCCAAAATTAACAGAGTATTTTGCTGCCTACTGGCTTATATCACAGTCTTAATAGTTTGGCGGGGGACAGTGTATTTTGTTTTTGCAGAGTTGGGCATTTAAAATGTCTTCTGTGTTTTGGTAAGTACTTTCGAGAGTTTATGAAGCATTAGTCTCTTTAGGTATGTGATTCTGGTTAAGAAAACAAAAATCACACTTCTGTTTTCTTTACAGTTTTTTCCTCCACTCCATGCCTCTCTCTCCTCCTTGTACATTGGGGTAGTCTCTCTGTTCTCTTTCTCTCAGCCAAACTGCATTTTTTAAAAGAAATTTTTTAAATAGATTAGGAAAGATACAGATTTGCTCGGTTGTGCTATCTGTTTCTCATGCCTGACCTAATAGGTTGTGAGTTCCCCTTGACCTTTCACATGTGCAGCAGCATCTCCAATTTTGTTCAAGACATACAGGGTTACCTCTGCCTCAGCATCCCCTTGACACCCATGACTGGAGTCACTCTTACTGAACTTCAGCTTGGTAAAATATTCAGTTTATGCCCCAGAATGTGTTCACTATATAAATCAGATTTCAATAGGATTCCAAAACAAAAATGTACTTCTAAGCCATAAGGAAAAGTGTAGAATCTCATCTCAAACTACACATAGTCAGGTCACTCCGTGGCACTGACTGTTTTCCAAATGAAATGAAGGTTTTCAGAGTCATATAAACTCAACCTCCATGTCCAAGTATACACTTTCTAAATATTAATTAGAAGACCCTGTGTCTTCGATAAACTGTAGTGGGGTCTCCTTCTCCAAATTTCCAACCACCGCCATCTGGATCTGAAGCATCCATTGGCCATTTGTTCTGCCAGGTGTCGAATTTCTTTTTGAGAGTGTTAATATTGAGATTACTGAAAGAGATGGCAGTATTACTTAGCTCTCTGTTCCTCACTTACCCCCAGAGGGATCAAAGGGCAGTACATATTTTGAGGTCAAGTACTCTGTTTCTTTGGTTTAAAAGGATCTTAGTTATGCAATCTTCAAGACACAAAAGGTAAAGGAGTTTCTCTGCACCTAAAATTACTGACACCACGTGGTGAGAGATTCCAGCCCTGCCAAATTCTTCTGTGGTGTAACACAACACAGCACAGACATGGGTTCGCAAGGCAGAGGATAGCTGGGGTGCTGTTAGTTGCCTTTAGCTGATGTTCTGCTCCTGGAACCGGGGGAAGACTCAGACGTAGCATGTTTAAAACACAGGCACTGGGTTTAGATGGCCTGGATTCAAATTTCACACATTGCTAGCTGTGTGACTTTGGACCAGTTAATTAAGCTCCCTTCTCCTCTATAAAATAGAGTTAATAACAGCATCTACTTCATAGGGCTTCGGTGTGATAATGTGTGTAAAGTGCCTATAGCCCCCGTGGTGAGCATTCAGTAAGTGTTGGTTATTAGTATTTCATTCATTCATTCAACAAACACTAAGCACCTCTACAAAGCATTTTACAGGTGAAGAAACGGAGACACGGAAACCTTGGGCAGTCATCCCAACCTCCTGTTGAAATAGGACGGGGACACAGCTGGCCTACTGTCTATTTTCATCTCACCAGGGCGAGCTGGTTTTCTTAGTGGGATATTAAAAACCCAACTTAGATTTGGGAAACAGCCAGGAGCTTCTCAAAAAATGAAATATTTCATAGAAAAGCCTATTTCCTGTTTCAGTTTTGTGAAGGGTGTAATGATTTCAAACATGTCTAAAATGTTTTCAAGAGCAGAACAAAATAAGACTGTGATGTAAATGTGACCCACAAAAGAAAATGCCAATAGACCCTGAAGCCACATAAAACTCCATCTTACCTGTGTCTTGCATGATCTAACAAATATTCCTTGTTGTCAAGTGAGGGCCTTTTAGTTCTTTAATTGTACATATTTTCTTTATTTCTTCATATAATGAGATTCTTATAAATTTTAATCAATATCATATATAAGAAATAATCAATAGTCAATAAGGGCAAATAATGGGTGAAGGGGAGGAGGAGATGATTTGAATTGACAATTTATTTTCTCAAACAAGTGCTACTCCCAGAGATTGTCTAACAAAGTAAAGTTTTTATACTAAATAGATTAGCCCACATCCTACCAAATGCTGATTTTAGATTTCCTATGGAACAAATACTACTTAAATCTTTAATTTCCATATTACTACTACTGAGTTGAAAATTTCAGGCCCTATAAACCCATTATAAGTTAAGAATGGATAAAAGACTATGATGAAATCAAATTAAATATAAATTTCTTCACATATTCTAATAGGAGTCTAAACATACAATACTTTGGTTGTTTCTGCATAACAGTGCAAAAATATGTTTATGTTAAAAAGTGATAAAATCAATAACTAGTTAGTGTGGTCATGAAAACACTTCAGTGTTTATTCAGGACCAAAACAAGTATGAGACTTCCCACCGAAAGCAGAGAAAATAGTAATGTTAAGGCTGTCCAATTAATTTGACCAAATTTAAGAAATGCTCTATAGGTGGATTTTCCAAACATCTTTAACCAGATGCTGAGGTTTGATAGACAGAGTAGACCTACACTTCATGAAATGAATATTTCAAAGTGTTGAAACTTGATTTTTCCTAAATCCCTCTAATTGAAAACTGTACCAAAATTAATATGAAAATAAATTTTGAAACAGTCAGGAGTCAAAATGTATATTTTGAATGGTTTAAAAGTTTAAAAGCAGGGGCTTCCCTGGTGGCGCAGTGGTTGAGAGTCTGCCTGCCGATGCAGGGGACGCGGGTTCGTGCCCCGGTCCGGGGGGATCCCACGTGCCGCGGAGCGGCTGGGCCCGTGAGCCATGGCCGCTGGGCCTGCGCATCCGGAGCCTGTGCTCCGCAACGGGAGAGGCCACAACAGTGAGAGGCCCGCATACAGCAAAAAAAAAAAAAAAAAAAAAAAAGTTTAAAAGCAGTTCTACTGGCTTATAATAATTTCTTTAGCACATATTAAAGCCTCTTTATAGCCCCAGTTCCACGATTGTGCATTTCTTTTTTAATTTTATTTTTGGCTGTGTTGGGTCTCCATTGCCGCGTGCAGGCTTTCTCTAGCTGCGGGAAGTGGGGGTTGCTCTTCGTTGCAGTGTGCGGGCTTCTCATTGCAGTGGCTTCTCTTGTTGCGGAGCACAGGCTCTAGGTGCATGGGCTTCAGTAGTTGTGGCACACGGGCTCAGTAGTTGTGGCTTGCGGGATCTAGAACACAGGCTCAGTAGTTGTGGCACACGGGCTTAGCTGCTCTGCAGCATGTGGGATCTTCCTGGACCAGGGCTCGAACCCGTGCCCCCTGCATTGGCAGGCGGATTCTTAACCACTGCGCCACCAGGGAAGCCCTGATTGTGCATTTCTGATGCAAATAATTTATTATAAGAAAAGCAAGATAGGGCTTCTCTGGTGGCGCAGTGGTTGAGGGTCCGCCTGCCGATGCAGGGGACACGGGTTCGTGCCCTGGTCCGGGAGGATCCCGCGTGCCGCGGAGTGGCTGGGCCCGTGAGCCATGGCCGCTGGGCCTGCGCATCCAGAGTCTGTGCTCCACAGCAGGAGAGGCCACAACAGTGAGAGGCCCGCGTACCACAAAAAAAAAAAAAAAAAAAAAGGAAAAGCAAGATAGTTCTGGTCTGTGTAAGTGCATTTAAAATTTGCTCTGCTGTGAGATAAAACCTTGATTATAGGGCCTCCCTGGTGGCGCAGTGGTTGAGAGTCCGCCTGCCGATGCAGGGGATACGGGTTCGTGCCCCGGTCTGGGAGGATCCCATATGCCGCGGAGCGGCTGGGCCCGTGGGCCATGGCCGCTGGGCCTGTGCATCCGGAGCCTGTGCTCCGCAACGGGAGAGGCCACAGCGGTGAGAGGCCCGCATACCGCAAAAAGAAAAAAAAAAAACCTTGATTATAAAAGAAAGTAGGAATGAATATTATTACAAATGACAAGATTTTTAATGCAAAACTGGCATTTGACAGTGTCACTTACAATAACAGTGAGTCTTTTAAACCATGTAATTCTTGGAATACCTTATCTGTTGCAGGTGATACTTATCAGTTTTCCATCACATTGTAACAAAGCTCTGAGCTTAATTTCACTTTTATGTTCCCCCTGTCTGTACAGTAGCAATTTTGAAGCTGATCAAAGTAAGATTTCTCCTTATTGAATAGGAGTTGAGATGAATTCATTCATTCACTTCACACTTTTTCATAGAGTGCCTATTATGTGCCAGCTAGGGACCTGTGCTAAGAAAAATTCAAGGTCCCTGCTCTCATATAGCTTAGAGTCTAGTGGAGGAACCAGACTTTTAACAAATAAATGCACAAATAGGTATCACTTAAAGGTGATAAGTTTTATGAAAATTAGAGGGGTCCATGCGTTAGACGAGGAAGATTCTAATTTAGTTTGAGAAATCAGGGAAAGCCTCTCTGCAAACCCGACATTTAAGGTAAGAACTAAAGAAAGAATATGAGTCAGCTAGGTAATCTAGTGGAGCAATGTAGTAGACTTTGTGATTGCTTCTCTCCATACCCCTCATCCCGCATACCCCTACACACATAGTACACTAGCCACAGGTTTGGGCTGGTATAGAGCCCTCCCCCATCTAAAGGACTGGGCCCAGATTGGTCCAGTCAAATCTTCTTGCCATAGAGATTGGTTCGGAGTTGGACTGGCTTAAGTCAAGCAGTTCATGCCAGACTTCATTCAGGTTGAAGTAATTGGTTCATCATGGGCATGTGACCCAAGTTGGATTAATCGGAATGAAAGGGCTTCTGTTTGAAGGTGAAAGGGAAAGAGCTCTTTTCTCTTCCTGGATGTAAACAAGAACATGTAGCCTGGGAGCTAGTGGCAGCCGTCTCTCTACCATGAGAAAAGCCAGCTTGAAAATAAAGCCAACACACAGGAGAGGAAAGAACCAGAATTATCACAGTGAAACAGAGCCCTGATAGTATTATGAACTGAAGACCAAACCAGCTTCTGGTCCATTCGTCTTGGGTTTTTTTATTAATGGCGACCAGAAGCACTCTGTTATAGGTAAAGAGGATTCCTGACAGAGAAAATAGCCCATGTGAAAACCCTGAAGCAGGAAAGAAGGTGATACAATGTTAGACACTTCTGGTTTCCAACATATATCCATTCATTTTCCCCCTAAGAACACTAGGCTCCTGGTCAACTCAAAGCTACACTCGTATTGTTTTCTCTGGGGTTTTTTCCCCCTGCAGTCTGCCTAGGAAGTACTTCCTCCTTCTCCACAAATTCTTCTCTAACCACTGTTACCCACAATGATGCTATTTATCCTAACTGATCCTAGCCAACTTCTTTCGAATTTCAATTTCAGCATCTGCTGTATCACTCAACCTCCCCTTCCAACCTGTTCTCCAATGCACTTCTGCACCTTCATGCCTTTGCCCAACATATATTTCCTCAACCTGGACTGATCTTTCTCTTACACTACCTGTTGAAATCCTATACATTCTTCAAACATCTATAATTCCACTTCTCTTGGAAAGCCTTCTCTAATCCCCTAGTAAGACATGAGCATGTCTATTTCTCTCACTAGATTGTCCTTCCTTAAAGACAGGGACCATCTTTTATTCAACTTTGAGTTCCCACTGAATTATTACAACAGAATAGACACTAGAGACACATGTTCATTGAATGAATAGTGGATGACTAGATGGATAGATTCCTCTAAATATACATAAGTATATGTATAAAAGTTCTTAGAAAAAGGAACCATAGCTAATGTTTACTCTTCTCAGTACATAGCAGAATACACTTGCATACTATAGGATCTAAATATAAATATTTTTGAATGAAAAACTTACATATGAGGTGCTAGAATTTAAAATATCAGAAGTATAAGAATTTAAGCAAATCTGTTTGATGTTTTTCTCTTTTTTTAAACTGGAAGCTACAGAATGTCATTTAGCCACTTTTCCTTTAATGCCAAGAGTTACGCACATTCTTTACTTATGAGCTACATCATCACAGCCATTACTAAAATCACTGATATAAAAGGATAGGGAGCTAATAGAAAACAGAAGTGTTGTTCATGTGGTAAGCACTAAATTTTGGTGAATTGCATTTAAATAGCAAATAGCTTCAGCTGTAAATACTAGACTAAAATAATAAAGACCAATATTTACTTCTTTCTTTTTAAATGACAAATAGGCTTTTATGGTGAGAATGTCTTTCAATAGATCAAACTGGAAACTTAATTGCTTTATCATTTTCTCTAGAGTAAGTAGCTTCAGGTTTTTAAGTTACGTAAAGATTTTTGGTGCCACTCATACAATGTTTGGTGGGAATATAATTGGTACAGATTTTTTGAATGATAATTTGACATTATCTATCAAAATGTAAAATATGCATAACCTTTGACCCATTGAATTCACTTTTAGGAATCCATCCCAAATAATAAACTGGAACACAAAGAAATATGTACGAAAAAATGTTTGATGCAATATTATTATTAGTTAGAGATATCTAGCCATCAGTATGGAAATGGTTATATAAACTAAAGTATTTTGATACTATACAACTTTGTATAGTATCAATTGTTGATACTAATCAACAATTTTGATACTATACAGAATACAACTATTCTGCTACTAAAAATAATGAAGTAGATGTGTAAGAATTGATATGGAAGAATGTCAGTGATAAATTCTTGCAGAAGCTGGGTGGTGAGTACTTACTCTTCTCTCTACCTCTCTAAATGTTTGAAAATTTCCATAATACAGAGGATTTTTAAAATACCATCTAGAGTTCCAGTTCTGCTTAAGATCTATAAAGCTTCAAGAGAACATCACTCTTATCCTAAGAACAAGAAAAAGCCAGATAATCTACAAAATCATAATATTTTGAATCCATTAGAGACCTGAGTACACAAGGCAACTAAATTAACTAAATTCCAACGAGTTAAAAAGCCCTCCAAGGAAAAAGGAGAACATATAAAATTTACTTTTGGCACAGCATGGAAGGAAGGATTGGCCACCATTAAGGTAGGTAAGAAGAAAACAGCTAAACTTTTAACAAATTCTTAAAGGCCAAATGTGGGCTGGTGTATCAGTTTAGAATAAATGGGAACCCCAGACTTCTTCAAGGAACACTGCACTTATTCCCAAGCTCTTATCCACCAGGTGATCACAAGAAAGATTGGGGGAAGAGCAGGAGGAAGGAGAGAGTCCCCTTTGGGGGCTCAGGTATTGCAGGTAATGATCGTCTCTCACTGATCACAGCCCACTTCCCCACAACCTTCTCTCATATAAAGCAAAGGCTTTGAGAAGCAGAAAGCCTTTGCTTTATATGAGGGGCAGAAAGAGAGTAGCAAAGCCTCCCATGCAGTGACCCAGGCAAAGATCCACCGCTTCTGGGAAAAGGGTAGAAATAAAAGCCCCTTGCCCTAGGGGAGAGTTATGAAAACCTATGGGCCTGAGATCCTGCACGAATACAAAGAAGGGGTTCTCTCCGCATAGGGGAAGAACAGGAAACTCATCTGCTCAAGACTCAGTACAAATGTCCTTGAGATCCACCCATAAATTTCGTAATTTTTAAATAACTAACTTACTTAAATTACTAAAATTATCTCTTCTATTAAGGATCATTTTTCTCTACATGAAGTAATCAGATGATAGTGGAGAATTTTGCAAGTAATCAGAAACAGCTAGCGAGTGATCCTCCAAATCAAGCTTGAGAGGATATATTCTCTTCACTTTCAAAGAGGAGCTATAAAACTGATGGTGATTACATTCTAAGGTTGGGAAGACTGCGTCTACTAATAAGAATTTTTTCCAAACAGTGTTTTCCTGTAAATATGGTGTCTTGGTTTATCGCAGGCAGCCTGATGCAGGAAAAACATGACCTTTGGCATCTCCAAGGCCTTTAGCTGTGGGACCATGTGCAGAATGCTGAGCATCAGTTTCCTCATTTGTAAAACAGGAAGTAGGGGAAAGTAATGCTTACTCTTGCAGTTGCCTGTGAAAATCAAATGAGTACAGTATACAGCCATTAAAAAGAATGAAATAATGCCATTTGCAGCAACATGATGGATCTAGAGATTATCATACTAAGCGAAATAAGTCAGAAAGAGAAAGACAAACCAAATTATATCACTTATATGTGGAATCTAAAATGTGACACAAATGAACCTATCTATAAAACAGTAACAGACTCACAGACATAGAGAACAGACTGTGGTTGCGAAAGAGGGGGGAATGTGGAAGGGAAGGATTGGGAATTTGGGATTAGCAGATGTAAACTATTATATACAGAATGGATAAACAACAAGATCCTACTGTATAGCATAGAGAACTATATTCAGTATACTGTGATAAACCATAATGGAAAAGAATATGAAAAAATATATATATGTATGTGTGTGTGTATATATATATATATATATATATATATATATATATATATATAACTGAGTCACTTTGCTGTACAGTAGAAACTAAACACCACACTGTAAATCAACTATACTTCAATAAAAAATTTTTTTAAATGAGTTCAATATAAAACAACCAGCCCTGCACTTGGCATATAAAAGACACACACTACAAATGCTCGGTGCCTTTTCTTCTGACCCCAACACTACCCTATTGCTGCATATTTTGTCTTATGGATTTCGCCATTGTTTGCAGGTCTTCTTGCTATATACCACTCTTAGACAAAGACTTTGATCTAGTAAGCCATAGTCCTTGTTCCTTTGCACCTGGCTGACCTGTGAACTATGTTTTATCTTCTTGCCCTTCTGCCTCAAGGCTCTAAGACATTTCTTCAGCCCCCTTCAGCTTCTATCATAACTGTGTATGTAAGTTTGCTGATACTATTTTTAAATCTTATTATAATCATTGTCATTAAGCTGAAGTTACTTCTCTGTCATAGTGAATAAATGACACATGGGAATATTTCTAGGCAACAAATTGCCCTGTACTTAGACATTTTCTACATCCTAATTCTTGATCAATTCATCTTCCTTCTTAAAAACAATATTGTATCCAAGCTAGAAAAGAAGTTAGAGGACATTTAGCTCATCCCCCAAGAGAGGTCGGTTAGCCAGTTAATGACAGGGCCAAAACTGAAACCCAAGTCTCCTGCCTCATCCCATCATTATAAAATTGAATCAGCTAAGTGATTTTAAAAATCAAGTAACTCTGCTCTACATCATAATTAAAGATCTCTAAAATGTGTAAAAATCCTATGGTGAAGGTTTCTATGGGTGAAAGCACTTCAAGACCTCAGGAGAAAAGAAGCCATATTAATCCAAAGTTGTAGCAGCATTCATTATTATTGTTATTGCTATTCAAACAACTGAATTGTTTTAGTTAATTTTAATATTGTACCCTGTTGGATTAAAGATGGCCACACATTTTTTGCTAGCCCTCCCCTGGAATCTGGGCTGACTTTGATGGCCTGTGTGACCTATAAAATACAGCAGAAGTGAGGTCCTAGGACTTCTAAAGCTAAGTCATAGGAAGTCTTGCAGCTTCCACTTGGGTCTCTTAGAATCCACTTTCTGAACACCATGAGCTGGCATGTAAGGAGTCCAAATATACAACTTAAAAACAAAAACAAAATAACAATTTAAAAGTGGGCAAAAGACTTGAATAAACATTTCTCCAAAGAAGATATACAAATGGCCAATAAGCATATAAAAAAATGTTCAACATCACTAGTCATTAGGAAAATGTACATCAAAACCACAATGAAGTACCACTTCACACCCATTAGGATAATTACTATTTTTAAAAGCAGAAAATAAAATATGTTGGTGAAGATGTGTAGAAATTGGGAAATTCATGCACTGCTTATAGGAACGTAAAATTGGTGTAGCCACTATGGAGAACAGTTTGATGGCTCTTTAAAAAGCTAAACATAGAATTACCAAATGGTCCAGCAATTCCACTCCTAGGTATATACACAAAGGAATTGAAAGCAGGGACTTGAACAGATATTTGTACAGTCATGTTTACAGCCGCATTATTCACAATAGCCAAAAGGTGGAAACCACCTGAATGACGATCAACAGATGAACGGATATACAAAATGTGGCATGTATACAATGGAATAGTAATCATCCATAAAAAGAAATGAGGTTCTGACACATACTACAACACGGATGAACCTTGAAGACATTATGTTAAGTGAGCTAAGCCAAACACAAAGAATGAATATTGTATGATTCCACTTATATGATGTTCCTAGAATAGGTAAATTCATAGAGGCAGAAAGTAGAGGGGTTGAGGGGAAAGAGGAATGGGGAATGGGGAGTTATTGCTTAGTAGGTGCAGGGTTTCTGTTTGAGGCAATGAAAAAATTTTGGAAATAGACAGATGATTGTACTAAATTGTGAATGTACATAATGAAACTTTAAAATGGTTAAAAAGGTAAATTTTATGTTATGTATATTTTACCACAAAAAAAACAAGAAAATGGCAAATGATGTCATATATTAAAAAAGAAAAGAATAGGGAAAGGCAGAGGAATAAGAAGGAGGAGGGGAGGAGGCTGTCCTAGCCCTAATGCCTTGAGACCCTCACAGGAGAGGCCACATGTAGGTGCTCTGGTTGACAGACCTGGCTGATCCTGACCGTCCAAGAATCCCTGCAGGAGCCAGACATGTGAGTGAGTCTGTCTTTGATCCTCCAGAGCAGCCTAACCTCCAGCTGATTACCTCTGAGTGACCTCAAGCAATGTCGCTTGGAACTGAGGAATTCCCCAGCTGAGCCCTGCCCTGCTCCTCAGAATCACAGACATGATAAATCAGTTGCCGTTTTAAGCTGTCAGGTTTCTGGGTAATTACACACATGTAATTCTTTAATTACATGAGAATCTTTGTGGGTAGGACTCAGTCCTCAGGAGTTTTTAAAACTCGCCAGTACATTCCAATATGAAGTCAAGGTTGAGAACCACTGAAATGGAGGAATGAGGCATGGAGAAATCTTTAAAATTTCCATCCAGCTCTAAAAATGTTATACCTTAGCTATTTTATCAGTGCACTGGAAGAAGGTGGTCCTCTTTTCATGCCATGGACCTTGGTCCCAAGAAGCATCTGAAGAGTGTAGCAGCTCCAAAGCATTGGATGGTGGATAAACTGGTCAGTGTGTTTGCTCCTTGTCCATCTACAGGTCTCCACAAGCTGAGAAAATGTCTCCTTCTCATCATTTTCCTAAGGAACAGGTTTAAGTATGCCCTAACAGGAGATGAAGTAAAGATCTGCATGCAGCAGTTCATTAAGATTGATGGCAAGGTCCAGAATGATATAACCTACTCTGCTGAATTTATGAACATCATCAGCATTGACTAGACTGAGAGAAGTTCCATCTGATCTGTGACACCAAGGGTGGCTTAGCTGTTCATCGTATTACACTTAAGAAGGCCAAGTACAAGTTGTGCAAAGTGAGAAAGATCTCTGTGGGCACAAAAGGAATCCCTCATCTGGTTACCCATAATGCTTGCACAATCTGCCACCCTGATTCCCTCATCAAATTGAACAACACTATTCAGATTGGTTTGGAAAGTAGCAAACCACCAACTTCTTCAAGTATGACACTGGTACCCTGTGTCTGGTGACCAGAGGTGCTAACCTGGGAAGAACTGGTATGATCACCAACAGAGAGAGACACATTGGTTCTTTTGATGTGGTTCCTGTGGAAGATGCCAATGGCAACAACTTTGCCACCTGGCTCTCCAACATTTTTGTTATTGGCAAAGGCAACAAAATACGGATTTCTCTTCCCCAAGGAAAAGATATCCACCTCATCAGTCTGAAGAGAGACGCAAGAGACTGGTAGCCCAGTGGGTGGGTGAGTGAGCAGTGGGTGAAATGATCTCTAAGTGACATGATTGGAAAAGTCTTTTTACTTAAGTAAAGATAATATGGCATGAATATTGAGTGAACAAATATTGTATAACCAGATACCTCCAAATGTTATCATTCCTTTAATAAATATTTATCACACACTGTGTTCCAGGCATTCTGCTTGACACCACAGATTCCAAGAGTAGTTCAGTATTCTAGATAGTGGGGGGCAATGAGGGGAATAAAAAAGAAATACAGGGGCTTCCCTGGTGGCGCAGTGGTTGAGAGTCCGCCTGCCGATGCAGGGGACACGGGTTCGTGCCCCAGTCCGGGAAGATCCCACATGTCACGGAGCGGCTAGGCCCGTGAGCCATGGCCACTGAGCCTGCGCGTCCGGAGCCTGTGCTCCACAACGGGAGAGGCTACAACAGTGAGAGGCCCGCGTACCACAAGAAAAATATAAATAAATAAAAAGAAATACAGACAGTATTCAGTCTCAAATCAAGGGAAGAAATGGAGTGGTCAGTTCTCCTTGGAGCGGGGGAAAGAGATTCAAAGAGGAAGTAACTTGAGCCAAGTCTTCAAGGATGATTTGCTGCTTAATGAAGGTAAGGTGCAGGCAGTGGAGGGTAGAAGAAGGACATCTCCAGTTGCCCAGCACCCTGGTGTCTGAAATTTATAGTAAAATTATTGATGTAATTAAGTGGGGACCTCTGTTTTGGTTAATTCTGTGACATCAGTGAATGACTTTCCTAAAAGGGCTTGGCTTATGAAGGAAGAAATGGTTCACAGGCAGTGTGATAGTACAACAAATAATAACGGCTACTAGTTATGAGGCGCTATCGTGAGCCAGCACTGTACTAAGCACACAATGTTCATGAGTTCAGTGACTTCTGATCTCACAAGCAAACTGCCTCAGGATATTCAGGGACCATAATGTGACAGATCATTTGGATTTGTTCCATGTGGTCCTGGGTTAGAACTAGGATCAATGAGTGGAAGCCATAGAAAGACAGACTTCAACTCAACCAAGGGAGTAGCCACCAAAGAGGCTATACCAGGATGGACTGAATGACTTCTGGACAAAGTAAGTTTTCCACTTTTAAACACTTTAATACCTTCCTTTGTAATAATTTACTCCCAAACTACTTAGAATTAAGAACAAGTGGCAAAGACAGAATTTAAAGAATTATTTGAGTTTGTTATCCTGCCCACCCACAGATAAATCTCTATTTCCTACAAGACCAGCAAGCAAAAAAAAAAAAAAAAAAAAAAAAAGATAAGGAGAGAGAACCTCTTCACTCATGTAAAATGCAAGCTTAAGCAGCTCAAGCACATTGAGTTCAACTCGGATATGCATAAGTTAGTAAGGTGTACCTCACAAAACTCTGAGACAAAGTGGTACCTGAAGCTTCTGCTTCAAGCTCAGTCCCCTCTTCTTCTTGTAGAGCTAGACTGGTGCCCAGAGTGCCGGTTCCAGCTGGCAGTTCCTTGCCCAGGTGGGTTCTTGTCCCCTGCCGTCCATCTATGGAGTCTACCTACCCATATGCTTTTGACTCTGAGCCTCTTGATTTGACAGATGGTTTTAACTTCAAATTACAAATAATCTTCTCTCTCAGTACTATCTCAGTCCCTAACTTATGTTTAACATTTTAGGTAATAGCCTTCTGTTCATCATCTTAGGCAATCTACAGATTTAAACATATCCTGTGTATGTGTGTGTACATGTACGTAGAGACGTGTGTTCTAATACGAATAATACGAATGATTTCTTACTTCATTATTTTCTCACACAACATCCTGAAAGAGGAAGCCTCCAGTGAACTGAGGTTTCCTCATACTCCTAGCACCATTACACCACACTTGAAGGACTCCATAACCCGACAACTTGTAGAAATGTTGAAGGGCCTCCAAGTGCCAGGTGGGTAGTGGAACTAGATTACCTGGAATTGCTCTCCTAAGTCTAAGAATCTGTAACTCTCTGGTAATTAACTTGAGTTGAAATCAGCCTTGAAATGGGACTATTTCCCATCTCTCTCTTTCAGTCACAAATCATAAATCATCATGGCTGGCTTACTGCAATCAGTGAAGGGGAGGGATTGGGAGAATCAGAACCCAAATGAAGTCATTGATTTATCTTTGGTTGCAGCCAAGATTACAGAAATGAATAAGACATGGTCCTATGCTCAGGAAGTTCATAATCTAGTAGGGGAAACAGAGCCATTCCAGATCATTTTAGAACAATGTGGCAAGTAAAGTGATTTTTAAAAAGATGTGTACAAGGTGTCATGGGACCACAGAGGAGGGGCACGCAGTCAGCGTGGGCTAAGATGCAGAATTTGGAAATCATCTGGAGGAAGTGATTACTAAAATGGATCTTAAGGGAATTTCCTGGCAGTCCAGTGGTTAGGACTCAGCGCTTTCATAGCCGTGGTCCCGGGTTCGATCCCTGGTTGAGGAACTAAGATCCTGCAAGCTGTGAGGCACAGCCAAAATATAAAATAAAATAAATAAAATGGATCTTAAAATAAAAATAGGACTTACACTGGCATGTAAAAAGAGACATCAGCACTCTGGTGTTGTGTTGTGTTGTGTTGTGTATGGAGGGGGAAATTCTACTTTGGGACAGAGCTGTCACGGCCAGCATGGGTGAGAGATGGGGCTGGAGAGGACACTAGGAGCCAGACCACAAAAGGCTTAAATGCCTCATAAGGGCATCTGGGCTTTACCTGGCTGGCAAGAGGGAGCCATTGTTGGGTCTTAAGCAGGAGAATGACGTGGTCAGATATGCCTTTCAGATAACTCTGGCATGGCTTTGTAGAAAATTTATTTCAGGAAACAAGACAGGAGGCAGGGAGTAGTTAGGAGACTACGGTAGTAATCCAGAGAGGAGATGATAAGGGCTTGAACCTGAGTGTTAGTAGTTAGGGGAAGAAATTAAGTTGAGAAATATCATTATATGGTGAAATTGGAAGGCTCCAATGATGGTTGGGCATGGTGGGGGTGTGTCCAAAAGGGGTGGATTAGGGACAGTTTCCAGGTATCTACTTAGTGTCACTTCCCAAGTGAGGTATTTCTTAGCCACCCTATTAAAACTACATCATCCTTACCAACATTCCCTATCCTCCTTCCCGGCTACGTCTTTCTCTATAGCTCTTATAACACATTATACAATTCTATTACCATCTATTTCCCCCCACTAGACTATATGAGGTTCTTCAGGGCAGAGATTTTGCCTCTTTTTTCACTGAGCAGTCTCTGGAACCCACCATGGGCTCAATAAACATCTGCAGAAGGAATGAATGCACAATAGTGGTACTGAGAAGCTGAGAAAAAGAATGCCGGAAGAGGAAAAGATTTAGAGAAAAAGTTGAGTTCAGTCTGGGAATTTCTAGACTATTCCAGGCAACGCTCTGTAGGAAAGATAAAGCTCTACAGAGTCTCAGAATGTTAGATCTGACAGGTGCCCCAAGGACGGTTCTACACAGTTCCTTCATTTGGGGAAGAAAGAAACTGAGATCCAGAAAAGTGATGTGCCTTGTCCATGGTAAGACAAACACTAGCCAGATACTAGCACAGCTGAACTGAATGCCCAGCCTCCGGCTCCCAACTCCAGACCTCTAATGTTTGTGCCTCACATTGTCTGGTTTCTGCGGATCAGAGAGATACCTAAAACTCGCTTGCCTTTGACCTTCAGCTAGAACTTAACCAAACTGTTAAATGACTGTTTCTTTGGGGCCAACTTGACCAATTACTCTGAGAAAGAAAACTTTGAGCCTGAACCAGGCTGAAGCTGTAGCAGCTGTGCTAGAACAATAGACAGCTTTGCCTCTATGCCTCGTACCAGACAAGGGGTTGCCTGAACCACTTACTGATCTCATTTTTGTTTAATATTTTTAAATGGAAGTATAATTTACACACAGTGAAATGTACAGATAATAAGTACACAGGTCAATGAATTTTGACAAACATATACACCCCTGTAACTACCACACCAATAAAGATCTCTCCTGCCTTTCTCAGTCAAAGCCCCTTCCCAGAGGCAACCACTTTTCTGATTTCTATCACTACTTCATATAAAAGAAAAAAATGCGCTATAGATTCTTCTGTGTCTGGCTCCTTTTACTCATGTCTTTTAGCATCATGTCTGTGTGATTCAGCCATATTACTGCTTCTATCAGTAGTCTTTTCCTACATATTGCTGAATAGTATTCCATTGTATAAATATACCACACATTGTTTACCCATTCTCCTATTAATAGATATTTGGGTTATTTCTAATTTCTGGCTATTGTGAATAAAGCTGCTACAAACATTCTTGTTTAAATCTGTTTATGAACATATGTTTTCATTTCTTTTAGGTACATATCTAGAAATGAGATAGCTGGTTCATAGGGTAGGTACATGTTTAACTTTATACAGAACTGCCAAACAGTTTTCCAAAGTGGTTATATGATTTTACATCCCACCAGCAACGCATAAGATTTCATTTCCAATTGCTTCATATCTTCACCAATCTGGGTATTGTCAAGCCTTTTCATTTTAGCCACAAGGAGAGTCAAATAAACACAATATATTTTTCAGTTTCTGCCAGCATTTTGGAACATTCTATTATTATGCAGAATTTCATACATTGACTAAAGCATTAGATGTACCCATCACTCAGTTCAATAATTATCAGCTCATGGCCAATCTGTTTTCATCTCCATACACATCTATCCCCTCCTCCCATATTATTTTGAAGCAAATCTCAGACATCATATCACTTCATCCGTATTTCAGTATGTATCTCTAAAACATAAGGACTCTTTTTAAACCTAAGTAAAATGCTATTACATTTATTTTTAAAACAGTAGTACTTTAATATCATTAAATATTCAGCCAATGTGGAAATTTCTAATTGTCTGAACAATGTCACAAATTATTTTGTTCAGTTTGTCTGTTTAAACCAGGATCCAAATAAGTATATATATTACAATCAGCTAATATGTCTTTTGAGTATCTTTTTTTTTAAATTTTTTTGCTTTATAACAAATTTAGTCAGTTATACATATACATATGTTTCCATATCCCTTCCCTTTTGCGTCTCCCTCCCACCCTCCCTATCCCACCCCTCCAGGCGGTCACAAAGCACCGAGCTGATCTCCCCGTGCTATGTGGCTGCTTCCCACTAGCTATCTACCTTACATTTGGTAGTGTATATATGTCTATGCCGCTCTTTCACTTTGTCACAGCTTACCCTTCCCCCTCCCCATATCCTCAAGTCCATTCTCTAGTAGGTCTGTGTCTTTATTCCTGTCTTACCCCTAGGTTCTTCATGACATTTTTTTTTCTTAAATTCCATATATATGTGTTAGCATACAGTATTTGTCTTTCTCTTTCTGACTTACTTCACTCTGTATGACAGACTCTAGGTCTATCCACCTCATTACAAATAGCTCAATTTCATTTCTTTTTATGGCTGAGTAATATTCCATTGTATATATGTGCCACATCTTCTTTATCCATTCATCCGATGATGGACACTTAGGTTGTTTCCAGTCTTTTGAGTATCTTTTAATTCAAAGGTTCACCCTCCTTTTCTTTTATTCTCTGCAATGTTTTTGTTAAATAAATTGGATTGTCTTCTAAAATTTCCCACAGATTGGACTTTGCTGATGCATTTCATTATTTAACATATTCCTCTGTCCACTGTATTTACTGTAAATAATTCTTTGGATCTAGGAGCTTAATCATATTCCAGTTCAAATTTTTTTTTAGCAAAAGTACCTCATATTTGAATTGTGTTCTTCCATCAGGAGGTACATAATGTCTGTCTCTCTTTCTTATGTCAACACTGTTGAGGCTCAATGCCTAGATCGTTCATTCATTTTGGGATGCAAAATGGTGATATTCCAATTCTATTCTGTCTTCATTTATGTGTTGAGATATTTCCATAAAAAGAAACTTTTTTATCTACTATTGGTTACCCCGTGGTACAATTAATATAAAAAAAACAGAATAAATTCTTATTTCCCTTTATTTACCAATTTTTTAAACAATGAATTCTCTAGCATTCTTCAATGATAACCAATTAGTTTGCGACTTTTTCTGTATTATTAGGATGAACTCACGTATTTAAACATATTTGGTGTGTTTCAGTCCATTGCACTTACCATTTTTGATGATAATTTTTTTCTGCCAATCAAATTACTTAATCCACTGACAAATAGCATTGAAAAGTATTACTATGTTTCAGATGGTTTTTATTTTCAATTTCGTACATGGCTGTCTTTCTAATTCAAATAATTACACAGTATACAGCAGTGTTCTCACCAGCAGCTTCAGAGAGCACCCACTCTGTCCTGGCCTCTTGTGTAAGCTTGTCAAGAAGGAGAGTTCCCCTGTCATGGACTTAGCTTGTGCCATCCTACAATATAGCAGGGACACCCAGAAGGCTACTAGAACTTGGGCAGCAGAGCAGAGAGATATTTACTACAGCCCTGAACCTGACTATTTGGGTTCAAATCCTGGCCTGTCAAGCTTGGTGAAGTTACTTTATGTTTTTCTGCCTCATTTTCCCTACGTGTAAAATGGAGAGTAGTAGCAGTACCTCAAAGGGACGTTATGATGATTAATGAGCTAATAGATGCAAAACACCATTTGCCTGGCATACTGAGCACTCAATAAATGAACAAACTTATTACTGCTCTCATCATTCAAGCTAAACCTGGATTTTCTTTAGAGTTCCTAGCCCTACCCATGAGTGGAGGTTTCAGACTCAGATGCCTACAGGACGCCTCAAACTCCAGTCTCTACTCAGAAGAAAAACACATCAATTAGTAAGAGGCAGTTGAACTATGACATACACTAACCTTCATAAGACACAAGAGGGAAAAGAAAGCTATGCTCTCAGTATACAATCCTTATTTGTTTTATCATCTTAACTCATTTTTTTTGGAGCCTTTTGTGTGCCAATTGGAAATATCTACTTGGATAAAGACTTTAAACTTCAGAAAGCACTTTCACCCACATTTTCTCGATCCACTTAACAGTCCTGGATAGAGGCAGGGTTTATTATCCCCATTTGACAAACAAGGGAGCTGGCAGTGACTTGCCCAAGGTCACAGAGTCAATTACAGGCACCGCAGGAACCAACAACCAGATTTTCTGCCTCTTTTACAGCAGCTTGAGGCCATCGTGGCCTCCTTTTCTCATCCATTGATTTATTAGTTCAATAGCTATTTATTGAGCATCTATTTATTTGTCAGGCACTCTTCTAGAACTAGCATGCTGTTGATATAGCAGCAGATACAGCAGTGAAGAGGAAAAACCACATGGACAAAAACTCCTGCCTTCGTAGAGTTTACTTTCTAGTGGGAAGAAACCAAAAACAAATCAATGCTATGGAAAAGCAGAAAGCAAAGAAGAATAATAGGGAGTGTAATAGAGTAATAAGGAGGGGTTACAGCTTTAACTGACTGGTCAGGGAAGGCCTTACTGAGAAGGTGACATTTGAGTCAAGTGAGGCGGGTAAGGGAGGAAGCTTGCAAATATTTGGAGGAAGAGCTACCAGGCAAAGAGAAGTGGCAAAGGCCCTAACTGGGAGGCAGGCCTAGTATGTTCTAGGAACAGCATGGAGGTAACCTTAGCTGCAGTAGAGGCAGCAAGAAAGAGACTAGTGTCAGGACCAAATTGTTTAGGGCTCTGTAAGTAATTGTAAGGCCATTAACTTTCATCCTGAGTTAGATGGGATGCCACTGGAAGATTATGATATAATCCTTACCAGGAAGTGAAATCAATAATAATATATGATAACCCTAAGATAACCCAGCAATTCCAATCCTAGGTATCATACTCACCAGAAAAGCACAGATATGTGCACCAAGAAACATATACAAGAATGTTCATAGCAGCATTATTCAAAATAGCCAAAAACTGGATATAACCTAAATGTCAAACAACAGAAGGACAGATAAATACACTTTCTTTATGGATGTTATATTTCAATGATGTTTATTAAAGAAATAATAATAGCATGAACAAATGAAAGGTCTATGATATCTACCCATGCTCAATAATGACTGAGCACCTACTATTACAAGGCACTGTTAGCCACTCTCAGCTTAATTATTGTATTACTTATTATTATTGTACCACATACAGCAGACCCTTGGGGAAGGGGTCTTAGTTCTCTTGATAAAGTGGTAGCCAAGTTCATCATTCTGAGAGCAGAGGTCTAATGCTAAGCCCATCCACCCACCTGTGGTCCAATCATCAGGCAATGATGAAGGAAGGCCCTCAAGATAAACACCTCTTCTTAAGAGCTGAGATCTGCAAAACCTACTCAAGCTCTTAACAAATACTTTCAATGAGGCACACCTGAATGGGATGTCTTTATCAGAAAATATAATCAAGAATAGATGATTAAAAAAAAGAATAGATGTTAAATAACTATAAGGAAATATATGACCTTAATGTAAGTTTTTAAAATTTCTAGTTGAGAGTAGGGTAGCTTACAAAAATGTTTCACATTTCCTCAGCTGACTTACAGTCAAATCTTTTTGCCTATTAATAGACCAGCTATCCATCTGGCATTTAAATCCCATCTTCTAGGACAGGGGTCCCCAACCCCCAGCATCGGTCTGCGGCCTGTTAGAAACTGGGCCGCACAGCAGGAGGTGAGCGGTGGGCGAGCGAGAGAAGCTTCATCCGCCTTTCCCCATCGCTCCCCATCACTCGCATTACCGCCTGAACCATCCCCCCCATCGCTGGCATTACAGCTTGATCCAACACCCTGTCCCTCGTCCGTGGAAAAATTGTCTTCCACGAAACCAGTCCCTGGTGCCAAAAAGGTTGGGGACCGCTGTTCTAGGAGACAGGCTGACAAGGTGAGTTTCTTATATTTTCAACTAAGCAATATATAGAACAGGTCATTAAAACCATACCCTCAAAGTCAGACTGTATTAAAGCCAAATTACCTTAAATACGGCATGTTTTACTGTTATCTTCTACATCTTTCTTTAATGTATTATATGCAAATATTTGTAGCAGCCCACAAGATGTGTATTACAATGGCGGGAGCATTTGATCCCTAAACCAAGAATAAAGTCACAATAGAACCAAAACTCAGACGGGTAGAGGAAAAAAACAGAAATGACTCTGGAAAATACTCAGGGAAATAAGAAACCCAGAGCTTAAAGCAAACCATAAAACACAGCTTTCTAATTCTGAGATGATAGTGGTGAACATCTGTTTACCAGTTAAATACAATGCCATTTACGTGAGGGAGTACATTTAATGGACAAAGCATTAAGATCATTGAAGGATGACATGTTTTGTTTGCAGTAATGTGTGACTGCACAGCCTTTCCAACCAGCACTCATGTCCAACATAACTGAGGAGCCCAGTGAACCCCTCCCATTACATCAAATTCTCTCTGTTCAAAGCCTGTGTCTGGCAAAGAAAACAAAGCTGCCCTGGATGTCCATGTTGTGAGTTCCAGAACCACAGAGCAAATGGAAGATTCTCCTTGGAGATATTTTATGTGGAGGAGCCACAGAATCTAAAACCATGAAAACTAATAGTCTAATGACTGAGTTTTTATAGTTATTTCAATCATCATTTTTAAAAGATAGTGCCAGAGAGAACTTTTCTAAACACCTTGACTAATAAATCGTCAGTGTTTAAACAACAATTACATTATGAAATGGAAATTAGCTGTCATGATCAAGCCATATGGCTAATATAATTGATTAGTTCATATTTTTAAGAGGATGGAAAGCACAACCCAAAGAATAACTAAATAGCTTTTACAAAATTAACTAGAGATGATAAGTTCTATTTTGCTGGGGTTTTTTATGTGAAGAACAGAGAAAAAAATCTTTGTTATCTCTGATTTTGAATAGAACCCATGAATTTAAAAGTTCAATGATTTGATTAATTTAAAAACCCTTCACACAAAGTGGAAATTTGCACACATATAAATAAAAAATAGATATACATTTATGTGGGGGAAAGAGACATTAAAATTAGAAGCGATACAAATATTCACTTCTATAGTTGACAGCATGAGAAAAAAATAGTTCTGGGTTTTCTCCCTGTTTTAAAAGTACACTTCAGCATATTTGTAGTAACTCTGCAGTTATATAATGTTTGACTGTGTTTTATCTGCAGCCCTCCTCTAATACATGACGATTTCTTACATTGATACTGGAGAAACTAAGGTGTGTTTACAGAAAAATATCCCTCGGCTTTATGGGGACCTGCCTTGAATTTTAAAGTGGCAGACTAGGCACAGTTGTCCCTTCTCATCTGAGTATCCTGAACCCCTTCCCTGAAACTGGATTGAAACTTTTCTTCTGTTGAGCTCTCAACCTGAATGAAAATAAGCTCTAATCAGTCTGTAGTGGAAATATGTCTTGTGGGGTTTCTCCTCTTTGCTTAGGTTTTGTGGGGGGGTGGGTGGTTATTGTTGGTGTTTTGTTTTTAGTGAATTATTGGCTCTGTCCTCCTGGGTTGCCAGTGTAAAATGCTTCAAATAGATTATTTCCTTTAACGTTCACAAAGATCCTTTAAAGAAGCATTATTATTATCATCCCCATTTTAGAGATGAGGAAATTAAGAATCAAAGAGTGTAGAATCCACTACATTGTAGAGTGGCAGAGGTCAGAAGACAGATTACTTCTAAGCCCGCATTATTTTCACTGGGCTATCTAGAAAGAGAAATTTATCCATTGCTATTCTTTGCCCTTGGAAATGGGTTTCTGGAAGGTGGGAGTGGCAAATGTTGCCTTAACTTTTAAGACAGGCAGGGGTAGGGGGTGGGAAGGAGGGGTTTCACAACAAACAGGGAGCTGAAAGGCACAAACCTGGGACTTTTTTGTGTGTGTGTGTCTGTGTTGGGTCTTCATTGCTGCGCATGGGCTTTTCTCTGGTTGCTGCGAGCGGGGGCTACCCTTCACTGCAGTGCGTGTGCTTATTGTCTTGTTGTGGAGCATGGGCTCTAGAGCGCAGGCTCAGTAGTTATGGCGCATGGGTTTAGCTGTTCCGCCGCCTGTGGGATTTTCCCAGACCAGGGCTCGAACCTGTGTCCCCTGCATTGGCAGGCGGATTCTTAACCTCCGCGCCACCAGGGAAGACCGCAAACCTGGCACTTTGAGTTATGGAAGTGGAAAGGAATTTTTCTCAAATCGCTTCAGCGAAAGCAGGCCTGGCATTTTTAAGCCCACTGGCCTACCTTTGAGCGCCCAATCCTCTGCAGCATTTCATATCCACAGATCCTGAGTCCACTGGGTCTCATCCTGCCTGTGTGTTAGTGTAGCAGAGAGAGGATCTTGGGTTTGTGCTGAGGTGTGCTTTATGGAATGCCTTCTAAAAGCAAGCCCCACACTACTTTTTGTGTGACATGAAATAACTCGTGAAATCCTTAGGACACCCCCCCCCTCTGAGATAGGACTGTTATTTATCCCCATTATACAGAGAAGGACACAAAGAAAGGTCTAGTAACTTACCCAAGGTCTCAAGAGCAAATAAATGATGCAGGTGGAGGCGGGGGCTGCAGACTTGCCCAAGGGGTTCCCCGGGGCCCCTCTCAAGCCCACACTGTTTCACTAGAGCTCTCCGTAGTGCTGGCCTGGACTTGGTACAAGGATCTTAGCGCCGCCACTAATGGTGGGGCACAAGGCCGAGGGAGGAAGACGGAGGGGGAGGGGGAGCGCACCCCAGGGGCAGGCGCTCTTTCGGGGACTTGAGCGTCAATAGTCCAAGTCTTCGTTTACTAATGAACTTCAGAAAAGCAGCTAGACGGAGACCCTGGGCGTCGCCAGAGTCCCAACTTCTACTGACACTTTGCCACGTGGTGGAAGGCGCGCGTGGACGCATCTGCCCGCCCACAAAAACGGAGGCCCTTGGGGCTGTGTGACGTTCCGGTCCGCCCATCAGAAAGCGGTGGCGCATTACAGAAAAACCCCTCCAGTGTCCCGGCTCTTTGGAAACGTGAGGCCCCGCTCTCCTTAGAGCAACGTCTGAGGGGACAACACTTTGCAGAAAATCTCCGGATGTTTCCGGGCGTCCCCGGGAAAGCTTTTCTAACCGCCAGTCCCCGTTCACGGGTACCAGGCCTGCGGGGCCAGAGGTTGGCGCGTTTACCACCGGGAAAACGTTGCGGGCTCTCCCCGCCCAGCTCGTCGCGGGGCCAGCCCTGCCCCGGGGCTCCTTTTCGGCCCTGCCTGGGCGGCTGCCGAGACCACATCCTCACTCGGCGCCACTGGTCGATACCCTGCTCCTCCGACCCTCGCTGCGCAGAGTCAGTTGCGAAAGGCGCAAAGTCCAGGGCCGCTCCCAACAAGCCCTCAGCTGCCTCTGAGTACGTGGCTGCGGACCTAACCTTGACATCCTCTGGTTGCTACAGGATAGGAGCGCGTCTGTGACCTTCTTTAGCTTCTGTTCCTTCAAAGAAAAAGAGAGACAGAACCGAAGGTGGCTGTGGGACCAGGAGTGACCATTGGGCCAAAACCCCACGTTAATTTTCCTCTCCTTTGTCTCAAAAAAAAAAAAAATCCTCTGGCCCTACTAGGCCGCTAACGCCTAAGGACGGAGTTGTGCGAGGGATGGGAAGCCCTCGGTGATTTTCGCCGGCGCCGCGAGTCCGGAAGCTAGTAGAAGCCAGCAGAGACGGACCTTCCTCGCGTCGGGAGCACCAGGGTCGGGCGCCGCGGTCTTGTCCCACTTCCGGGCCTGCGAGGCTGCGGCGAGCCAGGCTCGGCCGGCCGGGAAGGGTAGAGACAACCAGGCAGGGCTCTGCGCGCGCCGGGCGCCTGGTCTCGCCGCTGGCCTCGCGGTAATGTGAGACCCTTGCAGCGCGAGCCGGCTTCCGCGTCCTGACCCGCGCGCACCAGTTGGAGAATGGACTCTCAGCAGGGCACCTCGCCACTTTTAGGGCCACGTTTCTGAGGGTCTGGGCCTCTATCTTTTCCCCACTCGTCGGCCGCCTTTGTCCCTCAGCTCCCAGAAACCGCGCGGGCCCCCGCGAGCTGGGGAAAGCTCAGGTTTGCGCAGCAAGTGGAGGGCAGAGGTCAAGAGTTCTGCCGGTCACCCGCCAAAGCGGCGGCAGGGACTCCAGGAACACAAATGAAGCCTGCCACTTCTCAGTTTTCAAAGTGTGAAAGTTTCTAATGCACAGAGTTCATCTGGGTTCACTCTCCATGATAAACGCCAGCGACCTACTAAGGGGACACTTTCAGGTAGGACTTCGTTAAGGCCAACCAGGAGCAAGTCTGACTGCAGGCTTTCAGGAGTCTCCTAAGGAGGTCCCTAAATCCTCCAGGGGAAACTAAGGTTTCAACAGAAGATTCCAGAAGCTTAAGCCTGCACTTGCCTGGCACAGCCGGTGGCCCCAGCCTCCGGGGTCAGCAGCTCTGCCTCCCCTGGAACTCTCCCCATGTCCCACCGGTCCCCTTGGATTGCTCGCATTGGGCTCCCCAAGGGCAGACAGTCAGGGTCCGCTTCTGCCGGCTCTCAGGATGCTTCCGAGGCGGGGCGAACAGCGCTAGTCCCAGCTTGGGCCCGCCTACCCCCACCCCGCACCTCGGGCCGGAGTGCTTTAAGAATATCTTCCCTTCGCTTGATGGGACGACCGCCCATCCAGCTGTCGTGTCGCCAGCACCGGCAGCCCCAAGCCCCTGTAGCCCGCTGGGTCTTGCGCACCCGCCCTGTGCGGTCACCAAGCGCAGCCCCAGTCCTGCCTGTACATTTCAAAATCAGCAGTCGAGGCTCCGACTGAAAACAGACGTAAGAGTCTCACACACTTGAGCGTGCCCAATCCGGATCTCCAGCCCAGCCGGCCTTCTCTCCTGCCTGCAGGCGCCAGGGATGGGAGGGAAAATAACGACAATGGCTATCACTTACTGAACACTGACTACGTGCCCAGCAAACTTTAAAAGGCTTTATTTTCTCGAACAAGCCTTCCAACAATCCAAATGAAACAAGTCGAATATTATATCCATTTTACAGAAGAGAAAACTGAGATGCAGAGAGGTTAATAGAGCAATTACCTGAGCTCCAGCCGGGAAGAGTCCGACATCACGCTGCTTTAATTTTAGAGAGGATGTGGAGATTGTTGGTAAAGGAGGCAGAATGTGGCCTGCAGGGCTCCACTGGGCTCCCTGATCCTTTGCTTCTCCCATGTCACCCAGCAACAAATGAAAGGAAGCATTTCCAGGGATTCTGCTGGGGAGAAGGCCGGGCAAGGGAGGCAGAACTCTGCTGAGGACCTCAGCCTAGTGACAGACTCATCTCATCTCATCTGGATTCTAATCTTGGCTCTGTATGTTTTAGTTGTATAACCTTGGGCAAGTTGCTTAACCACTTTCAGCTTCTGTTTTCTCAGCTATAAAATAGGAATAATAGTTCATAATGCAGCCTTGTGAGGATTAAATGAAGTAAAAGACTTACTTTTTCCTCTCGTTTTCCCTTCGGTTTCCTCATGCCTAGCGTGGTGCCCAGGCAGGACACAGTTATGCTCATGATAAGGTCTCTTTCTTCTGTTTTGTTTTTCTGGAAGCAGTGCAGGCTGCACCTAGTGTCTCCCACCCATCCTACTG
This sequence comes from Mesoplodon mirus, assembly GCF_964341445.2. Taxonomy (NCBI): domain Eukaryota; kingdom Metazoa; phylum Chordata; class Mammalia; order Artiodactyla; family Ziphiidae; genus Mesoplodon; species Mesoplodon mirus. Next base: position 90,159,648 of record NC_138984.1, read on the forward strand.
GTTGCCTGACTCGGCCCAGGCACCAGTAGAAGTAGGTGATCCTTTTTCCTTGACCTTAGGCCTGGACCTGGTAAGGCTCTGGGGCAGAGCATTCCACAGATTGGCCTCAGCCTTGGAAGCTCAAAGAGCAGTGGGCAAGGAAGTGTGGCCCAAGGAGGGAGTAAGTCCGGGTCCACAGACTCCCCACTCCTTCCTATTAACGGAAACGACTAACAGACAGAACTTACTCCAATGACAGGCCCTACCTAGGCTAGTGTGAGCTTTACACATATTAACTCAATCTTGCCAACAATCCATTATGATAGGACTATCCCTATTCTGTGGATGAGAAAATTAAGGCACAAAGAGGACCAGTAACTGGCCTGTGGTCACACCACCAATGAGTGACAGAGGGGGTAATTCAAACCATTAGGCTCTACAACCTCTCACTTTTGGGGAGTATCAGCAGTGGGAGGAGAAGAAGACCCTTGCCAGGGGAGCAGGCCAGTTAGAACCTGAGTCTGCAAGATTTCCCCACAGTGCCCTTAGGTTGGGAGGCTTGCAGGTGACAAGGCCCAGAATAGCTGTCCACCTCCAAACCTTATCCTCCCTTCCCTCCCCCACCCCTGCCCCCAGGAGCCACTCCCCACAAGACCTGGAGCCCTCTGCCTGAGAGACCTATCTTCACATTGCAGCTCTGTCCAGCCTTATCCCCAGCCCTGGACCTACCTTGGGCCTTAGGATACCTGAGTCTGATGCTGTCCCTGCCTGACCTCAGAGCTACTTCATCATCCATCTGTCACTGTCCTAGGGGCCTCTCTGGGTCCAGGTCTTTCAACTCCATGTGCCTAAGTCTCTTTTCTCTGCTTGGAGAGCTGGTCAAGTTTCTAGGAAACCTCTGTTCTCTACCCCCGCATCCCATTTCCTCTCATCTGGAGACCTCCTGGGACAACAAGACCATTTCTTTTACATTTCAGGGCACAGGGGAAGTGGGTAGAAGGTTGTTTCCTGACGGATCGAAGGCTGCAGAGAATTTGGGGCTCTGGATGGTGGATGTGGGGAGAACAGGGCCCAGAGGAAAGCCCAGCGCCCCTCAACCCCCAGTCCCTTCGAAACCCCCCTCACAGCACCCCAGTTGGGGACCACACCCAACTGAACCCTGAGTGTAAGTCACTACCTCTGGGGAGCTCCTCCATCCCTTGCCATCCGATTAAGGGTGACAGTTAAGGCAGATGTTTCCTGACCCAGACTTTACTCGCCACCAACCCCCCCCCAATCCCCCTCATTAGCAGCCCTGGGCGCTTCAGGAGCCTTTGGCCTCTTCTCCATCCCCATCATCTATTCATTTGTTCAGTCAACATTTACTGAGCTTCTGTTCTGCACGGATCCCAAGCTAAGAACCCAACACTTGCCCTGCCTGGACATCCAAGTCCAAGGGAGGAGAACACAGGAGTCTCTGAGGTGGGGAGAGGAAGAAGTCAAAGAAGGTGAGGTGGCAGAGGAGATAACCCCAGGGTGAATAGGAGTTGGGGGGCCCGAGAAGCCGATTGGGGTGTTCTTAAATGACCCTCTGGACCTAACTTCCACATGGCCTCTCTCTGGACAGCCTGATGGTCAGGGAGGAGGTGGGTGGGGCTGGGAGCCCCCTGAGCACTTTCCTGAACTGGTCACTTCACTTTCCCCTGGGAGCCTCCTGCAATTGGGCCAGCAGAGCTCTGTCCGCAATGCAATCAGAGGTGGCCTGTCCTGGAGCTGGACAGATGTTGCCTGCCCCTCACAGTTCCTGGGCTCAGGCATCTGAGTGGTGGTGATCAACTTTTACAAGGCACCAGCCCCAGCCCCAGGTGACCAGGACAGTCAGCAGGGGGGTGACAAGCCTTGGCGGAATGAATGGGAGAGGGGGGTCATACAGCTGAAGGCCAAGTGCAAGCACTCCCTGCGGAGACTGCAGGCTTGAAGCTTTTTTCCCCTCATTCCGGTCTCATTCGCGTCTCCTAGCTTGGTTCCTCGGTCGAACCCATTTGGAAATCGCAGGAACAGCGTTTCCCTAGGTTAGCGCCGGCGGCAGCGAACCACTCGTGGCTCCTCCTCCAGAGGCTCCGTCTCCCTCTCGGGGAGAGTAGGGAGGAGCGAGACCCAGCGGGGCGTCCCCCCCCAACCCCTGCAGCAGGTTTGGAGACACCGCCTCTGCGGAGCTGTCTTCCCCAGCGCCGGGCGGGCTTTACTCCCCGCTCCCGGCTGCCCTCGCAGAAACCCCGGGCCACCCTTAGCTGCCTTCTTGCCTGGTCCTCCAGCTCGGTGTGCGAAACGGAGCGGAGAATGTCCGAGTGGGCATCTCCCGGCCGCGGAGTCCCCCGGGCCGAGCGCCCTGCCAGGGCTGAACCTGAGAAAGCAGAAGTTCGCGGATTCGAAGTGGCGATCCCGGCAGCCCTCCCCCAAGCGGACCCGCCCACAGAAGGAAAAGGCCTGCCTGGGATAGACCCCCCAGTGGGGTCGTGAGTGGTGAGGGATAGGCCTCCTCACCAGAGACCGCCTCTGCGGGCCCTGCTACCGTCCCCGGAGCCGCAGGTTTCTGCCGGCTCAAGAAGGCTAGGGTCCTTCCTTCTTGTTTGGTCAACGCCAAAGCGGATCTGCCCCATGGCGTTCCCCACCCCCCATTACGGAGGGCAGCTCCCTTGTATGGAGCTGCCCGCGTACCCGCACACACCCCTTTTTGAGGCCTAGCCTCTGGGACAACTTAGTCCATTGGCTGAGATCAGAAACAGGATCCGAGCAGCGCGGTTCTGAACTCTGGTCTGCCACTTAGAAAAAGTGTCCATCACGCAGCCCAGTAAAATGGAGATAATAAGAGAAACTATCTTGTAAGAGTGGGGTGAGAATTAAATGAGTTAGTATGTGAAAAGTGCTTTTGACAGTACCTGGCAAATGGAAAGCGCCTAAATGTTAACCGCCCAAGATTAAAAAAAAAAAAAAAAGTGGTGGTGAGGGGATGGAATGTAACGAGGCCCCAGTGGAACACCCGTTTTAATCCCTCGTGCTTCTCCCGCAAAGCCTTCTGCCCAGGGGCTCTGATTTTGTTGTCTGAGAGAACTTGAGTCAGGCCTCGAGATCAGGGTCTGCAAACCAGCGCTGCTTGCGTAGGGAGAGGGGAGAGAGATTGGATTTAGAAATCCGAGGCCAAGCCCTGCCCTACCGCAGCTTCTACTCAAGGGTGGAACCTAGGCTAGACTCCAGCCCCCACCCCACCCCCAAAGCTGCCAAACCTAGCAGATCTCCCGAGGTTCCCCAACAGTTTTGGCATGGGGGTGGACACAGCGGGGTCAACCGTCTCGACTCAGCTCGCGCCAAAGGTCTTGTTAAATCCCCCTGCGGGCAATCCTCGTCCCAGGAATAAGTAAATCGCCTCCTGGTCTGGCTTGGAGGAACCGAGGGTCGCTGGAGGCGGCCAGGTTTACCCTCCTAGCCCCCGTCCAAGTCTCTCTGAGAAAGCGAACGCTGGGCCACGCAGGGGCACGGTGTTCCTCTGCGAACACAGCCTGCGCCCAAGGCTGGCTTTGAGGCGGCGACTAATTTGGGGCCGGGAGAGCCGAACCCCGGGGTCGGCGTCTTCGCTG